>NC_088298.1:20323046-20974691 GCF_032854445.1 Liolophura sinensis | reverse complement strand
ACAGATATATGTATTTATTTGAATGGGCGTTTCATACCATACTCAAGAATATTTCACTTATAGGGCAGCAGCCAACACTATGGTGAGATGAAACCGAGGAAAGTCAAGGAAAACCCAGGACCACCCACAGATTGCTGGCAGATCTTCCCATGCGGTGCCAGGTTTAGAGTGAAAAAAAAAAGGAGGCATCATTTACACTGAAAGCCCATCTTAACATGCAAATTTTTCACATTTAATTATGTGACAAAAAAAAGGTAAAGATAGTTTTAGAAATTTTGCTTCAATAGTGGTTTTTCCAATAAGGCTTAGTTCAAATGGGGACCTCTCTCTCATATGAGGCAGATATTGGTATGCTAAAAACTTGTACTATAAATCAAATTTTGTGCAGTCTTACATGAAGGACACATCGTGAATGACCTACCTATATGGGAAATTATTCTGGAATACTGGAGAGACACCAATTTTCCACTTTCTCTTAAATGCTTAGAAGGCAATTCTAAAGCCCTACACAAAGGATTGTGCACTGACCTGTCAATAAAGAAAGCCCTGTACTCCTCTGGGAAGTTATCCTGGAATTCACGCACGTCGTGCGTGCGAGCTGTCACTCCCAGGTGAAGGATGAAAGGAGATGGAGCCACAGGCCGCTCCCACAGAGTCACTGCTTTCTTACGGTTCTCTTTCTCCAGTTCATGTAGATCATCCGCAGTCAGCGTTTTGATGGGTGGAAGAGTCTGAAATGGGATAAAATGATTTATCCCACAAATGTTCATTTTTCCGGGTAATAAAGGCATGACATATTGTTTTTATATGCACCACGTGTAACATAAATTCCGAGACTTCGATTGGCCCGTGTATCTTTTCATTCATCGAATCGACCAATCAAAAGTTCCAACTCGGCTCTACAGGCACTACTTTTTTTAAAACTTTTTCTTGTCGTCTGCATATGTAAACACGGCCAACTTTCGACCAGGAGATATCGTAAAAATTGACAAGGACATGCCAGAGTTATACATAAATATTAAAAGTTGTTATGTAAATAAATTTTGTCTGTACTATATTATGCCCTGCCAGGTACTTGTCACTTACTGATGACGCTTCACTTGACCTACATATGTGATATCCCTACGCGGTTAGACGTCAACACAGTTTCCAAAAAGTCTAAATCGTAATGATTTTTTCCGCTATAAATTTACAATAAGGCATTTATGAGATAAATAAAATATGAAATTCGTGACCCTCGACATCAGATTTAATAAACTCCAGTAGTAGTTTTCATTTAATAAATTTGATATCTTTGGGTCACTCATTACATAGCCTCTATTTATAGATTTGTTGCTGATGTGTACTTCCTATTATTCATAAATCTGCTTTTATTTATTTTTTCACGGCTGTTCTTAAGCTGCATGCATTTCATTTCATATGACAGCATACAGGTTTTATGCGTACCTGGCTGCTCGTTCTACAAAGAAATCATACCCTGTGCTGATGTAGCGTGGTGACAGCTTTGTAATACAAAAAGTTAAGTCACAGTTCAGCCAAAGAGTGATGGATTTACACACGGTTTGGCATCTCTTTCCACTTTATCTCACATCTTCTCTTCATGGAAGTTTCAGATTTTTCTTCACACTGGGTCATTTATTCAGTGAATTAACATATTTTGCTAATTTTATAACAGCTTAATATTGTCTTATAGCTAATAAAAAACTCGTCAAGTCAAGTATAGGATGCAAATATTGGATTACTCTAATTCCTCAACCTTTTCGCATATGAAATATCAACTTTCAATTCAATTTATGCACACTTTTCATTTGATTTTTGAAGACAAAACTACATTGATTGGATTGGCCAGTTTCAGGGCTTCACAAAAAGTATAATATTATTGGTCAATGCAGAACCATGCCTTCAGAATATGCTTAAATAAACACCTTGCAAACATGGAAAAGGCTTAAGAATTACAGTAGCATAGAATCCACTGTAAATTTCATTTTTATTGCATATTTAGCATCTTTTTGTCCTAGCTAACCAAAGATCTGGGTCAAGTAAGGAATAAGGATGCAAATATTATTAGAATCTACCTGCTAGGTACATTTCTAGGTACGTTTTACGGTTGATATATCCGCAGATGTATTATTCTCTATCGTTCTCCATTTTAAACTGTATCTCCTATTCTTTCAATTATACAGAAGAGGAGCAGAGAGCACACTGTCAAATCTGACAAAACCAGTGTATGAAAATAAAAAAGTTCTGTCAGCTTGGACGACATATTCCTACCTTATACTTGGAGAGGTCTGCCTCGCTGCTACTCTGTCTCTGACTGTCTTCTAACGCTGTCAACTGACCACTACGGGGACGATCCTGCAACAACAACAAACACACCATGATCACTGAAAAACAACAAACATATCCATCATCTCTGTCAAAGTACAAATCATGCTTCACCTATTTTTGATACAGGCTTATGGGCATCATTTCACTAACATCACATGTTTTACAGATGTGCATAAGGAAGCATAGGATGTACGTGAAATAGTCAAATGTTTTATGATTTAACTCGTAACTTTACAAACTTTGTTGAAACTGGAGTTCAACACAACCAATCAGTCACTGTAAAGATAATTTTCAAATCAGCCACTCTTCTACACATGTAAATGACCTTACCAGAATTTCGACATTTGCCCCAACTCTCTTGTCAGCATCCAGGTCATCCTCCGTTATTGTGAACTCGTACATCTGACGTTCTTTCTCTCTCTCCCACTCTGCCATCTTGGTTCTGTATTTCTTCATTTCGCTTTCATCAGTTATCTGAAGTGACAAAGATATGAAAGACACTATAGTTAAACTTCACAGGAAGTATTCCTGCCATTAAAGGTATGCACAATTCACACAAGGCTCAGTCGTCTAAGTTAGATTCGGAAATACTTGTGGAGTGTTTTGTAAAAATAAACACACTGAGATAATTCAATGTAAACTGATCCATAGCCAGAGTGGGATTTGAACTCACAACTTCCCAGATCACTTTGCCCTAGTCTATTAATCACACTGCAACTACGTACCAAAGGAACAAGTGAAAACTCCATGTAACCACAATACAGAAATGGCCTATGTTGATGTACCGCCTTCTTAACGACAGGGATAAATCAGATAAGGTCAAGGTCTTACCTCACAGATAAGGTCAAGGTCATAGAAGGAGGGGACTCCACGAGCGGTGAAACAGACACGACACATCTGGCTCTCTCCTGGCTCTAGATGGCCGCAAACTGGGTAGATCGACAATAACTGTGAACATGAAGGTATAAAATTCTGTAATGATGAATTCCAATCAAATACCTGCATACTCATTGATCTCATGGACACAACTTTCCATTCAAAGCACCATCACAAACATATGACACCAACTGTGTCCGAAAGCTCCAAGGGTTTTGACGTCTTTCCACTGTAACGTCATCTTCACACTAGTTAAGGATGTTGATACTCCATGAATGAGGAAAATGCTCCAATGTTGGCATGATGTGACATGCATTCAGCATGTCAGGCCCACACAAAAATGCCTCAAAATATGCATATTTTAATGTTATCTGGCAGAAATTTTGCAGACTTGGATTAGAATGTGAAGAATTCTCTTGTATTTGCTGAATTGTTGACATCAGAGACCTTTTCGTTACAAGATCACCTTGTAACTTCAAACTAGAATTAGTTTATCTCTTCCAGTCTGACGTCACAAGTTGAACTTGTAACTTTTAACTAAAGGTCTCTATTATTGGTGATTTTAGCAATGCAAATGTCTGCTCCCCATATGCGTCAGCAGTAAAACCTGAACTGAGGACAATTCTCACCTGTCCGTCGCTCTCTGATGTCACGTGCCACTCAAACGAGACCTTGTGATCACGTGACCTGTTGGTCACCGAGACCATCTGGCGGGCACGGCTAAACAAGGGGAGGTTACCCAAGGAAAGACGCTCTTGAGACAAGTACGCCAGCTGTAATAAAAAAAAAACAAAACAAATGTATATGAAATATTTATATGTCGTGAACGGCCAGTACTTAACATTTTGAGATGGTTGCTATATCTAACATCTGACTGATCGTATACATTCTATTCAACATGTTTCTGCTTTTCATTATGGGGGGCCTCCGTGGCTCGGTTAGCGCGCTAGTGCCATAGGAGTCTCTCACCAATGCGGTCGCTGTGAGTTCAATTCCAGCTCATGCTGGCTTCCTCTCCTGTCGTTCGTGGGAAGGTCTGTCAGCAACCTGCACATGGTCATGGGTTTCCCCCGGGCTCTGCCCGGTTTCCACCGATCATAATGCTGACCGCTGTCGTATAAGTAAAATATTCTTGAGTACGGCGTAAAACACCAATCAAATAAATACTTTTCATTATAGTCTCAGGATAAATACATGCATATATTTCATACTGATCATCTTCACTGTCACGTGTAAACTTTGAGAGGCAATGCTCCATTTATAAATCTTTGTTTGAATACCTCTGTATTGCTAAATTCTCATGACAACAGACTGAATGGGGATACCTTTTCTCATACAATGACAGCTAGGGTATGCATCGGTGGAACTGACCATTGTACTCTTTATTTATTTGATTAATTTCATTGGTGTTTTACCCCGTACTCAAGAATATTTCACTTATGTGACGGCAGCCATCATTAAGGTAGAGGAAACCAGGCAGTGCCCGGGGAAAGCCCACGACCATCTGCAGGCGGCTGGCAGACCATCCCAAGTACGCCTCTTGTTATAGACCAGTAATACATTTCCAGTTTGCCAACAAATTGCTTTATGAGGAAATAAAAGCTACATGCCTGAAGTGGAATTGTAGGAGGGGTAGTTACAGGAACTTATGATAGGCTGGGAACCGAGTTCATGTGCCAGCACAGAACACATGCACTCAGCTACATGTACTGCAGGCTTGTGGAATGGTAGTGGAATGCTAGACATCAGTAACAAACAAGCAAGTATATTCAGCAATGGTTTGCCACTAGACACTTTGGTATAGTGACTACACATACAAGAACCAAACAAGCCAATGACAGGAGCTGTTACTTTTACCGTATCACAGCTAACACGTCTCCACCAATAGGAACCCTTTTTATAGTTTTACTATATTACAGTCTTCATGTTTTCACCAATGGGAAAGCCTCTTACCTGCCCTGGCACAGGCACGCTCTGAATGCTAGGAACACCCCCTAACTGTGGTTGGTCGGTCAGTGGCATGGTATTTCCCATGATCCTCTTGTCGTATCCGACCCCCGTGAAAGTGATCACTGCTGTGTCACCCTGATAAACTCGGATCGGAACATCAACCTTGAGAGGAAAGAATGTACTGTGTATATCCTAACTGTTCAACCATTTTGCATATAAAAGAGCATCGTTCAGAGCACTTCACACACACTTACAATTCCATTTTGGAGACGAAACAACATTGGTTGGATTAACCATTTTCAGGGCTTCATAAAAGTATCATTTCTACACAGAATAATGCCTTCACAATATGCTTGAATAAATACCTTTTATTGAAGCAGAATTTGCTTCAGTGATAAAAGTGTTATTTCACACAGTTTATGTATATATTGCTTTTGTTTTTACATTGTTTATGTTTTACACCCAGATGCCATGACTTGGAAAAAGTAACATTTGTTTCAAGACGTCCCAAACTGAGCTTAATGGTAGGACATCATAATGCATGTACGCTAAAAACTTTTACATTCCTGTGTAACACAACAATAAGACATGACATCATACATACACAGCTTCTGAAATAAAATAGCTCAACTACTTTGGCCAAATCTAGCCGTTGATTGGTCTAAAATACATGACCTCTACGGAGGGAGTGAAAGAGAATGGCAGCATGAAATATGCCGTTTTTGCCACATTTGTTTTTCATTTTTTGGTGTAGAATAGACTTAAACACCTTCGTCTTGGTGTTTGTTGTGTAACCGGATATTTCTAAATATCCAACAGGTAAATAACAAAGGGGCATAACTGGCATGACATTTTTAAATTCTGACAGTAGTATACACTTGCTTTGTTGGATAGGTTTCATATCACTGCAGGTCCCGGTTGTTTAAAAGTTTATTAGCTAATACCTGTATTAAGTCATACTATATCTTTTTAACAAATTTTTAACAAAACCCAGCAACCAATACAGCTGTGCAGAGATCAAATGAAGCTGCAGCAGGTTTAGTTCATATTTAATGTACTTTTTACACAGTTATTTTTGGGACAAGTACAAAACTGAAGACTTGGCTTAAAGTTAAATCCAAAATTAGGTCCTAGGAGAGTTTTGATAGCTGGCCCCTGACCTTTAACTGCTAATTCCAGCCCCCACCCCATCCTTCCAACAACCCCCCACCCTCATTAATCTCCATCACCCCCATCCCCTCACAACTTACCATATAAGTCTTGGCTTCCACAGGAGAGAATCTCCACTCGATCTGGGCTGTCTTTCCGGGGTCCAGTTCACCACAAGGATTGAGACATTCTAGCACTGGCTGGTCAAAGTTTTCCTGAACAGTAAAACACAAGTGTTATCTGGCATGAGAACAGAATGTTATGAAAAGGCCTGATATCCTCCTTGAAAAATCTCCAATTACCTAAATCTACCGTGCACCTGACCTTAATTTCAACTTTCTAAACTCTTAATCAGTCTTTGACCTGAAGCTTCACATTCTTGTTTGCTTCACCAAGATTTATTTATAAATTTTATAGTTGTTTAACATCATATCAGAACTCAAAAATTTCACCAATACAACATTCATTTCGTGACTTAATTATCTGACTGATGTTTATTACCGAAACTAACAACAGAAGTAAAGTTTTGATTTTTTTATTTGATTAGTATTTTACGCCGTACTCAAGAATATTTTACTTATACGACGGCGACCAGCATTACATTGGGAGGAGACCAGGCAGAGCCCGGGGGAAATCCACGACCAGTAATGTTTTGAACGTGATGGTGTAAACCACTGCACAGCTAAATGCAGTTAATCTAATAGGGGAGTATCATTTTTCTGTTTTTGTTTTTCCGAACATATTTTGGCCTAAAAGTGCCCATAAAAGTAGGTTTTAGTGGCAATTAAAAGTTAAACAATCTTCACTTTTGTGCGTTAATAATTTTTTCTGCTGTTTATTTATTTATTTATTTGATTAGTGTTTTTTTACGGCACACTCAAGAATATTTTACTTATACAACGGCGACCAGCATTACAGTGGGAGGAGACCAGGCAGAGCCCGGGAGAAACCCACGACCAGTAATGTTTTGAACGTGATGGTGTAAACCACTGCACAGCTAAATACAGTTAATCTAATAGGGGAGTATCATTTTTCTGTTTTTGTTTTTCCGAACATATTTTGGCCTAAAATTGCCCATAAAAGTAGGTTTTAGTGGCAATTAAAAGTTAAACAATCTTCACTTTTGTGCGTTAATAATTTTTTCTGCTGTTTATTTATTTATTTATTTGATAAATATTTGTGTTTTACGGCACACTCAAGAATATTTAACTTATATGACTGCAGCCAGAATTATGGTGGGAAGAAACCAGGCAGAGCCCAGAGGAAACCCACAACCATCCGCAGGTTGCTGACAGACCTTCCACTGTACTATTTATTTATTTGATTGGTTATACGACTTATACTTCTCGAATGTCATCCTATGTTTATACACCTTTTTAAGATGTGTCGAACTATCTGGTAAATGATTCACTAAAATGTGTCACTTAATTATGGACAAAAGTTTAAGTAATTTCCAGCATTATCAAATTACTGTATTTCACTTTACAACGTTGGGCCTGTAAAAATGTATTTTTAGATACACATAAGTGCACTAAAATGACACTTGTGATGCCTACACTTTTTCTGTTCACAAATTAATCAAACATCACAAAAATAAACTCCTAAGTAACCCTACAAGGTGGATGAACCAATCAGAACCAAACAAAATAGCCATCAGAAAAATGCTGAATTTTAGGTGAAATACAGTATTATACATAATCGTTAAGGTCTCTTGGGTTTAACGAAATATATCAAAACTTGCCAACACAGCTTGGAAACTGGATGAGTTACCTTGCACAGGATCTGTAGAGGTGTCAGATCAAACTCGTATTTCACAGGCACAGCTCCTCCATTGTACATCTCATAGATCTAGGAAAGCAATGGACAACAGGTTACAAAGGTTACAATTTACTGAATATCTACTGTTTGGTTTGAAATTATAAAGTTTGAACCTGTAGCTAATGAACATTTTGATACCCTATTTGACTCCCTGGGATATATAACTAAGTGAGGCTCCTGATTTTCTAGGAGACAAAACCAAAATTTATGAACATTTGGCTCCTGAACTGAATTTATTTCCACTCCTGTAGTGTACAGCAGCAATTTCCACCATTTCTAAAATGAAACAGCTCTGCATTCGTTTGTTTCTTGCTTTCTTGGGATTCAATGTCACTTTTAACATCATTTCTATAAAAATGATAACAGTGTCTCCTCACATCAGGATGGACCCACAATTAACACGCTGCCTCACTGGAAAACCATGTTGAAGATAGCAGACATGACATCCAATCACAGTTAACTTACACTAATTCCTCAACCTTTTCACATGTGAAAGAGCAACTTTCTGTGCAATTTATGCACATTTTAAAATTGATTTTGGAGACAAAACTACGTCGGTTGGATTGACCATTTTCAGGGCTTTGTGGAAAATATAATTTTATCAGTCTACACATAATAATACCTTCAGAATATGGTTAAAAAAACACCTTGAAAACACGCGAAAAGATTGAAGAATTACAGTACACCCAGCTGACTAGTATTTTTAAGACGGGAAATCTAAATACACCATTTTTTCTTTTTTCTTGTTTTTTCCTGTGCTCACCTGTTTTGGGCTGATTTTCTCCCCCACGGGCACAGGAGCAAACAGGTGTTTGTTGGCGGGGAAGTGGATGTAACGTCTTTCTGCATCAACTGTCACACCAATGAAATTCAACTACAAAACAAAATTAAAATTAGTCAGTTTTCTTCTTAATTATAATGATTACAATTTAGCCACTCAGAGTTGTAGACTATGCATACAATATAAAGAAAAACAGCCATAGCAGTAGTGTAAAAGTGGTGTAGAGACAAACCATGCCCAGAAATTAGAATTTCTGTACATCAGTTCAAACTTTTTCACACTTTGTTTAATGATAACGCTGTGTTTCCACAATAGATTTAGCCAGAATATGAAATGGATATCTCAAAGATACTGAGACCTTCTGTGTTTCCATGGACATGCAGTTATGTTGTTATAGCCCATGCAATGGGAGACTCAAGGGCAAGCTACACAAAACGGCCCATGCAAGGGTGAGCTTAACAAAATGGCCCACGCAATGGGAGACTCAAAGGCGATCTTAACAAAATGGCCCACGCAATGGGAGACTCAAAGGCGATCTACACAACACGGCCTATGCAGTGGGAGACTCAAGGGTGAGCTACACAAAACGGCCCATGCAAGGGTGAGCTTAACAAAATGGCCCACGCAATGGGAGACTCAAAGGCGATCTACACAACACGGCCTATGCAGTGGGAGACTCAAGGGTGAGCTACACAAAATGGCCCATGCAAGGGTGAGCTTAACAACACGGCCCACGCAATGGGAGACTCAAGGGCAAGGTACACAACACGGCCTATGCAATGGGAGACTCAAGGGTGAGCTACACAACACGGCCTATGCAATGGGAGACTCAAGGGTGAGCTACACAAAACAGCCCATGCAAGGGTGAGCTTAACAACACGGCCCACGCAATGGGAGACTCAAGGGTGAGCTACACAACACGGCACATACAATGGGAGACTCAAGGGTGAGCTACACAAAACGGCCTATGCAACGGGAGACTCAAGGGCAAAGTACACAAAACGGCCCATGCAAGGGTGACTCAAGGGTGAGCTACACAACACGGCACATACAATGGGAGACTCAAGGGTGAGCTACACAAAACGGCCTATGCAACGGGAGACTCAAGGGCAAAGTACACAAAACGGCCCATGCAATGGGAGACTCAAGGGCGATCTACACAACACGGCACATACAATGGGAGACTCAAGGGTGAGCTACACAAAACGGCCCATGCAAGGGTGAGCTTAACAACATGGCCCATGCAATGGGAGACTCAAGGGCAAGGTACACAAAACGGCCCATGCAATGGGAGACTCAAGGGTGAGCTACACAAAACGGCCCATGCAATGGGAGACTCAAGGGCAAGGTACACATAACGGCCCATGCAATGGAAGACTCAAGGGCAAGGTACACAAAACCGCCCATGCAATGGAAGACTCAAGGGCAAGGTACACAAAACGGCCCATGCAATGGAAGACTCAAGGGCGAGCTACACAACACGGCACATACAATGGGAGACTCAAAGGTGAGCTAAACAACACAGCCCATGCAATGGGAGACTCAAGAGCAAGGTACACAAAACAGCCTATGCAATGACTTTCTCTCTGGCCATACGTGGGAAGGTTTGCCAGCAATGCGGATGGTCATGGGTTCCCCCGGGCTGTGCCCGGTTTCCACCCACCATAATGCTGGCCTCCGTCGTATAAGTGAAAGATTCTTGAGTACGGTGTAAAACACCAATCAAATAAATAAATAAATAAATACAAAGAAAACCTCTGCCTTTCTGCACAAGGCTAATGCAAGTTGATATTTTTCCTGCCAGGAATTCCCTGCCTTCAAATGCATTTCCGAGAATAGACAGAATTATGGACATACAAATGGGTTCACAGGCAGACAGACATGATTGGTACAACTTGAGTTAATAAATGTTGATGTATTCTCACCAGGATCTCCCTGCCGTTGACCATCTTGAGCAGGACAGGCAGCCGATCTGTGCCCGCCATGATGTGCTGGTACTGGAAGGTCACTGACTGTGTCTGCCCGGGGGCAAGCTTCCCTTTCTTGGGCTCCACCGAGAACAGTTTGTTGTGCATTACTTTCATCTGAAACGGGGAGCAAATGTCAAAACACACATACATAAGGTTACTTTTACAAGCTCACTTTTACCTAGATTTTATACAGTACTGCATAAGTGGAACAAAGCACTCCTTAACACACATGGACACTTACAGATTTGGAATAACCTTTGAATACTAAACATAAATAAGAAAGTTTCTCTATCTTTACATCTCGGATGCACGAATGTCTAGGTACTATGGAATGCACAGATCTCTAGGTACTATGGAATGCACAGATCTCTCACTTTTACCTAGATTTTATACAGTATTGCATAAGTGGAACAAAGCACTCCTTAACACACATATGGACACTTACAGATTTGGAATAACCTTTGAATACTAAACATAAATAAGAAAGTTTCTCTATCTTTACATCTTGGATGCACGAATGTCTAGGTACTATGGAATGCACAGATCTCTAGGTACTATGGAATGCACAGATCTCTAGGTACTATGGAATGCAAAGATCTCTAGGTACTATGGAATGCAAAGATCTCTGGGTACTATGGAATGCAAAGATGTCTAGGTACTATGGAATGCACAGATCTCTAGGTACTATGGAATGCACAGATGTCTAGGTACTATGGAATGCACAGATCTCTAGGTATTATGGAATGCACAGATGTCTAGGTACTATGGAATGCACAGATCTCTAGGTACTATGGAATGCACAGATCTCTAGGTACTATGGAATGCAAAGATCTCTAGGTACTATGGAATGCACAGATCTCTAGGTACTATGGAATGCACAGATCTCTGGGTACTATGGAATGCACAGATCTCTAGGTACTATGGAATGCACAGATCTCTGGGTACTATGGAATGCACAGATCTCTAGGTACTATGGAATGCACAGATCTCTAGGTACTATGGAATGCACAGACATCTAGGTACTATGGAATGCACAGACCTCTAGGTACTATGGAATGCACAGATCTCTAGGTACTATGGAATGCACAGATCTCTAGGTACTATGGAATGCACAGATCTCTAGGTACTATGGAATGCACAGATCTCTAGGTACTATGGAACGCAAAGATGTCTAGGTACTATGGAATGCACAGATCTCTAGGTACTATGGAACGCAAAGATGTCTAGGTACTATGGAATGCACAGATCTCTAGGTACTATGGAATGCACAGATGTCTAGGTACTATGGAATGCACAGATCTCTAGGTACTATGGAATGCACAGACATCTAGGTACTATGGAATGCACAGACCTCTAGGTACTATGGAATGCACAGATCTCTAGGTACTATGGAATGCACAGATCTCTAGGTACTATGGAATGCACAGATCTCTAGGTACTATGGAATGCACAGATCTCTAGGTACTATGGAATGCACACATCTCTAGGTAGTATGGAATGCACAGATCTCTAGGTACTATGGAATGCACCGATCTCTAGGTACTATGAAATGCACAGATCTCTAGGTACTATGGAATGCACAGATGTCTAGGTACTATGGAATGCACAGATCTCTAGGTACTATGGAATGCACAGATGTCTAGGTACTATGAAATGCACAGATCTCTAGGTACTATGGAATGCACAGATGTCTAGGTACTATGGAATGCACAGATCTCTTGGTACTATGGAATGCACAGATCTCTAGGTACTATGGAATGCACCGATCTCTAGGTACTATGGAATGCACAGATCTCTAGGTACTACGGAATGCACCGATCTCGAGGTACTATGGAATGCACAGATCTCTAGGTACTATGGAATGCACAGATCTCTAGGTACTATGGAATGCACCGATCTCTAGGTACTATGGAATGCACAGATGTCTAGGTACTATGGAATGCACAGATCTCTAGGTACTATGGAATGCACAGATCTCTTGGTACTATGGAATGCACAGATCTCTAGGTACTATGGAATGCACAGATCTCTAGGTACTATGGAATGCACAGATCTCTAGGTATTATAGAATGCACGAATGCTGCTTTAGCACATGGGCAATGTTACAGCCATCATGGTATATTCTGGTAATATAGAAGAGAGTTTTCTGATGATTTTAAAATGAAGCCTTAAGTTGCAGTTAACCAATACAAATAAGAGATTCAACTGCATTCTGATTGTGTTGTGTTGACAAACCGAATGTAATTCATTTTATGCATGGACCAAAATACACAACATACAAAATTCAAAACAGGCAAAAATCAACGTTAAAAAGGCACCAGTAAAGGATCAACTGGTTATTTGACGGTGCTTTGACTGTGATGCATTGACAGACCTGGTGTAGCTCATCTGCATCCAGCTCTCCTGTCTCTGACCAGTGTTCAACGTCCATCTGAAGGTCTGACGGGAACAGGAACGACCTGGGCACAGGGACAATACACAATATAATACACTAAATACACAAGGTAGAGTGAGGGAGTGAATGCTTCGGATTTAACGTCGCACTTAACAATTTTTCTATCATATGACGACAAAGGAATCCTTAGAGTGCATGTAATGAGCCTCCTTGTTGCAGGACGGATTTCCACCGATCTTTTATCAAGTGCTGCTTCACTGAGACACCTCACCGAAGGCGAGTAAGCCACCCTGCCAGGGCCATTATACTGATACATAGGTCAACCAGTCTTTATCCCCTTCATGCTGAACGACAAGCGAGGAAGTTACAACTTCCTCTTTTAAGGTCTTAGGGGGACAAGAGGTAGAATACACAACACTACATACATAACAAAAAAATAAAAAAAATAAAAAATCACAAGATACAATCATAAAGAAGCACAGAAAGAATATATGTCCCATCAGAAGAGACAGCCAATATTAACAATATTAATGACATTTAAATAAATGATTTAAAAAATATAGTTTTGTAAAAACTTTTACTTCAGTTGTGTTGTTTTTCTTTGGGGGGGGGGGTATATTTTAAGGTTTTCAAAATAGTCTAGGTAAGTTCAAAATTGTTTCACAATTAAGAAGGAACTTAAATTTAAGGAATTTAAAGCATAAACAGTTTGAAGAACTACCACTGTGAAAAATGGTTTACTTACCACTGAGCTGTAACAGTGCCTGTGTTTTCCAGAAGGAGTGTTATAATACAGGGGGCGCTTCCACAGGGCGCAGCGCTGAAATTCAGGTCCAGGATGGCCCGTGTGTACACGGACACTTTACGTCTGAGGCTGAAGGTGCAAAGTCACAATATCTTTGTTTAGTCAACAACAACAAAACAACGCAATAGACAGGGCGGCAAATTTTCTCTTTCATATACATTAAAAACAACTGCAAACAAAACTAGCACGATGGCAGACCTTGTTTGCTACGACTGAAACCTTCCATGTGACCCTTTGTAGTCGAGAACATCTCAACTACTGCAGAAATACGGAGACCATTTCCAAAGGCCCTCATCTTATTCAAAGAGGATTTCGATTGAGGATAATCATCACATTTATGGAAGGCGACAAAAGCTTTTACGGAAATTACTGAAGATCACCAACTTACGAAAATTTACATTAACTCACCTGGATCTGGTGGCTGTTGTATATTTCAATTCTGATGATGTCGGGTCTGCATCCAAGCACACATTTAGGCTGAAAATAAAGATAGATGCATATGGTTAAAATTATAATTGCAAAAAAATCTTAAAGATGAATACTCAGCCTGTTTTCCTATCAGCATAATGCTGGCCGTAGTCATATAAGTGAAATACTCTTGATGTACGGCATAAAACACCAATCATATAAATGAATAAAATAAATAAATTAAACAAGACCAAGTGATCAAGAGCCATGCGTGAAAACACACAAATTACTGGAAACATACTGCTCTTACAAACTCTTAAGAAAAATGAATAGAATGAATGTGGAAAATTTGAACTTAATTCAACTCAACTTTATGCAGGTACCTTTAAAACTATTGGAGGAAAGTCTAGTACTATGCGTATGAAACTGTGAAATATGGAACTGTGCCACTACTCTTAAGTACAAAGAATAAAACTGTAAATGCCGTTATCTCCTCTGTTGTGTGCTTATAAAGTACAAATAAATTACATATAGCAATCTGTTTGAAACTGGAAGTGAAAGTCACATACTCATCCAAAGAAAAAAGGTTCCAAATGTGTTTCTTGCTGATTCCAGCGGCACTTCCCTGACAGCGCGCGTCTGTGACAGTCATGACAGGGAACACGCCTGTACATACCAGGTGACATAGGTACTGGGGTTCCTGAGGGGTGGACTGCTCAAATTTACCTGTAACGTACAGATTGATTGACTGGTGTTAAACATAAAAGTAATCTGGCGAAAACCAGAATGCACGCACCGTGTATAAACCACCAGCTCTTTGGAGGTTTCTTACATGTAAAACAAGGGTTAAGCTACAGTAATTGAATTTTGGTTAACTGTAACAAACAGTTTTTTGCTGACAAAGAATAAAAGACCAAGAAGAATATGTTCAATTCTATATAGTTGTTTTTCATGCTCTGTAAACCGGGCCCAGTTTAATGAAGACAGCATACATGTACAATAATTGAACATATAGGACAATGATATGGTAATAGTGATGTACAAAATATTGTACAACAAATTCATGATGAAGAACTGTCATATGACGCTGTGCAAAACTGGCCCCGGAACCTTTCACCGGGCAAGGACAAAATTAAATCAAACTACGATGAAATAAATTGGTAGGTGAAACTGTAAATATGCCAATCAAGCAAGTTTTAGTTTCATGTTTAAAATCTAAGTGAACACAGGTGAATAAAACTCCATTATGTTTTAATACTTTTCGATATTTCAACAGTCTGACAAAAACGAAGGCCATTGTATGGTAACCATGTGAGTGGTTTTAGATATTGTTTAGAAATCAAAAAATAACATCATCCTGAAGTTTACAATGGCAATTATCATTTTTATGGAGAAAGAAATATGACTACAAAAATTTACAAACTGATGTCTGTAACTAACGGAAACGTCAAGTTCAGTTTCGTTCATTTTCAGGATGACCTCTGGGAAAAAGTCCCTTTTACACAATCCATAAAACAGAAAACTTCACAGGTGTAGATGTTTACAATGTATTAAAACATGAATAAATTTCCAATACCTGAGATATCCTGCAACATGTTGACAGCTGAAATATTGGCCTAACAAGATACTGTTTACTCTTCTCAATTATATATTATATTTATTGATTTATTTGATTGGTGTTGTATGCCGTACTCGAGAATATTTCACATATAAGATGCCAACCAGCATTACGATGGGTGGAAACCTGGCTGAGTCCAGGGAAAATCCACGAAAATCCGCATGTTGCGGGCAGACCTTCCCACATATGGCCCAAGAGGAAACCAGAATGAGGTGGACTTGAACTCATTGCTACTCCATTAACCACCTGGCCCATATATATTGTATATTCCTCACACCAAACTTGACCCCCTCCTCCTACCTGCCTCATTTTGAGTGTTAATTACCTTGTCACACATTGATTTACCACCCTCATACCTGTGAGCTCATCAAGTAATCACCTCAATTGGACAAATATAGGGTTTTGTGTAGTATTACATCTAGGTCGTATGTTAAAAGTCAGGATATCAAAATCCTGACCGACTGACGGACAGCACAACCAATTTATTGATCTGCTTAGCTGCAGCTAGGAAAAAAAAAACACGCACAGCTTAGAAAGTCCTTGGCCAGTTTGAACTGACGTAATCAGCAAACTTACCATTTGGTGTGATAAGTTTGTAAGAGATGGCAAACTGGTAGGTAGTTCTCTTGGTTGGTCGCACAGTGGCTGTGATCAACTGTCTGGCCCTTGCAGGTATTGTGCCTTCTGTTAAGTCTAATGAGAGAGCTGGACAACAGAGAGACAGGTAAGTTATAAACCCAGATGGTCATTGTAGGTATCACATCTTCCGTTATGTCTAATGAGAAAGCTGGAAAACAGACAGACAAGTAAGCTATAAACTCAGGTGGTCATTGCCGGTATCACACCTTCTGTTATGTCTAATCAGAGGGCTGGAAAACAGACAAACAGACAGGTAAGCTATAAACTCAGGTGGTCATTGCCACTATCACACCGTCTGTTATGTCTAATGAGAGAAGTGGAAAACTGACAGACAGACAGGTAAGCTATAAACTCAGGTGGTCATTGCCGGTATCACACCTTCTGTTATGTCTAATCAGAGAGGTGGAAAACAGACAAACAGACAGGTAAGCTATAAACTCAGGTGGTCATTGCCGGTATCACACCTTCTGTTATGTCTAATCAGAGAGCTGGAAAACTGACAAACAGAGAGGTAAGTTATAAACTCAGGTGATCATTGCAGGTATCACACCTTCTGTTAGGTCTAACAGAAAAAAAGACACAGAGAAAATGTAAACACCCATGTGGCCATTCGTAGAGAAAGACAAGTTTTTATGACACAAATGACATAAAATTTCACCCACACGAGTTCATTTTTTTGAGGTAAACAAATATCATAAAATATTACTTCAGATAGGGCATCATCCTACATTTCAAACAAGCCTCAAAACGCAAGTTAGCCCTGGGTCAAATTTTAGGTTATTTACCTAAAGTGCAAAGCATAATCCTTTCAACCTCACATAATCCAGATCATATTTACTAAAAAATGTCCGTGTTTCAACATTATTTCATTCACATTGCAGGAGTCCAACTGAAGCCTAGCCTGTTCCCACATCCCACATAGCCTCATGCTATTGTACTGTATATCATGCATCTTTGCTTGGCACTCAGCTTGACAAGTTTAGCCCTCAGGCAATCATTGGTCATTCAGGGCCCAGTTGTACAGAAGTGTTTTACCTAATACTGGTACTGGTAATAAGTCATATTTTGTATTTAAAACTTTAGCCAAACTCAGCAGCCGATACAGTCAAAGTATAACAGCAGGTGTATTAGTTTATTTCATACACTGGTACAAATTTTTTTTTAGGCTAAGTACAAAATTGAAGACTTGAAGACTTGGTTTAAAGTTAAATGTGATATTAAGTCATACACAAGTTTTGAACAACTGGGCCTCAGTGTCAGCTTATAATTGTTGTTTCATGGGTGTCATATATGGTGTCCTTCACTAATGAGACAGTACTATAAATGTTTTAGCAATAGGAATGACTCTTTAGTATACCAGCATGGTATGATCCAAATAATGTTAAAAACCACAGGCAGAAGAAATAATAACTATATTTAAAATCTCTGGAACGACTCCTATAAGTTTGCGCATTTCTAGCTGCTGTAGGTACTGTACCTGGTTCTTGGCTCTTGCCGAATTCTGTACAGGCAGAAGATGCCTCCTCGTCTACTGTCTGATCTACATGAAGGAAATAGTGAAGACCACAGTTGCTGTTGTTGTAAATAACCAGCTGTTTGACGGCAGAGCTTCCAACAACGACGTCACCAAAATTGACATAGCTCTCATCGCACTAGGAAACAGAACGTTATCATAGAGTCAGCATCAAACACTCTTGTCAAGTGATAAGTAGCACAGTATCTTCTCTTGCACAATGATGAATTCTGTCAAGTTAAATTGATCATTATTCTGTTGCAGTGCCCCACAAAACATCACTGCAAAGGCACAAATGAAAAGAAGACAATATTTTAACAATAACAAGCACACACAAAACAATTAAATGTTTGAAATCATACAAATGTAACGTATCTTTTGTTACGGTTCCTAGATTTAAGTTCCCCAAAATAAATTCATAGAATTTTTTAAGCAAAGAAAGTAACCTACTTGCTTTCATAAAATGACTTTCTCTTTCCGCACAGGTTTATATATTTATTTATTTGATTGTTGTTTACACCATACTCAAGAATTTTTCACTTATACTGATGGTGGTCAGTTTTATGGGCGAAGGAAACCACAGGTAATTATCGCACCATAAATGTTGGTAATTAAATTACTGACAATCTTTCCCACATTTGATGTATGCACACTGTACTGGTGGAAGACAAGTGGTCTTAATGCCATAGACCGCTTATTGTCAACAAGACCCCACAAGCAGTGAGAGAGGGTTTGAGGCTACAGAGTTTATATAACGATTCACGTTGATATTTCCCTCAGCACAACCCGGATGGCTCTTACCTTGATTTCACCCACAGTTCCCTCTCCTATTGCTCTGACGATGAACTGTTTGCGTTTCCCACCAGAAGAGCCTGTGCTCTTGCCCTGCCCCCAGACAATCAGCGTTGGTTTCATCACATATTTTTCCTCTTCCCGTGGAGCAAACTGCCAAACGTGGCTCTGTACAACAGTACAATGATTATTATCATAGTGTAGAATTCATTTGTCAACCTCTTTTTTTTTTCCTTTTTCTCTAGGCCTCTTACCACCTTTATCATCTGCTCGGCACAGCTTTCAGTTAACTGTTACTTACACATCAAAAGAATTATGTATGCTTAGTACAGCTTTCAATGAACTGTTCATTACACCTCAAACAAATTATGTATGCTAGGTGCAGCTTTCAATGAACTGTCCATTACACCTCAAACAAATTATGTATGCTAAGTCCAGCTTTCAATGAACTGTTCATTACACCTCAAACGAATTATGTATGCAAGGTGCAGCTTTCAATGAACTGTTCATTGCACCTCAAACGAATTATGTATGCTAGGTGCACCTTTCAATGAACTGCTCATTACACCTCAAACGAATTATGTATGCTAGGTGCAGCTTTCAATGAACTGTTCATTACACCTCAAACAAATTATGTATGCTAGGTGCAGCTTTCAATGAACTGTTCACTACACCTCAAACGAATTATGTATGCTAGGTGCAGCTTTCAATGAACTGTTCATTACACCTAAAACAAATTATGTATGCTAGGTGCAGCTTTCAATGAACTGTTCACTACACCTCAAACGAATTATGTAGCTCAATGCATCTTTGACAGAACATTTGGATTCACTCTGAACATTAAGAGAGAGAGAGAAGGGAAGCTACATCTACATTATTGGCAAACGATATATAAGCCGTTTTAGCCGAATCTTACCTGCGTCTCATTGGGCTGAATCAGTCCTGTGTCTGGTGTAACTGACAACAGTTGGGCATCTGCATGCTTCATTTTCCACTCAAATCTGAAACCAAGACAAATAATTATGATTTTTAAATAACATACTGTTTTGTCATAATTTCACCACAGTTGCTGGTGACTACAGAGTACCGATCTGTCACTTCATACGAGGCTGTCTTCCTCACATGTCTCCCCAGAGAACATTCGCTGTTGGTCCATTACAGTGCCTTTTCCTGCCCAATAGCCATTCAGGTCCAAGCTGGACTGCTCATGCATTGGTCTCTTACAATGTATGATTAATATGGTAAGTTTTCCCACAAAATTTACATCATTACAAACGCAGAAATGAACGACAGTATTTCACCTAAAGTTTAACTTTTTTAAAGTGACACATTCTAATTGATACATCCTCGTTATATGGCCACATAAGAATTTTTCTGTTAAGGTTGAGCTGTCCACTGATTTAGTATCAGTGTTGTCACAATCGTGGAGGCGTTTTTGACGCTGTATGTCTTGAAGGAGAAGGTGCCCATACACGTGGGTTTAAGGTACATCACACCTTCTGCCTCCAGCGACACTTCTGCTGACTCACCTGAGAGGAATCCTGGAGACATTTTTCACGCTTTATGTCCTGAAGGAGAAGGTGCCCATACACATAGGTTTAAGGTACATCACACCTTCTGACTCCAGCGACACTTCTGCTGACTCACCTGAGAGGAATCCTGGAGACATTTTTCACGCTGTATGTCCTGAAGGAGAAGGTGCCCATACGCGTGGGTTTAAGGTACATCACACCTTCTGACTCCAGCGACACTTCTGCTGACTCACCTGAGAGGAATCCTTGAGACATTTTTCACGCTGTATGTCTTGAAGGAGAAGGTGCCCATACACGTGGGTTTAAGGTACATCACACCTTCTGACTCCAGCGACACTTCTGCTGACTCACCTGAGAGGAATCCTGGAGACATTTTTCACGCTGTATGTCCTGGAGAAGGTGCCCATACACGTGGGTTTAAGGTACATCACACCTTCTGACTCCAGCGACACTTCTGCTGACTCACCTGAGAGGAATCCTTGAGACATTTTTCACGCTGTGTGTCTTGAAGGAGAAGGTGCCCATACACGTGGGTTTAAGGTACATCACACCTTCTGACTCCAGCGACACTTCTGCTGACTCATCTGAGAGGAATCCTGGAGACATTTTTCACGCTGTATGTCCTGAAGGAGAAGGTGCCCATACACGTGGGTTTAAGGTACATCACACCTTCTGACTCCAGCGACACTTCTGCTGACTCACCTGAGAGGAATTCTGAGACATTTTTCACGCTGTATGTCCTGAAGGAGAAGGTGCCCATACACGTGGGTTTAAGGTACATCACACCTTCTGACTCCAGCGACACTTCTGCTGACTCATCTGAGAGGAATCCTGGAGACATTTTTCACGCTGTATGTCCTGAAGGAGAAGGTGCCCATACACATAGGCTTAAGGTACATCACACCTTCTGACTCCAGCGACACTTCTGCTGACTCACCTGAGAGGAATCCTGGAGACATTTTTCACGCTGTATGTCCTGAAGGAGAAGGTGCCCATACACGTGGGTTTAAGGTACATCACACCTTCTGACTCCAGCGACACTTCTGCTGACTCACCTGAGAGGAATTTTGGAGACATTTTTCATGCTGTATGTCCTGAAGGAGAAGGTGCCCATACACGTGGGCTTAAGGTACATCACACCTTCTGAATCCAGCGACACTTCTGCTGACTCACCTGAGAGGAATCCTGGAGACATTTTTCACGCTGTATGTCTTGAAGGAGAAGGTGCCCATACACGTGGGTTTAAGGTACATCACACCCTCTGACTCCAGCGACACTTCTGCTGACTCACCTGAGAGGAATCCTTGAGACATTTTTCACGCTGTATGTCCTGAAGGAGAAGGTGCCCATACACGTGGGTTTAAGGTACATCACACCTTCTGACTCCAGGGACACTTCTGCTGACTCACCTGAGAGGAATTTTGGAGACATTTTTCACGCTGTATGTCCTGAAGGAGAAGGTGCCCATACATGTGGGCTTAAGGTACATCACACCTTCTGACTCCAGCGACACTTCTGCTGACTCACCTGAGAGGAATTTTGGAGACATTTTTCACGCTGTATGTCTTGAAGGAGAAGGTGCCCATACACGTGGGTTTAAGGTACATCACACCTTCTGACTCCAGCGACACTTCTGCTGACTCACCTGAGAGGAATCCTGGAGACATTTTTCACGCTGTATGTCTTGAAGGAGAAGGTGAGTGCGTGAGTGAGTGAGTGAGTGCTTGGGGTTTAACGTCGTACTCAACAATTTTTCAGTCATATGACGACGAAGGAATCATTAGGGTGCATGCACGTGTAATTGTGCCTCCTTGTTGCAGGACGGATTTCCACCGCTCTTTTATTTAGTGCTGCATCACTGAGACGACTTACCGAAGGCAAGTAAGCCGCCCCGCCCGAGCCATTATACTGATACGGGTCAACCAGTCGTTGCACTATCTCCTTCATGCTGAACGCCAAGCGAGGAAGTTACAACTTCCTCTTTTAAAGTCTTAGGTGTGACTCGACCAAGGATTGATCCTGGATCTACCGGTCCCGAAGCGGACGCTCTACCAACTGTGCTATCCGGGCCGGTCTGAAGGAGAAGGTGCCCATACACGTGGGTTTAAGGTACATCACACCTTCTGACTCCAGCGACACTTCTGCTGACTCACCTGAGAGGAATCCTGGAGACATTTTTCACGCTGTATGTCCTGAAGAAGGTGCCCATACACATACGCTTAAGGTACATCACACCTTCTGACTCCAGCGACACTTCTGCTGACTCACCTGAGAGGAATCCTGGAGACATTTTTCACGCTGTATGTCCTGAAGGAGAAAGTGCCCATACACATGGGTTTAAGGTACATCACACCTTCTGACTCTAGCGACACTTCTGCTGACTCACCTGAGAGGAATTTTGGAGACATTTTTCATGCTGTATGTCCTGAAGGAGAAGGTGCCCATACACGTGGGCTTAAGGTACATCACACCTTCTGACTCCAGCGACACTTCTGCTGACTCACCTGAGAGGAATCCTGGAGACATTTTTCACGCTGTATGTCTTGAAGGAGAAGGTGCCCATACACGTGGGTTTAAGGTACATCACACCTTCTGACTCCAGCGACACTTCTGCTGACTCACCTGAGAGGAATCCTGGAGACATATTTCACGCTGTATGTCCTGAAGAAGGTGCCCATACACATACGCTTAAGGTACATCACACCTTCTGACTCCAGCGACACTTCTGCTGACTCACCTGAGAGGAATCCTGGAGACATTTTTCACGCTGTATGTCCTGAAGGAGAAGGTGCCCATACACGTGGGCTTAAGGTACATCACACCTTCGGACTCCAGCGACACTTCTGCTGACTCAGCAGAGCTCCACAGCTCCAACTCCTAAAAACAGAAATTTCTTATTACAGAAAAAAACAATTAACATTCACCATTAAAAAGATCTAAGAAATGTTACTTGATCTGTACAGTTGTTTGAATTGGTAGCTTGTAATTTTCCTTTTCTTAAATTTTACATCGTTTTCAACAACATTTTATGAAGGTGTCTCCTTGCTAGCAAAACGGTCTCCATGACAACATAATATTAGCACTGCCTCACTGAAACAACACTTGGTTCTGACAACCAGACACAATCTGAACAATACTCCAAGTCTTAATGTGATAAATATGAAAAAAAAAAAACATACATAACGAGACTTGCCTGATCATGCTTTTCAGAATCATTGAGGCGCATTTTCAGCTTGCGTTTGTATATGGCTACCTCTGTTGGGAGGGTTTTTACAACAATCACAAGGTGCCCTTGTGTCAGAAGTCCTTTGGATGGTTTTGTACTGAAGATCCTGTCCAAGGGAGATAATCATGAAAGAAGTTACAATACAGTAAAAGACGTATTAAAAAAATCTGAACTAAATTTTGTAAAACTATGGGTAGGTAAATGCTATGAAAGCTTCAGCTTTAGAACAGATAGAACAGACTGAGAGCTGTTGCACAATATCTACATCTATTACTTCACAACTAACAAAGATACAGCAAAATACAAACACAAGGTGATAACATACATGTCCATCTACTTTTTTAATAACTGTCACTCTTAAATTTAAAAACTGTATTGACTGATGTTGTTAGCTCTGAATTCAGACTATTTCACTTCATATGCAACCATAGCCAGTATTATTGATGGAGTCACTGGATTAAACCAACAGCCCTTTTGCAAGTAAACGACCAACCTTCTCTGACATGAAACACAGAGAACTTAGAAGGCAACTGATTTCCAATAAACTTTATGTTAAACTACGTGTACCTAAACAGACCCGAATATCAATGATTATTGCCCCTCCAGGCCCTGGGAATAACGGCTGCATGTGAAAAAACTTAAGCCCTCAAAAGTGAGACATACTATGTCATTTTAATGACATTGAATGTTCTACTGCAATGTCAGCAGCGCAAAGTCACAATGATGGGGCAGAGCATATACGTCATATATGTAACCAGGTAAATTACAAATGTGCGAAAATCTACACAGATTTATCCTGCAACAAGCCTTTGCTGTACTGTGTTTTGTACTTTGATGACTCTATTTTTATATACACACTCTTTAGAGTCCTTCTCGATGTCAAACATGATTGGCGTTGTCCCAGTGTTGGTCAGCAGAATTGTTCTGTACGTCGCCTCGTTAGCATTGACTGCTGGGAAGACCACCCTAGAGTCGTCCAAAGTGTACCGTGGCAAAAATGTCTCGTTGTTTGGCATGAAGGTGTGACCTACAAACAGATAACAGAAATATCTAACTGCATCAATGGTTAATGTAAGATTAGTTTCCTGTATTTTTTTACTTTTTGTTTCCTTTCTTTTCAAATTAATTCAGACACTGTACTTCTTATTTATTACGTTTACAGTAAATGAGCTAAATTTCAACTAAAATTTTTCAATTAAATGTCATAAAATATTACTTTTAATACTGAAACTTGCAGTTTCCAGTAGGATACGATACTAACTTTCAAACAAACCTCCAAATATCTTTCTAAGATCAACAGAATTCCCATAACTAGGTAAAATGTGCGACTTAGTCATGGGCGAAATTTTAGGTCATTTACGGTATATAATGATAGTCAGTCTGACGGATTGAGGAGACAGGAGTGATTGAATTTCTGCCAGTATTTGTTTGTGAACACACCTGAATTCTATAAATTTTAAGATGGAAATACTTCTAATAGTTAAAAATTGTGTATTTCACCTGTAAAAGTTTGGCCAGTAAAAATGTACTACTTATAAGCTCAGAAGCACATAAGGGTCTTACAATGATACTTCTGATACCAGCACTTAAGTTTGTTTGATGAAAAATTAATCAGACTATATTAGGTGGATTAATCAATCGGAATCAAGCAAACTGTGTCCCTTGAAAACAACTTAACTTTATGTAGTCGGTTTTCATGGTAGTGGAAACCAGAGTCCTTGGAATAAATCGCTGTATTTTGGCAAGCGACTGATGTAATTTTCCACATGTGATATGCATATTTACACTCCTGCCCCCCCCCCCCTTCCCAGAGCCAGTTCTATGTATTCCACACAAAGTACATAACGTATCTCATAATCACAGTATTGTATATTCTACCATGACACATGTGGGTCATACTGTGATCAAGCACCAACCTTATACGCTGCCCGGTTTCCTAGCTCCCTCCACCCCCCCCCCCTCGTCCCCATAATGCTTGCCGCCATGGTATATACAGTGAAATATTCGTGAGTACGTCATAAAATACCAACCAAATAAATAAATAAATCAGCCATATACTTGAACAAACTTAAATTAAACTCACCGACACAAGTCAAGGTCATACACCAGGGGGGACAGTGTGTCACATCTTCTGTCAGTCTGTAATCTCGCAGGCTCTTGTAGTATGCAAAGCACTCCAGCTCTGCCCCGAAAAACTGGTTAGGAGCATTCTGAAAACAGAAAACATTATGAAGGCTTTTAAATATTTTGAAGGATAAAGCTACATTTACAAATACATTTTAAATATATGTACCTCAGTAAAATTGAAACAATTCAACGAAAGGATTAGAACCAAAAGCTAAAAAAGCATTTTTACTGAAACTGAGGCAGTATTAAATTTTGGAGATCTTAGTTTTGTTGATCATAAACAAATAAAGAGTTAAATATTTCACTGCACTGGCAAGACATTGTTATGTATATTCTAATTCCTCAACTTTTTGAATATGAAAGAGCAACTTTCAGTACAATTTATGCACATTTTTAATTTGATTTTGGAGACAAAACTGCATTGGTTGCATTGGCTAGTTTCCGGGTTTCATGAAAAGTATAATTTTATCAGTCTACACGGATTGATTCCTTCAGAATATGGTTGAATAAACACCACACAAACGGGTGCAAAAAGGCTGACGAATTAGAGTAATCAGCTAACATTAACTTTTGATTGAATTCCTACTATAAAGAAAACATACACAAATAATTAATTCCTCAATTTGAAAAACACTACAAAAAAAAAATCTGAATTACACTATTTTGGGGTAACAGAAGTTAGCAGAGGGTTTAAAAA
Organism: Liolophura sinensis; assembly: GCF_032854445.1. NCBI lineage: Eukaryota > Metazoa > Mollusca > Polyplacophora > Chitonida > Chitonidae > Liolophura > Liolophura sinensis. The sequence goes on along the minus strand of NC_088298.1, from coordinate 20,948,067 downwards.
AACACACACACATAGCAGACTTAATAGGACACTTCCTTTCTAAATATGTCAAAGTATAATACAAGGAACAGTTGTTAAAAGTTACGCCAGGCTTAAATCTTAAAATTAGTCTTGTTCTAAAACAAAACTAATGGCACTCCTGACTTAAGTCAATTAAGTTCTCATATACTTTTAAATCACTGGACCCGCCTGTATAAGAAGATGTCGTCCATAAATGATTGAAAAAATTAGGCTCATAGAACATAGATAGATAACTCACAGGTTTAAATGAGACTTGGAATGACATGGACTTCATAGGAGGCAGATCCACTGTAGCTGGTGACACGGAGAACGTCTTACCGGAGTCTGCAGCACGGGGACAAACAAACATTTCAGAAAACAAAACATCTATGTGTATCATTTAATCTGTGGTCACATGATCCTCAATCCAGTTTAACACTTCAAATGCTTTTCTATCAGATCATGTTAGAAATGGCTGTAAAATCTAGTTCTGATCAAGTGACACTACTGAAGTACAGTATATGACCCATAATTTCACCCATGACTTAGATACTCATCGTGCCTAATTCTGAGAGATCTACTGATCTTTTAAAGGTGTTTTAACAAACATTTGGAAGGTAGGATGATATCCTACTGGAACACTAAGTGTGTCAGCACCAAAAGTAATATTTTCGAATGTAAAAAAAGTCTCTCACAGGGCATTTTTTGGGGAAGAGGTTATTTTAGGTATTTATGCTAAGCTCATTAAGGCTTATAGATTGAGAGCTCACCTCCAATCCACTGAAATGGTTATTTTCCCTCTAGTGTGGTTTGTGATGTTAATAGTCTGAAACAGAAGGAATGAACAAATGCACAGGACGCAGTGCAATAAAAATACATTCATAGACTGGAATGATGAAAACGGCAATATCCACAAGAACACATGGAGGCTGTAAGAATGTATCTCGCCCAGAAGAATGTAGAAAAGAATGTACAGATTCTAACAGCTTGCACACAGCATTCCACCAGAATTCACTTACATAACTTTAATCTAATGGGGTTGTAGAGACACACAACTAGCATTCCACAAACACACCACAAAAATTTCATGAACACATCACTAGAATTCCACAAACACATCAACAGCGTTCCACAAACACACCACTAACGTTCCACAAAAACCCCATTAACGTTCCACAAATACACCACTAACGTTCCACAAAAACCCCACTAGCGTTCCACAAACACACCACTAGCATTCCAAAAAAACCTACTAGCATTCCACAAAAATGCCACTAGGGTACCACAAAAACCCCACCAGCGTTCCACAAAAACCCCACTAGAGTTCCACAAATACACCACTAGTGTTCCACAAACACACCACTAGCGTTCCACAAATACACCACTAGCGTTCCACAAACACACCACTAGCATTCCACAAACACACCACAAGTGTTCTACAAACACACCACCAGCGTTCCACAAACAAACCACAAGCGTTCCACAAAAACACCGTAATTGTTCCACAAAAACCCCACTAGCATTCCACAGCCACACCACAAACCACACCACAATCGTTCCACAAAAACCCCACTAGCGTTCCACAACCACACCACTAACATTCCACAAAGACGCCACTTGCAGTCCACAGCATTCTTAGCAGTTGTATTGACAGGTTAGTGGCTGGCCTACAGAGAGCCATCAGCCTGCCTTGTACTGTGAGGGAGTGAGTGCTTGGGGTTAAATGTCATACTTAACAATCTTTCAGTATATGTCGACGAAGGAATCATTAGAGTCCATGTAATGTGCCTCCTTGTTGCAGGACGGATTTCCAAAGCTCTTTTATCTAATGCTGCTTCACTGAGATGCCTTACTGAAGGCAAGTAAGCCGCCCCGCCCGAGCCATTATACAGATATGGGTTAACCAGTCACTGCACTATCGCCTTCAAGCTGCAACTTCCTCTTTTAAACTCTTAGGTGTGACTAGATCAGGATTGACCCAGGAGCTACCGCTCCCAAACCTAGTGTGCTATCAGGGCCAGTCCCTTGTACTATGGAATATGTGTATACATACCTGTCCTCTATAATCCTCAGGTTCTGACAATTACCAAAGTCTGCCTTGTCTGTGTCCAGACTCACATGAGGTATGCTCTCCTGTAACACATTAACAGCATTGAAGTCAACCCAGGGAAACGTTTCAAATTAACAGGTTAATATCAACATAAAACTAGGGTACATTCTCATAAAACACAAAAACATTATGGTCTAACTGGGTTTCATGAAACACATTAATTTTAATGGCCAAACTGGAGGACTGATTTTGCATTTACATAAATGGCTAGAAAACACCCCTGCTTGTGGTACACTGACGAGTTTGATCCCCATTATCCAGTGATCACCCTGTCATCGCTGCTCTGGTGTTACTCTATATGATGTACGTCTTTAATTATATCAGAAGTCATAGCTTGACACATGTAAATAGTAGACAAACTTTTCAACTCCAAAATGATGCTGCATGTTATGTTCTATATTTCGATTTGGTTGTTAAAACTGAAATGGAAAACTTAACATGTCCTGTTTGTCATATTGGGGATCTGTATGAATATATGATTTGGTTTATACATTGTACTTTTCAATCTTTCAATCATATGATGACGACGAATTATTCGATGCATGTACATATAAAACGGCTTCTTGTGGCAGGATGTTGACAGAGTCTATGCCCAGATCTTCAGACTTTGAAGCAGACACTCTAACCACAAGGCCACAGCTGTTTTTTTTTTTTGTTTTTTTTCCGATCTATGAATCACATTAAAATGGGATAGATTTTTTCTAAAACACACTGATATTTCACTAAATGTTTTTGACTAAAGTTACTCATGAACTCATAAGACTGTGTTACAAAATATATTCAGCTCAAGATCTCACAATCTTTTCTAATGATGTCCTATGAATATTTAAAACAAACCTCAACTCTGATACAGCAGCGTGTCTGATTTGCTAGTCATCAACTGGTCACTAGACCATAGAGGTCACGTAACCCCACTAAAACAAACCTTAACTCTGATATAGCAGCGTGTCTGATTTGCTAGTCATCAACTGTCATTTAAACCATAGAGTCACGTAACCGTACTAAAACAATAAACTATGTTGTGACTTATCTTACTTATCTTACTTGTACATGTAGTATAAGTGCAGCTTAGCTAAACTAAAATAGTTCTATTTCTCTTCATGCAGATATTGTGTAAATGGGCCTTGAGGACATCAACTAATCTCATTTTGAGTCATTAACATATATGAGGTTTGTGTTTGATGTTCTATAACATAGTCACAGAATGTGCTAGTCTTACCACAGTGAAAGCCGTCGTTGAAGAACGCAGTTATATAATAACACTATAAGCTTACCACAATGTCACAGTGAAAGCCGTCATCGAAGAACGCAGTCATATAATTACACTATAAGCTTACCAAAATGTCACAGTGAAAGCCGTCACTGATGTACGAAGTTATACAACTGCACTATAAGCTTACCACAATCTGAAAGCCGTCACTGATGTACAAAGTTATAAAACTGCACTATATACTTACCACAATGTCACAGTGAAAGTCGTCACTGATGTACGAAGTTATACAACTGCACTATAAGCTTACCACAATGTCACAGTGAACACAGTGAAAGCCGTCACTGATGTACGAAGTTATACAACTGCACTATAAGCTTACCACAATGTGAAAGTCGTCACTGATGTACAAAGTTATACAACTGCACTATAAGCTTACTACAATGTCACAGTGAAAGTCGTCACTGATGTACGAAGTTATACAACTGCACTATAAGCTTATCACAATGTCAAAGTGAAAAGCTGTCACTGATGTACAAAGTTATACAACTGCACTATAAGCTTACCACAATGTCACAGTGAAAGTCGTCACTGATGTACGAAGTTATACAACTGCACTATAAGCTTACTACAATGTCACAGTGAAAGTCGTCACTGATGTACGAAGTTATACAACTGCACTATAAGCTTACCACAATGTCACAGTGAAAGTCATCACTGATGTACGAAGTTATACAACTGCACTATAAGCTTACCACAATGTCACAGTGAAGTTTGTCACTGATGTACGAAGTTATACAACTGCACTATAAACTTACCACAATGTCAAAGTGAAAGTCGTCACTGATGTACGAAGTTATACAACTGCACTATAAGCTTACCACAATGTCACAGTGAAAGTCGTCACTGATGTACAAAGTTATACAACTGCACTATAAGCTTACTACAATGTCACAGTGAAAGTTGTCACTGATGTACGAAGTTATACAACTGCACTATAAGCTTATCACAATGTCACAGTGAAAGTCGTCACTGATGTACGAAGTTATACAACTGCACTATAAGCTTGCCACAATGTCACAATGAAAGTCCTCACTGATGTACAAAGTTATACAACTGCACTATAAGCTTACTACAATGTCACAGTGAAAGTCGTCACTGATGTACGAAGTTATACAACTGCACTATAAACTTACCACAATGTCAAAGTGAAAGTCGTCACTGATGTACGAAGTTATACAACTGCACTATAAGCTTACCACAATGTCACAGTGAAAGTCGTCACTGATGTACGAAGTTATACAACTGCACTATAAGCTTACTACAATGTCACAGTGAAAGTTGTCACTGATGTACGAAGTTATACAACTGCACTATAAGCTTATCACAATGTCAAAGTGAAAGCCGTCACTGATGTACAAAGTTATACAACTGCACTATAAGCTTGCCACAATGTCACAATGAAAGTCCTCACTGATGTACAAAGTTATACAACTGCACTATAAGCTTACTACAATGTCACAGTGAAAGTCGTCACTGATGTACGAAGTTATACAACTGCACTATAAGCTTATCACAATGTCACAGTGAAAGTCATCGCTGATGTACGAAGTTATACAACTGCACTATAAGCTTACCACAATGTCACAGTGAAAGCCGTCACTGATGTATGAAGTTATACAACTGCACTATAAGCTTACCACAATGTCACAGTGAAAGTCGTCACTGATGTACAAAGTTATACAACTGCACTATAAGCTTACCACAAAGTCACAGTGAACACAGTGAAAGCCGTCACTGATGTATGAAGTTATACAACTGCACTATAAGCTTACCACAACGTCACAGTGAAAGCCGTCATTGAAATATTCATCAATAGGAGAGATGTTGTCAGGGCCAACAAGGGCATGCTCCTCTACTCCCTATAACCAATCAGAAGAAAAGAATACTTATTCATTTATTCAGCCATTGTTTTATGATGTATTTTGAATATTGTACAACTAAACTAGACAGTAACATAAAGGCCTTCACAAGGCACTTCACAAAAAGTATCACGGGATTCAAGAGAGAGCTGGATTTGAACCTTAACTAATCAAAAGTATTCTGTGCAGCTAAGGACTACTTACCCATGGAAAAGATGATTACTACAATAAGATGACTATTTAATATTCAGTTACAGTGTTTAAAAAGAAAATCAAAACAAAAAAATGAAATATGCTAGCTGCATCAATGAAATAAAACACAACATTTATATCTTTATCCAACAGGAAGTAAAATAGTTTCCACATTTAATACTTGGTAATGGGTCAGGTGTGGCAAAGATTCAAGAAATTGTAAATTTATCACAAAAGACATGGCAGTAAACTTTGTTTTACTTCTGTGTTTAAAATTTTTAGATGATTGTACAAGGTATTGTATAAAATATTTTCATCTCAGCTTTGTTTTCTTTCTTTTTTATTTTTTACCTCTTTTGGAAGAATGGTTCCTGTTTCATCCACTTCTAAGGTCTTATTTTTGATCATTTCATTCAGTTCCTGTAAAAACAAAAAGAGTTATTTATTCATATTAATATGGCTTCATGAAATGTCCTTGAGAATATTTCACCGATGGTAGTCGGGTTTATAGCTGGAGAAAACTGTTCCGAGCCAAGTGGAAACCATCCTTCCCTTCTCTGTGTGTTTTCTGATTCACAGATGTTTTCAATGACTAAAAAGCCTCTCACAAATGTGGCTGCTGAGGGTTCAAGTCCAGCTCATGCTGGCTTCCTCTCCGGTCATACAAGGGACGGTCTGCTAGCAGCCTGTGGATGGGTTTCACCAGGGTTCTGCCTGGTTTCCTCCCGCAATACTGCTGGCCACAAATATTATTCAGTATGGAGTAAAATGCCAATCAAATAAATGAATAAATCGTTTTTTTACCATGATACCCCATTTCTTCACATTTTGGGGACACCTGGTCTGCTCTTATTAGCCAATATACATGTAGCTGTAGCAGGAATATTTAGTTTCTTTTTTCTCACATGATTTAATATGAACCATAGACCAGTATGTTGATCTAATGAACAACATACTCATATCTTTACTTTTCTAAAAAGCTACGAAAGAAATATAATACTCTGCTTTCAGCACCTCATATATATCTGTCCCAAAAATTAGGGTATGCCCGAAATACTGCTGACATAGCATTAAGCCATAAGTACTTAGCTGAATGGTAAATAATCTGGCAAAATCTGCCGTGAGAATGAAAGGGTGACACAGAACAGAAGTACAGGTATGTACATATATAAGTGGAAACTTTCTTTTCTTTCAAGTGTCTCTTGAAATGAAATTTCCTCAGTGACTTACCACAGGGATTCCTCAAATCATAAAATTGACTGCCGTTAAATAAATAAATAAATAAATAAAACAGTTGTCAAGAACATCAATCTAATCAGCCAGAATGAGCCTCAGGGTTCCAAGGTCGCCCCTTTTAGAAAGACAGGCAGTGTACATGTAAACTGACCTCTGGTGAGAACACGGAGAAGCCTCTCTGAACATGTGTCCAGTAGCGGTCAATGTGCTTGGCCAGCAGGACAGACGGCTTAACCAGCTCTGAGTGACAGGTTCCTATCAGGTCCAGGAACAAGGGACCCTAGATAAGGTGAGGAAGCAGGAAAACAGCATTAGATTAGTGACGATGACAAATGTTCAGATGCATCAACTTACCAGTACATGATAAAACACTACGGAGAGTAACAGGGAATGCAGGATCATTTAACATAAAACCCGCCTATGTGGAAATAGCTGGACTTAAACCCTTTGTACTGCACTGGAGATGGTGTGGTTTGAAAACCAGCTTCCATTTTGGGAGATCCAAGCTATCCAAGTCTGGCAGACGTCAAAATGTTTGGTCATTCACCCGTTTTTTAAGAAATCAAAACAGAAATCATGACTTCAAATTGAGCCAAGGTCATCACAAAGATGACATCGTATCATGCAAAAACTCATAATTTTGGACCAATTGCTGTTTAATTGTGGTATTTTATCCACTTTCATGTTGTTTTACAATGAAATAAATAGGATCTAATACATTTCACACTTTGGATGACCTTAAATTTTGTGAAGGTCATCACTCCGATCTGGTCATGTCTAAGATCAAAATTAATATGAAATCTTCATACTTCTCTGCTTGATCTACAGCCCAAGGATATGGGAATAATTCTGATCAGCTGGTATGAGTATATTATATTTGTTCTATACACTTTTACTCGGTGGGCCACTTTACTGTGTCTTCACTACTGCATTCAAGTGAGGGCAGGACTATAAATATGTGGATTGATTGAGACATTGTCGTGTTAGGACCAATAAGCAATAATTCTTTATAAAAATACAAGAGGAATTCTACTGAACAGCCAATTCTGGCCATCTTGGCATTCAAGACGAACACTATAAACTTTACGTGACTGTCCAATTCTGTCTTACCTGGTTGTGGACCAGACACGAAATTCTCCTGTAATAGTTGATGGGATATTGAGGCTTGAAGCGAAGAATGATCGTCTTTCGTGAATATGGCTTCATGGTAAGGCACGTATGATCAAAGTCAAACACGCTCACCAAACAGTCGATCATGAACTGCAGAGCACACAAAAACTTTTTTAATTACCTAACAAAATTAGGTCCAAATGTTTCGCACCCTAAATCCCCCACCCCTTTTCACATAAGAAAGGGCAACTTTCAACGCAATTTATGCACATGTTTAATTTGATTTTGGAGACAAAACCACAACAGGTATAATTTTTACCAGTCTACACAGAATAATGCCTTCAAAACCTGAATGAAAACCTTGTAAACATGTGAAATGGTTGAAGAATTACAGTAAGTAAGAAGTAGTCTCCCCTTTTTATCCCATACATAAGGAAATATTGTAGCACAGCCTTTAGGACTTGAGAAGACCAAGTTACCCTCTTACATTTATTCTTTTGTACAGCAAAAGTTCCAAACTCGAGCAAGTTAAGGTGAGCACACAGCTGCAAAGGGTATCTCATGGGGCTTTTTAAAGATGAGTGGACCCATGGAAAAATGCAGCTAAGACAGACAACAGATTTACATCACATCACTACATGCTTTTGAATTTGAGGTCTTCTCAGCAATTTGAAGAAAGGAAAAAAAGGTAACCACTGGTCCTGTTATTCTCCACCAGTTACTTCCCTTATGTCTGTCGTACACTGACCTGCACAGAAGCTTCCGTGTTGGAGTTGTTGATGACATCAACAGTCCGTGTGGCCACCTCCCCAACATTAATCTGCATAAAGTTCACAGAGTTTGAGCTCAATCCTACACTTGGACCTGCAACATACACATACACTAATAACAAATAACAAAAAAACATCATTCACTTCTGAAACCTTTGTTTGATTTCATTTTTAGAAATGGCTTTATATGCAAAAGCCAGCATTATGGTGGGAGAAAAAGCCCACGACCATCCGAAGGTTGCTGATAGACCTTCCCACGTACGACCGTGCAGGAAGCCAGCATGAGCTGGGCTTGAACTCACAGCGCTCACATTGGTGAGAGGCTCCTGGGTCATACTGATGCGCAGATTTTAACACACATAGCATATCATGTTATATCAGGCATGTCAGGGGGTGGAACATCGACTTGACCTGATTCATCCAGCTAAGCATTCGTCTTGCCAGATCGGATGGGCCCCTTGACCAATAAGGTGGCAAACTTGAGCTCCAGTAGCTCAGTCAGATACTTGGTGAAAAATGCTAAGATACACATTTAATTACTTACAGTAGCAGGAAAATACACAACCCAGATGTTACTGATGAAGATAATTTTACAACAATCTCAAGACCAGTGTTAAATTTTGGCACATGACTTTTTGAGTCACTCTACCAAGTGCATGAGCCACCAAGCCAGATGGGAACAGCTCGCGAGTCCACATAAATGTAATGAACAACTATTCAGAAAAATAGACCGGACACGTAGGCATGAGGACATACTTGTGTTATACTACAGAGGGCCTTTTATGACTATTCATTGATTTTGAGATAATTGATTAAGTGCTGTATTGTTATATCTGTACTGATGTGCTCCCTACTCAAGTCTGGTACTACAACTGATGTAAACATACTTCATTCCTGTAGTGAGATAGATATTTGATCAGACTACAGAAAATGATATCTGTACCTATGTATTCCCTGATGAAGAGTGGTGTTACTATTGATGTAACATACTTCATTCCTGAGATAGTTGTTTCATAAAACTATCAAAAATGATATCTGTGCTGATGTATTCCCTGATGAAGAGTAGTGTTACTATTGATGTAACATACTTCATTCCTGGTATAGTTGTTTCATAAAACTATCAAAAATGATATCTGTGCTGATGTATTCCGTGATGAAGTCTGGTGTTGCTAATGATGTAACATACTTTATTCCTGAGATAGTTGTTTCGTCAGAGTCTGAAAATTACACTTGTACTGATGCATTCACTTGGAATCTGAAGCTCATGCTGGTTTCCTCCGGCCTTACATGGAAGGTCTGCCAGCAACCTGCAGATGGTTGTGTACTTAATTCTATGTTGTTGTTTTTTTTTTGTCTTTTCACTAATGGTAATGTAACCTATACACACAGAATTCTCACCTTCTGACGATCCCACACACTTGACAACACTCTTGCTCACATTGCCGATGGCGAACACGTGGAAATAGTCAATGCTGGTTGTATCTACTGTGTTTGGTGTAAATGTTATCTGGAAAATGAAAAATGAAAAACAACATGTCACATCAAGAATATGTTGATGTCACATCAGGATAATTTGAAATTAAAAAAAAAAAAAGATTTCTTTCCAAAGAGATTTCACTAATTCCTATTAAATGACCTTGTACATATTTAGGGATCATGATATCGGCTCCATTCATTAGCTGCAGACATTTAAATGAACTTGACCTTAGAACTGTAATAATCAAAATGCTTGTGACACGTCTTAACAAATGTTCTGTTCATCTAAATTCACAGTGAAACTGCTGAGTGGTGTTAATACAGTCTGTCACACTGTCTGTGACAGATGAAACAGAAATGTGCATATTACTGGTATCCTGATACTGGACATGGCTGGCACCACCCCCTGCTGCAGGAGACAGTGAAAAACTGTGTCTATCTGCCTCACACCCACAGGACGCTCCACCATGAATGGAGCACTCACCTGAAACAATAAACATGAAATGATCAAATCATCCACTCACTCAGACTGTGTGATTCGTTAAAGGCACACAAGATGTTGAGCCCACAGCACGGGTAACACTTACAGAGATGGTACACAGCCAACACCCAGGACACTGCCTCTCATATAGTAGGAACTAGCTTTTAGTAATGTTAAGCACAAGTCTTACACACCTGAGTTTGTAATAAATTTTATTGTTTTCCCTTTACCCTCTAAAATATAAATAAATTTAAATTATCGCCCTTAATGGACAACAAATTATACAAAATAATTCTTAAAGCTTAACAGGGAAAAGGCAAAATAAACAATACATCTTGACATAAAAATGGTGAGAGCAAGCTAATTAAATGGTTACTTTTGACTGGCCTGATGTTCAATTTTTCTTATATTAGGGTCCTTTTGCTGTGTTAAACATAGGAAAATGGCCATGAATCCTGCCTTTTAAAACACTTCTTGGGAAAGTGCTTTTTTCAAACTAAATTCATGCACAGTATGGATAACGAAGAAAGACAAAAATAAACAGCAATAGCAAGGTTCTCAGCCTCATGTATTGTGAAAGCTCTTTGAGCTTATTGACCAGAAGAATGCAAGACACACAGATCTGAATAACAGTGTAACAGTCAAAGGATTTGAGCTCAGATTTACACATCTTAAATCCACTCTACCTGCCTATCAATCGAGCTAAAGGGAAATCCCCACAAGCAAAGCAGTGCTAGTATAAGCACTGGAAAGCTGCTCTTGTTACAATAATATAATATTTATTTATTTATTTGATTGGTGTTTCACACTGTACTCAAGAATGTTTCACCTATACAATGGCAGCAAGCATTATGGAGGGAGGAAACCAGGCTAACCCCATGACCAAATACAATAATGGATAGTACTGCAGCAAATATTATGCTAAATCACACTGAACACAAAGTAAATATGTCTTGTAAAACACTGTGCCTGAAATGCCAATGGGCCGTGAGTTTGAAGGTCTGCCAGTAGCCTGCGGATGATCGTTGTGGTTTCCTTCCACCATAATGCTGGCCTCCCTTGTATAAGAGAAATATTCTTGAGTACGATGTAAAACACCAATCAAATAAATAAATTGCCAAAGGATGTATGACAATCACTCACAGGAGAAAGGTTATGAAGCTCCACCCACTTCTCCTCACAATGACCAATGGGAATAGTGTCGAACTGGATGACAGCCTCTAAATTTGACTGATCCAGGCTGGAGGTGGTGCTTCCAGGGCTGGACACCAAAATGTGAGGATATTTACCTGTAGGACGAAAACATATTGGTTATTTTGTGAAAATACTCCAAATCAACATTTTGTCACTTTGTCACAGAAGTTGTGAACCAGCTGAGGAACCAAATTTTAACGTCTTATGTCTAACTACTCAGTCCTCATTGGTGTGATGTGATTGATTGATTGATTGATTGATTGATGGATTGATCAGTGTTTTAATATCACACACCAGAATTCAGGTGGTAAATGGAAATGAATTGAGTAGCATCCTAAAGTAAGGATGCAATATTAAGAAAAAATAAGTAAGGGGCATTAACCCATTAAAGGTGAAAAAGTAAAACTGTACATTGGTCATAATGGAGAACTTCTGCTAGATTTTACGAGTTGTAACTTCTAACTTCAAACTATTATTAATTTACCTATTCTAGTTTGAAGTTACAAGTTACAAGCTGAACTGATTTTCCTGATTTTGAGAGTTCTATTGATTTTAGAAAGGTGTTTTGAAGTTAGATTGGATGGTAGAATGATATTTTACTTGGAAAACATAAAATTAAGCAACAAAAGTAATGTCTGAAGACATTTATTTGCCTCCAAAAATGCATTTTTGGGGTCATATTTTGAGTCATTAAGGGGTAACGAATATTTTGACATGCACTCACCAATTCCATACAGCTTGATCGCCTTCTGAAGAGAGAAATCTGGCCCATACCTACAGTACGCAACGGCATCGTAAACTGATGCACCCTAAAAAAAATAAAACCACAATCATTAAACAAATGCTTTACAAAATTACAATTCAAAACAGGAGAAAACCACACCAACAGACGGATATGGAAAAGAGGCTTGTCAAAGAAAGATGAAATAGTTTCATTTTCACTTTGTACTATATATGCTGTGTGTACAATACACTTTTCCTTTGTTGTTGTGTACTACTTTCACTTTCAATATCCAACAAGAGGTACTGTACCAACTCTACTATTAGATAAAGCCACTCTCAGACTGGTTTTTTGTAATAAATTAATACAAATTGCAACTCCCAGTGTGGTTTTTGTTTAATAAGTTATTCCTTTCAAGAAGACACTCGAAAATTTCATCTAAAGCCTAATCTGACATATTTCATGAATGACAATAATGACAGTCATTTCCTTTAAGAATATATTTATTACATATTGCGTATTACAAATTGCATTCCACACATGAACGCAATTTGTAATAAAAACGCAATTTGAAACCTCCCACAGAGGTTTTTTTGTAATAAATTATTACAAATTGCAACTCCCAGAGTGTCTTTCTGTAACAGCTTATTTCATTCAAGAATACACTGACACATTTCATCTAATGATGACCAAGCCTTACCTGACATATGTCATGTATGAGAATGATGACGATAACTTCCTTTAAGAACATATTTGTTACAAACTGCATTATTACAAATTGCGCAACTGCATTAGTGCAATTTGTGATAACATAATTTTACCAATACGATCATTTATAATACGGGTGTGTGATGTTTAGTGTGAGGGGATTTTGTGATTGTTGTGGTTGTTTTTGATGTCTTCTGAAAGACTTTATGATGGTGACTGCCAGGGAGTCTGGTGTTGACTCTGAAGGTTTATAATGTATACAAGGGGAGATTTTGATGTCTACTGCCAGGGTTGACAATGTTTACCGAGGTGTTTTCGATGTTACTTTTAGGTAATTTTGTAATAATTATTACAAAAACCATTGTTAGAGTGACTTTTTGTAATACATTTTTCAAAGGAACAAGTTAGTGCAAAAAGCACCTCTGGGAATGGCAATTTGTAAAAATTTATAACAAAAGCCACTCTCAGAATGTTACAACGCAATTTGTAATAAAGCACTGTGTAATAATCATTACAGAAAGACCACCCTGAGAGCAGCCCTTTGTAATACATTCTTGAAGGGAATATGTTATAAGAAAAAGCCACTGTGGGACTTGCAATTTGTAATAATTTATTACATCAAGCCACTATCAATGTGTAACAATGCAATTTGCAATAAGATGCAAATTGTAATAAATTCTTATAATATAGTGTCGCTTTCTGTAATATGGAGTGCTATACCACAATTTGCAATGAAAAGGCATCTGTAAAATAATTATAACAAAAAGCCACTCTGAGAGTGGTTTTTGTATTAAATTCTTGAACGGAATCAGTTATTACAAAAAGCCACTCTGGGAGTGGTTTTTTGGTAATGATTATTACTAATTGCCTTTTTATTACAAATTGTATTGTTACAGAGGTACAAACCTGAGGCTGAAACGTGGCTGTGACAGCACAGACTGATTGAGGCTGAAACGAGGCTTCCATTGGCTGGATCATGAATGGGTCACAGACGTCCCACTGGAAAGTTGTTGGCAAATCACTGAAAAAACATGGATTTCAGATATTACACATGTATAAATGGACAAAGCCATTTACTTTCATATGGCAGGGAAAACTACTTCTTACATGACAAATACGGTTTTGGATTTAAATTTGACCCACATTTCAGAAGTTGTTTTGTTGAAAACTAACTGATATGACATCAAAACATAAGCACCTGGCGGCGAGTTATGATATAAGTGAAAAGCAAGTCAGTATGGGTGTCAAACAAGTCACATAAATTAAATAAATAAATAAATTATCAACACTTTAAGCCACAGGAAACAGCTGATGCAGGGGAACCTTCAATTCAATGCTTAAACACCTGAGTCATTGAAAGAGAATGAATAACTCATAAAACTCCTTCTCGCCTCCATCAAGACGGTTCAAAGCTGTGAACTCAGTTGTTCTTTCCTTTATGACGTTACAATTATCAGCGTATATGTGCTCATACAATGCATATGAAATACTCGAACTGCAATGTCACAGAGCAAAACGTTGCATTCTACTGTCATTTGGAGCTCCTGTGTAGCTCGTCCTCAAGTCTCCCATTAACCTCAGAACTATGTGCATACAACTTGCTCACAAGAATTCATGTTGTATTGTATATGTAGATGTAGTTGTCATCCAGCTTACCCAGTATTTTTCACCTTAAACTCGACTTTGACAGTGTCTTGTGCAGCACACATGGGAAACTCCAGCCGATCTGGAATGAGGATGTCAACCTGAGGAAGTACAGCCTTTAGTTCCACCTCAAAAGTACCTTCCTACAAGTCCAGAAAACAGCAAGCATGTCTTGTCAGTACAGTAACTACATGTTCCATACCTTCATTACTTCATGGTTTGATATACTATATAAATGTCAGTCTGAAGATCTAGTATTGTTGTGCATCTACAACAGTTACCACAGAGATACAGATTAAAGAGACATTTGCTAAAGGAAATATTTTATTTATATATTTATTTATTTATTTTGGGGAGGTAATAAAGAAACCTCCTGACATAAATCCACATCCCCAGCAGGAAGAGCTAGATTCAAACACACAACATTAATGGTCTTTAATGAAATATATTCATTCAAGTCATTAAAATGGTGTACACAAACATTACAGATTTTCATTTTCAATAAATTTTTCTAACTGTACAAACTTTATCTATATGATCAGTCTCTTCTGTATCATTGCTCTGCTTTAATAAGATAAACCTGCATCTCTACTTGCTTTTCAAGGCCTACAAATGTCAACATCGTATACTGGGCATTTTTTAAATGGTGTCAATGCTCCATCAGAGACAGGCCTATATACGCAAACAAACATTGTATTTTGGGTGCTCGGGAGATGCTTGTAAGCATTAAACTAACCTTGGTCTGAAAGATGATTTTATCGCGGTATTCCACCCTCTCAAGAGGCCTGAACGTTACGGGCAGGGTAAAACTGGTGCCTGCACTCAAAACGATGGTTTTAGGGTAAAGTGTGGAGAAAAAACGAGTATCAGGCGAGCTGAAAACAACAACAGCAAATTTATACTGAGGTCAAGGTCCAACACTTCAAATGAAACAAACAAATTGGAGGCACACCTATGTCATGTTTGCTGCAGATAGCCTGGTGTACCATGTTATAATGGAAAGAGTTGAGGATGTTATAGTGGAAAGATCTTGGGACTAGGAAAAGTGCCTGCAAGAAGAAATGGCTCTTATTGCTAGCAAGATATGAGGAAATTAATCAAGACCAGAGGATTTTCAGTAATCCAAAACGAAATGCTTCTGCCCCCATTCACTGTGTTTTCTGCTTAATTTACATAAAATCAAGGTCTACACTGATAATTTTACACATTAGACCAGGCGGGTTAGTTAATAAAATCTTTAAGTGGCTTTCTTGTGACAAATCTTCAGAGAAAACTTCTGCTCTTAACTTGACAAATGTCAACTGGAAGAAACTACAATTTGTACCCACACGCTGCACACATACATGTAACCTCAGATAAAATTTTGGCTGTTATATGAATGCAAATTGTTAACCGTCAAATTTTCCATGAACTTATGCATATATGTAAACACATAATTTGAAAATCTACTTGTAGTAATCCATGAATCTCATGCTAATATTTAATTCCTGAATCAACTTACTGATATTTAATCTTCTCTGTTTTTACTTTAACATTTTTTAGCACAATGTGTTTGGTGTATTCCTTTCCAGCTTCCCATCGCTGCCACACAAGCCCACTGTTGACTTCAATCCCATAATGCTGTACTTTGCCCGAGAGGCAGCAGGTTCTCTCTGTCCTTTAGGTATACCAGCCTCAAATTTCTGCCGACTGGGCTCAAATTTTGGAGGGCGTGATACAGATAAAGTCGGCATGCTTTCTGTCTGTTACTGTAACAAATCCCTGTGGGGAAAAACATTACATTATTCCTAATTAATTTACAAATTACTGCAATGTAAACACAAAATTAAACTTTTCTTTTTTCTTCACTGAAGCAATTGAGTAAAACAGGGAACAGAGAAAATGACACCTTAATCGATGTTAACCTCCCCTTGATTTTGACATTATTTTAATCTGCATGCCAATACAATGCTTTTTATTGATATTTATCAATGTTCTTTTATAACTCAACCAAAACGTAGCAGGCCTGTTTCACCTATGGAGTAGGCCTATGCATCAAGTATTAAAACAATGATTAGGCCCTATCTATCTAATGTCCATCTAACATTGTAATGATATATTATGGAACAATGCACGTTTCAAAGTTCTAGTTAATAGATTGTATGACTATGTCAAGTAAGCATGTGATAAATCAGCACTAAAGAAACATTAGTTTTTTGCAGAAACCTTAAAGGTTCAAGGTTAACTGTTTGGATAAAACAATAAATGAAAATTTTAACCAATGTGTGGAATTCCATGGCTGCCATTAAATCAAAAACTGACAACAATTCTGTATCATAAATACTCTGACAGCATTGATTTTGATGTGCTATTTGATTCAGTATATCAACTATCTTCGTCCATGTTATCTTGATGGACTCAGTATACTATTTTACAATTATGACATTCATCTTAACAATGAGTCCATGACAGCCTCTCAAAAAAGTAGAAACAATGTCAGAATTGTAAAATAGCACAACGAGTACATCTAGATGGACTACACCTATCCATATATAAACCCGTCCATTGAAGACTCCATTCAATCATAATTGTGTTCTACTTGTTTGTTTGTAAAATATCAGCAACTAAAAAAGTCATCAGATAAGCCACATAGATAATCATGAAACGGTCGTTAACGTTTGATTTATTCACTACCGATTAACAGACAGGAAATTTATCGCATTATCTGTTCAGTGTAAACATTGAATCAAATGACGAGTGCGCGCCACAAGAGCAACAACAACAGCAGCAAAGATTTAGATCGTCTGTTTAAGTGCCATCTAAAATCGTTTTGTGAATCACGTTTATCAAAACCAAATCTTACCAACACAGATCAGTCCTAGTTGTACATCAAGAACGGCCTTTATTTTAATTAGGCCACAAATAACTGCTAAACGGTCTCAAATTCACAGCCCTGTCGGCAGTGCTTCACGGAGCGGCCATTTTCGTTGCCGATGAAAACAACCAATATGGCGGTGTTGCTAGGTAGCCGTCCACTGCCGCTCGGTAGTTTCCGTCTTGTTCCGTGGGAGATAAGTTCCTCCAGTAGTGGACTGCCTTTAAATGCCGGTTATCTGAAAGGTTTCTTTTTCTGCCGAAGAGTATTTTAGTGCAGCTGAACACGTGTTAAACTATCATGCCGATACGTAGTCCGAGTACGCTGACTGTTGGTTGAGGAATATTTGGATGCGCCATACTATTGACCGCTCAGCGTGTACCAGTTAATACGAAAGCTGAACTGGAAAGAAACAACCTAAATCTATAGCCAACTTGAAAATCTAAGTCATGTTTTTTCCACTCAAACAGAAACAGACATAAAAAAAACAAAACAAGAAAAATGAAAAACATTTGGACCGTGATGTTTCCCGGTAAGGGATATTAATTAGTCCGAGATTTGGTCATCTTTGCCCGTAACCTAAGGTTACGTCAGAGCAATCTCCGACTAGATGCTAATAGCAAAGCAAACACATATTTACACCAGCGTAAACATTTAAGTTTCTGTGTAATGGACACTATAGGCTAGCATGTAGACCCAGTATACATGGTGCGTGTTGTTGTCATCTCAGTGGGTCATAGGCCTATACTGTGACAGGGTAGAGCCTATGGGGTGTTGTGTTTGTGTCAGGATACTGTGACAGGGAAGGACCTGTGGGGTGTTGTGTTGGTGTCAGAATACTGTGACCGGGTAGGGCCTATGGGGCGTTGTGTTAGTGTCAGAATACTGTGACAGGGTAGGGCCTATGGGGTGTTGTGTTAGTGTCAGAATACTGTGACAGGGTAGGGCCTATGGGGTGTTGTGTTAGTGTCAGAATATTTTGACGGGGTAGGGCCTATAGGGGGTTGTGTTGATGTCAGAATACTGTGACAGGGTAGGGCCTATGGGGTGTTGTGTTAGTGTCAGAATATTGTGACAGGGTAGGGCCTATAGGGTGTTGTGTTAGTGTCAGAATATTCTGACCGGGTAGGGCCTTTAGGGTGTTGTGTTAGTGTCAAAATATTGTGACAGGATAGGGCCTATAGAGTGTTGTATTCTTGTCAGAATACTGTGACAGGGTAGGACCTGTGGGGTGTTGTGTTGGTGTCAGAATACTGTGACAGGGTAGGGCCTATGAGGTGTTGTGTTAGTGTCAGAATACTGTGACAGGGTAGGGCCTATGAGGTGTTGTGTTAGTGTCAGAATACTGTGACAGGGTAGGGCCTATGAGGTGTTGTGTTAGTGTCAGAATATTCTGACAGGGTAGGGCCTATGGGGTGTTGTGTTGATGTCAGAATACTGTGACAGGGTAGGGCCTATGGGGTGTTGTGTTAGTGTCAGAATACTGTGACAGGGTAGGGCCTATAGGGTGTTGTGTTAGGGTCAGAATATTGTGACAGGGTAGGGCCTATGGGGTGTGGTGTTAGTGTCAGAATATTTTGACTGGGTAGGGCCTTTAGAGTGTTTTTTTCTTGTCAAAATACTGTGACAGGGTAGGGCCTATGGGGTGTTGTGTTGTTGTCAGAATACTGTGACAGGGTAGGGTATGGTGCTATGTCAGAATACTGTCACAGGGTAGGGTGTTGTGCTATGTCAGAATACTGTCACAAGGTAGGGTATTGTGCTATGTCAGAATACTGTCACAGGGTAGGGTGTTGTGCTATGTCAGAATACTGTCACAGGGTAGGGTGTTGTGCTATGTCAGAATACTGTCACAGGGTAGGGTTTGTGCTATGTCAGGATACTGTCACAGGGTAGGGTGTTGTGCTATGTCAGACTACTGTCACAAGGTAGGGTATTGTGCTATGTCAGAATACTGTCACAGGGTAGGCTGTTGTGCTATGTCAGAATACTGTCACAAGGTAGGGTGTTGTGCTATGTCAGAATACTGTCACAGGGTAGGGTGTTGTGCTATGTCAGAATACTGTCACAAGGTAGGGTGTTGTGCTATGTCAGAATACTGTCACAGGGTAGGGTGTTGTGCTGTGTCAGAATACTGTCACAGGGTAGGGTGTTGTGCTGTGTCAGAATACTGTCACAGGGTAGGGTGTTGTGCTATGTCAGAATACTGTCACAAGGTAGGGTATTGTGCTATGTCAGAATACTGTCACAGGGTAGGGTGTTGTGCTATGTCAGAATACTGTCACAAGGTAGGGTGTTGTGCTGTGTCAGAATACTGTCACAGGGTAGGGTGTTGTGCTATGTCAGAATACTGTCACAAGGTAGGGTGTTGTGCTATGTCAGAATACTGTCACAGGGTAGGGTGTTGTGCTATGTCAGAATACTGTCACAGGGTAGGGTGTTGTGCTATGTCAGAATACTGTCACAGGGTAGGGTGTTGTGCTGTGTCAGAATACTGTCACAGGGTAGGGTGTTGTGCTATGTCAGAATACTGTCACAGGGTAGGGTGTTGTGCTATGTCAGAATAATGTCACAGGGTAGGGTGTTGTGCTATGTCAGAATACTGTCACAAGGTAGGGTATTGTGCTATGTCAGAATACTGTCACAGGGTAGGGTGTTGTGCTATGTCAGAATACTGTCACAGGGTAGGGTGTTGTGCTATGTCAGAATACTGTCACAGGATAGGGTGTTGTGCTATGTCAGAATAATGTCACAAGGTAGGGTGTTGTGCTGTGTCAGAATACTGTCACAGGGTAGAGTGTTGTGCTGTGTCAGAATACTGTGACAAGGTAGGGTGTTGTGCTATGTCAGAATACTGTCACAGGGTAGGGTGTTCTGATGGTGTCAGAATACTGTCACAGGGTAGGGTATAAAATATGGAAATATCTTGATAATGATAATGTCTAAAAGATTAACATAACTTCACTGACATACAATTTTTAAACATGGAAAGCCTTTTTAAGATGCATGTTGGTTTTCCACAGATTGTTCCCATTCCTGTCTCTTAGACGCCATTTTTATGAGACTGTATTCCCAAATTGATTCATGTTGGTTTTATAAGATTATTCCACTATTCGCTCACGCAGGTGAAAACAACCTGACATTTGATTTATTTGATTAGCACCTAATGTATAATACCATGGTATTTCACTTCCATGACAGCAATTAATGCCATGGGTTGAGGAAACCAGAGTGCCCGGAGTAAACCACTTGGCTTTTGGCAAAAAACTGTCAAACTTTCCAACATGTTCTTGACATAGAGAATCTCTATGCTTCCACTTCCAATAGCAATTCTCCGTTCAGGTCTTGTCCTCGAAACTGAAGTGTGTGGCCAATAGCAATTCTCCGTTCAGGTCTTGTCCTCGAAACTGAAGTGTGTGGCCAATAGCAATTCTCCGTAAAGGTCTTGCCCTCGAAACTGAAGTGTGTGGCCAATAGCAATTCTCCGTTCAGAGCTTGTCCTCGAAACTGAAGTGTGTGGCCAATAGCAATTCTCCGTTCAGGTCTTGTCCTCGAAACTGAAGTGTGTGGCCAATAGCAATTCTCCGTTCAGGTCTTGTCCTCGAAACTGAAGTGTGTGGCCAATAGCAGTGTCTATGTTAAGCCATCATATTCTCATATTCAAGAGTTCAAAGAGATTGCCTTCATCAAAGAAAAAAACAAAAAACAAAGTCTTTTCTATGAATAACTTTTACCAGTTTTAAGCTTTCCTTTATTTTTAGTCAATGAGCATTTTTTCCATGGTAGACATGTCTGAGACAGAACATCATTTTATATCAGCCCAATGAGCAATTGAACAGTTTCATGCATTTAATTCCTCTGGAATATTTCATTAACACAGTAATACTGTGTGCACTGAAATAAAACTAATCAGATCTTTAAAACCTTGGGAGATCATAATATTTAACCAATGAATCACATTGATTGAAAATTCCTCCTATCCAAAGACTCCACAAGTATTTTAATTAGACTTCTTCTGACAGCTCATTTCACCCCAGACTCACGAACCCAGTTTACAAGTACCTTGAACCCAATGACCTATTATTACCAATTCAAAAGAGTATTACTTGATATACACACTTTGTTCACTTATTACCTAGCTAGTCTGCTCAAATTAACTTATCACAGATGTGTTGTTTGAACTGCTAAACTGGAAAACAGAAAGTTACTGCAAACTACATATAATTTGAGCAAGTTGTTTCAATCTGCATTGTGCGATGTTGTTCCACAGTGTATTGTGCAAAACTGCAAGGCACAAACTTGTTGCAAACTATTTCGTGCAAAGTTGTTACAAACGCAGACTTGTGCACAGTTATACATCTTATACAGACACTTTCAAGTGAATTATTTTAGATACTCTAGTCATACAAACACACACACACATAATGTGTCATAACAAGTAATGTCTCCGATTTCGCATCATCCATTTGCTAATCGTTTGTTTTAATCACAAGGCAAGATATATATTTTCCACATTTCATAATATTCACTTCAAGGGGGTGAGGATGTTCAATTCTAATCAGATTAATGAGCAATACTCCTAAAGCAATACTATTCTCTAAATTCTGAAACCACCGAATAAATTCAGCATTGGTAAGACACAGTGTGAAACCGGAATTCAGAGCCAATCTGAACTTTCACTGCTATCATCTGCCATTCAGTCCTAAAATTTTAACACAAGTACATGCATATGTACTCCACGGTTCTCTCCCTTGCCATGACTCCCCCCCCCACTCCCCCCGTAGTGACAAATTCCTGGCAAAAGTTGAACAAGCAGTTGAATATGTTCGATGCATGGGGATATCTCGTACACTGTGCATTTCAGAAAGGTTTACAAGCTTAACATATACTTTAATTCTTAACACTGACACTGAGCAAACAAGTCGGAGCTTATGTTTAACCTCTGATCTGCTGTCTGGTAAAGTAGTGAATCAGAATTACGTATTTAGAAGTAAGGTTAGATTATCTCCCCTTTTTCATTCTTTCTATTCTGTTTGAAAGGCAAGAATTAAGAGAGTGTAAGTTTGAGAAAAATAGATATGGTAGAAACATTCATATTTTTTGCAATATATCGAAATTCAAAAAATCACGCAAATCTGTGTACCTAAACATAATTGTTTTCCCATTACTGACACAGCTACAGATAACATTATTCTTTCATTAACTTGAACGCCTAAACCTACGACCCAAGCACAATACACAATTAGACAGTGTCAGGCAAGACAACCCCTGATGAGTCTTTTACTCTTGACTTGGGAATATGTAAGGCAGAAATGCCTTCACAAATTGGCAGTTATAAAGACTAGGTGTGTTCCTTTGTTAGTCAATGAGCCCCCTTTCACAAATTAAGACTTTCCTTAGACATTTGCTGTCTCTCAGTGGCTCTCTCTACAATTATCCCAGAAGATACAACTTGCTTTTACACTTGACTTTGTACAATTTAAAACAAAATAAAAACGTCTGGTATATCCTCTGACAAGCTATTGTCTCAACTTGTGTGAGTACATGTGTGTGTGTAGTTGGGGGGGGGGGGGGGGCAGAGGGGTTGGGGGGGCAGAGGGGTCTGGGGAGGCGGGTCAGCACCCCTGCGCCATGCAATGATCCAGAAGCCTCCCATCAATGTGGTCGCCGTGAGTTCAAGTCCAGCTCATGCTGGCTTCCCATGAAAGCAGCCTGCGGATGGTTGTTATTTACCCAGGCTGTGCCTGGTTTCTTCACACCACAACACTGGCTGCCATCGTGCAAGTGAAATAGTGATTATGGCATAAAACACCAATCACATAAAATAAATACATAGTATATGTTTGTTTGACTTTTCATACTGCAACCATTAAGCTACACTTATATGAACGGCACATTTAAATTTTCAGTGAATGACAATGTTTGTTGTGGTAACAGGATCTCCACCAAATTTCTGTATTTTGTTATGTGAATAATTCGATTTTTCTAACCTGTCAGGTGAGCCACCAAATTTCCATATTTTCTCGTGTGAATAATTCAATGTTCTATTTGTCAAATGAAAAACCTAATTTTTCCTAAGTTTAATTATTCACCATGTGAGATACCCGCTATTTCTCTTTTTTTATTAGGCTATGTGAACAACCCTTAACCACTGTTTTGGTTTGATTTGATTGGTGTTTTTACGCAGTACTCGTGACTATCTTTCACTTTTACGATTTTGTCGTCTCTTGAGATATCCCTCCATGGGTAAGAGTGCCAGGCTGCTAAGAGTCGCTGAGTATTTTTACCATCTGACAGTTAGCACAGGATTGAGGTAGGCTGATTTCCCTCAAACACACTAACCAACCTCACAACTATAAAACTATTGTGCCTTCTTAATCTAAATAAAACCATACTTTACCAACCATTACAACTGTGACTAGATGCGACACGAGATCAAGTTGAGCCTTGTGGAAATGGCACAAAAAAATAACATTTCTTGGAAGCATATTACTTTGTAAATTAGTCTTTAAGAGGTCAAACAAAAAACACTTAACAAAGGTAGCAATAACATAACATGAAACAAAATAAAATACCAGCTCAATCAGATAAAGATCTAAGTGGTGGAACCAACTGGGTGTGTTAGTATGCAAATTGATCGCACAGCAGTCTTAAAATGTCCATATGCAAATTAACTGTAGTTTCACCAATGAACAACAGTATGCTAATCATCTGGATCTGAGCTTATACATATTCATAAGCAAATTAGTTTCATTTCAGCCAAAGAGAATCCATACTCCACATTTCAGTCAGTTGATGAATATGGAACAGCTGTATCCCATCCAATGAATACGCTATTTGCAAATAAGTTGCTTTTCGACCAATGAGTGTTCAATCACTTGTGGACCAGCTAATGGACATCCTTCCGATCTGCATATCAGTTGTTTGTCAATCCATGAACGTTCCTCTGGAAATCTTCAGTCAACGAATGAACTTTCTAGTCTTAACGCATAATCAATCAGCTCTGACGACAGATGATGTTCACCAACTCCATACCTGGTCAAAAGTGAAACAAAAAGTGCTTTCATTTCTTTATTAAGTTGGAATTATGAATGTTTTTTATTTTTACTTTTGATAATTATGGTTACTTAGCACATGCATGGTTCAGTAGGCTGGTAGAATGATACCTAATCCAGAGATGTCAAAAAACTGCAGCAAATTCCTGGACAGTTTCTTATAAACATTGTAGAGGCCATGCTTTCCTGTGTGTACTAAAGTAATAAACAAAAGTAATGATATGTCAACACAATTTTTTTGTCCTTGTGCCAGGTTCTTGATCAATTTGCTAATGATGCTTTACGTTTAATTAAGTATTACTATTTAACCAATCTATACTGTGAGGTGTCTACAATAGCACATCTGTATGATTCTCTGTCTCTCTTCGTCTCTTTTATTCTTAATCACAGGTACATGCATTAGGCAAATAGCAGTATACATGTATGCAGTTTGGTTATATATGATTTACAAATTGATGTTTCTAACCAACAGAAAGGTCGAGTTTAGTTTTGTTCATTTTCAGTATGACCTCTGGGAAAAAGTCCCATTTACATATTACATGTATATTTATTGATTTATTTCATTGCAGTTTTATGCTGTACTCAAGAATATTTCACTTGTATGACAGCAGCCAGCATTATGGTGGGAGGAAACCAGGCAGAGCTCCGGGGAAACACACGACCCTCTTCATGTTGCTGGCAGATCTCCCCACTTACGATCGGAGAGGAAGCCAGCATGAGCTGGACTTACAGCAACCGCATTGACTAGAGGTCCCTGGTTGATTATGCTATGCTTGCACGCTAACTATCAGGACACATACACCCTCTGTAAGTAAAAATTTTCACAAAATTTGATTTTAATTATGCCACAACATAAGCTATCAAAATGTTCAAAAACTGAAGAATGCCTCTGTGCAAGAAGATAATTTCATACCAGAACACGGTCCATTTTCCATCACTCCAGCTACCTTCGGACTTCTTGAAATACCTAAAATTCACGACATGAAACTTCACAATATTGTCATTTTAATTTCACCAAAAGCACTAAATTTTCAAGTGAAACGTCAGCTAAATTAGAGAAAAGTGGGAAGAAATTCTTGAACATTATCCGGGAGTCTTACATATTGGAAAAAATTGTACACTTGAAGCAAATTAATTAGATGCTGAACATTCTACTATTAATGTTGAGCAATCTGTATTTAGCATTCCCACATTTTTGATTTCACTTGTAGAGATCTGAACCAGCCAGGAGGTACTAACCATGGGTTGATGGGATTATCTCCCTTGGATCGCCAAAACAGCTGCGGGAATTCTTTGCGGACACATTCCCAGACCATCTCGCCAGTCCCCTCACCCTGTTGACAACAACAAAAATTATAAGTTATTTGCCATCTATTTACTTATTTTACTGCAATCAAGTAATAGTAATAGTGTGTCCAAGAATAACTAAGGCCACACCAACCGTAATTATTGTTTTATATGCCGATAAGTCTGTCGGAGGAAAGAATAAAAATAACAATAGAACCTCAGTTGTGGAAAATGTAGACTATCGTTTGCACTTCTTCCTGGTGATGACATACATGTACAAGTATCTAAATGATCACAAGGCCTTGAAAAACGTGACGATTATACAAAACATCAAGATGAGACAAAAGAAAAACGTGACGATCACACAAAATATCAAGATGAGACAAAAGAAAAATGTGACAATCATAAAAAACATCAAGATGAGGAAAAAAACAAAAAACTTGACGACCATACAAAACATCAAGATGAGACAAAAGAAAAACGTGACGATCATACAAAACATCAAGATGAAACAAAAGAAAAACATGGACTTTCAGTTTTTATTCCACTTTTGGATTTTTTAGTGTCAGCTCAGCCGTAAAACTGGTACTGCCTAACAGTAACTGTAAACAGACATTTGTATGTATAGATTTTTTATATACATGCACATATATAGTTTACCGCAAAGCGGTTAATATTCATAATATACTGAGAGTGAGTGAGTGCTTGGGGTTTAATGTCATACTTAACAATTTTTCAGTCATGGAGTCAACCAAGGAGTCATTAGGGTGCATTTCCTTGTTGCAGGACGGATTTCCACCACTCTTATATCCAGTGCTACTTCACTGAGACGATTTACCGAAGGCAAGTAAGCTGCCCCGCACAAGCCAATAAACTGATGTGGATCAACCAGCCGTTGCACTATTCTCTTTATGCTGAACGCCAAGCGAGGACCCAGGATTGATCCTGGATCTACCGCTCCCTAGGCGGACGCTCTATAATATACTCAGAAGAAATTCATGTTAACTCTGACCTTGTTTTTAAACATTTCTGTTACACAGCAGCTCTGTATTATTTGTTCGACAGACTCTCTAACCAGCTATCTTACTTGGGCTTTCATCGACACAGCAAACTTGTCCAGATATGGGACTTTGAGGCCCTCTGTTGTAATCAAAGCAGCAGCGTTGTACCTGTTCAAAGAGACAAACAACTGATTTATGGAGGGACTTCACACCTCATTTCATAAAGTTCTCCAGTTAGTGTTAAAATCATGTGTTTGACAGTGTAGTTTGTGGGCAGTATGTACATGTGTGTGCTTGGGATTTTATGTCTTAATTAATGTGACCACTGTGAGTTCAAGTCCAGCTCATGCTGGTTTCCTCTCCAGTCATATACAGGAAGGTCTGCAAGCCACCCGGGGATGGTTGTGGGTTTCCGCCTGGCTCTACACAGTTCCCTAAACACCATACCACCATTATCTCCGACATCTAACATGAAACCTGTGCCCTATTATAAACCCTATTCCCTATCCTATTCACCTAACAACAATAGGGGAGTTTCCAGCTCCAACTCCTCTTTCATCGGTAAAGGTAAAAAAGTTCTACTGTACCACATGACCACATTTACTATAACATGGGCGTCTGAAAAAAGTTTCACAAAAAGTAATTTAGAGTAGACAAATAATGCGGACGTCAGTGAACTTGCCAAGTTTCTATAGGAAAGAGGTGTGAATTGTGCCTCTGGAACATGGTAAGATAAGTGATCGGTAAATTAAATTAACTCCCTTATTTTCCCGTTAATCTTATGTCCTAACGCTTCTGTTCCTCTTTGGTCGTACATGGGAAGGTCTGGAAGCAACCTGTCGATGATCAGCCCAGTTTCCTTCCACAACAAAGCTGGCATATATATGTATGTATGCTTGGGGTTATACATCGTACTTTGAAAAATTTTCAGTCAGGAGTCATTAGGGGTTAGTACATATACTGCGTGTTCTTGCGTCAGGGCGAGTCCATGCCTCCAAAGTGATGCCACACTGAAGCATCGTGAGCGATTATATTTAGAGTGAGTGAGTGAGTGCTTGGGGTTTAACGTCGTACTCAACAATTTTTCAGTCATATGACGACGAAGGAATCATTAGGGTGCATGCACGTGTAATGTGCCTCCTTGTTGCAGGACGGATTTCCACCGCTCTTTTATTTAGTGCTGCATCACTGAGACGACTTACCGAAGGCAAGTAAGCCGCCCCGCCCGAGCCATTATACTGATACGGGTCAACCAGTCGTTGCACTATCCCCTTCATGCTGAACGCCAAGCGAGGAAGTTACAACTTCCTCTTTTAAAGTCTTAGGTGTGACTCGACCAAGGATTGATCCTGGATCTACCGCTCCCTAGGCGGACGCTCTACCAACTGTGCTATCCGGGATTATATTTAGAGTTTATATTTCCCTTACCCTTCAGACAGATAATGTGTGTAGAAACCTTTCTCTATTTCACCTACACTTTGGACAGGTAAAGTGTGCAAAAATCTTTTCTATTGTCACTTACCATTCAGACAGATAAAGTGTGTGGAAACTTTTCTCTATTTCCACACACCGTTCAGATAGATAAATGAGTAGAAACCTTTATATATTTCCACTTACCCTTCAGAGAGATAAAGTGTGTGGAAACTTTTCTCTATTTTCTCTACATAATCCTCCTTCAGCTCCTTCCCAAATGACCTTGTGAGGAAAAAAAGCAATGTTTAATTTCATAATTTCCATTCATTTTTTATTATTTAAGTCAAATCCAAGTATGATTTGTCAACCTCATTCATGTAAGATGTATTGTAGAGCAAACCAAAATAAAAACATTTATACACCTCAGCAAATATAAAGGAGTTCCAAGTTTGAACTCTTTTCTTGCTGAAGTTAGAAATAGTCCTGAAGTATCATGTACATGTGAGTTGTCAACATGTAAGCTATCTTAGGCAACTTTCATTCACCTGAATTTACTGATCACCCGTCTCACCACGTTCCAGGTGCAAATGGCACTTCTTAAGATCACAAATTCCGCTTTTCCCGAAACTTTATTTCAGAATGAATGAATGAATGAATAAATGCTTGGGGTTTAACATCATACTTAATAATTTGTCATATGACAATAAGGAGTCATTAGGTGGCAGGGTGAGTCAATGCTACCAAAGCGTTGTCACCAGTGAAGTATTATGCCGAAGACACCAGACATGACTCAGTCACATTACACTGATACTGGGTCAACCAGTCCCGTTTCTCTCAGTACTGAGCACCAAGGGTGACAGTAACAAGTAACATTTTTAGTTTTTGTTTTCTTAGTCTTTGGTATGACCTGACCTGGGTTTGATGTTTTTCAGAATCCCATGTTACAGTATATGTAATCAAAAAAAGTTGCCTAAAATTTCTGACAGGTCACATGGAAGTGTAGGATTTTTTTTTACCTTCAGTGATAAAAGAGCTCCGAGTAGAACCACTTTTACCTCCCTGAAATCTCAGAACTCAAAAACATCACAAAACCTTGCAAGGTGTATGTCATGGCAGCTGAATTCTTAACTCACCGTGTCAATAGCTGTGTTAGTCTGGACACATCAACTTCTGACAGACTGGTACATTTCCTCACAGGCTCAGTTATCTTAAAGAAGGTTCCAGATCCTAGAATGAGAATTGAGAAAAGTGATCAAAATATTCAAGTAATATAATCAGATCTGGCTATATTTCTTACTTCTGTCTGTGGCAGAGTTAAGTATTTTCATAAAAGAAAAACTATTCAAACTCAACTTTTTTTGAGTTAACATAAATCTGTATGCCCCTAAAACCACATGAAATGTCACTCAAACTATGCCAACTCACACTCAAACTATGCCAACTCACACTCAAACTCACACTCAAACTATGCCAACTCACACTCAAACTAATTAACTTACACTTTAAACTATCACACGCCAAATTAAACTATGCCACTTTACACCTGAACCTTCCCAAAACAGACTTGAAGTATGCCGATTTAAACTCAAACTATATGCAAACTTACACTCAAATTATGTCAACCTGAATTATGCCAAGTTACACCCAAACAATGACAAATTAGACTTGAAGTATGCCAACTTAAACTCAAACTGTATGCTAACTTAGACTCAAACTATGCCAAAAATTAGAGAATTTCAAGGCGAGGAAATCATTTTACACCAGTCACGGCTGACTTACCGTGATGAGTGAACAGTTCTTGTAGCATCTTATCCACGGACGTTAAAACCACAGAACTCTGACTCGGCATCTTCTCCAGAAGACGGGTGATTCGCTGAATCTGAAGTGATCAGTTTGGCTGATTGATTGATTGATTGATTTGGGAATTTAAGGACACTACACTACACAGTTTGACATCCTTGCAGATAAAGTATAGTGAAGCATCCGCATCTCAATGAAAAGCAGCAAAATATCTTATCTTGCAAAATTCATCATTTTTGGGGGGTTTTAACACCATACAACAATTAACATACAACAAAAAAACAATGACTGTATAAATTTAAGATCTTAAATTATTTCATTAATTTGTATTTTTTCTGCACATTAAAATACATGTTGTTATTAGCCAGCTGTTTTAGCCACACAATTTTTACTACACAGTGACAGACAACATGAGTGAGTATGTTAAGTCATGAGTCATATGATCACTCTTCAGCTTCTTCAAGGTCAAGCTGATCAAGGTCAAATTCTGGATGAGATCACAGCAACAACATTTGGTCGGAGTGGCATGATCAAATTAACCTTCCGTTAGTTCATCTGCAGTTTTATGTCATCTTGATCAAGGTCAAGCTGATCAAGGTCAAAGTCTGGATGAGATCACAGCAACAACATTTGGTAGGAGTGGCATGATCAAATTAACCTTCCGTTAGTTCATCTGCAGTTTTATGTCATCTTGATCAAGGTCAAGCTGATCAAGGTCAAAGTCTGGATGAGATCACAGCAACAACATTTGGTAGGAGTGCCATGATCAAATTAACCTTCCGTTAGTTCATCTGCAGTTTTATGTCATCTTGATCAAGGTCAAGCTGATCAAGGTTTAAATCTGGATGAGGCTGACATAAGCCTTCTCCTAGTTCGGTTGCAGCTTTATGTTACATTGTTCAAGGTCAAACGGATCAAGGTCAAAGTCTGGGTGAGATCAAACACAGCAGACAACACTGGGTTTGAGTGACACACGAGTTAACTTCCCAGTGGTTGGGCTGTAGCTTTACACGTAAGTCTGGGGGTTTGAGAGGTATGAGGTGAAGGGCCACAGTTTACTTAAGGCTTCACCCAGTTTTCCCACTTGGTAAACATAACTGTTGTCACATATGAAAGTGAAACATTTTTGAGTACAGCATCACAGACCAACAAAACCATCTGGTCTACTTTGCTTGGTCTACATTGCTTTCTTCTTCGCATCTTCACTCACAAGCGTTCTGTAATGTGTGTGATCTAAATGACAGTGTCGGGGTAAAAGTTTTTAAGGTTACACATGTGCAATTCAGGCAATTGGGTTCAAGATTTGCCTCTGAACAGAAGAGTGAAGGAGCACTGATTGGGTAATACTGCCAAACAGACATTAGGTTGTTGATTAGGTTGTTTTAGGGTGTTGATGCACGATGAGTTTCCGCATCGTTAGACTGCACCTAGTTAAAATATATCAGAATTTTGTCTCAAAACTTTAAACTTTTTTGCCAGTAATACTTTCTTTCCCCTCAGCACATCTCGCCCCTGAGGTTACCAAGGTAACAAAAAGCTATGCTATGATTTCCCTTCCAGCAAACACAGTTCAAAAAAATGGTGCTCATGTTAGCTTGATTTTTAATATGTTGTAGAGAAAAGTGCAAGCTGCATGTGGTGGGATGGCATTGTACAATGCCAAAGTTAGGGCATATATATTTTTGAGGGTGAACTTGACAAATTTACTACATAAATAGTCAGGAAACTCAAAGTGCTTGTGTAACCTTAAGAATGATAGTCCATGTGTTAAACAATGAGAAAAACCAATACTAGTACTTATTTTGTATTTATGACCACACATACGAAATTTTTTAATTGCAGTCAATTATACGTTGCCTTATTTGTGTGTAAGTAAACAAAGCAAATCAAACAAAGTGTCCTTTCCAAACACAATCAACATTACAGGTCAGGCTGTCTACCTTAGAGAACTCTTCACAATAAAAACGTAAAAGTATCACAGTGATGGATGGACTAAGGTCCTATTTAATAACACAATAAACAAATAGTTCACTCATGAGTGAAAGTTAGCTTGTCTCCCTTGGAGAGCTCTTCAGACTGAGACAGTAAAATCTGCACAGCAAACATGACAAAAATAGTAGACTGACTGCCTTGAAGCCGCCCATGTCCCTCGTACACTTTCCCAACTTGACCTACAGCAGATGTGAATGATGTGTGAGACAAGTGTGTTCTAGGAGACATACAGCAGAAGGACAGGGGAAAGTAGTGGAACATGGGTAATATGCAGGTTACATGCATACTGGTGGTGAGGAGCATGTACTGATCCTTAAAGAATACGTGGAAAACAACTCTATTTGAAGGGAATTGAACAAAAGATGCCAAAAAAAAAAAAAAAAAAAAAATGAAGAAAAAGATTTCCTTTTCAATGCATATATTATATCTCTTAATAACCCCTCTATTTTAGGCGTATGCATGGCTGTAAATGTTTTTAAAATGACATCATCCATGAACTTACATCCATGATGGAGGATCAGCTTAGGGCGCCCCCCACCTGCACCCCACCCCACGCACCCCCCACATCAACCACCCTCTTCTATTCAGGCTTTTCCACAGCAAACAGTTGATTTAACAGCCATCACCATTGACCACTACAGGCTAATTCATTTATGGACTGACCATTGGTTCCTGAAGATAACTGTAGAGTGAAGCCATTCCTATGTCCCAAGAAATGCTGAGAAGTTTTTTGTCACTTTTATATGTTTGGACATATCCAAAACTGCATATTAAGAAATCAAAACCAAACATTTCATGGATCCTTTAACACAATATCACAGTGAGCTCACCTGATATAGCTTGTCTGGTGTGCACCAAGGTTTTTCTGTCATATTCACTTCATCCGTTGGCAGATTCACATTGGCTATCACCTGAATGCCCAAAACAAACACACAATATATTTAAGATATATCAAAGTAATAGATATGCAAAGCCTAAGACATGAATTTGGCAAAGATAAAACATGGCTAAGCGAGGGGGCAAATGAGGAGAGGGGAGCAAATGAGGAGAGGGGGGCAAATGAGGAGAGGGGAGCAAATGAGGAGGGGGCAAATGAGGAGAGGGGGCAAACGACGAGAGGGGGCAAATGAGGAGAGGGGTGTGCAAGGGGGGAAACTCCCTGAGCTTCACATGGAAGACATTTTTCAACATGGTGCTCTGAGAGACTATCTTCACAGTGAAAGATGAAAAGATAGCTTGTGCAAAATCTGGATCAATACATCGGTAGAAATGTGGGATGTAAAATTTATTTATTATATTTGATTGGAGTTTTATGCCATACTCACGAATATTTCACTTGTACGATGGCGGCCAGCATTATGGTAGGAGGAAACCGGGCTGTGCCTGGGAAAAACACATGACCATCCGCAAGTTGCTGGAAGACCTTCCCACGTACAGCCGAAGAGGAAGCCGGAAGCCAGCATGAGCTGGACTTGAACTCACAGCAATCACATTGGTGAGAGGCTCCTGGGTCATTAGCTAGCACGCTAACCAACTGAGCCACAAAGGCCCTCAGGATGTAAAATACTTTATAGGCCTACCTCTGTTTTCACTCTCACACTGCCTACACTGAAATTTGGCAATGCATGTTATAGCAATGCCTGACAATTCTTTTTTAACTGATCTTGGCCTTGTTTCTGTTGCTTGAATCGCTTTGCTACCAGAAAAAAACTTGTCGTGGTTCATTATTTAAATTAGCTTTTGCTGCTGTGAACGGAGATTTGTCACACACGTCATCATAGTGACCGATCAGTTTGAAAAAAAAAAAAAACGGTCAGAGAGTGTATTTTTCGGCTGTCTTTGGTCATTTCGTAAAGTGTCACAACACCTCGCGATACTTGTTTACTGAGAAATGTACCGAAAACAGTGTCGCCCACTGTGGGCAGAGCCTTGCTTAGTTACCAAAACTCTTGACGATAAATTTCTAAAAAAAATTAAAACTGAAAAAGTGTCCAGAGCAGCTTTTATAAGGTTCTATCTGCACACAAAAAAGCAAATTTGGTGAATATATATCCCAGGTAAAACTCATTACATGGATACGACAGGCCAAAAAAAGAAACTGCATACTAAATTGTATCAAGATCAATTTTTGTACATAAAACAAAAGCCAATCCATTTAATGTAATCATTAAATATGCAAAACTTATCTAATACACACACCTTACTGGTTTTCTAACTTGATTTGAGGTTACACAGAAGAAGTCTACACACAATATTTTGTGGAAAGTCATTGCAGGGAAGCCATCAAAAATCATGCACTCTTCAAACATGCAAAATTTAGACAGAAAGACAGAGTGAGTGAGTGCTTGGGGTTTAATGTTGTACTTAACAATTTTTTAGTCAAATGACGACCAAGGAATCCTTACAGTGCATGTAATGTGCCTCCTTGTTGCAGGACGGATTTCCACCGCTCTTTTATCTAGCCCTGCTTCACTGAGATGCCTTACCGAAGGCAAGTTACCCGCACGGCCGAGCCATTATACTTATACGGGTCAACCAGGTGTTGCACTATCCCTTCATGCTGAACGCCAAGCGAGGAAGCTACAACTTCCTCTTTTAAGGTCTTAGGTGTGATTCGACCCAGGATTGACCCTGGATCTACCGCTACCGAAGCGGACGCTCTACCAACTTTGCTATCGGGGCCGGTAAGGACAGACAAGTCTAAATTAATACCCCTTGCCTGGAGAAAGCATTGGAAACTTAAAGTGAAACTTAACTCGAGGACATGAAAGTGTGACGTCCTTGCCTTACATGAAGCCTTTACTTTTTGAGAAAGCATCTGTAGAATAAGTAAACTTAATCTTAAATTGAGGATGCTAAAAGGTTTGCATTGTTGCCTTACATGTCCGTCCTCGTCTGTGAAGCCTCCGACGGTGTTGATCTCCATGACTTTGAGAGGCTGTAAAAGGACAGCGATGGCCTCAGTAACACTCCAGATGTCCAGGAGTAAGATCTGCCCTGACTGTGTCTCCCCTACCGCGGGGATGATAGGGACATGACGCGTCTGCAGACACCATTTGATGGGGTCGCTGTTGATGGTAGAGGCGGTGCCACTCAGGCTGGACCTGCAACAGTAAGCCAAATGTAAACACTTGGGACAAATGTAAACACTTTAATAGTGAACTCTTAGGTTAACTGTAACAGTTGGTGAAAAGTAAACACTTTGCGCACTCTTAGGTTAACTGTAACAGTAGGCCAAATGTAAACACTTGGGACAAATGTAAACACTTTAATAGTAAACTCTTAGGTTAACTGTAACAGTTGGTGAAAAGTAAACACTTTGCGCACTCTTAGGTTAACTGTAACAGTAGGCCAAATGTAAACACTTGGGACAAATGTAAACACTTTAATAGTAAACTCTTAGGTTAACTGTAACAGCCGGTGAAAAGTAAACACTTTGTAAACTCGTTGGTTAATAACTGTAACAGTGGGTGAAATATTTACACTTCGGGTAAATGTAAACGATTAGTGAACTTTTAGGTTAATCACGGAGAAAACTGGACAGAGCCTGGGTGAAACCCACGACCACCTGCTGGCAGGCCTTCCCACGTGTGCTCGGAGAGCATATAGTTTTGAGTCAGTGTTTCTGTGAAGCAGTACATAGTACCGTATGGTTAACGCGCGGTACTGTGCAGGACCCATTCTTATTAGTACCATATAGTTTTGAGTCAAATCCCACAACCATCAGCAGGTCTGGCAGACTGGAGAGCAAGTGAGCATAAGCTAAGCTTGAACTCACAGCGACCATATCGGTGAGAGGTTCCTGGGTCGTTACGCAGCACTGGCAAGCTAACCACCTCAGCCACAGAAGTCAGGTTGCTGTACATCAGAATTGCTGAAAAAGTACATCTGCAAGACACTGGACGCAGAGTAGATTTACTTACTGTCCAAACTGATGTGCCTGTATGAGAGTGCAGCCACTGAACAGCGGCCGCGCGTGCGTTCCGTACGCTTCTAACATGCTTGTGAGTAGCATGCACTCTCCCAACAGCTTGGACCGGTGCGTCTGTGGAAACAAGTGTACAAAGATGGCATTTATAGTATACAGAAGATCATGTTGATACGTCTAAGGGGAGATAACCAGAGTATCATTCCAGCCTCCAGGATCATGAAGTTATCTTGGACTTATGTCAGACTTGGTCTTAACTTGTGGTATTATTACTGAACATACACTTGAATTTAAAAGCTAAATTTCAATTTGGTCATGAGAGTCTTAGGCAACTCAAAACAAAAAGGCCTAAGATAAGACACAATTTTAGGGCAATGAACTGTTTTAAGACTCAGGTCTAAGACTGGTTTGTGACCCTGGAGACAAAAATACCCAAGGTTTGTAAAATTAGATAAAAAAAGAAAACATACGAAATTTAAGACCATTGAATTCAGCCTTTTAATATTGTAGCATATTAAAATAAAGTTACTGTTATCTGTTTTCTTTTTCTTGATTGCTACACTTTAATAAAAGATAATTACGTGTACATGTGATAAACAGGGTGTGTTTTATGTACCATACTGACAGCATATGGCCTATATAACATCAAATACATTTGTTTTAGTTCAAATTGACTACTGTGATTTGAAATAACTCAAATATATATACATATATACATATATATATATACACATGCACATATGTGCATGAGCATTTATAAACATATGATAAGCATCTAAAAAAAATGAATATGGAGTAACCAATCACAAACAATGTGGTCAGAAAAGTCAACAGAACATATCTAGTTTGACGGCTGAAGATGGTAGACAGTTTTACGGGTGGAAAAGTTTGGCAAACCTACAAACTTTCTCACATGTGACATACATGTAACTACAACATATTGGTTGAAAACAAGTGTTTAAAAATGGCATTATACATGTTCTTCATGTCAACTGACATGAAAACTTACCCTCAGCTCATCAGGGGTGATTACGTTATCTTTGGATACATGGTTACCATGGATTACAATTGGTCGCATTTGGTTTCGTTGTAGGAAAGAAATACATGAGACTAGATTCTCCAGCTGAAATGACAAACATTGGATATCTTTGATTAAGATTGAAATTCAAAAGTTCTGCATTCATTCAAAGTATGAACCAATTTTATTCACTCAAGTTGAAACCAATACACTTCAGTAGCAGAGTGAATTCTATCACCGAATGCCTCAAATCTACATTTTCAGACAGAGAACTCAAATTTTCACAGATATTATATCCCTAACAAATACAGTAAGGTAAAAACTGTTTTAGATTGCTATTAGAACAGGGGAGATAACTCAAGTTCTCACTGTCTTGCATCGTAAAACTTTTCCCTAAAATTTGATTTATTTAATTCATTGGTGTTTTATGCCATACTCAAGAATAATTCACTTATATATGTATGACAGCGACCAGCATTATGGTGGGAGTAAACCGGGCAGAGCCCAGGGGGAACCCACAACCCACATCTGCAGGTTACTGACAGACCTTCCCACATACAGCCGACAGCTGGAAGCCAGCATGAGCTGGACTTGAATTCACCGTGACCGTACATTTGGTGGGAGGCTCCTGAGTCATTACACCACGCTGAAGTGCTAACCACCTCAGCCCCCCTTCTTCTGTAAAATATCCGGCTTGATAAATACAATATGATAAATAACGTTTTAGAATGTCTTGAACAGTTTCATCATAATAAGGGAGACAACTCAAATTTGAAAGGCGACGATGTTTCTTACCTCATGCGTGTGATTGAAAACATCATTGCCAACCTGGATCACAGCAAAGGGTTTGTTGGCATCAAGATTTATAAATTGCTTCAGCCAATAGCGAGCTTCTCGAGGATCTGTGCCAACCTATCAGAAAACAGGAAACCAGATATTTTTGTGAATGACAAAACTAGACCAAATACCTACCTATACAATACATATTTTATACACTTGTACTTGTAGTGGTTACCAAATCAGTGGGAAAACAAAAGATTGTTTTCATCATCATTCAATTATTTGTTATCTCACCAAAAAAAAACAAGTACTTCCTAAAAGACAACCATTTAAATTACATGCATACCAACATTATATGCCTCATTTTCACCCAATATAATAGGAAACAATTCTCTGTAATGGCCCATGGCCAAAACAGTCTAAGATGTTGTCTAAGGGAAGATAATTCACTGATACAGCTCATTACTCATTGATATACACCACTGAGTTATCTTTCCTTAGACAGCTTCGAGGTGGCGCTATGACTCAAAGAATCAACACAGAATAGTTTCCTACTGTACTGGGAGAATAGAAAAAAAAAACTGTTCACCCCTCCTCCTCTCCTCACACTGGACTCTTTTAATCTTACCTCACTAAGAAAGCGTTTCAGATCGGTGGAGAATTCTCCGTTGCCTGCGGGGTAGTAGCCACTGCTCTGCATCACCTGCCAGGTGGCAGCATTGGTCATGAGATCGCCCAGGTAATCCTTCATGCGGGCATCGTATGGGGAGGCCGATATCATCTTTGGTGTAAGGCTTAAATACCTAAAAAAGATATAAATCATGAAGTTTATGTTAAGTTCAAAAGGATTCTTTTTCTTTCTATTTTATTCCACAAAAACTACACAGTCATTATGTAGTTAACCACTGACAAGATTGAAATCAATAATCCTTAGCTTGGTACTGGCTAAAATCTTGTTATAAAGCTTTTTATAACCAAGTGAATAGAGCATGGTCCGATACAACGAAACCTTGCATTTCTGATCTAAGTCATACAATGAAGCCTTGCATTTCTGACCTAAGTCACATAACGAAGCCTTGCATTTCTGACCTAAGTCACACCACGAAGCCTTGCATTTCTGATCTAAGTCATACAACGAAGCCTTGCATTTCTGACCTAAGTCACATAACAAAGCCTTGCATTTCTGACCTAAGTCACACCACGAAACCTTGCATTTCTGACCTAAGTCATACAATGAAGCCTTGCATTTCTGACCTAAGTCACATAACGAAGCCTTGCATTTCTGACCTAAGTCACGCCACGAAACCTTGCATTTCTGACCTAAGTCATACAACGAAGCCTAGCATTTCTGACCTAAGTCACACAACAAAGCCTTGCGTTTCTGACCTAAGTCAAACAATGAAGCCTTGCATTCCTGACCTAAGTCATACAACGAAGCCTTGCATTACTGACCTCAGTCAAAGATTGAAATATGACCTTATAAATCTTTTTTATGGGCTTTAGAAATCAAAGTTTTGTCCATATCATCAGTGTTATCTTCAGACAAACGTGTTCAAATTTCAACTTACATCACCAAAAACTAAACATCATAAAAGAGTATTTAAATCTGAAACGGCTTTGTGGAATCTGCTCTTGGCTGTATTCAAAACAAAATGCAGAGGTTAAACTTCTAAAACTACAGACCTCTTCATAAACAGACATTTGCAGCATAATTCAGCAAATGTTTCTGATATGCTAATTTTAGTAGACTGCACTGATATCATTTTGGACCAAAAAAAGAAGTCACAGCTCAGGAAAGTAAATGATCCAGTATTAGAATGTCTTATATTTCAAAAAGTGCATGATTTAATTTTGATCGTATTAAAGATGATAGTGGACATTACCTGCGATACGGTCGTTGATAACAGCGCACCTGGCGAGTTCCATGAACGTGATGACTTCCCAGAATTCCTGCCATACTTTCATCACTAAGAATTGTCTTGCCTTGTAAAGTGGACAGGGAATTTCGCATCACAGAATCCTCACATGAAAGACAGCTTGATTTTGTCTGAGCAGTTTGAATAAACCGTAGGAGTTTCAAGAGTTCGTCTCTTGGGAACTTGTGCACATATCGGGAAAGTTTTCTTGAACACTGGCAACACTGTGTCAGGATGCCTACGCCATGATGCTTCAGTCTGTTAAAAGCCTGCATTTTGCTCGGTTGGTAATGTTACTCAGCTTCGACAGAAAGCTTAGTTAATAAACTTGAATAAGAAAAAAACAAAACAAACAAAACTGATAAAATGATATAACAAAATGATTTAAACCAATTGAACAACAGTATCACAATCAGTTCTTGTCAAAAAAATGCACACATAATTAGAGCCTGGAAAGACAAGAATGGCAACCTTGAAAATCAGAATAAACAGTCATTTAAACCAACTTAACAACAATATCCCAATCAGTTCTTATAAAAAAAAATGCACGCATAATTGGAGCCAGGAGAGGCCTAAGAATGGCAACCTTGAAAATCAGAAGAAATATGAAACATTTAGGCTGCTCTGTGTTTCCCATTCACCCCCCCCACTCTTCCCACCCAACCAATTCAGACAAAAATGTAAAAACCACACTAAATATAATTAGCATACAATATTCTGATATGCTAAAAAAAAAAAAACCTTTAAATATTTGTAGCTACAGCTTCCCCAACAAGCCGTCATTCAAATGAAATTCAGACTTTGTTGATCTGTATCTAGCAAGTAATCTAAAATGCAAACATTATTACATCCCCTCTGACACTCTGTAAGTATATCGTACGTCCAGTTAACACATAAGGCTCGGTAATAGTTCCATGTTTTGATTTCATTTTGATTTGATTCAGTGATGTTTATAATGTTGTAATGAAGAATACAAGTATTCCACTAGAATTTAATAGGCTCAGTTGGTTAGCGCGCTAGCGCAGCACAATGATCCAGGAGCCTCTCACCAATGCGGTCGCTGTGAGTTCAAGTCCAGCTCATGCTGGCTTCCTCTCCAGCTGTATGTGGGAAGGTCTTCCAGCAACCTGTGGATTATCGTGGGTTTCCCCTGGGTTCTGCCCGGCTTCTTCCCACCATAATTCTGGCCACCTTCATACAAGTGAAACATTCTTGAGTACGGCGTAAAACACCAATGAAATAAATAAATAAAACAAATTTAATACTGCAGTCAGTTTTATGGGTTGAGAAAACCCAAAGTTATTAAAAACAGATGACATTTGGCTAACAACTTATGAACTTTCCCAAACACAGGACACACATATTTTCACAGATAGTGCCTGCGTAGTATGTAAGCCATATTGCTGGGCAGTTCAAGTGAGCAACAGACTCCAAGTTTCCATTACATGTCTTGACTGTCCCACCATATTGCTGGGCAGTTAAAGAGAGCAACAGACTCCAAGTTTCCATTACATGTCTTGACTGTCCTACCATATTGCTGGGCAGTTAAAGTGAGCAACAGACTCCAAGTTTCCATTACATGTCTTGACTGTCCTACCATGTTGCTGGGCAGTTAAAGTGAGCAACAGACTCCAAGTTTCCATTACATGTCTTGACTGTCCTACCATATTGCTGGGCAGTTAAAGTGAGCAACAGACTCCAAGTTTCCATTACATGTCTTGACTGTCCTACCATCTCCACTGAAAGGTCTTTATGACTAAGGTCTTCAGTCATTCAATCAATGCAGTCATACAGAAAGCATAGCATTAATTGGTCCTGCACACGATGTCAAATCAACGCACCTGCAAATTATGCTAATGTCCTCATGCTGTACTGGAATTTCACCCCTTTTGTAATTTGTTAGTCCTTGAAATCCTCACTCATATTACAGTTCTTTTGCATGAGTAATCCATAATGCTTTGAGACTCATGTTTGAAAGATCATTAACACATACTACGCTGCCAACTCATAACACATCAACAGAAAACTTTCTTCACAACTGCTGGCACAGACGGTTAAACTGAATCATTAATTTGTCCCGCATGGTACAGCAACTTTATCCTTCAAAATTTCCCAGCAGAAGTTGCTCTACAAGTCTGAGGGGTCATTCTCAGACAGAGGCAGACAGCCTCTTGATGGAGCATCTCCCCACTGTCACCTGACACATGTACCAGAAAATGTGACGTCAAGTAGAGCACAGTGTCACGAGATGACACCATGCTTCCTTTGGTTCAATCTAATTACATCACCCATCAGAGAGGCACTGATTGGTCGATTTGAGTAGCGCTATGTTCCAGAACTACTTCAACACAGCTGTTTAATAACTGACCCTGAATATTCATGAGCTCATTATTCCAACAATCTAAAAACAAGATTCTTGTGAGGATATTATTCTGGACTTTTGTGACACAAAAATACTTGTGACATGCGAATTCTTGATTGCTGCAAATGATGATTACTGTGACATACAAGTAACTCTTGTTTTAACTGTAAAGGACAATGTTGTAATCCTTGTGGAAAAACGATGTAGACTTTTTGTCAACTCCTGTTATTTACATAACAATGCTGTGACATGATTCTTGTTTACAATACATCCCGACTCTCATTTACATTTTGTGACAAAACAACTTGTTACACAAGAATGTCCTGACATCATGACTTATGACACAACAAAGCTACATCAACATGACTCTTGTAACACAAAAAAAAGTTGTGACACTAATACTCTTGTTACACAACAATGTTGTCACATTGTGACTCTTGATACAGAACAACGTTGTTACCTTTTAACTTGTTGCAGAAGAATGTTGACATGTCTCTTATGATGCAACAACTGTGGATCCTGTGACCCAACAATGTTGTGATATTCAGACTCTATAAAATAATATCTACAATGTTATAATTTTCATAAAAAAAAAAACAATATTATGATATGATTTTTGTTACACAAAAGACCATCTGGTGACTGCAATCATAGATCTATATGTACACAAATATATGTGCACTTTCAATGATGAGATCTAGCAGCCTATGTGTGTTAAATGGTAAATACCTAATGTGATCTTACTGGTCCCACTACGGTTAGAAAAGGCCACTGTCAAATCCAAAAATCCATATTACTAGGTTGAAAAAATTATAAAAAAATAAATTAAACTTTTTTATTGACGGTGTTCTAATAATGAGCTTTCATCTGACACATGCTTCTTGTCAGTGCTTTCTTTGCCTTATAACACTCTCACATACAAAGACATATATAACCTTAAATCTTGAGTACATGCCACTTCATCCATCAGTAAGTACACATGGCACTGCCTCTCTGGGTCAGGTCATAGGTAACCTTAAACCAACCCTTAACTGTGTCAATGTCAGGGCGACTGACCCCACAGCTGACACCCCCCCCCCCCCCACCCACTGGTTTCCCATTCATTGATACCATATCTTAAAAGGCCCACAGTTGACAAACAGCCATTAATCAGGGGCTGACACCTCTAAAACCTTTTCACACATCAACATGAACAGGTAATTCCTCTGTTTGTCCATCAAGCCTGAAA
The DNA here is from genome assembly GCF_032854445.1 of Liolophura sinensis. Classification (NCBI taxonomy): domain Eukaryota; kingdom Metazoa; phylum Mollusca; class Polyplacophora; order Chitonida; family Chitonidae; genus Liolophura; species Liolophura sinensis. Next base: position 20,904,659 of record NC_088298.1, on the reverse strand, counting down.
ATAATTTTTTAATGATAGAGGAGGGTATAAATATAAAAATAAAACAAGAAAAATCATCCCACTGTGGAATTTAACATGTACATGTATCTTTACACGTAATAAACATGTACATGTATCCTTACATGTAATAAACATGTACATGTATCCTTACACGTAATAAACATGTACATGTATCCTTACACGTAATAAACATGTACATGTATTCTTACACATAATAAACATGTATATCTATCCTTACACATAATAAACATGTACATGTATCCTTACAAGAAATAAACATGCACATGTATCTTTACAATTAATAATCATGCACATGTATCCTTACAAGTAATTAACACGTACATGTATCCTTACAATTAATAAACATATACACGTATACTTACAAGTAATTTTTTTACATTATATTTTCTTTGGCTCTTTTTTGGTTTTGTTTTTTTCTGCTTGTGAAATGGTATCATTTTGTAGCAGTGGCTTCAAAGTTTCATTCTAGGCATATATCTGTGTGTTTTCAGGGAATGGTGGCAGACAGACACACAAGGCAAAAAGAGTGAAAAGTTGTGTCAGAAGACAAGGATTATAAGGCGTGGAGCTTTTGGCACTCAAAGATTTAGGGACAGTTCTGCGAGGCCAAACGTTAAATGGTAAATGGTAAATTACTTCTGGATTGTGGCCACACCCAAGATATGAACTGATCATGAGCTACAGTAGGTGAATAACAGGTTACAATACAACAAAGAAAGGATTGAAATAATGACTTAAAGATAAACATTGACATGATTTGTACGGAGGGCATTGCAATTCTATCACGGACGTAAAATAAGTGCAAACAGTAATGATAGTGACATGTAGGAAATCTTAACGAAGTGCCTGAGGTGACTGAATAATAAACAGTAAGTTATTATCCATATAATCCAGTTATTTTATCCTGCCACCTTCTACAAATGATTACTGTTATTCTATAACCTTTTCGCATGTTTGCAAGGTGTTTATTCAAGCATATTCTGAAGGTAATATTGGGTGCAGACTGATGAAATTGCATTTTTTTTTTTTTTTGAAGCCCTGAAATTGGCCAATCCAGCGAGTGTGGTTTTGTCTCCATCATCAAAATAAAAATATACACAAATTGCACTGAAAGTTGCTCTTTCATATGGGAAAAGGTTGAGGAATTAGGGTATTAAACAAAACTATATCTGTGAAAACTGGACAATAACGAAGGTACAGTTTACAAGCAAACATTATGTGAATAAAGTTAAAAATTGTTATGGCATTCCCTTGAAAATGTCACACTTTTGTGTGATAGAGAATATACAGCCTGTCAAAATAACTTACCTGACTTCAACTGTAGTGTAATCAAACACACCAGTATACAACAGGTGGGGGAGGCAGTGGAAACATTAAGGACCCAAACCTCTTCACTAAAACAGTACTGCTGTTAATGTTTATGCTATCATTGGCTGTTACATGAACAGTTATATCCTACATGTAAGATGTGACACCATGCAGTCTAACACACACACTGGTCAAGATGTGGCATGTCTGACCAATAACACAGGTAACAGTTAACTCTTTGAGGTCCTGTTCTGGCTGACCACATGGGGCCAAAAATTCCATTGAATAATCTTATGTAATTAAAGGTCAGGCTGAATAACAAGGGCACTGGTACAATAAACCTGCTAATAACATGGCCACCCTCAATGTGTACTTCGCCTAAAGTTCAGTACATTGCAAACAACACATTTTACTTGATTTTGGACAGATTAATTTACCTTATATTGCCCCTCATCAATTTGTGTGAAATCTGATCAATTTCTTATGAGGAAATCTCAAGTGTCGGCATAAAAAGGAGAAATTTACAGCGTTTTAAGTGCATCAGAAAATGCTGCATTTTTTTTTTATACCAAACTCTACAAGCGAAAGACAATTATACATGTACATGTACTGGTACATCTACGATTTGATATCATCGGCCAATCCAACAAATGTAGTTTTGTCGCCAAAATCTAATTAAAAATGTGCATAAATTGCACTGAAAGTTTTTCTCTTATCTGTGAAAAGGATGAGAGTACATGTGAAATGGTGAAGATCTCTCTATAAAGGTAAACAGAAACGAAGACTTGTTTTGTTTGAATGAAAAAGTATGACATTTACGGTAAGGCATAGCTAATCTTAATCCACTCGAGTATGAAGGCATTTTGTTTTCACACCCCCCCCCCCCCACACACACACACCTCGCCCTTAATCATGGCAGAAAGTCACCACCCTACCTCCCTCCCCCTCCCAACTACTTCCCCCTCCAAGTCCACCTGTGTAACAAAACAAGAGGAAGGCCTAAGCACTAACAGAATTTCTTTCTCCTCAACTTGCCCTTCAGCCCAGAAAATCCCTTACAATCCTGACCCATTCAGCAGTCCACTTGTTTTTCCTCCCATACAGGGAGGTGCAAAGTTTAGTCTACTGCCAGCTGGGGTCATGTTGCAGAAGATAAGACTTCAGATGTCATGATGAAGATCTGAGAAGTGTGCCAACAACCAACCAGGAATGTAAAATTTAAATTTTACACCTGCCACCAACACTCCCCTAACTCTTCAACCAATTCGCATATGAAAGAGCAACTTTCAGTGCAATTTACGCACATTTTTAATGTGATTTTGAAGACAAAATTACATTGGTTGGATTGGCCAATTTCTGGGCTTCACCAAAAGTATAAATTTTTCAGTCTGCAAGGAATAATACCTTCAGAATATGCTTGAATAAACACCTGTTTAAACACCTGTGAAAACACACCAAAAAAAAAAGGCCTTAGCTCTTCAGTTTTCATTTGGATTTTAGGTCTTGTTCTCCGCCTCCCTATGTGATTGTCTTTAAAAGACCAATGTTTTCCAATGATCAGAATCACAGAAAAAATAAAGCGAATTCCCTACCTACCCATTTTTTTTGGTGTTTCAAAGTGTTGGCTTCCTTGGTGCGTATGATCTGTTGAACTTAGTCAGGCCAAACTTGTCCTCATTCTGAGAGAGGCTAAATGTTTGACTTTATATAAAACTTTGTGTACAGGTTCACGAGCTATATATGTAAATAAACAAGCTTGACCTGACCAGTCACTGATCAGCAATGAGCCTATGAATCTAACCAGAGTTTTCTGAATGTACAATATATGTAAATCCCCCCTTAGTGGCTTACCTCAACCCAAACCTGACTTACTGTACACAACCCAAAGTTTGTCCATGATTAAGTTGCTCACTGTGCCAGATTCTTAGAGTTCTATTCGTCTAAGAAAATTGTTTTGAGGTTTGTTTGAAAATAGATTGATATCCTACTGGAAAAATTTGAGTTTCAGCACAGAGAGTAATATTTAAGACTTTTATTTATCTCTAGAAAAGCATTTTGTGGAAAAATTGTTTAGGGCTAATACAGTGCCGTATACAATTTGTTTGTTTGATTGACTGGGGTTTAACTACCTCACAAATGTAATGACAAACACTGCAGTTATACAAAGGTAGTACCGTAAGTTTTGTGGGTGGAGAAAACTAAGACCTCACCTACACGTGACAGCCGTGACACACAAACTGTCAAAGAGTAAGCCCTGAGGTAAAGAAACCAGCAAACTGGACATGGATGCCCCTCACCTCTTTCCCCCACATTCTCAAGGCTCCCCACACGTAAGTCCCTCAAGTTCACCCTTCCTGCTCAGGATTTTTCTTGTCAGTGCCCTTATTAGTTTCAGTTTTTGGCACTATTGTCATTTAGGAAAAAAAAATCCAATCACCATGAAACGAACCTTCAATGTTTGTCATGTCAAAATTCCCTATCCTTACATGTTATGAAGTAAAAATACCCTACCTGAGTGGAATAACATTTTATCATGTGACCGGTACTCCTCGTGTTGATTAAAGGTAGCACTCATCACTGCCACGTCATGACACCCGCGAATCTGATCGCGGCACAAAGATGACAGATTCCTCCGTCGGAATTCTCCATGACTCTGAAAGACCAAGGGCAAATACACTAATTCCCTCGCTATTGGCCACATATACGCACCAGGGTCCAGTTTCATAAAGTGGCATGCAACATTTTTTTGTCTTCAATTCAATGCTTTTTTTTTGGTACATCGCTATTACCGTACAATTGTCCTATATGTGCTATTATCGCACATGTATGACATCTTTGTGAAACTGGGCCCTGTTTGGGCACCAGCCTTTGGTTTCAGGAAAAAGGACTGGAGTACATGGCCTCTTTATATCTCAAAAAAACCCTGTGAAATTTGTTGATTCCATATTTGACTGTCCTTATGAGCCATTCACCTAGCTGTAATTGGGTGGCTACCACATTTCTTCTAATTTTTAGGACGCATATTAGTAGTACTGGAAACAAAGAGTTACATGTCTATCTCAGTTTTGGGGGGAAAGTAAAGATATGAATATGTTGGTCATTAGATGGGCTAACCATGTGAAAAAAGAAACCAAATATTCCTGCTACAATTGCATGTATATTGGTTAAAAAGAGCTGACCAGGTGGCCCAAGAAATAGATGAATTAAGGTATTGTCAATCCAGCTGTAAATGTTCAAGCGTTGTTTGTGTTACCGTTACTTTTCAGCTAAAGAAAGCTCACAAACAAACCGGCCTTAAATGTTTGTTCCCGTTTCATAAAGCAGGCTAGAAATAGTTTCTTTTTGTTTAGTAATACACAGGTTATTATCACCGTCGCCCTTGAGGGGTGTCACTGAACCATATCAATAATGGTTTACCATGGCTGGTTTACTAGTCTGATCAGCTCAATAAATCAATGGGTTTCTTACACACATGTGTACTACATACCTTAAATCCTCACCAAATTCAATCAGAAAAGTATAACTAAATTTATAACACTCAGAAAGATTAAAATATACATGTATTGTGCAGATAGGGGCAGACATGGATTTCATAGAAATTATAAAATAACCTGTCCTGGTCAGTCAACATTCATTTACACTGCTCTATAGAGTACAACAATGTTTTCAGAACTCACCAGGAAATACTGCCTATACCAAAAGTGACCTAAAATTTCGTCCATGACTAAGTTGTTCATTTTTCCAGATTCTGGGAGTTCTATGGATTTTAAAAATGTGATTTGAGACGTGATTGAAAGGTAGGATGATATTCTACCGACAAAGTGCAAATTTTAGCACTAGAAGTAATACGTCATGACAATTATTTGCCTCCAAAAATGCTGTTTTGTGGTCAAATTTTTAGGTCATTTAGGGTATTCGCATTACCAGTTGTTCTCTACGTCAAATCATATGATCAGCAGTTGTAGTTATCATGTATGGGGTCAGAAAAAAAAGAAAACGAATTAAAAAAAATAAAACAAAAAAATTATGGAACATATGGTCTTTAATTGCCAGTATGAATAGTAGAACAAATACAGTCATGACACTATCAGCAAAAGTATACAATAAAATTTAAATGTTTTTTTTTTCTAAAGGCTGTTAGGCCACACCAGTTTGAATTGTTGTTTCATAGGCAGAATAAATCTTTTAAACTTATCTTAAAAATCGCCTAATTTGTTAGATATTTTTTTTTGGTTGAAGACATTTCCATGACCAGAAAGCCTTGAAAAACAGAATTACAGGGAGGGAATCTTTTCCATCAAAATCAGCTGAAATTTCTTCAACTAGCTGACCCCCATTAGAAAAAAGATTAAATTTTGATATTTTTGTCAAAGATTAGATGCTTGGAAAATCCTGATTGAACTGAAATGAACTGAAATCAGCTGAAAATCATCATTCCTGTAAATATATTAAAATGATATTTTGGATGCCAACACATAAGTTTTTCTTAAGTTAATTAATTAAGAAAAATTAAGAATGATTTGGCAATTAAAAAATCAAAAGTCACAAAAACTCTTAATTGGCCCTATAAGTTGTATGTATCAATCAGAATCAAGAATATGTATTACTCAAAAAACATGCTAAACATATAGTTTATAGCTACATGTACATGTATATAACCCTAATATAGTATATAAGGTGGATGAATCATTCACAATCAAGCCAAAAGTATCACTTGAACACTTATGTTTCTTATCTTTTTGTCTGTCCACATATCGCAATCAAAACGCTGATCAGTTATTTCCTAGGCTGCAAGATTCCTTGTTCGTACTCACAAGCGATTCGTCTTTCTGACAACCTCGACATATTTCATAAGGGCAGGTACCTGCATAAGGTTTTTAACGGAGTGTGCTATGACCATGGTTTGGGGCCAGCCTTGGCCAAACAAAATTAAGCCAAACATAATGTCAGAGCAATCTCAGACTAATGAGTAGTAATGAGTGGGAAGGAAGCTGTTCAAATCCACGCTATGTGTATTTTTTTTTAGAGATATGGATGGATGATGTCACGATTTATGTTAGAATTTCAAAATAACTGACAGTTGTTAAGACAAACTGGTTGTTGCCTTTGTTCGAAATAAGCCCAATCGGCGTTTCATGGGTCTCGCCAGCTCACACAAATACCTGCGAGACAGGTGGAAGCTCATGTAAAACTAATGTAGATAAAAAGACATTATTTTATGGTAGTTGCTACACTGAATACACAATGACGGTGCTGTTGGCATTGTAAGATCATGTCTTTCAGCTGCAGTACTTTGTGGCTTCCACCTGTCTCGCCGATATCTGCGTGAACTCACGAGAACCCTGAAACGCTGATTAGACGTATCCCAGACCTCGACACGAAATAGCTCTCACTCGCAAACCTTACATTAAGAGAGTGATTCATCGCGCCCCTTGCTATAAAGTGTTCAGTATTTAGTTGAGCAAGATTTTGAAACAAAAATTCTATGAAATGTCAAGACAAACTCATAACAAACATACGTGGGCTTGCACACATATAGAACAGCCGACAATCTGGAAGCTTTGCCGCTTTGAGAAATGACACATGCTCACTGAAAATGTTGTGAACCGGAAAACCTTATCGTGATGGCGTCCATCATAACTGAGAGAGGCAACAAGGGAAATTTTATGAATTTATCCACTTTTCTCGGGTGTTATGCGAGTGACATTGGCTATGACACGAGTGATGTACAAGGGTGTGTTTGGTGACTAAAGTACATTGTAGAACATGTAGAAAATACCCTGATAAAGTCAGAGCAGACAGTAGAATCAACGGGACAAACTATATGACGCAGCGCAATGTCACCAGGCATTTGTCGTAAGATTATATGGCTGTGATAGCATGGCGTTTGCTGTTACAATGACAAATATGTAGCATTGGTATTTCGTCAATAAATGTGATTTTTCATTCATTAAGTACATGCATAGTTCACGACATGGAGTGATTTACTGCTCCCAAGAGACTCCCCTTAGCAAACTGTACGGAGTGATTCACCACTCCCCTTCCATTTCCTTATTTCAAGGTATGTTATCCACTGGTCGCTGATCCACTTCTTAAATGTTCATTAAAAGAGGACATTTTTTAATTACTTGACCTCACTTTACCAAGTGACAGCAACCAAGTTTTTACAACAACTTGACTGTCCCTAACTGAATTTCACAATGCACCAGTATTTCGCTTTCGGTCAGTCAGTTTTAGTAAATATAACAGTATTGTTGTTGTCGTTTCATTCCGATGCCGACTCGGCTGATGTAATCCTAGAACTTTAGTACCAGTGATAGTCAGAAAAAATAATCCAGTACAAAAGTCACAACTACTGTTTTTGACTCAAAATACTTAATCATAATCAACGATTTATACTTACTTCTTGTTTACAAATATCTCTTCACATGACAAATCTTGCCGGTCAGCTGGAAAAGTTCATTTGTACTTCAACCATTAGCGTTAAAGAAACCGCCCTATATGCAAGGGCAGACAACTCCCATGGATGAAATTCAGAAAACACCGATAAATGCGTCAAATTTAAAGTTACCCGAATTCTACAAACAAATGCTAGATGCTTGGAAAGAAATTAGTATTGGAGATGTTGAACCAGCTAACCAAATCCTTTGGAATACTGTAAGAAAAATGTCGTCTATTCTAGGAAATCGTTATATTTTCATATCTAAAAATCAGCAGGTATTGTATTTATAAGCAATGTCCTGAACAGGTGTGAAAGTCCTTCAGGCTCTACACTTGACAAAGAAACTGATACATTGAAACACCATTTTTTAAACGCGTGTTTAAAACTTCAGTCCTTTGGAATGTTGTTTTCTAATTGGATGACTTCAGTTTTAAACACGGAGATAAATAACTCATAGGTTTGACCATGTCATATTCGGCTGTTTTGATGAAGGAAATAGTAATAATAAAATCTTGCACTTGTTGTGAACTTGTCATGTTGTGTTATCTTGTATTTTCCTGTTGTATGAATCGCAGTCTGTTTTAAGAAGAGTTAGTGTGAGTACATCTTGGTGTAAAAAATATACTGTCAGACCGTTTTACCATGAATGTAATCAGGGTTATGTTGTGACATGTACAGGCTACAATGTGAATCTGTATGAAGCCACACCCTCTACGCCAAGACCACGTGGCATTGTAGGCCTAAGGGGCAGTGTAGAAGCGTGGTCACAAATATGAATAAATGCCCAGTGGTCAGATAAATACGAAAAAAAAATAAAGGCTGGAAAAGCTCGTTTGTCTAACTGCTAATACGCTAATTATTCGTCGGCTTAAAAACCGCAAATGTTTCCAGATCTTTATATTAATGTGGCACATGCCGAGCTCCACTTGAAGGTACATGTATTCTGGAACTAAGATAGATCCCAGATGTAATTTAGATCTATCTAATATATGATATGCATACATACTACCGCAGGCATAAAGATATATACGTGTATGTGTGTAATCATCAGGTGTGTGTATATATATATATTGCTATGTCCATGGGCCAGACATGATATTGGTGCCACAGTTGATCGGGCCAAATCTAATTCGTACTAACATGTTTATAGGGTCAGTAGAAGTAAGTAAAGACATGATAGCCTTTCTGCAATGGTAAATTTTTCACACATTGTGATAAAATCAAAAATCACCTTATAAGGTGTTGCGCAAATCACAAAAGGCGAGCGAAACGTTAATACTTCGTGAATTCTAAGTTTTTGGTTGGATTGTTTATGAAGCAAAGAAAACTAAGCAGTCTGCATTTGTCTATATTTCATGTACTCTATTAGATGAATATTCAATTGACATGTACATTTACATGTAAGATTTGCCAGTTTTTCAGCTAGGTTGATAACAGTTTATAAACAGTTCATACTCTCAGCTGTGTACTTCTTGTTTTTTTACGCCCATTATTACCGTGAGTTAAACTACTACATTAAAATGCCCAAGAATACTTATACAGAGTCATAGATGCAATAACTGAATGGACCCTAAAGCAAGTTATTTCTTAATGGATATACCATTCATTGATGAAGCCACTATTACGCAAATGGAACAGTCAGGCATCATTCATTGTTTTGATGATGACGACTGTGAATCCTTGATATCGCCAGAAGATTAGGTTGGCGGAACATTCTGTGATGAGCGGTGAACATCAGGTAACAGGAGTCGAACAAATTTCAAAAATGTAATATGACTGCTTGTTCAGTAGCATTTTCACCATGACAAAGAGTTGTCTGTGCTATCCTATGGTGCTTGTGATTAACCTGTAACTATCACTTGTAGAAGGTATTACAGAGATACACAACCACTTCCAGAGTGCACCAAAAACGTTTTTGATAGACTTCAACATATACTCGATCTTTAGAGGTGAAATTGTGCGTGCGCACTATTCCAGGGAGTAAAGCAGACAAAGATCTCTCAAGAATCATCATGCAGGTGCAGTTGTTCTCTAATGGGCGAAAACAAATGAGAATGTTATCCAGATTGCTTAGTTTGATGCAGATGGCAGTTCACTAAGAGCAGCAATGAAGAAACTTGACCAAAGAATTTTGCCCTACACAAGATGGACCTCGATGCAGCAGTAGTGCGTTAGAAGCTCTAGATTGTACGCAATGAGGAGTCTTCCTCCCAAAATAGCGGCGTTAAGACATACTCATTCATTCATTCCTCCAGAAGTATAGCAGGGGAGGAACAAAAAGATATTGTATAGGAGTTCATGGAGAAAGAAAACATACTGTATAGGAGTTAGTGGGGGAACAGAAACATACTGTATAGGTGTTTAATGGAGGAACAAAAACATACTGAATAGGTGTTAATGGAGGAATAAAAACATACCGTATAGGTGTTAATCAAGGGACGAAAGCATACTGTATAGGTGTTAATCAAGGACGAAAGCATACTGTTTAGGAGTTAATGGAGGAACAAAAAACATACCGTATAATAGTTAATGGAGAAACAAAAACATTCTGTCTAGATGTTAATGGAGGAACAAAAACATGCTGTATAGGAGTTAATGGAGGAACAAAAACATTCTGTATAGGTGTTAATGGAGGGACGAAAACATACTGTATAGGTGTTAATGGAGGAACAAAAAATACTGTATAGGTGTTAATGAAAACATTCAATGAAAAGCCTTTCTTATAAGGAATGTTCGCCTTCTAAGTCAAAAAGGGCTGCGCTTGACAGATTTAACATCAACACGTCCATAAACAATGTTTCAATATGAGTTGAACATCCATGGCACCCGCTGACAGATTGACGAGTGTGAAACTCTCTCTGAAAGAATCAAAAGTCTTGTAGTTTCCTTTGGGTGTTTGGGGCTCGTGGTCACGGAAAGACCCCTACTGTGTGCGATTTTGAATTTACCATTTGGATATTTAGATTGGAAGTCAACAGTTAATTGTTAACACAACCACGATAGAATGCCCTATAATGTCACAAATCATTATCTTATGTCTTCTGTCGTTTTCTGGCTGCAAAGAAAATTGCCGATGCAGTCGTCCTTGCCTCAGAAGCTGACCCCTCTCCTAACCCAGAGATGGCTAAAATGTCATCATTCATCAACAAATCTGGGATTTTGTTTGAATAGAACAGCTTGAATTAGATAAGGAAATATTCCTAGAGGTAAACCCATGCTATTCCTGAGCTGATTGTGGGTTCAAATAGCGCTGCATTTGTATAACAGTTGGCAATATATGAGTTAGCACACTGAACAATAAAGAACATTTATTAAAGGGGGCATAACCCAAACAAAGCTACACATCTGCGAGCGTTATCATATAAAAACATGAATTTAAGACATGTACCAACTTGACAATAGCAAGGAGATTTGGCCACCCTGGCGGTACCAATATGTGAAATTTTGGGCCTTGGCCCATGGACAATGTATCTTCCTGTGGCAGGGCTAGTTCATGCCGTAAGAGTGCATCGTTATCGTACATGACCGGGTGAATGCGTCATGATCCACTGGCGGCTCTGTAGAGGGAGACATCAACGTTTTAAACAAAAGTAACTCGCAGTCAAAGTGTCAATTCCTTGTAATTTTAAAAGCATCGTACACTTCAATCTTAAGCTTTCAAACAACACCGTTGTTTACATTTGCGTGTTTAGCTGTTCTATAGATTAAAATCTAGACATGGTGTCACGTGGCAAATAGCTCAGAACAGACCTCACTTTCGGGTCAATTGTTGCAAAATGAGCACAAATGTCTAGGCTTGTTGATTTCAGATTAATAGAGGATATTTGCATAAAGAATGTTGAATTCCATAAATATTGCTCGAGTGAGATATGGCAATGCGCGTGTGTATTTATAACATATTTAGTACCGTACCTGTTTACTGTATTACAGCGTGGCTCAATGACTCAGGAGCCTCTCACGAATTCGGTCGCTATGAGTTTGAGTCCAGCTCATGCTGGCTTTCTCTCCGGCCGTTCGTAGGAAGGTCTTCAGCAACCTGTGGATGGTCGTGGGTTTCCCCAAGGGCTCTGCCCGTTTTCTCCCACCATAATGCTGGCCGCCGTCGTGTAAGTGAAATGTTCTTGAGTACAGCATAAACACCAATCAGATTGTCAGATAAGTATGTCGTATTTCACATGAAACTAATGCAATACCCCACTGTACGCTGTATGGTCGGATGGGTGAGGTTAGACCTGGCCATTATGGTAGTCACCCATACTAATTACCTTGTACTACACATTTTCAAAAGAATTCATTTTTCCAAAAGTTATGTTTTTTTTTGTTCAGCGTATATAGGGACTGAACGACATGTAGTCCTGTTGGTTATATATCAACATTCAAAAATAAACATCCCATACCAAACCAGGCACACGTTACTGATTTATTCAAACACAGTAAACCTATAAACAGTGGACCACTATATACAAACTATTTAGATAAAATACGAAAAATGAATATACTTTAAATGTCATATATGGCATGAAAAACGAATGACAATATTTAATAAAGATATGATGGTGGGGATATAAATATAAATATATCATTTTTCATATATTACATACATACAACAGTTACACACAAAATGGTCAAATCATACTACAATTTCTTTTATCATTATTTTTATTACCATTTTTTCTTTGATTGGTTTTTAAAACCATATGCAGGGTTCATGGATTGGGAGGTGGGGTGGGCGTGTTGGACTCTGTGGAGTATACCCAGAGTAAACCACTGATCTTTGCAAAGTAGAAGAGGAATATCCTGACTTAAATTTAAGCTGCAACCGAACCTGCGAGAGTTGGATTCGAACCCGCAACCTCATGGGTGAGGGGCTGATTGGCTGATGCGAGGCATGCAGCCAGTTTCGCAATGCGTTTTCGGGTTTTAACCTAAAATTGTAATCAAAATTAAATTCTTAAATAAACTCATCAAATCGATTTTATGATATCACAGTATACAATTTCATTTAATTTTGAACACCTGGTTTAAAAAAATTGGCTTTTCTAAAGAAGATAAAGTTTTGCTCTTTCAGCCAAAATGGTTTTGTGACAGAGGCTCCAGAAAACCAATGTACAAATCTGCCAAAAATAAGCGATCATGGATCTGAAGCGAACTGTGATAAAATTTATTATCCACGTATTTCATTACACACCGGATGTAAATACATGTATACATACACTAAAACAAGTATGACATATAAAATATTCCACTATGTTATTAACAATCATCTACAGACTCCCATGTTACATATTCTATAACTTAATTGTATTTCCGCCATGCTTTGATAACATACCCAGGTCACGAAGCAATCTTAGACTTAAGTCAAGTCAAGACTTAATCATCAAATGTGGTGCAAGAATGTTCTTTCCTGTTAAGCTGAAATTTGTTGTACATTAACTAACTCAGAATTTACGTTGTCAAGCTACGTTTTGGCCTTGTTACATCAGAATTAACAATTTTAAAGCGATTTGAAATTTTGACTTATATCTAAGATAACTTTGTGATTCCGGGGGCCCAGACCTGACTGAGGGTTTCAAAATCGTCTCTCTAAACAAGACGTCAAACATTTAGTAATGAGGTCAAGTGTTCTTAATGTATGCGACTTTTATACCACAACGCATGCGCATTTTACAACGATAACGTCTTTATCTTCACTTTCTGCTGTCATGGAAGTTCTATGTTGGGACAGGTACGTAAAAATGGGTCCATAGCGATGTGGGTGTTGTCTTTTTTGTATACCCTCCACCCAGAAACCTCACAATCTCCTTGGTACCCTCCACCCAGAAACCTCATGGTCAGATGTATAAGTGGAATGATCCATTGGGCACAACGTAACAACAACAATGAATGTAGATGAATATCGCATTCGGTTGGCTAATGTTAGTCAGTACACGCAAAATTCCCACTACACTTATTATGCTTTGTAGACAACATATATTCCTCCTTCATATCTGTTAAAATTAACCATTGCTTACAAATCTGTAAAATCAACCAAACGTTAAATTTCTTCACACAAACTCTGGAACCACGCTGCATATTTGATATGTCAGCTGTGTTGAATGTCACATTTGAACGTTATGTCGTGCAATGCTCACTCTGGCAAGGTATGATTCCGGGAGCAGTGTTGCGAGTGCAGGCCTACTTCCAGTGTATGGAGGCAGAACAACGATTATAAGCCGATTCGATTTGTCCTCTTCATCTTCCAGAATACAGTGTATATCTTCTGTCTACTCGATTAGAGCTCTTCCGGTTCCAGAACCTCTTTCACGCCTTATCAAAATCAAGCTGAAGAGACAGAAGATGTTTCCGGTTGACTTCGTTCTAATTCCCGAAGCTGAAAACTTTGTCGAGTCAGCTCCTTGGATAACATTAAGCATGTGACACACAGAATCGCTCCTGATTGGTTGGCGGCGTTGTTGGTATCCTAGGTTCAACCTGTTGTCCAGGTAACGCTGTTTGTGTGTGTGTGTGTGTGTGTGTGTGTGCGTTTTTTTTTCTCTCTTTTTAATGCAAAGTAGCAAAGTATCAGCAGTTTTGCTAAGCTCAGTCCTGTGCCTTTGTTGAGCCATTCGCATCGCCCATTATAATCCAAAAACAATACCCTCGTTATATGCAGGCAATGTTAAACTTCTCCCTGAAGTCGCACTTATTTAACATACATGTATATAGGGAACAGTGAGCAAAACCTTTTGCTAATCAGACCCCAAGGGAGAAATCAGATGGATTTGTATGGCAACGAACGAGTCATCATTGCAAGCGACAAGCCCTCGCGGCTTTCTTTACAATGACATGTTGGTCAACGTTAGCTAAATTAGGGTCAATCAGTTGTCCTTCCGGTTTGTTGTCGGGTGGATCGTCAAGAAGATCTCTGTCAGTTTCAACCATTTTCTCCTCTGGCTCTATCACGATGTTCGCCACATCCGCCACATCTTTTTTATCAGGGTTTTCGATTGGCTCCTCTTTATCATCGCCCTGGTTTCCTACTAGCTGACGTTTAGGGAAGTCCCCAGGTCGACCAATGGCGTCCTTCAGTCGTTCCCAGAAGTGAGGTTTTACGTTTAAGTCTGCCCAATCAAGGAACGTCTTTCCCATCAGTTTTGCCGGTACTTTACAGTTATCCAGCTTCATTAAAATAATCACATCTTCTTTCTAGATGCAACAGACAAAAGGAGGAAACATAATTGAAATTGGGTGATACAACGAATAAGCCAGTGATTTAGCGTTGCTTACAGAATTTTCGTACGTAATCAAACACATTCAGTACAACGTATAACACCAATCAAAACAAAGAAATCAAATACTTTTCTAAAAATAATTATAGTATACACTCAAAAAAATTAATCTGTTAAACTCAACAGAAAGTATGTTGTCTGACGTTAGAATACACTCTGTGATCATACAGCGTCATATTCTGTATAATATCCTGGGGGCCTCTGTGGCTCAGTTGGTTAGCGCGCTAGCGCAGCCTAATGACTCGGGAGTCTCTCACCAATGCGGTCGCTGTGAGCTCAAGTCCAGCTCATGCAGGCTTCCTCTCCGGTCGCAAGTGGGAAAGTCTTCCAGCAACCTGCGGATGGTCGTGGGTTTCCCCTGGGCTCTGTCCCGGTTTCCACCCACCATAATGCTGACCGCCGTCGTATAAGTGAAATATTCTTGAGTACGGCGTAAAACACCAATCAAATAAATAAATAAATAACACAATATCATGTTGGTCTAATAGAATGGCTATGTTGAATTAATGGAATAAAGGTGTTTATTTAACAAAATAATCTGCTACAATAACAAAATAAATTCTAGCATCACTCAAACAACAGACATTCTGTTAAATTTAACAGATCATTGTTTTGACAGAACATCTAGGGAACGTTTTCAATGGCAATGACAATTTGTCCCCTAAGGACGGACGGATAGGCAATACAGTGAAGACCTTCGTTACATCATTCTGATACATAGGATCCACGAAATGATATATGTTTATACCTTTGCAACAGCCCTGTTGTGGGCCTGCTGTAGTTCAAACTGTCCCCACATAGACTTGAGGAAATGTTCAGACATGACGATCAAAGTTCTTTTACTCTTGTAGATAGCGTCCATAATGTTTTCGGCGATAGGCATTCCTGAAAAAGAAACAACATCGTCTTCATTTATTTATAGGTATATATTTCATTGTTGTTTCGTGCGTAAATACTCACCTTTTACGGCGGCTCCCATATTTATATGCCTGGAGGAAACCGGAGTGCCCCGAGTAATAGACCGACCTTCGCCAGGTATACCTGAAAAGCCCCATGA
Organism: Liolophura sinensis; assembly: GCF_032854445.1. Taxonomy (NCBI): domain Eukaryota; kingdom Metazoa; phylum Mollusca; class Polyplacophora; order Chitonida; family Chitonidae; genus Liolophura; species Liolophura sinensis. The sequence continues at coordinate 20,888,563 of NC_088298.1, read as the reverse complement.
CATCAAACCGCAGCCCGAAAAAGCCAGAGCTGGATTCGAAGATGCGAACTCACTAGTCAAGGGGATATTTCCAGAGAGCAAGGACCTTAACTGTCTGAGCAGTCAAGGTCCCTCGTGCATAATCTTATGTTATGATAACGTTATTTGGTTATTTATTTATTTACTAGATTGGTATTAACGCCGTACTCAAGAATATTTTATTTATACGAAGGAAACCAGTCGGAACCCAAGGGAAACGATAACTTTATAAGATCTATTTGAATACGTGCATCAGCTTACTACTTTTTTCTCTAGTTATTTCTTGAAAGACATCAATGATATGACCACACACCTGGAGTAAAGTCCTTGAAATCCACGCAGATGTTATAACCATCGTTTCTAAGACGTTTAAACAAGATGTGCTTCACCCATTCCTCATCGTCACTGCTGTAGGATATGAAGGCGTCAAACTCCATCTCGTAGTTGGGAACTAGGGTAAAATAAAACAAATGAAATAAATAATACAGTCCATTGTACAGGAATCTCTCCGGACCTACGACACCAGGAATCCTGTGCTGTAGTAGTTGTTGTATTCCCCTTTTTTTATAGGAACGGTTTTGTTTTATTTTTAGTTTCTATGTAGTTGCAACTAGCTCATTGTCTGTACTTTGTGAATATATATATATATATATATATATATATATATATATATATATATATATATATATTTGGCATTCGGTAGTTTATGTCTCCTTGGTTCTATTCCTTCCCCAAGTTCTGTCAGCTGACTGGCTGTTTTAGTTTGTGACGTCACGTCACCGTCAACACGTGACAATCATCAGGTCTTACCACATATGTATTGCTCGGCTTTTATGTGACAGTCGATAGTTTTCAACAAATCGGATAGGCCGAGGATAAAGAGTTTGTGTGCCTGTCACGGAAAGAAAAATAATCCAAAGTGTCACGTGTTTGTGAACCCACGTGCATTTTTTTTCTTTTTTTATGAAGATGTGTGCAGCGGCATAAATTCAAATCAGCGTATCGTCCTTGTTACACGTGTTTTTATTTTATACTCTCGCGAGAATCTGCACGAGAAAAGAATATTTCACTCATATGACGGCGGCCAGCATTATGGTGGGAGGAATCTGGGCTCAGCCTGGGGCAAACGTACAACCATCCGCAGGTCGCACACAGACCCTCCCACGTACGGCCGTAGAGGAAGCCAACATGGGCGACCGTATTTATGAGAGGCTCCTGGGTCATTACGACCCGCTAGTACGCTAACCACTTCGATCACGGAGGCTCCCGCCACACAATTAGGGAAGACTGAGTTGCGGCTGGATAAGTACTTTGAGCTTAAGCTGTGTAGTCCTGCTTTCATGATGACAATAATTTGTCGGTAGACTGGTAAATTACACAGTACTCTTGTTAGCTTGTTTTACAAGGGTGCTTCCGTGGTCGAGTGATTATAGCGTGCTAGCACAGCACAATAAATCAAAAACCTCTCAACAATGCAATCGTAGTGAGTTCCAGTCCAGCTCATGCTGGATTCCGCTCAGGACGTATGTGGGAAGGCTTGGCCGCAACTGGCGAATGGTTGTGGTCGCACACCCCCTCCCTCCCCATCACACCATAATGCTGACCGCCGTCGTTTAAGTGAAATATTCTTAAGTACGGCGTAAAACACAAAAACCAAATAATACCCCCCAAAAATAAATGTATTATAAGAGAACAATGTTTAATCCAGCTTGGACCTGTCTAACCGAGGATAAGGGATACCGGTTTACACAACATCACCACCGAGAGCATTGCCCTTAATCAACTTACATTCATAGTGGCGGAGGTCTGGCTCTTCCCATTCTAAATGATCGTAGTCCTTAGATTTGTGTCGATAGACTCGATAGATGACCAAGGTCACCACGATTACCACACCCAAGCCGCTAACGCTGCCTATTATGATTATTAGTTTCGTTCGTCCCAAATCCTCTGGAAATTAAGAAAACAAAAGAGGAGTTACAACCAGTCGCTAAACCAACCCTGCTTTGGTTAAACACATGACTTCTCATGTATATCGTCAGGTCTATACAGAAGGTAAACCATAACACGCACCAATCACAAACGTCTTTACAGACTTACTATAACCGTTGACTTTCATGAATGTCCTGATTTTATCCAAATTGGACCATATTATTGAGCAAATATTGAACTATCAATCCGAATCAAAGAAGTCGTTGTTTGATAGGTTTTGCTAGGATCTGCTTGGCAGAATAAGTCTGCAAATATTGGTCAATATTTGGAGCAGTCATTGCACCGATATACCAACAAGCAAAAAGACTAACAGAATTCATTAAATACTCATGACAAATTAATTTTTGTACGTCAGATTTTCTAGTTGACCTCAGGTCTCACACATGCAATGTGACCTGTGGGGAGGGAGCTTCATCAGTTTAATCTCTAATAAGAAAGCGGAATATTTTTTAAATCCCGTAATGTTGCGATAGTGTGAAGCAGGACCTCGATCTATTTTTATGTCAAAAATGATTGTTGGACAATGTATTACTTTTTAATGTAACGTCGTTCTGTCTTTATTGTGACGTCATAATCATGAGCTGTAAAACGAACGTTGACGTCATTAAAATGGCGCCAAGGCCCTATTGCCGGGCGTTTGACAGGTCCCCAGAAGTTTTCAAGATTTGAGCAATTTAAAGAAAACCCAAAAGTCTGGTGGCCAGTTAATATCAAGGAAATTGGTGAACACGCAAAACTTAATCACGGATTCGGCTGATTTTCAAACCTGGAATACAGATGAATATAATTCCTATGTTAAAATGATAATTTTGTTTCATTTTTCTATAAGACAGTGGTGTGGTAGATTTGAATTCTAAAGCAAACACGTTACAACTGGTTTTAAGAATAAACATCATTTACTTTTCTCGTTTTTGCTATTTAAAGTGTGAAATATATATTGAATACGACAAGCATTAAAAATTATTGCTCACGTTGCGTGGGGATGAATTCCATGAGAGTGATCTCCCTTGAGTCATTGCCGAACTGATTCTCGCCGTAACACTGATATTTCCCTAGATCGGATCTCTGAGAAAATATCCCAAAAATATCACCTTATTGTAAATCATCTATACACACCAAGCATTTACAGTCTTAGATTATGTCGAAAACAGTATTGTATCAACAGTAAATGGGGTACACTTTAGATGAGACAATATTATTTATATATATTTTAAGAGAAAAGAAAAAAAAGAATTTACGCAAGCATAAATCCATGTGGTTAATATAGTTGAATATAAATATTTAACTGTATTTTATTTAGTAAAAAAAAATGCTGTACATTTAAAATTAAGGCAGTCTAGCAATATTCGGTGGTCTTTCAAGGAGGCTTACTTCATAATTATCATTCAACCTTAAGTCTGTAGTATATTAGTAATGACAATGACGACAAAATAGTGATAATTCTGATCCAGAAAATCTTGACCTTACCCTGACCTTCACTACCGAAAGCGCCAGCCTCTGGAGTCCTTTCTCACAGCCGTTCGAAGGCAACCACGTGATTCGGTCTGTCTCGTTTACATATCGGCCACCCTTGAGCCAATACATTGTTTGCTACAAGAAACAGTCTATTTTTCAAAAACGTGGTTTTATTATATCAACTGCAGACCTCCTGGCATGTATTCTTGACCGTACGTTTGGAAAATCTGCCAGCAGCCTGCGGATGGCCATGGGTTTCCCTCGAGCTCTGTCCGGTTTCCACCCACCATAAAGCTGGTCACCGTGGTTCAAGTGAAATGTTACGGCGTAAAACAGCAATCAAATAAATATATAAATAAACTGATTATTGACTTACGGTCATATCAGTTTTACTATAGCTAGCTGAGTAGTAACATATAGTTTATCTTAATCCGACATTCGGATACCACTCGTATACCATAAATTCGATAACTGCAAGAAACAGTTCCTGAACAATCCACGGGCCTCCACGGCCGAGTGTTTAGCGTGCGCAGTACTAAAGCACAATGCGTGGTGAGTTCAAGTCCAGCTTACGCTGGCTTCCTCTGCGGCCATACTTGATAAGGCGTGACAGCATCTTACAGATAGTCGTGGGTTTCCATCGGGCTCTGTCCGGTTTCCTCCCACCATAATGCTGGCCGCCGTCGTATAAGTGAAATATTCTTGAGTACGGCGTAAAACAAATACATAGATAAATTTATTATTGACTTACGGACATATCAGTTTACTAGACCTAGCTGAATAATTAAGGGGGTATTACCTGTAAACAACTGTCATCAGAAGAAAATGTACAGCTGATGTTGAGAGACGTACCCAACCGCACTTTTGCAACGCCCCCTGGCGGTAAAGTGTCTGTAACTACGGGACGACTTGTCCGTTCGTCTGAAATAAATAGATGTATTTATCTATCTGATTGGTGTTTTGCGCCGCACTCGAGAATATTTTCACTCATACGGCGGTGGCCAGCAGTATGGTGGAAGGAAACCGGACAGAGCCCGAGGGAAACCCACGACCATCCGGAGGTTGCTGCAGATCGTCCCACATACGGCCCAAACGAAAGCCAGTATGACCTGGACTTAATCTGACAGCGACCGCATTGGTGAATGGCTTTTGAGTCATTGTGGTGAAATAAATACATGTATTTATTCATTGATACGGCCTAAGAGAAAACCAGCATGAGGTGGGCTTGAACTTACAGCGACTGCGTTGGTGAGTGGCTTTTCGGCCATTGTGGTGAAATAAATATATGTATTTATTCATTGATACGGCCTGAGAGAAAACCAGCATGAGCTGGACTTGAACTCACGGCGACTGCGTTGGTGAGTGGCTTTTCGGCCTTTGTGGTGAAATATATATAGAGCATGACATGGAAAATTTTGACACTTGACACTTCCAATGAGCTCCAGATGAAAACTGACTGTGAATGAAACAGGACATGGACTCTAAATAAATGTTTTGTGGTTGTCATATTCTTTACAGTAAAAGATAGCTAAAATACAAAGTAAGATTTATCATAGACACAACTGAAAACTTTTCGTAAAAATGCTTTCATTTATATTTTCAGATTTTTTTTTGAGTGTCGAAAGGCATTCAAAAATCTGAATACTATGGTGGGCTTTATGAGCCATACTGAAGGGATCTAGGGACTCTGGTGTCACAACACCCCTTTTCCTGATGTTTTTTGAAGAAATGAAGAAATTTTTGGGAACATTCTTTCAGTACAAGCTTTACTTATAGATTAAAAGAGTTATTCCAACATTCAGTGTAAAGATTACAGTTGGATAAACTTCCTGTGACGTCAGAGTTCCTAAACTCTGATACATGTAATATGGTAATAAAAAAAAAAAAAAAAAAAAAACACCGTAGAATACAAATGTTTGAGCGCCTCTTCACACTTTTCATAAAAATGTAAAAGGTAAATGAAAGTATGTTTATGCACAGTTTCAAGTGGCTTATTTAGTGATGCTCACTTCGATTTTTAAAAGGCCTTTTCCTTTAACGTTATCCTAAGACAAATAACCTGAATCAGCATTTCAGAAGTCTTACTAGTTCATACAAGTGTCACAAACTAGCGCGGCTATAAGTCTTGAGTGAAAGGGCGCCGTCGAATACGCAAGATGTATGTTCAATTTAGTTATGGTGGCTGATAGGGGCCATTTTTACCGCGCCTTCATCGCCCCCGCGCAAAGCGCGGTTTTAAGAAAACGGCGCACTCCGCGGGGTCGCGGGGGCCGCGGGGATCTTCGAGAGCGTGGAGGGCGCGGAATCGCGACCTCCGCGTTCCGCGACCCCGCGGAGAGCGCAGAGGTCGCGGTTCCGCGCCCGCGCGGAACACGCGGAGGGCACGGTTTTAACAAAACATTCCGCGAGTTCTGCGGGGGCGCCAAGATCGCGGTGGGCGCGGATTTAAGAAAATCGCGCCCTCGGCGACCCCGCGAAGGACGCGGAAGGCGCGGTCAAAAATGGACGCAATCAGCCACGATAATTCAGCAGGCCTGACTACTGAGAGCCACATTTTTTTCCGAGAGGCCCAGTCTTGTCTCGTTCAAACCTGCGGGAATTCACGAGACTGCTGAAATGCCGATTCGGCTTATTCAAAAGGCAAAGCAATTTGCGCCAGATAAGAGTTTCGAGGGCTTACCAGTACGCATGTGCAGAACAACTGGAACGTGGGACAAATTACATTATACCTTGCTGCAACACTGGGGATTTTTACGACAGCCTTGACGTCGTTTTATTGACGTCAAATGTTCCTTTCCCGGCTCATCATGATGACATCACATTAAAGACAGTACGACTTTACAATAGGAACTGATACATTGTAACGATGTAGACACTGCGCTACAATCCATTCTTGGCGTAACAATGGCAGAGGTGTCACTTCACGGGATTAATAAATATGCCGCCTCCCCATTGTAGTACATTGTATTTTCATACAAGTGCAGGCTACTTATTTTCCCTAAGTTTTCACTTGAAACTGCTCACGTTCATGTTAAGTTTTATGACTCACAAATGAATACAAACAACGCACCAGATTTGCTGAATTATGTTTGACTGACAGTCGAGGGATGGTCTACAATGCTTTCTCTGTTTGTCACGTGAGTTAGTTCGTTTCACACACACCTCTTACAGCGCAAATGCCCCTCACTACGTTTTACATATATGCCACCACTAGCAAATACTGTACAGAACTCTGGAACAACACCAAGGTCATAGGGGTCACAGTGATGGGACAGGAAGCGATATAAACAACAAGCAGTATGTCTAAACCTTCGATTAAATTTATACTTGATACACAGGCATTGTCTTTATATAAAGCATACAAAACATGATTCTTATGGAGATCTGGCCCAGGGACCACGAAGATATTTAGACTTAAGTCAAAATTTCCAAACCCTTTAAAATTGTTATTTCTTATGCAACAAGGTAAAAATATTGCTTGTCAACGTAAGTCCTGGGTAAGTTAATGTTCAACAAATTTCATCAAATATAACTGGAAGGAACATACCAGATTTAATGGCTGAAGTTTTGACTTAAGTCTAAGATTGTTTGTGACCCCGGACCCTGAAACAATGTTATTGATGACTGATGAGTACTGGACCGCATAAGGACATCGGTGGTAAGGATAAGCCTGTATAAAAAAGCCTACTAAAGATAAAAATGATCTAATGGTGGCAGTGATGTAAAGAAATTCCGGTCATGCGCACTTGACACAACTATTCCGCTCATACAGACAAAATGATTGACAAACATTACCTTTGACCTTTATGAACTGCTTGTGGTGCACAGATCCTTCCGCGTTAGACGCTTTGCATTCATAGGTCCCAGTATCCGCCAGAACTGCCCTCCTAATTAGCAGTTCTTGGTTTTTATAATTGAAGACAATGGTGAGAAAGTTAAGGCGTATATATATATATATATATATATATATATATATATATATATATATATATATATACCAATTCCACAAATTGGTTTTCCGATTTAATGCATATATACAAGTATAAAACGCATATCGTTTTATTCTTCTGATGTTTTTTAACGGAGATTTTAAAGTAAGTTAAATTGCAGACAATGAGAAAACAATGTTATCAATTTTAATTTTAAATAAATGGCAGTGGCTGTTTAGGGTTGTTTCCAACCTTTTGCATCAATAAATAGCTTGTTTTTTCGTTTTAATTAAAATGATTGATTTGTCTGTGACAGAGTACAGCGTAAAACACCAATCAAATAAATTAATTAATTGTCTGTGAAAAGGAGCTCTGTCAGATCTTTCTGGTGGGTGCGTTCAATTTTTGACATCCTGTTTTTTTTTTAAACTATTCACTTAACGAGGGGTCGTCGTGCAAGACGACATGAACATGTTTGTAGGGGGTAGGGTACAATGTGAATTTGCGCTCGTTCACTTAGATACGATGTTGATCAGATTGGTCAGGTTTGTGGCTGGAAGCGACCATTATTGTTTAATACAGATTAATTAAGAGTGTCGCACGATTTCACCGTCGTAATGTCTTCATGAGCTTGTCGAGTTTATATGATGACACAAAGGATATTTTGACGATTTCTCGATGGTCCTGTTATTTTTTGTCCACGTCATGGTGAAGTTTACGCCAGAGATGAGGAAACAGTCCAACTTCACCTCATGGCCTACGATGATTGGTAACGACGGAAATTCGGGACGTTTGTAGAACCGCGGCGGCACGGAGAAGGCAACGTCAAGAATTGTTAAAATAACTGCCGCCAGAGGGAGCCGGGCTGTTGGCATGGTGGTGCCTTTGTTATTACCAATCAGGTGACGTCACATCATTGCAAAATTCCGCACAAAGGATGTCTTCTCTGTAGGAAGAGAACAAAAGAGTTAAATGATAAATAACATTCAAGAATTAGATCTATGAGTTTCGTTTAATTAATTTATTTATTTGATTGGTGTTTTATGCCATATTCAAGAATATTTCACTTATACGACGGCGTCCAGCATTATGGTGGGAGTAAACCGGACAGAGCCACGACCATCCGTAGGTTCCTGGTAGACCTTCCCACGTACGGCCGGAGAGGAAGATAACACGAACTGGACTTGAACTCACAACGACCGAATTGGTGAGAGTCTCTTCGATAGTTTCGTTTAACGTGAAGGCAGCGAGTGTGGAACATGACAATTGCGAGGCACACACATTACACATGTACAGAGCTGAACATTAAAGTGTAGATGTAAAAGCTTTGGGATGTCGTTGGCAACATATAAACAACATCAACATGGACCCACTTCCTCTCCTCTCCGGCCGTACGTGGGAAGGTCTGGCAGCAACCTGCGGATGGTCATGGGTTTCCCCTGGGTTCTGTCCGGTTTCCTCCCACCATAATGCTGGCCGCCGTCGTATAAGTGAAATATTCTTCAGCACGACGTAGAACACCAATCAAATAAACAAATCAACATGGTTCATAAGGCACACCTTTTAATCTGGCTACATTTAATCCAGCGAAGAAGAAATCAAACTTAAGGCATTTTCTGGTACAGTTTTTCATGGTCTTCCAGGTATACTCATCTCCGTTCTACACATTTATTGTTTCAAGCAAAATTCAGTGCAAGGCTCCGGTTACAGGAATATAAAAAAATAAATTCCGCATGCCCTCTTTGTATGTATGTATGTGTGTATGCATGTATGTATGGATGTATGTATGTATGTATGTATGCATGCTTGGGATTGTACGTCGCACTTAACAATTTTCCATTCATATGATGACGAGAAGTCATTAAGTGTATGTAGTCCTACATATACTGTGCCTTCTTGGGGTGTGTCCATGCCGCAGAAGTGCTGCCGCCACTGAAGTATCATGCCGAAGACAACAGACATGACACTCCAGCTAGATTGGTGTTATTATGCCGTACTCAAGAATATTTCACGGCAAGCATTATTGTGGGAGGAAACCGTACAGAGCTTTTGGGCAAACCCACGACCATCCGCAGGCTGCTGACAGACATTTCCATGTACGACCGGGGAGCAGAGAAATCAACCAAATTCCATAAAAGACTGAGAATGGGAGCATGGAACGCCGTAGAAGTGTACTGTAATTCTTCGGCCTTTTCGCACCTTTACAAGGTGTTACGAGATAAAAAAAAAAAAAAAACAAAAACACTCTATCTTTGCTGTATTTTTCCATGGGTCCACTCATGTTTACAAAGCCCCATGAGATACCCTTTGCAGCTGTGTGCTCACCTTAACTTGCTCGAGTTTGGAACTTTTGCTGTACAAAAGAATAAATGTAAGAGGGTAACTTGGTCTTCTCATGTCCTAAAGGCTGTGCTACAAGATTCCGTTATACATGGGGTAAAAGGGGAGACTACTTACTTACTTACTGTAGGCCTAATTCTTCAACCATTTCACATGTTTACAAGGTTTTCACTCAAGTTCTAAAGGCATTACTCTGTGTAGACTGGTAAAAATTATACTTTTTGTGATTGGCCAACCCAACCAATGTGGTTTTGTCTCCAAAATCAAATTAAAAATGTGCATAAATTGCATTGATAGTTGCTCTTTCATATGCGAATAGGTTGAAGAATTAGGATAATGGTAACCGGGGACAAGTGATACCATCGCCCTATGACATTGCCCTTGCGAGGACTAAAATAATTTCTGCTTTTGATGGGAGATACATTACCTTTATACCCTGGCTTGATAGCTCAGTTAATAGATCTTGACACCCAAAATGGCATATCCGAAATCGTATATGCACTTGTCTCATGTGACCCAATGTTTTGCTGGTTTCGATATAGTCTTCTTTTAGTTTCGAAAGTCACATTTATATAGGTCAAATGCATTCCTCAACACAGCTCGAGCGCAGCTGGCGGACTTCAGCGCATAAAACTGCACTGGATAATCATTACATGACTGTTATTACATTATTAGAGACTTATCAATTACATATTTATATATATACACACATACATATATATACATACATATATACATACATACATACATACATACATACATACATACATACATATAGGGCTGAGCCCTCTTTCACAAAAATTCATAAATCAATTTTTCGGAACTTTTCTCGTAGATGACTTCGCCTCATGGCACTGTAACCTAGACAACGTGTTTTACGAAAAAAGTTACGAGAAATATTCACACAAGTCTAGTCAATAACATTTACTAATATGATTGTGTAAAGAAGAAAAAAAAACAGCACACGGTTCCGGGCCTACATTTATCGTAAACCACAGCTGACTGGATTGTGAAACACGGCCAAGTAGGTCATTTGGACAAAGGTTAGCTCTCACACAGCAGTTTTTATCGATATATACACATAGTTGTATGTCAGTCTCTTAAAACGGGGTCTTTCTCATGTCTCCTCGTGAGGCCATTAAACTACAAAAAGATAAAAGTAAATTCTGATTGGTTTAATTGGTTCTCGCACGCGCGAGATTATTTGCATACTGGAAAGAAGGGGGTTCCCATGAACGTATATCTAGTATAAATTAAACAGAAATCTTGAAGAACGTTGACACTGAAGACATTGGATCACGGTGATCAAAAAGCAAATCATTTTAGAAAACACAAAAAGTCTCATCCTTAATTTCTAATAATACAGTGAGTGAGTGCTTGTGGTTTAACGTCGTACTATTTTTCAGTCATATAACGACGAAAGAGGCCTTTAAGTGCATGTAATGTGCCTCCTTCTTGCAGAACGGATTTGCACCACTCTTTTATCTAGTGCTGCTTCAATGAGAAGACTTTCGGAAGGTAAGTAAGCCGTCTGGCCGAGTCATTATACTGGTACGGGTTAACCTCTCGTTGCACTACCCTCTTAATAAAGCCATAATCATTCGTGCTCTTGCAAAATTAAACTACCGACAGGAAGATTTCAGATCGTAAATCAAAATATTTAAATTTGAAGCTAGAGTTACCTTTCACGAAACACGAATCATGAAACCTCATATTTAATCATCTCATTCGCACCTATCCACCTATCTTCACATGTAATATGCACCTCTCATGAAACTCCACATGTAATATGTACCTCTCATCAAACTTCACATGTAATATGCACCTCCCATGAAACTTCACATGCAGTATGTACATGCAATATGCACCTCATATGAAATTTCACATGCAATATGCACCTGCCCTGAAACTTACTTGCAATATTCACCACTCATGAAATTTCACATGTAATATGCACATCTCATGATACTTCATACACAATATGCGCCTGTCGTGAAACTTACTTGCAATATTCATCACTCACGAAACTTCACATGTATAATGCACCTCTCATGAAACTTCACATGCAATATGCACCGCTCAAAAAACTTTACATGCAATATTCATCTCTCATGAAACTTCACATGCAATATGCACATCTCATAAAATTTCACATACAATATGCACCTCTCATGAAACTTTACATGCAATATGCACCTCTCGTAAAACTTCCCAGGCAAAATGCACATTTCATGAAATTTCACATGCAATATGTACTTCTCATGAAACGAATGTGATCACGTAATATGGTTTCTTAAAGCGAAAGAAAAATGAAATATAACGTTCATATGTCATGCATTTATGTCTTGAGATTTTTAAATGCAGATTTTTAAATGCATTCACTCTGTCGGGTGTCCTTCCATCATGATGCTGGTCATCGTCGTATAAGTGAAATATTTTTGAGTACGGCGTAAAATACCAAGCAAATAAATAAATGCATTCAAATGTTTGAAGTCTATGGTGTACTTTATGGACCATACAGTCAGTGTTTAGGCACTCCGGCGTCACAAGAGAATGTTCTCACTCTATCTGCGAATTTCTCAGTGTAACACCCAAAATAATGGGCCACAGAATTCGTGTTGAATATAGGCAAGCGACAATTTTAAATGTGTGAAAAAAGAAAGAATCCGTTTTGGAATAAATTTTTGTTTTTGAGAGGCTGTGAATAACTTATCAGGACATCCTACTTGTCGCCATTGCATGTGTTCATTTCCCGTTCAGTGAGTACATTTGTGCAGCGAGAGGGGATGGGGTGAGGTGTGGTTGAGTATGATAGCCTAAGCACATCGTAAAATTCTCTTTAAAAACTTGAATATTATTTGTGCTAATGACATGTTAAGCCAAAATGAAAGGCATTTTTGTGAACCCCAACGCATTCAATTTTCGCAAGAACTCATTGTCAACCGGCTTCCCCTGTTACTGCATACGAGGGAAGGAATGTTCTTGTGAAAATTATTCATTTATTACTTTTAGTCCTTACAGTTGTCCAATCTAATCTTTTACCGACAATGTTCATTGCAATATTTTTTTTCTGTCAGAGAGTGGTGACGTTATTGCGATCCCCGTCTTTTATGTTTAAAAAGTAACAGTTTTTGTGATGATCGTTGAATGCCTGATGAATGAATCAGGGCCGCTTTAACGTCACGACGTTCCACAATCCGAGGGGAATAAGTCATGACGTTTTGCACGAACTACAGTATGTCTAGATCTGTACGGTTTATTTCTTGCTGCTAAACATCTGTAAGCTACAAAGTGCATAGACGGAAACAAAACAACAGAAAAATGTAACACAATCATCACCGCGTATGTATACGCTGATAACTTTTAGTTTCAGATCAAACCCCTTAGCTGTTCACCAAAAGAATGGGTCCGGCATGGTGTCACCCTGCATAGCAAAGGATACGTAGGCTATGCGTTTCTTCCCTATACTATATATGTGTGTGCACTGAAGGAATGTAACGTAGATCTGCATAAGGTATTTTCGGCATTATAATTCAGTGGGGCAGCATTACGATATACATAATCACTTTGGGACCCTTCTGTAGCAGACTGGATAAAATTCCCGATATTATGCCAAAAAAGGTTTGAAAGTGGATGAAGTACTTCGACGTCTCTTGCTGTTTCGCAATGCTTTTGTGCCAACATTTGTTGAGAAGTCGACTGTCCATGCTGGGCTTTCATACATGGGTTATATACATACCAAAGCAAAACATTCTAAATCAATCACGCGTGTTGCTTATTCTGCGAGAATGAATTTATGTATGTACATACATTTATGAATGTATGTGATATCGACGGCAAAATGGCAAACTTCTGCAGTGTATATCTTGTCGACATTCTTTTGTGCAAGAGAAAGTTTATGTGGACTAACCTTGTCATTTTTGTGGTGCAAACAGCTCAAGATCAAAGATCTGACCACAGATGGTGTGAGCCGCCACACAGTTCTGATCACGTACAGATGGTGTGAGCCGCCACACAGTTCTGACCACAGATGGTGTCAACCGCCACACAGTTCTGACTGCAGATGGTATCAACCGCCACACAGCTCGGACTCCAGTTCCGTCCACTAGTGGTGTCAACCGCAACACAGTCGTGTCCTCTAATGGCGTCGCCAACCGCACTGTAAACTCTGACAGCAAGCTGGTTTCAAACCACAACACTACTCCATTACAATCGTGCGAATTTCACATGTGAAGTGGGTCAAAGCACACAACCTGTCCAACTCCATGCAGTTGTCCTTGTGCATTTGATCGCCAGTGTTTATGTCGAATGTTTTGTATGTCATTGTCAGTAGCGTGGGTAATCCAGCTGGAGGGAGCTAAGGTTACCGGTACCCTAAACTGTGGCCTCCCTGCTAGTAAGACACTTGTCCCCAGATTTCTCAGAAGTTAAAGCGCGGCCTTAAAACGTGTACCTTATCGTAAAGCTTCTGATGCCCAGAGTCCCGCGATCTAATTATAAGCTACTATGTACAGTGTGAGCGGCGTAGACATATATACCGCGTATGATTGCCTCTGCACAGAGCATGTTTTCCGCCCAGGACCACCCGACCTACTTACTCTGAGTGACATTTTCATTCATATTAACCGGTACATACCCCGTTAAACTTCGCACCAGTTAAGCCTATAAATATGTGGACCGGAATTTTTGAGGCTAAAGATTATAGAAACGCTTTCGCTTTCTAAAGTCACGCGCACAATTCCCATCACACTAATACATTGAACTGAAATCAAGTCATGCGCAAAGTCCTGTTATTAATCGTGTTTGCTCTCTCAAGTTTGAAAGTCATTAATCATGTTTGCACCCTCAAGTCTGAACGTACGATAATTGCACATATAAGACAATGGCACGGTTATAGTGACGTACAAAATATCGTACGATAAATGTACGATAAAAAATCTCGTACGCCACTTTGTTAAACTAGACCCAGTAGTCTTTGAAACCTGAAATAAATTAAAGATTGCTGACCTTGAAATTTAAGTTTGAGTATCATTGATTGTGTTTGAACGTTGAAATTAGGCCAGTACCATAAACGGTGTAAGCACCATCAAATATATGAATGCTATTAACAGTAATGACGCCATGAAATGAACTGAATAGCCAATGTTTAATATTGTCTACCCCAGTTTCATTACCATTAATAGTGTTGGTACAGTAAAACCTGAATGCTATTAACAGTGTGGGACCTGAAGTTTGAATACCATTAATAGTGTTTGCATCCAGAAATTAACTGAAAACCATTAAGTTTTACACTGATATAGAATACACTGATACTGTTTGAACCGTTAACTAAAGTGAAGTTTAAAGTCTGAAAACCATTATAATGGTGTTTGATCCTTGAAATTTGAAAACCCCAGTTGCCTTTGTACCCTGAAATTAATCGAAGATTATTCAGTTTGAATTTTCAAATCCATTAATAGTGTTTGCAATAAGTGTCATAAATACAGAAAAATTTATAATGTACAAGCAGGCGTACGCCTCGAAGCGCTTGATCCTGGTCTACGCCCACAATCCTGGGTCCACAGAAACTCTCAACCATCCGAACTTTGATATTAGAGACTTTTAGTTACAAATTACAAGTTCTAACTTTTGTGTTCGAATCTGAATTAGTTTACCTATTGTAGTTTGAAGTTACGAGTTACAGGTTGAACTTTAACTTCTAGCTAAAGGTCTCTGCCGAAAGCACTATCAATACACAAAGAGTGTGCATATTTAGTTTTAAGGAACTAAACGTAAAAGGTGAAATCCAATAATTTATTTATTTATTTATTTAATATTTATTGATTTGACTGGTAATGGTTGATTGAAAAATATGAGGAAATAAATGTAAATTTTATCCTTAATTATCGTTGCTATTTTGGACGCTCAAACGATTTTGAGTCTCTTGCTTTCTCAATCGGGTATAAATCAGTGAAACTGACCACTGAGGTCGCGAGCTCGAATCCAGCTCTCGTCAGTTCGCCTGCGGCTTTTAGTACCTTGCAAATGCCGGGAGTGGTTTTAGCCCAGGCATACCGGTTTCCTTCACCCATATATACATGTACTTCGTTGTTCACCCGTTATTTTCTTTAATCACTATAACAACAATCTCTTGGACTGAAATCATTCACAGATCACATAAAACTAACCTCAACATCTCTTTAACACTCTCTCTATATTTCTCTCCGAGAAGTTCATTTTACAATTAAGCGAAGCTGAAAGTGTTTGCAAGGCTTGTCATACCAGTTTTCTGGTGACTGCACCAGGCTGCTTATCTTACATGCATCTGTGTTAATTTTGTACTCCATGTACTTTGATGCTTAAGTTAGTTCTTTGGTGGTTTGTGTTAAGTGTTGTTTGGGGAATTTGCGTTGCGATTATTGACGTGGGGCGTCCATCTTGGTTGACCCTTAAGTTTCAATGAAAAATCATAATTGTGACGAACAATGAAATCTCGGTCTACTACACACATCGAACAGGGTAATCCCCAAAGATTCCAGCAATTCTCTCTGCTTCTTTTCCCCCCAGGAATAGACAGTTTTGATTAATCACTTTTAGAAAGTGAAACTGCAGATGTTTCATCAGAAGTATCCTGGATGACAAACAGGTATTTGTGTAAGTGATTTGCCACTAAAAAGATCACACAATACACAGGATGTAATACAGGATGTAGAATGTATTCTCTTATTGCAGCAGATTGCTAAATATAACACACATTTTCTATTAATTCAACATAAAGACTCCACTAGACGAATAGGATATTATGTTGCATTTGACAGAATACTGTGTTATGATAACAGAATACATTCTAGCAGACTTGCCGTTAAAATTAGCAGATTCACTTTTTTAGTGTACTTTGAGTGACTGACTCAGCCGTTTTCCTTTTTATCACACACACGTCCTCATAGTGACAAAAGAATGTCAGATTTGATGGTTAGCCTTACACTTGGCTCTCAGTGAAGATACACACGCATGGAAGAATCGCTGAAACAGATGACTTTACATTTATTTATTTATTTATTTATTTATTTATTTATTATATGTGTGTTGTATTTCACGGAATAATCTGTTGCAATGGCAGAGTACATTCTAGCATCACTCAGACTTTCAGACTTTCTGTTCAAATTAACAGATTTATGTTTTACGCTACATTCAAGAATAGTTCACTTATATGACGGCGACCAACATGGCTTTAAGCATATATGTGGTTCAAGCAGATGCCTGTTTCAAAAGGTGTATTTTAAATATAATATAATTAAAGACCAACGGCAAAGAGAGTAAAACCAGAGGAAAGACGACAGTGTGATATCTAGCAAATGGTCGTACGTAAGCGGTGAAACACGGCCTCTTTACGGTTGACGGCCATTTGCCAAATATCGCACTGTCGTCGCTGCTCTGGTTTTTACTCTCTATGCTGTAAATCTTTCATATTGTTAATCACACTGGGCATTAATATGTCTTAGATTTAATGGTATACCTATACTGGGGCTTTGTGGCCATTTATCAGTTATCACACTGTCGTCTCTGCTCTGGTTTTACTCTCTATGCCGTAAGTCTTTCTAACTGTTTATCACGCTGGACATTAATGTCCCTTGTCTTTAATGGTATACCTATACTGGGGCTTTGTGGCAATTTATCAGTTATCACACTGTCGTCTCTGCTCTGGTTTTACTCTCTGTGCCGTTAGTCTTTCTAACTGTTAATCACGCTGGACATTAATGTGTCTTAGCTTTAATGGTATACCTATACCAAGGTTTTGTGACCATTTATCAATTATCGCACTGTCGTCGCTGCTCTAGTTTTACTCTCTAAGCCGTAAGTCTTTTATATCACATTTATGTTCCTTGAGGGCTACGAACCGATTTCACAAAGAGATTTATGACTTGATTCAAAATTTTAAATTACATCTTAAGTGCAATGTATAACGTACTGTAGTTTATTATCACAAAGCTCAATTCTGCAACAGGGTTAAATTGATACAAGACTTATCCCATGTCAATCACGTATTTTAACACCTGAAACAATTTTAAGTTTTTAATTCTCACATGAAGTTTTCCAACTGATTAAATAACGGCCATTTGAAACCGGCCCCACACTGTTCACGAGACGCCAGGTATAGCGCGAGATTTGTGATTTCGTTGGAAAACCAAAGCACTAAACTATAAATATTCACCTATTGTTTATTAGCAGAATGAAGCATGTCGTTTTATTCTTACGTACATGTAAACAGTACGTACATGTATTAAGAGTATATTCGGGTGAAAGGCGATTCTCATAAATGACACGCTTTAATTGTGCATGACTTCAAGGTCTCACACAAGGTCTTTACAAATCCAGGTAAAATCAAACTACGAACACGGAAACAGCCGTCCTCGCGTTTCTGTTTACAGTCTATAACGTGCCTGAGACCGCTTCAGTGGCCGAATGATTAGAGCGTCCGCCTTGAAGTTGGGAGGTCCGGGATCAAACCCGTGTTGGGTCATAACCAAAGGCTTTCAGCGCGCTCAGTACTGAGAGTTTAGAGCAAAGAAACATAAGTGGTTGGCACGGCGTGAGTATAATGTGACTGTGTGGGGTGTCATGTCTGGTGTCTTCGGCAAGATACTTCTGTGACAGCAGCACTTTGGCGATATGGACTCGCTATGCCACAAGGAAACACAGTATATGTACACACCTAATGACTCCTCGTCGTCATATGACTGAAAAATTGTTAAGTACGGCGTTAAACCCTAAGCATCCATTGATAATTACATATTACGTGCGGCGATACATTCTGGTTGAACATATTCACAGGAAAATGGCTGCACGAGGAAAAAGTGTGAAGATAAAACTCAATGCAACATCTATATCAAAAACAAAAATGATTCTAAACTTACAACTTTCCAGGCTTGCAGCAACTTGCGGGATAGTCGTGGATATTTGCCGTAGAATATATGTATGGCTTTGCTCATAGAATGATATGTCTGTATATGTCTGAGATCGGATGGCCATGTTCTCAGCTTATAGTTTCCACAATAAATACTTCTGAAAGCTTAGCTGGGAAGAATGAAACAGATCTCAGGTCTGATATCTGTATAGTATTGATTCTCATAAATGCCACGCTTTAGTTCACCATTTCAAGGTCCCACTTTAGGTACTACAAAACTATAGGTATATTACGCACCTTATATGATACATCCCGCTATGCCTATAATAGGGTATTTATACTGGCATAATGGCGACTTGGGTGCAGACTAGACTGGCCACTGTTCTCTTGTAACACGTGCAACGTTACCAGTTTGTCCACAAATCGTCATCGTACAGGCAGGACCAAACAACAGTCGGCATACCTTGAAACAGAATTCCAGCTATTTTGTTACATTGTAGGAGTTTATGCCACAATGACTGAGGGGGCCTTCTTGACCGAGGTGATTAGCATGAGGGGGCCTTTGTGACCGAGGTGATTAGCATGCCAGCGCGGCACAATGACACACCAGCCTCTTGGCATGCAATACGGTCGTTGTGAATTCAATTCCAGCTCATGCTGACTTCTTCTCCGGCTGTACGTGAGCCTGGGAATGGTCGTGGGTTTAGCCCGGGCTCTGGCGGGTTTACTCCCACCATAATGCTGGCCACCGTCGTATGAGTGAAATGTTCTTGAGTAAATAAATATATAAATACAATGCTTGAGTGAATTACAGCGCCCCCGTCCTAAGTTCAGTGTGAGACACGGGTGCAATGCCATTCGGTTCATGCACGATACTTTGGCAAAGTTTCTCTTTTGAGGTTTACCACATTATGGGACATTCCGCTTTATATAATGAACTGTTCGGGGTCGGAATACTGCGTCTAGGTACGTGAGGCGTACGCGGAGTGGATCATGGTCGAGTGATTAACGCCGATTATCTTTCAGTTGCTAGGATACACGAGGTACGTGTTCAATCCTGCCCTTGGACATATAATTTGCGCATTTTACCCCTCCTACTGTTCACAATGCCTTGGCGACAGTATGAGGTCAACCATGTCTGTTTGCTCAGCCTGGCGTTCGTTAAGGACCTTTGTCCTCGACCAATAGGGTGTGCATATCAATACTTCACACGCGGGAGAGTGCGTCAGGAAGTTGCCAAAGGTCAGCGGTTTATGCCGGGCTCTCCGGTTTCCTCCATCCATGAAACTGACCGATGTCGTATATGTGAAAAATTCTTGAATATGGCTAAAACACTAATGATGACATCACTGTTGACGACATCCCAACTCCCTGGTTTTAACAAACCGAAGTTTGTTCGAACATTCCAGTACGGGAAAAAAATTGACACTGATAAGTTAAAGAGTTCTTAAATCCTCTCAAAGAGAGGACATAAAGAACGCATATACTGATTGACAAGTGACGGACTAACCGATTTGTTTGATCCATTTTTGTCCTACAGGAGACTCATATCTAGTGAATGATATGTGAGATATATCAGCTGTCTTGACCACGCTCTAGTGCACATGCACTGATTCATGGTGAAGAACAGTTATTACCTTAGTAGTATACACAGTTCCTTTCGGCGCGCATTGAAGCGGCACAGTAGCGCGGACTGAACGCTATGTGAGGTGAATAGATGGGTGACCAAGTCGGCTTGTAGATTGTCCAGTGATGTGTCCATAGCTTCAAAACGGACCAGTAGTCGATGTGTATGTTCTCGCTCGAATTTCATTCAGGTCCTCCATGGTGGGGACGGCTTGTAGAGTTTGGTGTTGAGTTATTGCGCGCCAAAACGGGCCAATAGGTGGGTCGAATTTTCTCGCTCGGATTTCGTTGACGTGCGCGTTGCCTCCACCAATGAGCGGCTGGCGGGGCGGATCAATGTGCAGTGAATGAGCGAAATGTCGGCTTGTAAAGTTGAGTTGAACAGCTCGGTCCCGCCGAAATTGACCAATCGACGACGAGGAGATCAAGAAACTGGGGAAAATCGTCCCGGACGTGGTGTTGGCGACCGAATTTCGTTGACGTCCGCGACGGTGGGATAAGTAAAGGCCAGGGAGTCGTGAAGAGGCAAGCTACGGCTAGACCTGTCTACCCGACGCCAGACCACGTTCGTCAAGACGCTTTTTGGATAGACGTCGCCACTATGTTAAAAGGATCTGCTTCCAAGGGTGTCGACGGCCATGACTGGGCATGGTGTCACTGTTAACTACCAACCCACCTGACAAAACTTTGTGCAAGCCATCCCAGACATCGCCGTTATGGTGGGAGACGGTGAAGCGGACCACGCCGAGGCCACCGAAGAAAACTTGGAGGCCGAGACCATGACATTCGGCCAGGAGGCACTAGCCTCTCTCGAGTCAGAGCTGGAGGTGGCGAATTGCTGTGGAATGCGTACGTGATGGCTCTCCAGTCCTACATCCTACAGCTGCAAAGTGCATGGCCTCAAAGTCTCGGGCAAGACCGACCAGACCTCCCTTCCCCTCTTGCTGAAGGACCGAGAGCTGGCGATCACCATTGTGGACGAAACTCATACCCGTTACCTGAAAGAGTGCGGGGTGTTCGTCAATATCATGCGCAAGGCCCGCAATGCTCCACTATCTTAGGAATCGGTGAAGGAAGTGAAGGACTAAGTGCGTCAAATTATGAACGAGACGCCTATCAAGAAGGCCCTCTCGCTTCGCCCGGCTGTACGTGGGGCGTCTGGCAGCGAACCCCGCCGTAGACGAGTAAGTACTTGTCTCCGCACTCTCCCCCCTAAGCGGTGTTACCTACTCAATCAGCAGTGACGTGTTCTCTACATTCGTTCACTACCACAACCACGAGGCATTGCCGATGATGATGATGAACGGACATGTACCCCTTCGTAAACACACACAAAAACAGACATGACATGGGACGTTCCATGTGATGACGCTTGTGCTCTGTTGCTGTGCTTATTTTATTCCATTCACTTTTAATTCACATACAATAAAAAAAATTGTTGCATATGACGTCAATCACTGGTCTTTTCGTTTGATTATTTCCTGCCTACACCGTGTGTGTTATTTCAGTCACTGTTATCAGATAGTCCACCGTAAGTGATTGATTGGTGGATGTGTTGCTCGGTCGGTGACGACAGTAGAATAATGGTCTTTGAAAACTTTGTGTCTTTGAATCCTGAATAACCCACGCACTACGTCCAGGTGGAATGACTGGATTGACGTAGTCACAGACCTTTGAGGGTACACCTTTGTACTCCTTAGAATGTTTGCGGATGGTATCGTCAATCAGGGACGTCTGCGGGTCGTGCGAGCTTACACCGAAGATGTCCGTCAAGGACCTCCAGTCCATTCAGCTGTATTGTTCAGACACTGTTCTCCCCACGTCCCCTCGCCAGCAGCGGCGGGTCAGAGAACTCTCGCGGGCAGCGACCAAGGCCCTGTCGATGTCACTTACCATGCTTTGTTCTACGAGGCGGACAGCCCAGCTGTTTACAGCCCATTGCAGCCCTTGTTCAACGCAGCCCGTCAACAAGGAATCCAAATGAGTCGGGTCTGCGTGTCGGCTTGGCTGGCCCAACAGGTCCACCAAAGTGGGACGACTTACGAGAGCGAAATACAACCGGCGACGTCCGCGGCAGACAAGTTTTATCAGGTGGAGAAGATCTCAAAGACAGAACGCTGCCGAAGAAACAGTACTATTTGGTCAAGTGGGTCGGCTATCCATCCAGCTTCAATTCTTGGGTGCCTGCTATGGACAGGTTGTCTTAGTCGTCGCTGCTGCTGCTTCAGCGGGTCTCTGTAACATAGAAGCATACACAGATGGATATAGTATGGTATAGTATAACTATATGACGTCATCAACATGTATCCGTGCAACCTATGTGTAGGTCAACATGTTTAATTTGAGGGCAGATCTATGCACACTTAGCAACTGCGAAGTATAGTCAACGAAAATCAACAACAAAATTCTACGTGCACATGTTTATTTATTTTAAATTTCCATGGAAATGTTGGAGGTCATGTCCAGTCAAAAACGGCCAGTCTTTATCATTTTGTGCAAAAAAAAGTCTTTTCCAGCGCCCACATCAAAACCCTACCTCTTTTTCTGATGTTTGTATGGCACACTGGGCGCGCGAATATCTGGTGACAGGGGCAAGTAAATGTCGGAAATATCCAAGCCTGCAGGCCTTCATCCCGGACTTCATGTTGTCAGTGACGGCACAAAGCAGTTGAGCTAGCCGCGAATCCGTAGCTGGTAACATCCTCCGTACAGTGCCGGGGTAAGTGTAGACAGTCTGTCGAGTGCATTCACTACTGCTGACTGCAGTAGCTTCTTGCATGGCGCTTGTCACCTTGCTAGCTAACTGACGACACCATCATCCAAGAGTTCGACCGGACATGGACCCATTCCTACGAGAATGTGTCGGATCTGTTAAATGCGGCGGTCGGTTGGATGTTCCTTCGATGCCGCCACGCGTCCATTTGTGGTCATTGCGTGGCACAGGTGGAGCGGAAAAACTGTCCCTTTTATAATGAAGCTCTGTACTGCGCATTGAGAGAGTGTGGAATCATGTTACGCACGTAAAATGCATTGTTTGTTTTTTTTTGTATTAGTAGTTTTTTATTCATCGTTAAATTTTAATGTAAAAATACATTTATTTATTTGATTGGTGTTTTACGCCGTACTCAAGAATATTTCACTTATACGACGGCGGCCATCATTGTGGTGGGTGGAAGACGGGCACAGTCCGGGGGAAACCCACGACCATCCGCAGGTTGCTGGCAGACCTTTCCACTTACGGCCGAAGAGGAAGCCAGCATGGGCTGGACTTGAACTCACAGCGACCGCATTGGTAAGAGACTCCTGGGTCATAACGCTGCGCTAGCGCGCTAACCAAGTGAGCCACGGAGGCCCCTGTAAAAATACAGCCGGCACTAGAGCTGTCCATGTCTGAGTAGCATGGAGATGAATGATTGCCGTGGTTAAATTTAGAATCAGGTTACCCTTGAAATGCTTTGTTTTATTTTGTATTGGTAGCTTATCATTGTGTTAAGTATTAAATTTGTTTGTATCTAAAACTTTAAAAATATAACCAAAAAAATTATGAAGTCGGGGGGGGGGGTATCTTTTTAAAGTTGCTATCATAGACATATTGTGTGCGTACGCGGAACAACACGGTCAGTTGGAGGTAAGGCGTGTGATGGAGTGACACCGCCGCGAACGGTGCGAGACACGAACCCAGCGTTCGTTAGCCCGCCGATGACGTTTGTGATTTTGTCTAACGCGCCAGGCGGCCAAATTGCCAGATCTGTCTATAGCTTGGGAGTATTTGGTGTAGCGTATCAAGAAGCATGTGGCGGAGAATGACAGACCAGGGAGCGTGCGTGAAGAGTGATGCCCCGGGGACGTGTTGATGGCAGCAGTGTCGGTGAGCTTACCGATGACGTTTGTGATTCTGTCTAACGCGCCAGGCGGCCACTTTGCTGGATCTGTCTATAGCAGGGGATTATATTGGATGTTGATAACACGGCAGCAGTGACAACGCAACGGCGTCGATGGAGAACTTGACTTGGTCCCCCGTGGGGTGTCCGGGGTCAGACGAGAATAGCACTTCAGTCCGCTAGGAGTCTCTCTCTAGGTCAACCCTAGACTGGCAAAGCAATGGCTCCCCGACTGGGAGGTTCCATGACTCCCGAAAAGCTTGGGAGTCCCAAGCTCTAGGTCTGGTGTATCTGTGAGACTTGAGCAGGCTATCGTACGCGGTGAAAGACGTGTATCGAACCGCACGGTCCCTGAAAGACGGCTCTCGCCGCCACAGAAAGAAGACTGAAGAGAGTGAGTGAGCGAGTGGGAGTGGGTGACGTATACCCTACGCCAGAGTTTTTCTGACAAGAAATTAATCAAATTTTACCAAAAACTTTAAGTGGTCCAAGCGATGGTGTATGAATTAATAAGAATCAAGCAAAATATGCGTGAGAAGGACTACCAGCAACCTGCGGATGATCGTGGGTTTGGTCCGGGTTCTGCCCGGTTTCCTCCCACCATAATGCTGGCCGCCGTCGTATAAGTGAAATATTCTTGAGTACGGCGTAAAACACCAGTCAAATAAATAAATAAATCAAACAAAAAATGTTAAACTTTAGGTGAAATAGTTATTCGGTTAAGATTAGCCCAGACTTGCTCATTTCTCTCACACCGATCAATGTCAGTGCCGAACACTGCAAATAGTCAGGACAGAAAATATTACCATTACAGAAGTAGATTTGTATCTTGTCCCGATTTGAATGAATGAATGATAAGGGCTTAACGCCACACAAGCATGCGATATTTCAGCCATATCGTGACGAGGTTCGGTTTAATATACCTGTATTCAGAAATGAAGGCTGGAAATATCGATTATAGTGGATCATTTCAGAGAAATGACCGATTTAACCTACCTTTCACTAAGCCTTTGCCTTTGCTGCTAACTTGACTGACCGATTTATGGGATTATACGGCGTAAAACACCATTAATTAATTGATTAATTTATTGATTGGTGTTTAACGCCGTGCTCATGAAAGTCTCTTGTATCGGGTTTATAAGTGGCGAATACCCTAGTACCTGGAGTAAATCACCGACCTTCGGCAGGCAAAACTCCTTCAGGATTTAAAATCATGTACTTACTGGAAATACCAAAGGTGGTAATTTAAGAATATGAGAACGTGAATGAATCATAAGTTTTAAGTTCAGTCAGTCGAAATACATGTACATATTTGTTTATGTATGTATGCATGCTTGGGGTTTAACGTCGCACTTTTTCCGTCAATTTTTCCGTCAATTGGCGACGAGGAGTCATTAGGCCACTGAAGTATCATGCCGAAGACACCAGGCATGACATCCACCCAGTCACATTATACTGACCCGACCCGGGTTTAATCCCTTTACCTTTAAACTGAGATAAATTTTTGTATAACATAAAAAAACTATATAGCACTGAGAGTAAACCCAGAGCAGCGACGATAGTGTGATCACACAAAATCGATGAAATCTAGTCTCTTGTCAATTAACTCAGTCAGTGTTATATTCTGACTGCTCATGTTTACACTTAAAAAGTAGCAATGTACATGACCCGACAGGGCTGTAGGGAAGTCTGTAGGTTACACATGCGCAATTGAGGCAATTGGGTGGAAGATTTGCCTTCGAACTGAAGAGTGAAGGAGCACTGATTGGCTAATACTGCCACACTGACATTTTAGGTTGTTATACACTATAAATTTCTGCATTGTTAGTTTACAGTATATCAGAATTTCGTTTGTGTTGGATAGGACAGAAAACTGTTTTGCCAGTTTTACTCCCTACCCCCCTCCCCCCGGCCACGTTGTTCAAAACTGTCTTGAGACTTAATACTATCTTTAACTTCAAATCAAGTCTTCAAGTTTGCACTAGGCCCCCCAAATTTGTGTAAGAGTCTAGTAAATATAAACCTCATCTACTGCTGGCAGTGATGCAAAGCGAAAGGTAGAGAACGACGCACGCGCTGCAAGGAGTATTGTCGTATACATGGTCATATACCTATGTAAACCATCAAAACGTTGCTATCTGAAATGTGTCAGCAGCAAATTTTATCTTTATTTTTTGTTTTAAAAGTGCTACAATATTTTTCAATCCTCTACGACCTTTGAAGTTCCGAGGTCAAGGGGCACACCTACCCCCTATCCTGACTGTAACGTGAAGAGGGAGTCGCTTTGCTGTTTCTTCAGATTTTCTATTTGATTTTCACAAGTTTTGTGATGTACGGGAATGATACGATACCCAAATGGTATCCTTTTCAGTACCGTACACAAATACAGTCATGCTCCACACATCGCAATCCCACCTCCCTAGACACTATGTTGACATTCGAACCAGCGCATGCGCTGTCGGGAAGCACGGAATTGTGGTTTATATTTGTTACTTGTTTACACAGCTAAGTGAGGTACTTGAACACTATATAGTGTACGTGCTCAAAATGGAGACTGCTGCGTGTAGAACTGATATTCTATTTACACACGTTTATCGTTTAAAAGCATTAGTAATAAAAGTGATAAAAGAATTTCTTTAGAATATCACTTAGTTTTGACGTTGCTATTGGCAATAACACCTGTGACGTCTAATATTGCAGTTTGACGAAGTTCTCGCAGGTCTCAAGAGAAATAATTTTACGAGATGTCCAGATTAGTCGGATTTCTTTGATCGGGAAATTGTCACACGAAGGAAAGACGGAGACACCTTCTCTAAAGAACCAGTACCTGGGTGACAATCAGAAAACGGACGTAGTGAAGTTTTGGGGTTCCCGTGTATACATGCTGACAAATTATAGCCAAAAAACAAATCTTACCACTAACTCAACTTTGGCTTCTGAACTTAAGTGTGCAAACTTCGCGAATCACTAAAGTGTGTTGTTTGGATTCAGTGGGAACTTACGTGTTACACCAGGTGCGGATTAGGCGACGATCTCGGATTGAGCAACTGTTTGGACAAGTGAAGGAAGCTGGTACATTTCCAAAAGAACCAGTTGTGGTGCTCTTATACATATACTGCGAGGAAATCTAGCTACCAGATGAACTCTTGTGGCAGTTTTAACACTGCCAATGTAAAAAATCGGTAGCTTCAACTTGACTCTCGCTTTGGAGATGCCCAGGGTGTGAAAGAAGTGCAGCAAAAGACATTTACTGAAGACGTCGTGGCAGTTTAGTAAAGGCGCAAGATAATCTTAAACTGACAGTTTAATCTGGGGTTTTCGCGAAGAAAACAGTTACTTTTACAGAAGTTTTCTTCAAGATAATTTTAAGAATTTTCTTCACAAGTCTTTTGAAAGAGGGTTTTTGTTTCATCGTGGATTGTTTTTCTCAAGTTTTTTTCATGTTAAGTTTTAGGTCTTGGCTCTTCTGTCAAGGAAAAATCGCGTGGGCCTGCGTTTATGAAGATTGTACTACGGTTTGTCCATTGATATTAGAAACACACATAAGTCGTGTTTAATATTTTTTAAAATAAAAGGGCTCTACTGATACCGCAAACATGCCTATTTCGAGTGGAGCAAATGGTTGGCCAATCCGTCATTTTAAGCAGCCAGTACCAGCACCAGAGCCTAAACTGAAACAGTTCGTCAACGTAATTCCTAACGAAACATTGTACAACCGACCTAAACCCGCCCGTCCCCCCAGTCCTAAACCTCTCCCGGCGGTATTCACCACCCACAGCCCTGTTCCGACACGAAAAGTCCGACCCCTGACTCCGTCCCCACCTCCTACCCCCGACCCACCAAGACGGAAACGATACACCCCACCTCCGTCCCCAGAGCCTGGATGTTTCGGAGTGGATTCAGAAGGAGGCGGCTGCTGTGGTAACGGAGGCGCATGCGGACGAGGCTGCTGTGCCCGGATGTGCGGGAACTCCGTGTGTTGCTGGACTGACGATGCCTACAGGAAATTCGGACAGGTGTGTAAATTTGGACAGTTACATTTTTTGTTTTGTCCAAATATATTTGATATAAGATGTGAAGAATCATGAGGGTTGTAGATTAACCAGTCAGTCTTAGTCATTAGCTTCAGTAGTCGATATTGATCTGGTTAAATTGTCATACAGTAATTCGACAATTTTCATAAATTGGCATTCTCTAATAGAGGGAAATTACAAAATCAGGGTGCAAAAATATTTAGACGTGAGATTTGTTAGGTCTGGGGAAAAAAACATAAAATAATTCTAAGCTTGGGCCTCATGAATTAATATAGGACCTTTGCCCAGAGCCTAGTCACATTTGCATTACACCGCACGCATGCGTACATTTTATACAATATGATTTCCAGAGAGGCACGTGGTGGTCACGTGGTGTGCGTGGACGAGGCTGTTGTGGAGGAGTCTGCTGTCGTAGAATCCTCGCTCTGCTCCTAGGGCTCCTTGTGCTCTTGCTCCTTCTGGCCGCTCTGTTGGCGTTGATCTTCGGGATACAGGCCTACAGTAAGTCTTAACTGCAGTGCCATAAGTTGCGTTTGTTGGTGAAATGGAACGATATTGTCTTGTTTTATTTCCTTTCAAAGTTTTTAGGTGGGTTCGTCTTAAAGATGAACAGAGCTACCAGAATCACTCGCACTCTGCATCATAACTGTGTCTAATTCCGCTTTACAGCGGGCTAGGGGCTGTATATTTGTCCTCTTAGATTAGATCATCACGTGGGATATATCAACAGTTGCAATCAAAGGGAAACTGAGATGCATATTTTGTTATCGACAGCTTATGAACTAGAATTGGTACACGACTTGAATACTGATTTCACGCATGCGCCTAGAACATTCCTTGAGTCTTTTCAACATCACTGAAAATTGCTGACTGCTTCTCTTTGCATGATTCTGTACAAATTTCTTTGATGCTTTGTGTTAAACATCGTTTTTGGGAATTGGCCTTGCGGTTATTGACTAGGAGCGCCTGTACTGATTGAGGTGAGGTATACGAATATCTGTTTCCACGCAAAGACTGCAACTACTGACCCAGAAAGTTCATCCTTGCCTTTATTGACATGGAACGTCCATAATGGTTGATGTCTGGTATACCAATGTCTGTTTCCACAGATAGACTGTGATTACCGACACAGAACGTTCATCTTTGCCTATATTGACCTGGAACGTCAATAATGATTGATGCCTGGTATACCAATGTCTGTTTTCACACATAGACTGTGATTACCGACACAGAACGTTCATCCTTGCCTTTATTGACCTGGAAGGTCCATAATGGTTGATGGTATACCAATGTCTGTTTTCACACACAGACTGCGATTACTGACACAGAACGTTCATCCTTGCCTTTATTGACATGGAACGTCCATAATTGTTGATGCCTGGTATACCAATGTCTGTTTTCACACACAGACTGCGATTACTGATACAGAACGTTCATCCTTGCCTTTATGGACCTGGAAGGTCCATAATTGTTGATGCCTGGTATACCAATGTCTGTTTTCACACACAGACTGCGATTACTGACACAGAACGTTCATCCTTGCCTTTATTGACCTGGAACGTCCATAATGGTTGATGGTATACCAATGTCTGTTTTGACGCATATATTGCCATGAATGACCGGGTCAGAATGTCCATTGTGGCTGACGGCTGGTTCACGGGTGCCTAGATTCATATTGTAACGGGTCATGTCGCCGAAGGAATGGAATAAAGGGCAGCACGGATATGTTTTCTCGGATTGAATAATGTATTGGTACTCAGTTGAAAGGAATAGGCCAATTCCATGGATTTCCCTTTCATTTTCGAGTTTATTTATTACTGATCATAAATATAAGCGTCAAGTCCGACATTCATAAACCATTCGTAGTCCATAAAAGGCGTTCCAAGTCGATAATCGCAAGATCCATTTCCAAAACAACGTTTAACACTAACTTCCAAAGACAAAGGTATGTAAGAAATTATACATATAAGAAATAAAGCCGTTAAAACACAAGAGAGAAGCGGTCATCAGTTTTCAGTGATGCCGGGCAGAGAATGAATAGTTCAAAAGCAAGCACTGAGATCAATTTGCAAAACAATAAAAAATAAAACATGGTGCTCTGATATTACGGAAACACTTTTGTTGCCATGAAGCTTCAGTCGACCAATCACACTGGTCGATTATGGGAATGGTTTTGAGCTGAGTTATATTTTCAAATAGACGATAGCGGCCATGACAGAATCTTTAAAATTCAAAGACATAACCAGTATAGTCAATACCTACTTGTCAAATTGCTGTTCTGGTTTTCAATGATGGCGGTATAAAAATCCCTAAAAGTGTTTCAATAAAACTCAATTTTTTTTTCATACTTCCTGCAATTTTCGCTGACTGCCAGTTGCCATGGTATCCTTTCAGCTCGGAGAAGCACAGTGACCATCATCAATGGGCAGAACGTCTACTACTCTGTTTTGGGGAAGTATCAGAACTGTACAGACCCAGCCGCCACGACTCTCTCCCCAAGTACGCTCCCTTTGTGTAATGCAACAACAACAGTCTTGGCGACGACGCCATCAGGATTTACTCCCCCTTACAGTGAGCCTACCACAGCTGGTGGCTCGACGCTAGGTGGAGTTATGGGTGTTTTGCTCGTGATCATGGTGTCGCGATGGTTACTAGCAGAATAAGAGTGGGGATATCCACGCCCTGGTTTTGGGAACATTTTCATCATTTGCTTAAATGTTTAACCGCATCAATTAAAGGTCTGTCAGCAACCTGGTGAATAACATGGTCGTGGGTTTCCTCCAGGCTCTGCCCGGTTTGCACCCACCATATTGCCGGCCACCGTCGTATAAGTGAAATATTCTTGAGTACGGCGTAAAACACCAATCAAATAAATAAATAAATAGATCAATCAGTTAAAGGTGGATTATTTCTCATTATTGATTCCAAAAGGAACATTAAGTTTCTTGATACCGGTAACATGTTCTTTCCTCGATGTTTCGAGATGCGAACTCTAGGCCTATACCTCAGAAAGTCCATTGGACTCTTTCTTTCATAAAAAAAATTTATCATTGTTTCGGTCCAAAAGTAAGCGATACTTATGTGTATTGCTTTCTGTTTTTTTTTTCTGGAAAATAAACTTCCCCATGTATAAATGTCTGTTACTCAGATAAATTGTTTGTTGCGTGGATTTCTGGTGAAATCTCGTCTGAGTGATGCTAGAATGTATCCTGCTATTGCAACAGATTATTCTGTTAAATATAACAAATATATTCTACCAATTCAACATAAAGGTTGTATTAAACTAAAAGGATATTATGTTGAATATAAAACAGTATTATGTTATAATAACAGAATATATTCTAGCATCACTTAGACAACAGACTTTCTGTTAAAATTAAAAGATTAAAAGTGTATTTATCATTTGGCGACAAGACATAATGACAACATCAATGAGATTGTAAGAGGAATCCATTGCATCTGACCACACGGCTAAGAATGATTCGCAAATAAAATGGATGCTGAATGAGTAGCTATTGTTGTTTTGATTACGAGCAACTTGTTGATTAAAATAGTACACTGGATACTGATGTCATTCATTTCCCTCGAACACTCCATGCGTCTTTGCAATCTTATTGAAAACTGTTGACTCCTTCTCTTGAATCCGTCTTAGTTTAGTACTTTATATAGGCCTACTGGTACCTTCTTAGCTCTTTTGTATGTTGGGTTGAACGTTGTTGGTCTTGTGATTGTTCACCTGTAACTTTCGTTTTTGTTTTCCGCTGGTATACGCATGCCTGTTTTGTTGCCTAGAGTCAGCAGTGACAGGTGCTATAAGGTCTGTTCCAGAACACTTCAGGGGTTTATGACAAAAGAGGGTCATAAACCTACTTGGATATTATATTTATTTATCTTCTTTTTGATTGGTGTTTTACGCCGTACTCAAGATTATTTCACTTGAACGACGGTGACCAGCATTATGGTGAGAGGAAATCGGGCAGAGCCCTGGGGAAACCCACGACCATCCGCAAAGTTGCCGAAAGACCCTCCCACGTACTGGGCCGGATAGAAAACCAACATCAGCTGATCTTCAACTCAAAGCGAGTGAGCACGTGAACTTGGAGCTTTTCTGGCCTGACATGGACATTCTTATAAAATTCTACTCTTTTGGTGCGTTGCTGTTGCATTTGTTTAGATATTCTCAACCCCCAGCCTTTCTAACATCATGATCGCATTGGTATTTTTACCACCAGTGTTTAATGGGTTGATCAACTAAGAAAGTTTCGCTATGGGAGATTTAGCTTCTGCTCAGTGGCACACAATGTTAATTTCATAAGAAAAATATAAGCACAAATCATACATTGTGTTAATAACGCTTTTATTATTTTGAAAGATATAATACAAAAAATATCACATTTATCCCCAAAGATATAGCATTATCGTTAGCAGTGTTTATAATCATTAATATTTATATGATATTCGGGCGTCATGCTTAGGAATATTTCATGAAAGTAGCCCAGTGGATATCGGACGCGGGCACACCTCCGGCAACAACAATAATGTTTACAGAAAAATAAAACTGAAAAAAGAATTTGTTACACAATTGTGAAAACACAAAACTGAAACACATGCCAGTATGGATGTAAGTACAAATTAGTAACAGACGTTTTAGGAGGGGTACGGTCAGTAGATTAGAATCTATTCATCAATGAGGTCAAAATGTTCACAAGGGTCATTCGAGACCACGGCTAATAGGTACATTTCTATTTTTCTCTCATACGGAAAGTTTTCAAACAATTATACCGCGCCCTTAATAACAAAAAGATCAACTAGAAAAACATATTTAAAAGAATACAGGGACTTAGGTGCTCTGCGCGTCATCATATCAGTATATGTAGATTGCAAATCAAATAATAAGACAGTATCCAGGTTTTATTAATCGTGTCTCACTTGCTGGGCAGAACTTCAGTTTATTTGTTTAATTAACTTATTGATACTTTTGGACTGGTGTTTCACTGAATACATGACCGCGGTCGGGTTTATGTGTGGAGGGAAACCGTAGTGCCTGGAGTGAAACCATCGACCTTCCTGACCACGATCCTGACTTAAAGCCGCAGAATAAATAGCAAGAGCTGGGTTCGAACACGCGGACCTCAATGGTCATAAGGCTCCTTTTTTTTAATTTCATTGACGTTAATCTCCTTACAACAGAATGTTTCACTGATATGGTGGTGATCAGATTTATTGGTGAAGAAAGCTCATGTATATGAAAGAAATCACCTCCCTTCGCTATTTACATGACGAAACCCTCTTGTGTTAATACTTCAACCCAACCAGCCAATGCTGGATTCGAACCTGTGACCTCTTTGAAAGGCCCCATCGTCTGCTGTGTCGAATCAGGCAGCAGTCCACATTGTGGGTCGTGAAATTTCAAGTGAATATACAACATTTACATACGGCTACTAACAGGATGGTAACATGCTTTGACATGTCAAGTAGGCCTATAGCAAGTTGTCGATATATTTTCATGGTCACAAGTAATTTACAAGATCTACGTGAAGAAAATGGGAAGTAGTGAAAGGAATTATTTCAAAACTAAGCTTCAAATACGACGGGACGCGAAATCTCACATTCTAACTCCTCTTTTTAAATCAGAATTCGTTCAATAAAGTTCCTTGTCAACAAAACCACGGCTACCGAGAGAAACAAAGTAAGAGATGACGTCACCGGAAGTGAACGGGCCTCGTTCGAAATTCACTTCCGCTCCTGACGAAGGAGGTAGTGGTGTCGTAGCAGAGGATGAGGGTGGTGGTGGGCGCTGTGGTAGTGGTTGTGGTTGTTGTTTGTTCAGTGGTGGTTGTGGTTTCTCCGGTTGTGATATCAGCAGTGGTTGCCTTTTCTGTGGTTGTTGTGGTTGTTGGCGTGGTAGGACTGGTGATCACTGTCGTTCTGCACGGCTGGTCCACCCCGTAGATCAAGTAGCGGGGATCCTTGAGCAAGGTTACGTCCCGTGACGGAGCTTTCGTTAGCGGCACCTACAAAAAGGGAAGACAATACTAGAATAAATGTATGCCTCTATCGAAATCGGTCACACAGAAAAAGTCCGAAAGCGCCCACATTCTACAACCCAAAGACCACATGCACTTGTTTCTTCTGTGACGTCAGGTGAACACTGTTCTGCCGTTTTGATATTCAGACAGGCCAATGAGCTTAGGGTACCGCTTAACGCCACATCAGGTTCCGGTTCCTATAGTTTGGCGCTGCCGATGATCGTGAGTTGCCTTCGGGCTTTGCCCGGCTTCCTCCCATCATAATGTTTGCCGCCATGGCATATGTGAATATTCTCGAGTGCGGTGTAAAACAAAAATCAAATAAATAAATAAATAAATAAATAAATATAATTCGGCGTATCCCATGCATAGCCTCATTAGAATTAAAGATTAAAAACTGATTCATCGAGTTACCAATCGCGTCAAAAGGAAATGACTGAGGCGGTTTCCACCCATCGACTGGACATGACTAAAGTTAAATTTATTTGTTTTTCCTTTCAAAAAGAGTAAGGGAGAAAACAAAAAACCTCAGTGCAATGTTAAGGATGCCACGGTAATGACTGATCGATGGTATGAAAGATGTCGATTCTGCGAAGGACTATGGGTGTATTCTGCATTCCCATAAAATTAAAATAGTGTTTTTATAACAGCTAAAATCATTATGGACTGGTTCACTGACAGGCTTCACCGAGTGAAAAATTTGGCTCAGCTTACTCAAAAATTTGAGTACTTCAATGGAGCTAATTTGAGCCATATGACCGTGAAAACTTAGTCGTGCACGACTCCTGGGAGTTTTTCGACTAACCAGATGAGTTAAAATATAACTGGATGAGTCTCTTGGCTCAGCTGATCAGGTGATATTGCTCAGTTTTGGAGTCGAATTAGCTCCATTAAATTACTCTCTCAGTGTTGTTGATACGGCCATCCAGATCACTCCAAAAGTAAGAGGAAGCTGATTTCACATGTGGAATCGACTCGAATATATTTCATACGACTTTTACCTGCTGAATGTTAAAAATATTGTTGAAATCCACTCATATTGCTCTGACAAATAACACCGTGAGAACCACGTATTGTTACATCTGTGGCATACGCCTTACAGCACATGTGGCGCCCTCTACGCAAAATACTGACTGCGAATGCGAGTGATTAGGGTTTAACGTCGTAGATACTTCAAAATTGTTCAGTCATGAGGACCGATTTCCACAGCTCTCTAGTGCTGTTTCACTGAAATGACTTACCGAAGCCAAGTAAGCCTCCAAACAAAAGCCATTATGTATAACCAGTCGTTGCACTATCCCCTTAATGCTGAACGCCAAGCGAGGAAGATACAACTTCCTCTTTCAAGGTCTTTTTAAGGCGTGACCCGACCAGGTTTGACACTGGATCTACCGTCCCTCAAGCGGACGCTCTATCAACTGAGCCATCGGAGCCGGTCGGAAATTACTGCACCGATGTACATATTTATTCGCTCTTGAAAATGGTTTAATTAAAACCGACATATTGAATCATGTATCGCCTTGTCTCTTTTGTTGTAGCTGCCACAATAGGCCTACACAACTATACATGCGTGCATATAGCGTACTCACCAGCGACGGCGAAGTAAATGGCTGTGGCCAGAGCGGCAAGGGCCAGGAGAATCAACAATGTCACCCAGAATATCATACAACAACGTCTCCAAGAGCACCATCTCTGACAGCCCCGTGAACAGCGACGACAACACGAGCGTCGGCCTGGAGACTACAACAACAACGATAGCAACAACAACACATGAACGTCTGGTGAAAGAGAAACGCAATAAAATTTACAATTACAGTTCCATTGACGTTTTATTTTTAGATTCAAACAGGAACCAACCATTAACTGTTAAAAGCCATTAAAAAGTTAAAAATATAAAACCCATCCGAAACTGGTGAATTGCCCCCGGCTCCGGTCTCACCTGTCAATCCAGTGCTTTTCCGAGAACGGACTTTCATCTACCACCGCTTAGAACGAATTGTTTAAGGAATTGCATTGACCAGGTCTTATTGCACTTAAGTGCAAAATCTATCTTCAAATGACCATGACTTTAAAAAAAATTCACGGAACGTATTTTTCTCCTACGAACGTAAGCAAAACGGAGTTTGGACCTCAAATCTGGGATGTTTCTCAAAGTGGGATACAGGTTAAAGATGCGTGTGTTTTACCTCAAAACTGGATCTCGGCAGGTATGAATTTGATGGATGTCTGCATAACACATAATCTACGTTCCGGTATACCAGACATCTGTATTGACCTAGGCCTATCTAGAAGTCAGTATGAACAGACAACGGGAGAGAAGAGAATACAATGGCCATCTGGCCACTATATGCTGAGCCAGATTACAAAATATTCTGAAAACATTTTCTGTTAAATCCGTTTCCGGGAGTGATGGCGGACTGCATTTTCATCGATCTAACCGATTATTTAATCCGTTCCTGATAACCAATTAATCCGTTCCTGATAATCCAATACAGTGCATTTCGTCATCAGTGAACGAACGGATTTAACGGAAGATGTTTTGGTTTATGGTGTAACATCCGACACAAAAAGGCCTACACCTGGCGGACTGTATTTTAATCCGTTCCTGGTAATGGATTGAACCGTTTGTTTTTAGCTAATGTAACGTCAACACAAACAGGAATACCCAGACAGCCATAGAGACTAAACAGGATCAGAAATCAGGCAAGTATTACATACGGTAATGCAAAAGTTAAACGTCATCAGTTTTAATTTTTTGATTGCAAGAACACGGTGAGGTGATGCTCCAGGTTTATAGTAGTTGAATTAAGTTGAATTCAGCAATACAGACAACAACAGTGTAGAGAGTAAAACCTGGGCACGATGGTATAAGCCTAAGTGAAATATTCTTGAGTACGGCGTAAAACACGAGTCAAATAACTACATAAATAAATATAGAGAGTAAAACCAGAGCAGCAACGACAGTGTGATAGTTGTAAATCTGTGCGTCGAAACAGACACTCGTATACCAGCCGTCAACCAATAAGGACGTTCCAGATCAATAATTGCAAGGCCAACTCCCAAAAACAACATATAACACAAACCACCAAAGAACTAAAAATATACGAAAGTACGAAAATAGGACGGAATCATGCCAAGAGGAGAAGTGAACAGTTTTCAGTGATGTTGGAAAGACGTAAGGTACGTTCTTGGCGAGTGAGTGAAATGAGTATTATAATTATTATTATACGTGTACCATGCTAAAATAACAGTTGTCAAAAACAAAATTTGTATCTCACTTGCGCTTTTATTGCAAGTATTAATGTACCCAACGTGGCGATCTCATTTAACACGATGAATATACAGCCCTTAGCTCCGGGTTAAGCGGAATTAGATACAATCATGAAGTAAAGCGCCAGAAATTCTGAACACTCTGTCCATATTTACCTACAAGAGAATTATACTGATTTTAAAACTTAGAAAACTTGGAGTGAAGGCGATTGATGGAATAACACAAGTTTTTGCAGTAATAACTTGTGACGTTGATTGAAATCGTCAAACAACACGTAGGATCTAACAAATGCTACAAGGCAAGATATGTACACGCCATGTTGTCCAAATAATGGTAATTTACAATGTCAAAATTGAAACCACCCCTCTTGTAAAGTCTGCGAGAGAGGAAACCGTTTTGGTCTTTGTACAAGTATAGGTTCAGATAAGATGTACCATCTGGAGAGTTTGCCGTTTCCTTTAAAAC
Source organism: Liolophura sinensis (assembly GCF_032854445.1). Lineage (NCBI taxonomy): Eukaryota > Metazoa > Mollusca > Polyplacophora > Chitonida > Chitonidae > Liolophura > Liolophura sinensis. The sequence continues at coordinate 20,850,642 of NC_088298.1, read as the reverse complement.
CGGCGAAGGATACGGATTGTTTAAAGCCAGAAGATCATCAATATACCGTTCAGCGAATGAGAAAGATCGGGCCTGGTGAGGATTACTTCTTAATAGTTTCTGCATATAATCATATTCATATGAGAACAGCTATAGGTCGGCCAAAAGGGGGCCCAGTCTGTACCCATTGGAATACATATACACTGCTGATATAAGGTTTTTCCCCGAATTTCACACAGATGTTATTAATGAGAAATTAAAGCAACCCAATGAACATGGAAACATCCCTGTGAATTTTAACCTTCGTGTGTTGTGGACTGAGAAGGCTTTAATGCATGCCTTCCTGACATCTTCTGGATATAAATGTGTTTTCTCCGCGATATGGTTGAAGTATTGTCGATGTGACGTTAAGCCATATATCGATATATCGATCCTAACATAATCGATGACAACGCTAACACGCTGTTATACTACAGATTTTGGCGAATATGGTAAGAATTAATATGGTCTTACCTTGTTGTATCCATGGTGACGGGTGTAGCTGCGGTTGCTATAATAACTCGTGTCTCGATTGGGAGCCTTGTCATATGACGGCCGATCACGGTGCCATCTGTCATTATAATCACGCCGCCTACTATCAGGAGAAGGAGTTCGCTCAATTGGTTTCCTCTTCCTTTCCGGAGAAGGAGAGCGTCGCTTTTCTCGATGTAACGGTGACGGAGAACGTTCACGTCGCGTGCGTCCCGAACCTTCCCCGATGAACCAAACTTGAGATTCCTTAAATCTGGAATCGCTATTACGCATGCGACTGGAACTGCCCTCTGGCGAATACCTCGGAGATTCATCTCTGTGCCTCCTCTCACGCCGTGGGGGAGACGGCGTCGTTGGGGGACTCCTGTCTTCCACGAAAGACGTCTGAGTCGCGAACGTTACCTGTGACGCCGACGCCGTACTTGTCACGCTCTGCGTTGTCACTGATGCAGGTTTGCCTGGGCTTCCTCCGCCATATCTAGGATACGTCTGCGTGTTTTCCGCAAGTGCCCTTCTCTGCGGACGAGGACTTGGTTGAAAGCCTTCTTCTTGGACGTTGACCCTCTGAGGTCTCGGGGATGGTTTCTGGGTGTTGCTGTCTGGGTAGAAGATCCCATTGTGCAGGACAGACGGGTCGACGCCGTTACTCTCACAGACCGCGCAACGTCCAGTAACAGGGTCTCGAATATGCTTCATTCTTCTTTACTGTGGAAGAAGAAAGGAAAAGGGCTGTTTATTCATTTATCCACATGATTTTATAGTATTTTATTCAAGTAATAAATCCCAATGGTCTCAAAAAATAGTGTGTTAAATTTGGCAGGAAGACTGTTGCCAGAGTGATGGTAGGGCGAAAATATCCGTCTAGTGTATCCCCGGCTTAAGCGAAGCGCATTGGACGGTCCTTGATTAAAATGCTGATTCAAAGTCATAAATCGAAGTAATTATCAACTTATAGACCACTGAAAAACTAATGTGAACTAAAATACTATTCGAACAAAATATAACTTTATTTTATAAAATTCTTTCAAAACAAAAAGGAAATGAATGAAGATAAAATCTCTTTCTAATATATATTAGATAGTGAGTAATTAAGTTTTCGTCTGAATACTATACAATAATATGAATGTCATTACTGGGTTACACAAGCGTAAACTAGCACTCATGTACACTCAAAAAATGAAATACGTGTATGTTAATTTTAAAAGAAAGCCTGTTGTCTGAGTGGTGATAACATGTATTGTGCTTTTGCAAAAGATTATTCTGTTAAATATGTTAGAGTATTTGGTTGTAATAACAGAATACATTCTACCATCATTCAGACAAGAGACTTTCTATTAAAATTAACAGATTATTTTTTGAGTGTAAAGATTAAAATACTGAACTGTGCAATTAATGAACTGAAATGTGTAACGAAAGGGAGTTGATTAATAAACAAGAATAAAACTTACCTTTATTATTTAGCTAAAATTTAATGTTCTGTCCAGTCCTTTCGGCCTGTAGGCCTAATCCAAATTTTAACCCGTCAAGACATTAATTCAAAGCTTAATGTTTTTAAAGAGTTCGTGGGTCGCTATACTAACGCTGTGTATAAGCCAAACAGTTAGGAAGGATATTTCATTCCATGCTATCGTCGCCAGGTGGCGCTACAAACGAGAATACGTGAGGTTACCATGTGACCGGCTTCAAACATCACTCCAAGACACACCTATCGTGGTACCAGTAACAATCACACGGCACTTAGACCAAATATTCTGTCACAAACGTAGAACTGTTAATCAAATAATACACTTGAGATTGTTCGGTGTCATTTGCGACATACAAACAGTCATTAAAAGCCCAGATGTGACACCAATGTCAACAGAATTCACGAACTTTTTGTAAGCCGACTCACTTCAGTTAATAGCACACTCACGCCTGGGTTGAAGGGATATACCGTCAGAACTGTGTCCACTGTCAGGCTGAGAAGACGGAATCAGTTTGTAGTACATCCATTTTCGGCAGGTCTTATTATTAGGATTTTCACCCACTATATAATGTTCATAACCAAAACTATGAATGACCTTAGTTCAGTTTAGACCTTGCAGCATTAAAAAAGTCTTTTTTTAAATATATGTCAGATAAAGAAAATCGGTTTGTTAGCACCTATAGTAGCCCTATACACAGAGCATCGTTTTCATTAAACTATCGGTCTTCCCGTCCCTGAAGCGTTGACGAATCGAGTGGAAGATGACGCCTTTTTCAAATTTGGCAACTTGGAATGTATATGATCACATGATTCTTGAACGCAACGAATTATTTAGGAAACGAAGTAGATGGACACTAAAACTGTTGCCGTGTCAGGGAAAACGGATTGTTCGAATTTTAAGATTCTCTCAGACATCCCCCCCCCCCCCCCCACCACGGGGGCATTTCCTCACCTGGAATTCGTTCAGACTAATCAAGGCAAGGTGAAAATCAGTAACAAAAAGAGCAGGGCTATTTTTTTTTTTTTTGGATGACAATTCCAAAAAGTTAACTTTGATTCAAGTCGATAATTTTAAACCCAATTCTAAAGCTCATTTTTGAATCCAAGGCTTACCAATTTTTTGTCGAGATAAATTTATATATAATTTCAATTCCTAGGATCATAAACTATGTAACACGATGAAGATTTAAATTTTGCCTAATTTGAAAAATGGCTAAACTTTGTGAAATTGACCCCGAATAATGTGTCCTGGAAGTCGAAAATTATCAACAAAATAAGAATTCAACATACTTAAAGCGATTGAATTTGAGTCGATACAAATTTAAAGTCGTTAAAATTAGAGCTACCTCTTTTCCCCCTTTTTCTCATCGATTATATGTCCCCCCGCATGAACACACATATAGCTAAAAAAAAATGAAACATTCGGTCTCAGACGTCATAAATGAAAACTGCTGATTGGCGATCCTTTTTGTAGGATACTATAGCCAGAATTCTTTGGTCGCCATTGCTCATTTCACTCCAGGGATTTTATTGTAGGGATTTGGAACTCTCTTTGGCCTCACCAGCTTTGGGCTCCATCTGTGAACACATGCCGTAAATTCCACATTTTTGTGCCTGGAGACCTTTCATCAGCCATGCACACCTCATGAAATAAGAGAGAACGTCAAGTACCTCAAGAATTTTTGAGGAAGTCACGAGTTATGGTAGCGGTAATTAGTGGACTTATGTGCAACTTTGTAGTCTGACATCTGATCGACGCGCTGTTAAGAATTTCAGGTGTACTAAAGTTTATGCCTGTACGCATGGTACCACTATTAAGTTTCACATGATACACGGGCAGCCGACTTAGGGGCGTTAGGCTTATTGCCCGTTGCCTCTGGGTACCGGTTAGTGATTAATAAAATACTGGACCCGCATGCACAAAACGCCCATAGACTCAGGCTCGCGTAATTATACCTTAAAGACTATGTTCGGTTTGGGCTAACGGTTGGTGTATTAACGTTATGATAACGTTTTAACTTGCACGAACAACATAGTTTTACATTCAGGAAATGCTAAAGTGCAATAAACTCTTACATAATATTAACTTCCTATCTAACTTATCCACGATGCAGATAAGGCTATCAATGACTTCCGCTCTATCCAGAACGCAGAAGGTTCATCTTGGTGTAGCGGAAACGTGAACATTCAGGTCCAAGTCCCTGTAGTCCATTGCCCTTTTCAAATGTAGTCGTCTGTGACAAACTTGTAAACCATCAATCCCCTGGACGGTTACTTCTTCACTACATGTGTCATGGTAGTCGTCATTGTGCCGCGCTGGCACACTAACCACTAGGCCACAGATGCCCCCTTTTACATGTTAAATCATACCCTAGGCTCCAGATTAAGACGTAAAATTTAAGCATTTCGTGTGTAAGTGCCCGTGATGGTAAACCACCACCCTTTCGCCAGGTACCGGACAAACGTTCTTATATAAAGCCACAAACGAACTAGAGAGAGCTGGATTCGAACTTTAGACCTGATTGGTCTGGGATGGACTCTTGTGGCTTGCTGTATTCGTTCAAGGTTCAATCTAGTCGACGTTCATAGTTTTCAATAGCAAGCAGCTGAGCTTTTGTACACTTTTTATTAATTTTAACAAATAAACTGATTATAATAAAGGAAACCTTTTTAATTTATGGTTTGTGAATGTTCATATTAAATGCAAAACAATGATATTGGCATAAACAATGGTACTGGCATTAACAATGATATTCCTTCCATCTATTTCATAACAAAACAAAATTCAGTATTTTATTCTTATCAATATATTCAAGCAACAGATGACAAATTTACTGTAGTATTCCCTGACGACAGGTAGTGCGTTAAGTATACATATCTAATACACTTAGGCGCCATGGTTTTAACCAGTGGAAAGGGAGGCCCTGTGTGATATCAACAGGAACTGATTTATGTCTATCCAATTTCTTACAGTCTTCAAGAATACGTCTTCCTTCCACTCGCATTGAGGTTTTCCGCTTCCACAAACTCTTCCACGCCTTCTGAAACCAGGCCGCAAAAGGGAGAAAATATTGCGGAAGACTTCCCTGTAATTCCGGGGCTGCAAAGCGAGTCAGCATTAGAGCTGCCTGACAATCACAGATTTACGAAGAACCCGTTTCAAAACGGTAGAAACCGATCTGGGCATTTCAGCAAAACGAGAACAATTATCGAATCGAAACCACTAAAGATCAACCTCTATTGATTTCCTCTGCTGAATGGTGTATAAAATGTCACGATACAAGCAATATTTATCGATTTATCCAAATTTACACAGCAGATCACAAAATGGCTATCCAACAAATCTGATGGAAAAAAGAGTATGAAATACATGGCAATCCTTCACACTTGGCTCCAAAAAATATCCCGCAACAATACATTTTATTTATTTATTTGATTGTTGTTTTACACTGTTCTCAAGAATATTTCTCTTATACGACGGTGGCCTGCCTCAGGGTGGAAGGAAACCCGGCACAGCCACGGGAAACCCACGACCATTCACTGCAACCATACAAGTACTTGCAACATTCAATAATCATTAAAAAAATTAATTTCGTAACACAAAAACTCCTTTTCAACGACAATGGCCACTTAACTACGCCGGACAGTAGCATTAGGCATGTTCTCTGTAGTTTACTAAAATAAAAACTTGGGAAAATTTTTAGATGATATTTTTGTGATAACAGTAGACACTTAAAAATACATCAAGGCCATGTTTCTATGGGTCAAAACACATGGATTAAAAATTCACACATGATTTGATAAGCTCTCTTAAACTTTCACATATGGTTATTTAAGTAGAAACACTAAAAGATTGAAATTAAACGTTTTAAACAATGAGCACTAAAATCATTTCTGTGCATTCAAAAAAGGATATTTCTTACACAAAAAACTAAAACATGAACAATCCAAAACATAAGGCATCTGTAAACAGATTCCCACAATGCATCAGCTCTTCCACTTCCTTAGTTACCGAAAGAAGCAGTAGCCTTGCTTCAGTCGCCAAGAATAAAGTCTTCTGGTCCCACAATGATGATTAAATGTTAATAATTCAACCTTAAAAGTTTAAAATCAGATTTAAAACTTAATCTGATTCCACTTCTTTGGATTTTTTCTTTTTCTTTTTCTTCTTCTTATCACCACTCTCATCTGAAACAAAAAATAATTTCAATTTGTATGGATAAAATTTCGAGCTAGCTGTATGAAAATTTCAATCAAACATTTGTTTGATCATGAGTTCAGCTGCACTTTAGTAGGCCGGTATTGAACTCTCACCATGCATTGTCTTGCTAGTAACTTTATTTATTTATTTAGTTATCTGATTGGTATTTTCAAGAATACTCAAGAATATTATACCACCGTTGCCAGCATTATGGTTTGAGGAAACCGGACAGAGCCTGGGGGAAACCCACAATTATCCGCAGATTACTGGCCGACCTTCCCACGTACAGCTGGTGAGGAAGCTAGCATGAGCTGGACTTGAACTCACAGCGAAAACATTGGCGAGAGGCTTCGTCAGCTGGTATTAAAATTGGAGATGCATGTATTATCCAAGGATTATCTTTGAGACAAGCTCATACCTGGTGCATCTTCCTGTGTCGTATCTAACGTGGTTTCCATGGTATCATCAGCTTCTTCTTTCACTTTTTTCTTTTTCTTCTTCTTCTCAGACTTCACCTCAAGACTGATGTCCCCTGACGTATCCATGGTAACGCTAGTGTCTTGACCCTTGTCTTTCTTGGACTTCTTTTTCTTCTTCTCTGTCGTTACTGAGAACAGAAAAGAAATCTCTTCTGTTCAGTTTATCCTCACTTCTGTACTTCTGGTGTCCATACTCCTCACAGTGCAAATTTCAACAATTAAAATTTACTGTGATAGTTCCATTCTCCTCAAAGTGCAGATTTCAGCAAATGAAATTTACTGTGATAATTCCATACTCCTCACAGTGCAGATGTCAACGACTGAAATTTACCATCTTAATTCCATACTCCTCACCGTGCAGATTTCAACAATTGAAATTTACTGTGATAATTCCTTTAACTGAAATCTACTTTCATAATTGTTCCACTCCTCGCAGTGCAGATGTCAATGAGCGAAATTCACTGCCATAATTCCATACTCCTCACAGTGCAGATGTCAACAAGTGAAATCAACTGTCATAATTCCATACTCCTCACAGTGCAGACGTCAACAAGTGAAATCAACTGTCATAATTCCATACTCCTCACAGTGCAGATTTCAACCAATGAAGTTTACCATCTTTTCCATACTCCTCACAGTGCAGATTTCAAGACATAAAATTTTACTCTTCACAGTGGTTTCACTGTCCACATTATTTGCAAATACATTTTATTTTGATTAGAATTTTGCTGCTATACTCAAAATATGTTAGGTTTATGGTAAAAGGAAAATGAAGTTCCTGTTGTTGAGGAAGAACGGACGAAGAACGGACAAAGAACGGACAATCTCCTTACCAGCTTCTTCTGCTTGTGATGTGCCCGGCCCCTCAGCAAACTTTCTCTTTTTTGGGGTGACAGATGGTAATGTAGAGTCTGCAGAAGGGTCGTATGTTCTCACTTGGCTGCAACAATGGAAACAAATGCAACAATACTACAAATACAACAAAGAGCCTATCAAATGCAGCAATGTGTCATTTCTGAAAATTTGTACCAGCAACCCCATTTTTCATCTTAGAAAAACTTGCTTATTGTTACTAAAATCAGACTTTTAGTACTTCTACTCATTTGTTGCTTTTATGTTGTAAAGCATAAAACAAGCATAAATTCTCAATAACGGACATTCTGCAACCACTGAAATGGGCCTTGCACTATAAAGATAAATTTTGTCTTACAACAGGAGCGGCAGAACATTCTAAAATTTGGAGGTGGGGGGCGGGGCTGATGCAGTGGAAGTAGTATCCCTGCCCATCAGATGAGGATCCAGTGGCCACCTAGGCCCCGGAAGTTCTCACCATTTATATCTCTGGAGGCGCAATTGAGCTGATTTCTGATGAAAGGAATTGTGATAAATCTGGGATAAACTGTACGCTGTCCTTTATTCATTTGGTCTACAACAAAACATTATTTCGGGGGGGGGGGGGAGCTACCCACTTTAATTTCATAGACTTCAGCCCCCGCCCCCACCCCCAAATGCAACCGAAAACGACCACAGAGTTAACCATCTCCTCCTACCCTCCACTTCCGTCATGCACAAGACACATTTATCAACTTACCACACGCATGTCAATGAACCGTCAATCAACTTGCTTGAACAAGCTTAGAATTATCTAGTTAAAACAACCGACACAATTTATCTATTTGATTGAAGTTTTATGTAAAGCTCAAGGAATATTTCACTTTTACAAGACAGCAACCACCAATCTGGGTGAAGGAATATGGGTGCAGAGTCCGGGTGAAACTTTATAACCATCTGCAGGTTTCTAGCAGATCTTTCCACGAGTACGGCTGGAGAGGATGCTGGTATGAGTTAGACTTGGAACTCACAGAAATTTCATTGTCCTGCACTAGCGCACAAACCACTCAACCACAGAGGCCTCGACTAACAGAATGACCAGACTTCAAGGCCTAAAACCATTGTTCATTGGATGGATGTTTGGCCACTTTCCACTCTTCATCAGGATTACGGAAACACCTTTAACTTTGAGTTACCTTAAAATAACCATAAGTTTCTTTCATGACTAACTTTTCCATTTTTCCTGATTTTGAGAGTTCTACTGTTCTAGGTCTTTGGAGGTTTGCTTGGAACATGGGATGATATTCTATTGGAAAATTGTAAGTTTCTGCACCAAAAGTAATGTTTTGTGACATTTATTTGCCTCTAAAAATACACTTTGTGGGTGAAGTTTTAGGTCATTTAGGGTACTCAGTGATCAGTGTAAGGAGTACGCTAACTTCCAGCTAGTCAAAGTTTACAGGTAACTAATCAATACTTTTCAGCTTTCGATCCCATCGTACCTTCTGTTTTCGTATTTTTCCCATTTGGCCTGCTGTTTGCCTGTTCCGCTGATTCGGCGGGACTGAAATTGAACATGGAAATGTTGTTCATCGCTGGTCACACATTTAATTTAAAACTGTAGAATGGATGAATGAATGATTATGGCACCACACTGGCAGTATTTCAGCCATATCGTGGCGAGAACAAGGCAAAAGACAAGGAGGTTCAGGTTTTCGATATGGTAATAAGAACGTCAAAAATGAAACAAAATTTAAAATCAGATAAGAAACCACCAAATTAGTTAAAACTTGAAAACCAGCATATCTTAAAAATAGTATATCTCGAAATCTATATACATATATATATAAATTTTTATGTATAAATATTTGACAATTAAAATTTATATTTTATGGTATAGGCCAAAGGCCCTCAAATATTTTGTGACTGCATCGCCAGCATGTTTTATGCCGTATTGAGCATTACATCCAACACACTCGGGAGCACTACTCCCATCTAGGATGAGATTGTGTGTCGGATGAGAATGCCCAATACGACACCTCATTAAAACTACTTGGTCTCTACGAGACATTCCACAAGTGTAGGAATTGTAGCCAATGACGGGATGAATAGCATGCAGTATATTATGGACTTGCATAATAGTGTAGAAAGACATTTATTTATTAGATTGGTGTTCCACGCTGTACTCAAGAATATTTCACTCATACGACAGCATTATAGTGGGAGAAAACCTGGGCAGAGCCCATGGGAAACCCACGACCATCTGCAGGTTGCTGGCTAACCTTCCCACGTACGGCCAGACACATTACTTGTTCCATGTTTGGTTAGAGTGGAATGTCATTTACACATTACTTGTTCCATGTTTGGTTAGAGTGGAATGTCATTTACACATTACTTGTTCCATGTTTGGTTAGAGTGGAATGTCATTTACACATTACTTGTTCTAACCTTTGGTTAGAGTGGAATGTCATTTACACATTACTTGTTCTAACGTTTGGTTAGAGTGGAATATCATTTACACATTACTTGTTCCATGTTTGGTTAGAGTGGAATGTCATTTACACATTACTTGTTCTAACCTTTGGTTACAGTGGAATGTCATTTACACATTACTTGTTCCACGTTTGGTTAGAGTGGAATGTCATTTACACATTACTTGTTCTAACCTTTGGTTAGAGTGGAATGTCATTTACACATTACTTGTTCTAACGTTTGGTTAGAGTGGAATGTCATTTACACATTACTTGTTCCACGTTTGGTTAGAGTGGAATGTCATTTACACATTACTTGTTCTAACCTTTGGTTAGAGTGGAATGTTATTTACACATTACTTGTTCCACGTTTGGTTAGAGTGGAATGTCATTTACACATTACTTGTTCTATCCTTTGGTTACAGTGGAATGTCATTTACACATAAACTGCTCAGAAGCTATTATTTCAGAAAAGATAAGCCAAAAAGACAGAAGGCCAAATGTGCCCAACATATATTGTTACAAAACTATACAAGGGCCAAAAAATAAAAAGTTTTATATTCTTAAATAGGGCTGCCCCACCAAAATCAACTTACTGCCCCATCTTCTAATGATTTCAGACGCATCTCTAATTTGGCACGATGCTCAATGCCCAGTTCTGTGTTCGTCTCTTCCCCGAGTGCATCCACTCTTACCGCCAGTGATGTCTTCGCAGCCAACATTCTGGAAATCTGAAAAGGGAGAGAGAAGTGAAGTAGTCCACAACAGGCGATCTGAAAACTTAGAAATGGCAGTAAGGCTACCAAACAGCTCACCTGTAGGAGGCACATGAATGCAAAACTTCAGCTCAATACATGAAGTACTGAAATCGTGAATTTGGTAATTTACAGTAATAAATATGCACACAGAGCATCAGCGATGGAACATTCTCCTTGCGCCATTGTGCTTTATACACATGTAAAACTTCAGCTCAATACATCTTGTAGTTTCTGAGATACCACCCCTAATATTTTGTTTGATTTTAATTCATTTTAAATCAAATTTGGTAACACATGGTATTTAATATGCACACACACCATATCAATGATGGAATATACCCCTCATGTTATTGTGCTCTACATCTGTGCAAACCCGAACTTAATAAATACAATACTTTCTGAGATACCATCCCTAACATTTTGTTTAACATGGACTCTAATACACTAAGTCAGGAATTCAGTAATTTACAGTATTTAATATGTACACACTGAATCCACAACAGGGTATCCCCCTCGTGTTATTGTCCTCTACATGTGTGCCAACCCCCGAGCTTAATACATGCACTAATTTTGAAGACACCACCTTAACATTTTGCTTAACATTGCTTTCCCTGTTATTTTATGAGGACACTCACAGTACGACATACTGTAAATCACGCAGAATTTAGCCGCGGATTTTTAAAAGTGTATCCCACAATTCCTTGTGTCTGGTAGTGTTTCTTGGTAAATGGACACAGCTGGGGGTCAGTGCTGGTCTGAGGAGTGTCTTCACAAGATTGTACATTATAATAACAATATCTTTTTTTATCGAAGGTAGGTCGTTCAACTGACAATGAAACTGTTCTTCCCCAAGGCCGTCACAGAGAAAACAATATATATATGAAACATGTACTTCAGTGTCCAATCAAAAAAATACATCAATATATCATATGTATGTAAAATAAGATGAAGCACCATGTAGTTTGAAAAGAGAAGCTATATACATTCATACATACAAAAAGCAACAACACAAGCAACAGTGCTGTCCCTGCAACTGTTCCAACAAGCAGGAGGATAAAAGTAGCAGGAGTCTGTCAACCTGAGTAGTAATACCTCAAGTAGCCTGTTTAGCATGGACATTTTTGAAATATACAGGTTCGTTCACTTTAATTCACAAGTAAAAACAAATGTGTTACTGGTTGGGAAATCTTTAAGCCTCACTGACCTCCATACAGTGTGGATTAGCAACCTACGCCTTCATAAAGTTTAATGGGGGGAGGGTTGCTAATATCTCATTTGTCATGTCACCCCCAAATCAGACTGTGTGGAAGTAATCGTTGAGGGCTTTTAGATCATTTTCCGCAAGTTATTTCATGGGTCAAAAAAATTTTTTTTCAACAACTCTCAATCCATGCCTGCGGACTTTACCCCATGTGGTGAGGGCCAGCAGCCAGATCGCCACTGGGGATTACTGCACAGGTGGGGGCTGATCGCTCTCCGTGGTCATCTTATTTCAGCAACTCAAATCAGCTAAACTTTGAAACTAGAAATTTTCGGCTAAACACTCTCTACAAGATTTACAGTAAGCTTTGTACAGGCGCACTAATGTGTGTGACTTGTACAGCCTCTGTGCCACAAAAAGCAATTCTAGTAGGAAGTGGGATTGAACCAGGGAACTCGTACACCAAATGGATCGGGTGATTTATTACATTTTATATTGATCCTTCACTGCCCATGAATTCTTTGAAGAGCTAAAGCACACGCAAAAGCCTGTGAATGTCTTTACCTTTCCCTTGTTTTTTGGGTTTGTCTGTCCAACAAGCGAGGCATGGTAGATGAGTCCGTACTTAGGGGTGTCATGCTTTGTCTTCAGAGCACGGAATAAAGCTTTCTCCGCGCCGAGAATCTGTACTGTGGACGCAGGGTGCTTGGCCAAATTCAGAAGAGAGCCTGGCAAAATATGAAGTGAGATGACCTTCTTTCAACAAAGACGTGCAGCAAAGGGGAGGTAACTGGAGGTGGGTTTTGTTGCCTCAGAGGTAGTGACGAATGTGTAGAGATCATCACAAATAATCAGTGAGAACTACAGAAGTATGCATCATAGGCAACAACAACAGCACTATTTTTCTTTAGTCATTAATGCATTAATGCATTTACCTTTTACACATTTGCACGAAAAATGTGTTTTTACAGCCAAATAAAGGCAATAAAACATGATTTTTGGTGCTGAAAGTCATTTTCCACCAGGATAATCATACCATCTTGTCATTTAAACGAACTTCAAAACATCTTTCTAGGAATACAGACAAATGAATAACTTCGCAATTCTTGGAACTTTGGTCAAATACTATATAAAACTCAAACTTTGTTGGCCAAAGAAAACAGAAGGATTTTATTTCATGGTAGTTTATCACAGAGAAGACGGACACAGAAATGGTTTTTATCATTGTATCCATATTGACAAATTAGTCTGTTTCCAGGACTACACCAGCCCACCCCACTCCCGTCACAAGCCACCACTCACCTGCGTGGGCTATCAGCCTCGCCCCCACCAGTTCGCCCACAAGGATTGTCAGATTCGGGGCAATGGCTAACATTCGGTTTTTCAGGTAATCGTATAACTGGCCTCTGTATTCTGAGATTTCTATCACCTGAAAGATGAAATATAAGTGAGATTGATTGACTGACTGATTGGTGTTTAACGCTCACTTAGGAATTTTTCTCTTCCATGACCACAGCATTCATTTGAATTTATTTGATTGTTATTTTACGCTATACTTAAGAATATTTCACTTATACTACAGTGGCCATAATTATGGTGGGAGGAAACCGAGCAGTGCTAGCAGACCTTCCCAAGCAGACCTTCCCAAGCAGGCCGGAGAGGAAGAAAGCATGAGCTGGACTTGAACTCACAGCGACTGCATTGGTGAGAGGCTTCTGGGCGTGCTAACCCCCTCGGTCACGGAGGCCACCCTAATGAGAGTAGGGAGTATGGATGGAGGAGGCTCCAGTGCCTGGAGTAACTCACAGACTTCTCAACAACAGGTACTCAACAAATCCCTGGACTTCAAGCAATAGCCGAAACAGAATGGTTCGATTCAAACACGAGACCTCACTGGTCAAGAGCCGGGCAAATCTCCTGACATGAAGCTGCAGCTGAAATAGTGTACAAGTATTTCAACTGGACTGAGGTCATATATAAATGGAAAACTGTGTACAATTTTGTCGAAAATCATCATGTACTTTTAGCTACTTTCATATTTGGAAATGCCTCTGCAATGTTGTGTCTTTCCAAATGTTTGATGGAGATCTTATCATATCAGCAGCACACACTGTGTACTGTACAAAAAACTGTCTAAAAGTGACAAATACCTCCAGACTTTTCACTTTCTACAATCAATATTATTAATTACTATAGTAAACATTTTGAATTTGTGAGTGTTCATAATTACTTGTTCACAAAGGTACTGAATATTTATGATGTCTTCTTCAGAGATTTCTGTTCCCATGGAGATTTCCGCAGCATCCTTCACTTCCTGTTCAATCTCTTCTGGTAAAATGGCTGAGAAATCGGTCTTTGCTGCCAAGGTACGGTCTCCTGCCAAAACAGATCAAGCAAAAAACTTCAGAGATTTTGTATCCCACACTAAATGTACAAAACTTGTGCTCCACTCAAGCATTTTATGTTTGTTTTCAAACATGATCTGAGGTGACACAAAATTAATTTGCTCACACAATTCTATCAGAATTGCACAATATTCAAAACAGTTATTTTCACAAAAAGCAATTGAAATCCAGAAAATGGTTAAATATGCTAAACTTTTGAATGGACCTGGCTGGTTTTTGAACTTGATCTGACATTACACAAACTAGACAAAATCTGAAATCAAGAGTGACAGACTGAAAGACAAACGGAAGCAAATTAACACCCCTTGATCCACTTTTGTGGAAAACTGCAATAGAAAGAGGTCTAAACTAAACTGATTTAATTCCTCATTTACCTGATTGGTGTTTTATGCCATACTCAAGAATATATCACTAATACGACGGCGACAATCATTATAGCGGAAGGAAACCCGGGGAAACCCATGCTAATGCGCAGGTTGCTGGCAGATCTTCCCAATTATGGCCAGAGAGGAATCCACTTTAGTGGAAGCTTGGGATAGAAAGTGGTCTGAACTGAACAGAGATAGAAAGTGGTCTGAACTGAACAGCGATAGAAAGTGGTCTGAACTAAACAGCGATAGAAAGTGGTCTGAACTGAACAGAGATAGAAAGTGGTCTGAACTGAACAGAGATAGAAAGTGGTCTGAACTGAACAGCGATAGAAAGATTGATTTTTTTTTTTTGATTGGCGTTTTACGCCGTACTCAAGAATATTTCACTTATACGACGGCGGACAGCATTATGGTGGGTGGAAACCGGGCAGAGCCCGGGGGAAACCCACGACCATCTGCAGGTTGCTGACAGACCTTCCCACTTACGGCCGGAGAGGAAGCCAGCATGATCTGGACTTGAACTCACAGCGACCGCATTGGTGAGAGGCTCCTGGGTCATTACGCTGCTCTAGCGCGCTAACCGACTAAGCCATGGAGGCACCTGCGATAGAAAGTGGTCTAAACTGAACAGCGATAGAAAGTGGTCTGAAATGACAGGCGATAGAAAGTGGTCTGAACTGAACAGCGATAGAAAGTGGTCTGAACTGAACAGAGATAGAAAGTGGTCTGAGATGAGCAGAGATAGAAAGTGGTCTGAGCTGAACAGAGAAAGTGATCTAAAATGAAGAGATAGAAAGTGGTCTAAAATGAACAGCGATAGAAAGTGGTCTAAACTAAACAGAGAAAGCGGTCTAAATGAAGAGATAGAAAGTGGGCTAAAATGAACAGAGATAGAAAGTGATCTGAACTGAACAGCAATAGAAAGTGATCTGAACTGAACAGAGATAGAAAGCGGTCTAAATTGAACACAGTTGACAAGCTTTCAGCCAGGTCAAGGCCACTCACAGAGAAGAATGTGTCTGTCAGAAGCTGATGTCTTCACTCACCGAGCATTTTCACCACTTTGGCGTACGCCATGTTGTCTGTAATAATTTTGCCAAGCTCAGGGAAGTGCCAGCCGTACCATTCTCTACACCTCATGATATAATTATTCAACTCTTTGTCCAGGTCATCCAACAGCGCTGAGGGGAGAAAAAAAATTAGCTTTCTTAGTGACTATACTGTTACACTGAGATGTCATTATTCTGTTTTGATTAATAATCTATATATATTGATTTCAATATATTTTGTTTTTCACTAAAGATTTAAAATGTATTTTCACTTATTACTACTCTGTAAAGACATGTTCATTTATTCTACAAACATAAATAATACAAAATTTAAATAACATTTAGGACAACACTCCAGTTAAGATTCTCAATAAGTATACTTTACGTACAAATTCCACATTACTTAAGACATTTCTCTGTGCAGAAATGCTGGCTTCCCAATCTCAACTCCAATCCAAAATTGCCTTCTTGCATATAAACTGACTTATGCAAATTGGGCGTCATCCTTAATTCTCATTGGAGAGTTATATTTGTCAGAAGAAGATTATATGTAAATGACACAGAATGCCGGTCTCTCATTGGTGAATAGTTGTCCTCATGGGCATGCAGACCACTACTTTATAGAGTAATCATCGAGACGGCATTCTTTTATTTATTTATTTGACTCGGGTTTTACGGTGTACTCAAGAATATTTCACTTGTACGACAGCGGCCAGCATTATGGTGGGAAGAAACCAGGCAGAGCCAAGAGGGGGAAACCCACCACCATCCGCAGGTTGCTGAAAGACCCACAGCATTCTTTTAAATTTTGCTGTGAGCATAATGATACAACAACAAATTTTATTAAAAAAAAAAAAGCTGTTATCCAAAAATGACCTAAATTTTCGACGACAGGAGTGGATTTTCAAATAAATGTGACAAAATTTTTTGTGTGTGGCAGCTCACAATTTTCCAGTAGAATATCAAAATCTTCCTAAAATTACAGAACTCTCAGAATCAGGCAGAACATGGGCCAGTTAGTCATGGACAAACTTTATGGTTATTTAGGGTTATCTCCCTTTCTATACCACATCGCATTTTGATACTAGCGTTATACTTACAAATTGCCTGCACAATCATTGTATCCACCTTATCCGGGCTGAACTTCAACTTATATCGTGACAAACTGAAAATACAATACCAGTTCTTAAAAAAAACATAAAAGAACAATTTAACACGTCAACACAATGTAAGGTACACTGGTGCTATTTTTGGGGAATTAGAAAATCAAGACCCTGTAGAGAATATTTCAAGACCAGTATTCTCTGACCAACAGGTATTGTTAAGGATGGTTTTACCGGTAATGACAAAAGAGCTTGAACTTACAATACCCCTATTACCTGAACGTAAGTCCTACTAGAGCCTACACTGACCTTCAACCTGAGCAAAACCTTGGGTGTAAACTGCCAATGTGACCTTCCCCACTCTCTCACAACACCTTGCCTTATTTTCACGTTCTACATACATATACGCAGGATTTCTAAATCTCCGCACATTACCTGTGAGCAAGACCGAGTGCCATGGCCGTTCGTTCTTTCTCAGGTAAGCCTGTGATGAGACTGTCGACTTGACTACGAATCCCTCGCATCAACTCCTGGACGGCAGAATTGGACACACATGACACCTGAAACTTTTCCTGAGTAAAAACGAAAGGGGGTACTGTAATTCTTCAACGTTTTTGCATGTTTGCAAGGTGTTTATTTAAGCATATTCTGAGGGCATTACTCTGTGTGGACTTTTCGTGAAGCCCTAAAATTGGCCAACCCTACCAATATAGTTTTCTCTCCAAATCAAAAGAGTGAGTGAGTGAGTGCTTGGGGTTTAACGTCGTACTCAACAATTTTTCAGTCATATGACGACGAAGGAATCATTAAGGTGCATGTACGTGTAGTGTGCCTCCTTGGTGCAGGACGGATTTCCACCGCTCTTTTATTTAGTGCTGCTTCACTGAGACGCCTTACCGAAGGCAAGTAAGCCGCCCCGCCCGAGCCATTATACTGATATGGGTCAACCAGTCGTTGCACTATCCCCTTCATGCTGAACGCCAAGTGAGGAAGTTACAACTTCCTCTTTTAAAGTCTTAGGTGTGACTCGATCAAGGATTGATCCTGGATCTACCAGTCCCGAAGCGGACGCTCTACCAACTGTGCTATCCGGGCCGGTCCAAATCAAAAGAAAAGGGTGCATAAATTGCACCGAAAGTTGCTTTTCCATATGCAAATAAATGGAAGAATTAGAGTACATATAAAACAGGAGCCAACACGTCACGTTTTTTTGGAGGGGGGGGGGGGTTCCTTAATGAGAAACAAGATTGATTTTGTTTTGTGGATCTTGAACTTTTTTTTTACCTCTAAACACATTCTCAGTGAAATTTGTCTCACAAATTAAGCAAACTTTGTGATCCTGCACGAATTATTTCTCTATACACCATAGTTCTTGCAGAATGTTTAAAAATCTTGACTGCAGAGATGAATGAAAAGGTGGGAAAATTACAGTAGGCAGCAATAAAAAAAGGCAGGTCTCTTATTGGGGAAAAATAGTCATTGGTACACAAGATTAAACTGATCACAAATTTTTGAAACCTAAGCGTAGGTGAATGGTACCTTGTCAGTTAATGACCCATAAAATGGGACTTAATTGGTGAATTCTGCTCTGAACTGAACTTACAAAATGTAGCCAGACGGGGACGACATCACCTCACAAAGGGATGTCACTCTGTTATTGTAACGTCATATCACGACACCTGTGTTTTGCACCACTGAGAAGGTGAACATTGCAACCTTGGTGATGGTGATAGGTGCCTTGTCAGGCAACCTTTCCAAAGGGACATAACTCATGCAATCTATATGTAAATAAGTAAATTTACCACGACTATCATGGCTGCTATTTGAACAGAGGAATTTTTCTCCCACCTTGATCACATTTCCTAGTTTAGCATCAGCTACGGCTAATTCTTCTTGCGCTTCCTTGACAACCAACTTTTTCATCATCTTCTTCAAGGCTTTACTCATCTTCCCTTCCACTGATGCCGTTGCAGCTGTAATCATACAGATTTAAAACATTTCAAATCACTACAAACTGGTTCCTAAAAAAATTACATTTAACATAACCATCCATTAGGTGGACTTAACTACTGGACACATTTATTGGGAAAATCACAATCAACATAGATGACAAATTTATGTCATTTGAATATTTTAATTCTAAGTAAAAGACTGATTTTCAAGTCAATCTTTAGTATGCTATTGCTCTGATGTCAATGAAGGTTTGTCAAAGTTTTTATTCAGCCATACATGGCTCCAATCCAATGTCAGGGTGAGCTCCATTTGAAAAGCTGATGCCCTTGCAATGGAAGCTTGTCATGGTATTTGAGACAAAGATCATCCCTCAAATGCGTTCTTATGGTACATAGCTTTTTGTGTGTTGATTTACCATGTCAATTGGTCATTTTCAAGGCTGTGTGGATTCGAGATTCATTGGTAATGCTAAAAAAGATCTCCTGCACTGCAGATCTCAATATACATAACAAGGGCAGGTAACTGCATCAGGTTTCTAAATTCAACACGCTCTGGCACTGGTTTGGGGCCATCTTTGGCCAATGAAGATTTTGCCTAACCCAACATCATAGAAATCTCGGACTAGTCACTCATTAAACTTCAACAATTTAAAGAGCATTCTTAATTTTCCTCAAACTGTCTTTGACATGCAGCTCTAATTATTTGTATCTAAAGCACCACAGTGCTCAAAATGAGATTATTAAAGGGAGATAATTTGAGAGCATGATACAAGCAGCAGCACGGGAATACCCAACACATGTATTTTTTTTATTTATTTAACTGCTGTTTAACTCCATACTCAAGAAGAATGTTTCACTTGACATTGGTCAGCTTTATAGGTGGAGAACAATTTTTTTTTCTTTTTTTCAAGCATGTAGCTTCCAGACTTTAAAGCCACAGCAACACTAGCCAGAGTGACCTCTTTGATTAAGTTGCCATTTGATTTATATTTATTTCACTGGTGTTTTATGCCGCACTGAAGACTATTTTACTTCTACAACAGTGGCCAGCTTTATGGTGGAATTAACTTGGGAACAGCACGGGGAAAAACCACATCCGCAGGTTGCAGGTCCGCTTCCAGAAAATTTTCTACTTAAGTCCGAGCAGCTGGTCTTTAAGTTTTCCGCACGAGGGAGATAACTTGCAACGTGAGCAGGTTGCTTCACGGAACTTTCAAAGTTGAAGATGTAATGAGATATAGAGTTTTTTATTCAATTGGTGGACTGAATACTGGCTCGTCCAGACTTTCTCACCTGCTAAAGCTTCTGTTGTGTCCTCAAATTTCTTGAACTGTTTTAACTTCAGTCTGAAATAAAAAGAAGGGCTAACTAAAGGCCTTGAACAAAAAGCTTTTCATGTCTTCTGTTTACAGGACAGGTTCATCTGTAATGAATTCATATTTCTTCATTTGGTTACGTTCCTTAACAAATAATCACGAGAATGTATTAATGTTTTGAACTTTTGGGAAATTGAAACAAACCTCACCAACGCATATACTCACAATTTATTGGCAGCTTCAGGCGACTCAAAATCTTTGTACAGGTTGTCAGCATGCTGAAGCTTCTTCTCATCAAGAAGCTGAAAAAAAAGCAAAACAGAAGTCAAGTTATTAACTGGGTTAGACATCTTTGTACCACAAAGTCTGCTGAATTCAGATACTGTACGCCATCTTCTCGTAATAGGCACTGCCCACTGAGAAAATGTCAGGTAGGGAAAACTACCAAGGTTCTAGGTGTGGATGGGAAAATACCCAGCGTTTTGGAAAAAGATCTCTGTTGGATGTAGCCAGAAAGATTGCCTGTTGGATGTAGCATTACACAATCTGATTCACTCCCCCTGAATTGGGGGGGGGGGGGGGGGGGTCAGGAGAGCTCAGCATAAACCACTGACCTTTGGTAGGTTACTGACACACTTTCCCACATACTAAGTGCAAATATGCACACAACATTGGAGGAGGAAGAGTGAGTCAGTGAGTCAGTGAGTGAGTGAGTGCTTAGGTTTAAGGTCCTAAGTAAAAATTTGTCAGTCGTACAACAACCAAGGAATCCTTACAGTGCATGTAATGTGTCTCCTTATTGCAGGACGGATTTCCACCACTCTTATCTAGTGCTGCTTCAATAGGCAGAGGGCTTACTGAAGGCAAGTAAGCCGCCCCACCTGAGCCATTACAGTCGTCAACAGGTCAACCAGTCGTTGCACTATCCCCTTAATGCTGAACGCCCGCTGTGGAAGCTACAACTTCCTCTGTTAAGGTCTTAGGTGTGACCCGACATAGGTTTGACGTACCGCCCCTGAAGCGGATGGTCTACCAACTGAGCCATCAGGGTCAGTCTATATTGGAAGGTGAGAGATGGTTTTCAACTGCTTAATGTCACCAATGCAAGGGGAAAGTACAAATTGAACCCAATCCTCATGTTCTTGCAAGGCAAGCGCCCCTCACAGGATGATTTTGTTCACAGCTGACTGAAGCCTCTTCTCACATTAGAAGGCATCGTAAGGTTTCTGGAGGCTTGATCCAACATCATTCAACAATCAAAATCACCTCATCATTGACAATACCAGGACATAAATTTGGTGCAAATAACAACTATGTTCTGGCCAAGTTTTCAAGTCCTCAAAGTAGTCAATTTTTTTTTCTTCTACATGGTGTCAAGATTAAAATGAACGTTGAGGTCTACTTTCAAGAACTACTTATATTTACCTGTCTCAATGTTCAATCACTGACTTAAAATATCAAGTCCGTTTTGCAAAGCACTTTGCGGCAGGAAGTCTGTTGTTCAATCCACTCCAAAACAGCTGCATACCCTGATGTCTTGTGTGCAATGAGCAGAAAGGCAATCTTTCTATCACTCATACACATTTAAATCCAACTTAGACCAGTTATATGCAGACAATATGATCAAAGTGACTTTTCAGTCTTTAAAACCTCAGTGTGCATGAGTGACAAACTCCCAGTTGTATCTGAGATCACGGGCAGAAAACATGGATTTATTTATTTATATGATTGGTGTTTTACGCCGTACTCAAGAATATTTCACTTATACGATGGTGGCCAGCATCATGTTGGGTGGAAACCGGGCAGAGCCTGGGGGAAACCCACAACCATCCGCAAGTTGCTGATAAACCTTCCCACGTACGGCCAGGGTGGAAACCAGCATGAGCTGGACTTGAACTCACAGCGACCACATTGGTGAGAGGCTCCTGAGTGATCCCGCTGTGCTAGTGTTTTAACCAACAGAGCCACGGAGGCCCCGAAAACATAAATAACAAGACAGTTGCGCAAGCCTTGTCTGAAACCTTCAGAGTTGGGTTTTCTTACTTGCCTGACTTGGCAAATTGTTCTTTCTATTCTACTTCCATGATGACACATGATGAAATCATTGCTAAATATGTAACTTAAGACTGCCTGTGTGGTCCTTTGGCTGATTTCCATGTCTTTAGACTCGTGGTTCCGAAAATTTTAGTCCACCCAATTTGACATGACTGCTGAAACCTATTCTGAAGAGCCACACGGAGATATTTCAATAACATTTCTACTTGTGAATGAATTTATACTTGCAGGAATGGTGATAAATGGTCCTATTCAATTCAATCCACAACAGAAATTGGCATGAGTTGTTGATTTAGAGCGATTAAAGGTCCACTTCGTTCTGTAAAGTGCCTTACGGTATGGATCGACTGGAATTTTTCCATCAATGACAAAAATATTGAGGCAGGTAAAGGCAGTTATAAAGGCTAGGGTGATATTTATGTCTAACTTCTACGTCACCACTTACGTCTATTCATTCGTGCTTCCTTGAATGAGGCTGGCAAAATATGGAGGAGACCCTTTTTAGATGTAGTCCAGGTGACAAAAGCATGTGACACATGCACATTCAACTCTTACCATGTTCATCTGTCTTAAAGACGTCTAAAAACCGCATTCTAGCAGAGCAGCTTGAGTGGTGTAGTGGCATAACCAACGGCTATGTACCCGACATGCTGTCTGATGGAAGTTTGAATCCAGAGCGTTTTACAACAAAGCACAGAAATGTATGAATCGCAAACAACACAATGTAGAAATCTTATATGTAACAGCGGCACATGACAGTATCTAAAGTGATAAATGCCTTATTTCCTCCGTTTTTTCTTTGTATGCAAATTGAACACCTACCCATTCGAACCAACGAAAAATGAATTAAGGCACGTGAAGGGGAGGGGAATAATGACTTCAGAATGCACGTGGAAATCAACACGTAAATATCACCTTAGTCTTTACAACTCCCCAGGTAGGCCTAAATATCAGAAATTGTTGAAAAAAAACAAAACCGCTATTTTTAAGTGAACTACTGTCTAGTTGAGGTTGATGTAACGTTGACAGTGATGTCAATCCATTACAGAACCAGCTTTTCACAATGAACATCTGAGAATGGACTCACTGACTAACAAAAGGATCAACGTAGTCTTTACAACTGCCGCACTATTATCCACAAACACCACGTTCATCATTTCTGAATGTTGCACTGGCACTGAGAGTTCAAACCACGTGGTCTGCGGGCATTACACATGCAGCCAGTTTTTTCCCCCCAAGATGCAAGGTTTGTCCGTTACTTCTTCATGCCAACAGGTTAAAAACATACTTCTGCAACCCCTGTGTAATTATTTACCTTAAATATGGCATATCCAGCCGCTGTTTCAAACAAAACCAACATCGTGCTCTTTAAACTTGAACACCACGCTGTCTCGGCTATCTGTTTGACTTCCGGTGAAGATGTCGCGCATGCTCGCCAACAGCAGGGCCGGAATTACTTCCCTTTATGACTATTGCGTGGAGGATTGGTGTATTCACATCGAAGTTTGATGCCCACTTTTGTTTTATCATTTATTTACTTATTTGATTGGTGTTTTTCGCCGTATTCAAGAATACTTCACTTATGCAACGGCGGCCAGCATTATGGTGGGAGGAAAACGGGTAGAGCCCAGTTGAAACCCAGGACCATCCGCAGGTTGCTGTGAGGCCTTCCCGCGTATGGCCGGAGAGAAAGACAGTTTATGGTGGACTCACAGCGACCGCATCGAGGCTCATGGGTCATTGTATTTCGCTGGCAAGCTAACCCCTACGGCCATGGAGGGCCCTTATTTTATCATCAAAAATTTACCACTAAAAAGATTTTAAAAAAGATAAAAGGATAATACCTGGTTAGTCCAAATATAAAACACGGATAAATCAATCCATCGATGAGTTCACATCGATCTAGTCAACATAATGAGCAGCTGCCGTACTTATTTACTCTGTGTGGTGCAACTGTACTGAACAAAACTGAACTTCTTGACCTTTGCGTGTATGTATGCATGCATGGAGTTTAACGCTGTACTCTAAGTGACGACGAGAAGTCATGAGGTGTACGTACATATATTGTGTCTTCTTGTAGCAAGGCGAGTCCATGTCGCTATAGTGGTGTCGCCACTGAAATATCAGGCCGAGAACACCAGACAGGACACCCCATCCAGTCACATCATACCTGGGACTAATATAACTTATATTAGTCCCAGATTATACAGACACCAGGCCAATCAGACCTGTTTCCTTGCTGTAAGGTGGCCCGTGAGTCCAATTCGAAATTTTTAACATTTCTTCCTAATGAGAACTTTCTTACGAAACTTAAGATTATAAAGTTCAGAATTTGAAGTATATACAAAAGGAAATTAATGCAGAAAATAAATCCAGAAAGTAAGTAAAATAAAAGTTTTTTTACACAAAATTGATATATAAATTCTACTATAAACTTCGAAGAAGAGCGAAAAACGTCTTCTCTGCGGCGGAAAAGTTTCTTCCGCTTTGGAAAGGTCACTCTGCGATGTAAAGGTTTCTCCGGAGTGTAAAGGTTACCACCGCGGAGAAAACCTTTTAACCACGGAGGAAACTTTTTGTCGACAAAGAAAACCTTTCACCCCAGACAAAATGTTTACATGGGAGAGAATAGGTTTACACCGCGCAGAAAACCTTAATACCACGGAAAAAACATTTTTCACTGTTTTTCGAAGTTTATGGCTGAATTTTATCAGTTTTGATCAAAATTTGTTTGTGTTTGCGTCAAGTTCCTTTTTCCATATACTTTAAGTTCTTTAATTGTTTATAATAATAGGCTTTCATTAGAAAAACCTTAAAGCACGGTAAATCATTAAAAATGTTCAAAAGTTTTCAGTGGCCTTAACAGACCACCGCAATAACCTCTTAGCGAGGCAGCATCAAGTATCATATTTAAAGTCTTTGGTATCCGACCCGACCCGGGTTTGAGCTATGCCTTAGTGTACTAGACGTACATATCTCGAGTACATCAGGGGAAAAAAATCGTGTGTGTTGATGGTATATTAAAAGTGGTCTATTAAACGTTTTCAGTTTTATTTCATGATGTGGTTATATCGATCTGACTTAAGTTCGTATAGGGTTGTTACGAACAAGTATGGCTTCCTCTCTGGCCGTACGTGGGAAGATCTGTCAGCAACCTGCGGATGGTCGTGGATTTTCAACCTGGCTCTGTTCGATTTCCTCCCACCATAATGCTGGCCACCTTCGTGAAAGTGAAATTTTTCTTGAGTTCGGCGTAAAACAACGATTAATTAAATACTATAAATAAAGATTGTACCAATATAAATTGGTAGAAGTGAATTTTTGGAATGGTGGCCTTGGTGCATAGTGGAACTGAATGCTTTGTTGCTTTTAACGTAAATGTATAATTAAAGACGTACAGCATAGAGAGTAAGACCAGAGCATCGACGACAATGTGATAGTTGACATATTGTCACACGTAACCAGTGAAATACGGCCCCTTGTCAATTTACCTGTCAAGATTTTCTTCTAACCGTAGAATTAGGTAATAAAAACGCAGTGATGTTAATTGCAATTTATGAGAAGTCACTGGTCAAGAATTACTCCAAATGCTGTGTTGTCATTACATTTAACATACAATCACATTAAAGTGTAACGGTGACCAGTTTTGTAAAACACCGAAACAATTAGTGATGAAATTCTATATGTAATATCTATAATAAGTATAGAAGTGATAAAGAGTAGAAAAAGCAGAAGTGGGTATGCACGGTATCTGTATTTGAGCCTAGTTCGAGTTAAAAATCCACATGCAGTTGACCCCTGAGTTGTTTTGTAAATACACAACTGTGCTTTTTCCCAAATGACTGTACCTCTTGTAGCGCCTTCATCAAGAGACCACATAGAAGTTTGGTAGCACACCTTCTTGACCCCGCAATACAGCAATCTTTGTATGGTAATGTGTGCATTTTCAGGGATCCACTAAAGTTACGGTACATCGGCGTGACGAGCAGGTACAGATGAACTCCTTTCTTTGAGAAGGACTGATGGTTTTTAATTTTAAACAGTTCCTACACAGTGTAGGTCGTAATAGAATACGTTACCCTCAAAAAATTAATCTATTAATTTTAACAAAGATCTGTTGTCTGAGTGATGCTAATAAATTCTGCTATTATAACGCAATACTTTGTCATATTCGACATAATATCCGGTTAGTCTCATAGAATTTTTAATAAAGATTATATATTGAATAATTAGAATATGTGTTGTATGCAACAGAACAATTTCCTACAATAACAGAATACATTCTAGCGTTACTAAGACAGCAAACTTTGTTAAAATTAAGATTAATTTTGGAGTCTAACTTTGCCGTAGTTGTAGCAACATTTAACTCCTCAACTCGAACTTTATAACAATAATTCTTGTACACAAAGATGATATTAATGGGAGCTTTGTCCGTGGGAACATTGCCGTAATATCTCTGTAGGTCATCAAGTACCTTTAATTTGCACGGTATTTGAACGGTGGACTGCATGCGCAGCCTTTTTTCTTTACTAGTTCAAACCAAGTGTGGAGGACGGAAGATTCTATATACCCCCCTCCAATTTTAAAACTTTTTTGCCGAAAGGAGGATTTTCTCATTTTATTCATACTTATGTTACAATTGTGTGGTTGACCGAATGTTACATTGCGACCACCCATAACATTGCCATTTAAGGAAATACTGAACTAAACTTCAGGGTCCAAAATAGTTCCCAATCACGAATTTTGCCTTTCGACATCTAAAACAGCACCCTCAGAATGACTGAATGAATGATTATGGCTTAACGCCATGTTGGTAATTTTTCGACCACGTCATGGCAAAAGTATCATCTGAAGAAGGATAAATCATGTCTATTATTTTAAATGCTAAAGTGGACTCAACCGTGGCCAGAGGCAGATAGACGTTTGCCTATTAGTAGCTGTGTTTTCCTGACTTATGGTCATTTACCTGTAAACGTTGTTTATTTTTGGATGGCCTTTCGAACATACTGTTGACCACACTGTTTGCATGAAACCAAATTTCTACTTTATTTATTTACTCTCATAGTTCTTTGTGTTTGTGTTTGGAAGTTGGTCTTCAGAACGTCCTATACGGTTGACGAATGTCTGTTACAATACCTAGATCTGGTAAGTGGGGCATGGCGTTTGTGGAAGCGTATTCCCCTACCTGTCTGCGCGAGTAAATTCTGTATAGCTATAAGGTCGCAAGTGGCCGCGGATGTTCAGATTGCAGTTGGTGATTGCATTTTGAGTCACAACATAATCTGATTGGATGTAGAGAACGTGTCTTGTATTCAGCTATATATTGGCCAATCAGAGCGCTTGGCCGTCATTCGAGAATGCTATATACGCTGTCACATCAGATACAATGAAGACGGTTGTTAATCAAAATGCGGTGGAAAATTTTGCTTTAAAATTAAAAGTTTACGAATGAAGGACCAATTGCGCACTGAGATCGATAGTGTAACCATTTATACAAAGGCGTTCAGTTTTGCTGGTGGAAGAAACAGTACTGTAGATCTGTGGTAGATTCCACAAGGTCATTTCTGACAAGTCAAAATTTAAAAATCTCGACACAGTACTTAGTTTATTGTAGAGAGAGCAGAAATTTTGACTCTTTTGTCTTAGGGTAATATTAACGAGGTGGTCTCATAAAATTGTAATTTATAACGCCCAAAATTAAGTTCTAAAATCCAGTCTCAAATTTTGAATTAACCAGAAACTGAGTCGGCAAACGCTAGGCTGATCTTGAAATCGGCCGCCAGAGTGTCGTCGATCGCTTACTGCCACCAACGAGCAGTGGCAAAGGCTCGAGCAATGCAGAAATTTTCGGTCCAAGGCCGGATTTGAATCCGTACCAACTGAAAGGCAACCATGCTTAACCACTCGGCCACGACTTGCTTGCCTCGTTCGACTGAACATTCGAATTCCCACAATATCCCAATCTTTAAGGCAGCCATACCAATAGACAACAAACCACATTTATTAAGAAGATAACATTTTAATACAAAACAACGAACTTATTAACCTGCCAATCAACGTCACCGATACATGTCACGTGAACACAAGGACCACGTCGCGTCTGGAGATATAGGTCTACGTACGTGACACAGTTACATGGTTTAAACTAATCCAAAGATCCTGCGCATGCGCTATGCTCATGCACTTCCGGCAGCTCTCAAACAAAATCTCTGTTAGAAATTACAATTTACAAAGAAGCAACTGAAGTAGGTGTTAAAATACATCCAAAAAATACCAACAGCGCCCTCTATAAGCCTATCTAAGACATATGTATGTCCCTTCAAAATGGAGATATAGTGACTGGTCAGGTGATGAGAGACAACTCTTGGTATTTTTTGATTATATATATATGGAAATGAAACTTGACAGCAAATGTGCCTCACAGCGGGAACACGAATCGGGCGGTTCCGTCAAACATGATGACCCATTCCCGGAATGGTGACGGAAAAACACGAACTCACCCAAGTCGTGTTCCCTCAGAGAGCTAGTTCCACATACCACGTACCACACATGCGCACATATTCAGGTCAACGTCCGGTTCCGGAAGACGGAACCATCCCAACATTCAAAGCGCCAAGAGACAGAAAACAATGACATATCCTTTACTTAGTTTTGCCTAACAATCAGTATGCTAATTTGGCTTTGTATACCTATTCGGTCAATAGTTTTAACACGTTTTGCATGTGTCCACAACTTTATACCGCTATAAAAGACCAAAGCCGCAATGATGAAGAGATAGATAGAACCACGCTCGGACTCTTAACATATGCGTATACATCCACTTCTAGAAGAAACTTTGCGTATCAAGGCTCTAAGGTAGCACGTTACCACTGGCAATGGTATACGATGACAGTCCTTATAGCAGCACATCGCGGTCAAAGAACGACAACTCTTATGCAAATTTTCTTACATTAAAACAACTGGCTTACTTTGTTTAGCTCAGAAACAGCATGTACTGTATACTAGATGTACAACTTTCAATCTATACTTCTCAAATCGAACATCCGGTTTAATACCCATGCGCATACGATTTGTTTTTGGCATTCTTTCACTATATGTATACATATTTACACCCATATCTCGATCTGTCTCTTGTATATTATAAACCCAGAAATGAAATGACAAAATGAGAACAAGAAAACCACAGAATGCAAATCTTGAATCCAAAGAACAATGTGAGACATTCATGAGAAGATTTACAGTTATATCTGTGTACTCTGTGGCTATCATATCAATATTCATAAAAGCGATCGAGGTACTTTCTTTGATACATTGCTTGCCTCGGTATGTACATGTAGTCGCGCCAAATCCCACAAAATCTCGCGCCATTTACCGTTAGGACAAGTTCGGATGATGAACATGGGGTAAATATATTTTTTAAGTCCTTTGATGAACGTGTAAGCCTACATATACATACGTGCATGGAAAGCGTCGTTTTTAATGTAATTTTAACGTTTCAGTTTTGTGTGTTGAGGTATATATATATATATATATATATATATATATATATATATATATGACATCGTCTTTATACTCGACGGCTTTGTAAATGTATGCTATACATCTCCATGGTTGTATGGTTGTATCAAGGCATTATAAAATGTTGAGAGATTTTTTTTAAAAATTCAGCGATGACCCCAAAGCACAAACAATAAGCAAATATAACGTTTTATAGCAGCTAGGAGACACCATGATAAAACTAATTTTGTTGTTTCATATTTGCCTGCCTTTGAAGATATCTGGCCAGAAAACTCATATGAAAGAAGAGTGCGGACAGAAAATAATGAGTGAAAAAAATTTCCGCTGAAACGACATCTACACATTAACTTTAACCATCCACAGTCCAAGAACTATATACAGCAATGACGCGATGATGTGGGGTTTCGCGAGACTGCAATAAAAACAGATATATATATATATATATGTATATATATATATATATATATATACACACACACACACACACACATATATATATATATATATATATATATTAATGAATGATTATAGCAAATGGTCACAGCCATATGTGTTCTCGGCTACTTTCGGAACGGTCCGGCAAGGATGTACAAAAAAAACCTGACTTTCCACTTGATGTCGGAAAGTTTCCTTCATGTCGAGGCAGCAATCTGACGTCACGTGACCCACGACCAGCACGAGAGATGCCCCAGGTGCGGGAAAATGATCATGAGATTTTCTCAACCAATCGTCAATAAACATAACCGTCTCCATAAAGCATCTTTCAACTGACAAACAACCCAACACACTTCTTCGTGTTCTAACAAACGTCAAATAAATATATCAATAAATATTTTAAAAAATAAATTATAAATCTACACCAACCAATGTGTCCCATTTTTTTTACCAACATCACATAAATCCAGAATTGATCAAAACCAGAGATTTAACAATTCGAATTAGTTTATCAATATATAGATTGGGCTTACAATTTAAATTTAAATCACTCTTATAACGGGGTATAAGTTCTCTATCTCGAATAACTTTTCCATATATTATCATGATAATAATAAATAAGCCATAAAACTAACTCATATAACAAATGATTATATTCATCCATCCGTAACACGGTAAAACATAAAGTCTTTTTGCCCTCGGCACGTTGAGAATTCCCCTTGATCCAGGACTAGAATCGCTGGCTACTGCCGTAAAGGTAGTGGTTCAAACCCAATCCCAATCTTTCGTTAAGACCACTGTGATTTGTCTATTATTAGACACCACACCTCCACCCACCTATCATGTTCTTTCTGTTCGTTTCGGGAGAAATTGCTACACCAAATTTAACCTAAGAGTTGAAAAAGTCAGAAAGCATTAAAGGGATCAAGATTCGACTCTGATTGGCTGGTGTAATAGATAGGCAAGTACAGTATATCTTGCTTAAGCTGAATTTTAGGTATGGTACATTTATTCAATCGTGGAAATTTTATCTCCACTGTCAGCCAGTCAGCATCAATTCAGTATCCCTTTATCCAACCAAAATATTATACCTGGACAGAGCAAGTGCTATTTCACCAGATCGGTGATAATGATCCTGTTTTCTGCCAATCTGACCCGTGGGAATGGTTGGATAATCCAACAGGCTGACTAAGAAGAAGTGATATGGTCCCTGGATCACGGAGCAATCTTAGACTTAAGTCAAAATTTCAATAATTAAACTTGGTAAGTTGCTTCCCGTTGTTTTAGCTAAAATTTGTTTTACTGTAACTTACCAAGAATACATGTTGTCAAGCAATATTTTGACTTTCTTATGTAAGAAGTAACAATTTTAAAGTGAATTTAAATTTTGACTATAAACGTCGCTTTTGACTATAAACGTCGCTTCCTTATCCCGGGGCCAGGTGTATTATTCAGATGGTCTGTTCAAGTGTTTTCACCTCTGTTATCAAAATAACACCTGGTCAAACAAAGGCCACCCGTAAAGGTGTGGTCATTCATACTAGCTATTATTTTTTAATGTACTTTAGACCCATTTGGATAAACCTATTTTTACAATATAATGTGCATTATTACCCCTTCTTTTTTACCTGGAAAACGCTATTTTATAATGTACTTTGGGTATTGCTTAATACATGTAATTCCTATTTTAATGAACTTTTAGAATTTTCGAATAAATCTATTTTTCAATATACTTTTTTAAAATTACTTTACAATGTACTTTTAGAACCTTTTAGACTGAGCTTATTTCACAATTTACCTTTAGAACCTTTAGACAGAACCCCATTTTACAATTTACTTTTAGCACCTTTGGACTGAATCATATTTTACAATTTACTTGTAAAATCTTTAGACTGAACCCTATATTACAATTTACTTTTGAATTTACTTTCACACTGAGGCCTATTTTATAGTTTACTTGGAACGCTTTCAATGAGCCCTATTTTAAAATTTATTTCAATGTTTTCAGTGAATCCTATTTTACAGTTTATTTGGGCCTTTTCCATGAACTACAAGACATCAGCATATAAAACAAGACAGCTGAACACTACTATGGTCATGCAGTTATGTAAAATTATCTCAGTCCTTTTTCGTTATGTTCCTTAAAGAGTTTAACACTATCTGAAGAAAGACAACCTACTTTTTGGCGGCCATATTGAGGCAATCCTGCTATATGAGCCCACATTACATGTAATATTGGTTCCAACATGGCTGACAATGTATATTAACTTAAAGCTGAAGAAAAGCCCGCATATCTGTCTTATTATTAAAGGACTAACCTGTTTTTATTCTATTTACGAAGTTGGTTCAATAGTTGTAATGTAGAATTTTGACCGGATCCATTTTCAAAATTCAATAACTGTTCGAGCCATTGTATATAGACATCTTCATATTTTGTGTCTTGACTATTTCAATTTGCAAGAATTTCAAAATGTTCTTACAACCTTTTAATTCTCAGTTAATGGGTTCATAGAGACAATCAGTTTTGCTTTAAAGTTAAGAAAACTTGGCATTAAAAACAAAAATATTTGAAAAGAAAAGATAATATTGAGGAATGGTGTACATATTAAGGTCTTAGCAGACATCAGATCTTGACTTATAATCACCCATACTTCTTCTACATCATGAGTCCTTGCCAAAACAAAATAAATTCAAACAATTTCATTCTAATACGAATTACAGCAACACCATACGTTCAGACCAAGGGCACATTTTAGTTGAAAGAAACCCTTCTCATTCTGTCTCTGATCATTTCTGTATCCTCGTCTTTTTCTGACTTCTGCATTATGATTCTGTCTCCTTGGCAACTCAACTGTCATGGCGTCCATGACACAAATCTAACTATCCACTCATTAAGCTTCTCCAGTCAAGCTTCTTGTCACGTGACTTTAATTTCACGTCTGCATACACGAATGCCTAACAAATCACACACAGAATTTGAACATCTCGTCAAGGAACTAACTGACATGGCATTTCAGGCTGTTGCCATGGTGATCAGCCAATGTACCTACCTGCACAACAATCTTGTTGGATTTTTCTGTACTGAATCATTGCATCTCCTGATAAATTAAGCTGTCCTTAAGCTTAAGCATCCCATCATGCAATTGCTCTGTTCTTGAACATTGTATTGCACACACGTGTGGACGTCAATCTTTCTTTCTCTCTCAGGGAACTACAATAAACACGAGAATAAACACGAGCAGCCGGCGCTTTGTGGGTACGCACGCTCTCCGGCACAGTCCGTACCGTAGTGGTATGTTCATATATACAAGACTGGGCTTTGGTTATTTTTTTTTCCAGTCCAACAGAGGCCATCATCGGACATATACGTTGGCCAACTGCAGAGGTTACCAAAAGCCCAAGCCATTATACCCGTACGTGTTCAGTGTATATATATATATATATATATATATATATATATATGGGATTAATGTATGAGTCATGCAGAAGTGTCTAGCACAAAAAGAATACAGTTGTTTGGTCGTCAGTCATTGGTGGATTAGGCCAGCTGGAACACTCATGGTTGTCCAGTGGTTCGCAGCCAAGTTTAGATTTGATTTTGCTGGCCCAGAGCAGTCAGTGTTATAAAGCGACCAATCAAAAATGCTGTTACATGTATACATACACATCATATGCATGGATAGGCTGGTCCATTTAAACCTTTTGCAATCACAGATCTCAAATCCAAATGAAATGTTGGCATTTTCAGGCTGACTTCGTTTCAATGCTTTACAGTATGGTGGTAAACAAAAGCAGTAATTACCCATAGTTCCACAGCAAACAGGCGGTAGCCATGGGCAACAGGCATACATGTATCCATAGCAACCTATGGGCAACCATAGTATCCATTATGCTTGTGGTATTTCATCCATGATAATGACCAATGAGAGCTTTGGGACAGAGCAACCATCAACCTGTTATAATATCTGCAAAAACACTGCTTGAGTGAGCGGTTGACAAGAAACTCCATCAACTTCCTGTACTGTGATGACAACTGGAAATGGAACATCATTGTTGTTGTTGTAGAAAAAGTTTGGTATGTTGAATATCATGGCACCAGAGCGCGTGTGTATTTATTAATTACCAATCCTGAACGCTGAATGTTATGCCTTCTTAACGACGATTCTCCCCATAAACATGACGATGCTGAATTTCCAATGTCTTTGAAGAAAACCATGCCTGCTTGGTAACACCCCTTCCCATAAAGGTGTGAATTCATACAGACATGACATGTATACCATCGCTGGATAATACCATACCTGCTACATGAGATTCAGAGACAGAAGGGCTTAACATTGTTTGAATAAGGGAGGCTGTAATCTTGATGGTGAAATCTGAAAACTGTCATTGGCTTAAAAAATATTTTTCGGGATCGTGCAATCTTTTTGATATGGGTTTAACATCACCATTGATTAGATTTCATTCAAATTTAAATACACCTGTACAGTGTTTCTGGTGGTTTTTGTCAAGAATCAACAAGGTATTGTTTTTTCCTGCAGAGTTTATAATGTGTTGGTACTGCTAAATGTTAAAGACAACTTACAACAACATTGTTTTATGGATCAACAGGAGATAATACAGGGATAAATTTTATAATTTTTCAGACAATTTACCTTCGAATTATGGACTGGGGCTGATTTGGTTCAGGTAGAACTTGGTCAGGTAATACACGGATTTGCTCAATCCTGCGGGATGGTATGGACTCACTTTATCAAATAATTAGGCCAAGTCATACAAGGCTTGACTCAATTAACAAGAATTGTATTGACTCACTCAGTAAAGTAGAAAATGTGTCAGATAGAGCAAGGATTTGCCCTTAACGTCAGGATGGTACTGACTAAGTTTGTCAGGTAGAAGTTCAGGCAAAAGTAGGTAGTAAGGACAGAGCAGTATTCAGTGACTTTATCAGGTGGATAATACAAGGTGTTTGCTCAATCTTTCAGGATGGGATTGACTCAGTTTGTCAGCCAGAAGTAGGTCAAATAATACAAGAGTTGGCTCAATCTTTCAGGATGGGATTGACTCAGTTTGTCAGCCAGAAGTAGGTCAAATAATACAAGAGTTGGCTCAATCTTTCAGGATGGGATTGACTCAGTTTGTCAGCCAGAAGTAGGTCAAATAATACAAGAGTTGGCTCAATCTGTCAGGATGGGATTGACTCAGTTAGTCAATTCAGTTATTATATTTTCAATACCTCCGTTCTTTTGAAAACAAGTGGTGTTATTCTTATCTTGTTAGATGTGTATATTTATACAGTTAGCCATGATGAGTCATTTAAGACATTAACAGAACAGTGCTGTTATTCTGTGTTTTTGTGCTGATTTGCTTGGTTTCTATCTGTTCTAAGTGATTCTCATAAGAAAAGATGCCTCTGGAGTGAACTGGCTTATACAGTATAGTTTCAACCCTATTAAAGAGAGCAAGCTGTTTGTTTGAGAACTAGTGAGAACTGTGGGTGATAGAGGGCGCTTTTCCAGAGGAGGTAATGCAGGACATGTTTCCATCCATTGGCATGGACCAAAATACAAAGATTTGCCTCCATGTAACTCAATCCTTTTTTTCGCCTATGTTCCCATGGTAACTAATCCCGGCAATCTGATGGATCAACAGGCAAACAACCTGGAAGATAACCGCATAAAACATTTCAAGGCTCGATCCTGGAAAAATCTGTGTGGTCTTGCACAAGATACTGCCAGTGGACACCTCGGTTGTGACCGTGAACACTTGAGCGACAAGAACGGCACCGAAGAGAACTTTCTTCTTCTGGAAATCAAAGACCAACGTAGATTTTTGTTCTCGGTGCAGAATTCTGATAACTCCCGCCACAAAATGGCGATGCAAAGACCAGAAGAAAAAAAACTGAGGACAATATTCTTTTTACATCTATTTGTGACCCGTTTTGAAGGTCACTGTAGGCAATGAACGACCTTCGCGCCCTTCATGACTGTGATCGTCCCCTCGGCTTGTCGCTTCCATGGGAATTGTGACTTCGGCACTGTTCGTGGATTCCTCTGGTGTTTTCGACAACTCATGATCGTGATCGCGTTCATGATGGTGACGCTTATGGAATGGCTGTATTGAAAATCGCCTATGTGTCTGTTTGCGTCCACCCCGTCTCTTGGATATATGGGGGTTGTCACGACACATCGTTTTTGTTCTGTATATCTGTAACTGGGTATACAGTCTCTTGAGCTCGGACTGAAAGTAAAAAAAAAAAAAATCACTAGGAAACACATGCTTATCTACTTATATGAATGTACGCAATGACCCAGCAGCCTCATATCAATGCGACAGCTGTGAGTTCAAGTCTTACACATGCTGGATCCTCTCCAGTTGTAAGTGGGAAGGTCTCTCAACAGTTTTCGGATGGTTGTGGGTTTCTCCCGGGCTCTACCTGATATCCTCACACCACAATGCTGGCCGTCAGCATATAACCGAAATATTCTGGAGTACAGTGTAAACCTCCATTGAACTAAACAAATATTTCATTATTTTTTTTTTAAAGCCACACTCAAGAATTTTTCACTCATATGATGATGGTCAGCTTTACGGGTGGAGGAAACCAGAGTGATCAGATTGTACCACAGACTTGTTGTGAGTTACTGGCAAATTCTTCCACCTGTGACAGGTGTCATACTGGTGTGTGAGGCTAGAGTCTCCTGTCACAAAACAGTACGGTCAACCGCTTACATACTGTCACCAAGGCAAAGAAAAATAGAAGCAAAGAAGTTTGGAGCTCTCTAGCTAAGTAAGTCTGGAAGAGCTTAGTAACATTTTCATAAAATTTCATGCTTTTTTTGTAACTTTCCAATGGACGGTGCTATTTACAAGAAAAAAAAATTACCAGAAATTGTAGTCACAAAGTCTCATGAAAGTGGTCGCACTTTCTAATTCTAGACCCCTAAGATTTCCTAAGTATGATGAACATTCAGTCTTATAATCAATCAATCCTGCACTTGTTAAGTCTACATCAGTTTTATCTGTGTTTTACGGATAAGCAGATGCTAAAAAAATACCCAAACAGAAATCCCCATAATTATTTATTTTGTCAAATCATGATGTTTTAATGATTTTCCTGTTTTTGAAGGTTTTTTTGATCAAATATGTCATCAGGAGTGAAAACCGCCTAGATAGTCTGCAATTTCTACAAATTACACAATTTTTCAAATTTTATTTTTATACCCTCCACCATCATTGAAAAAAGATTTATTCTGCTGTAAAACAACAATCAAAATTGGTGTGGCCTCACATCGCTAAAAAAGTTAAAGAAAACATAGGTTCATACCCTAATATCTTCAGGGTCCATTTCGGCAAGATTTATCTCCCCTACATCAACATCTCCGTTGGAGGAAATGGCCACGTTGAATTTAATAGCCTCTGGGGAGACGTTGTCATGGACATCTGATGTTGAGTATGCTCTATTCCTGAAATGGTCGTCCTCCGGAGGACGATGAGCAAACCAAAGCTGTCAACAGAAAACAGAAAATTACGTGGAATATACAGAGAACAAAAATTTGGGGGACATAATTTCTCTTAATTACAGTAAATCTCTGTAAAATGACAGTAAAATTTAATGCAATTTGTGTTCAACTCTTCACTCATCTCTACTCCGCAATTCCATGAAATTATAGGTGATTCACAGATTTTATAACATTTTCCATCAATATTTGGAAATGAGTTTTCTCAGGACTAGCTTAGCACCTCCTTTCACAGTTTTCCCCTGAGGAGTTGTTTGTCAGTTATCACTGTTTCTGTCTCAACACACTTGACTGTAGATAGGCTAAGTATTTTCTGGACTGACTGCTGGCGCCTCAGGAAGACTAGTTTAAAGCAATTTTACTTCCAAGAGCAAAGAAAATGTACAGAGGCGTTTTCCCAAATTGCATATTAATTTAATTCATGAAACATAACATTATTGGTACTCTATATTTATTACATTGCTGTTGTTTTTTAATACAACCTTACTGAAGAATGTTTTACTAATGTATGATGGCATATATAGGAGGAGAAAACTGCTGTTGTAATGCCGTAGCATTTGTACAAGAGCAATGCTATTGTGGAACTCTCTGATGTATGGAGGTAAGAAAAGGAGATCAATACATGTGCGTTATCCCGATTCTATTCGTCCATGGTTACTGAGAATAGTTCGGTTATCTTACAGTTATCCCATTGTTGATAGTAGTATTCTCTCTACTCCGGAGACGCAACTTAGCATGTGTGTGCGTGGAGTAAACCACTGACGTGTGACTCATGTATGACATACTGGTCATATACGTTACAGACAAGTGGTTGTCAACAAACAGCCACACATGCGTCATTTACTGGATATTGTCACAGCTCTTCAAAATACATCTCTTTGCTCCAACCCATGAACCTGCGGATGGTTGTGGGTTTCCCCCGGGGCTGTGCCCGGTTTCCTCCCACCATAATGCTGGCTGCCGTCGTATAAGTGAAATATTCTTGAGTACGGCGTAAAACACCAATGAAATAAATAAATAAAATAAATCCAACCCATGCTTAGGAAGGGGCATAACTCTGTACATCAAAATCAGGCTTGGTATAATTTTCACCCTAAACTTGTACGTTGGATCAAAAGGGAATGGAGCTAGGTTTCTTGACTTTGGAGTTACTGAAGTAATAAGGAATTGTTCAAATGGCATGTAACTACACAACTTCGATCTCAAAGTGTCACTGCAACCCTACATTCTTCCCAAAACAGACCAACTGTTAAACTGCAGAGGTCAGTTTTATGAGTGGAACAAATCAAGGAGCTGGAAGTAAACCACAAACCTTTGTCAAATAACTGATGCACTTTTCCATGTGTAACATGCAGACTTTCATATAGGCAGCAAGCAAATAAAGTCATTTAAAAGACAAGCTTCACAAAATACCACCTAGGCTGGGGCTAAACACAAAAATTGGCTTAGTCACAACCTGACATCCATTCCCAAGGCCATTTCTTGCTGGAGTCAAAATTTGAAATACCATATAAAAAGTTAAAGTTTGGGTCTTAGAAATGAAAGTTCGAATCGCCGCATAGATGCTATCTTTAGAGAGAAGTGTCAAAAATTTTCAGAAAATAGCATTGTGACCAGATTTCATTATTTCAGATTTACTTTAATTCTGCAACATTTTTGCAAGTTTGCAAGCTGTTTATTCCAGTATATTTTCAAGGCATTTTTCTGTGTAGACTGACAAAATTATACTTTTTGTGAAACCATGAAACTGGTCAATCCAATGAATATATGTTTGTCTCCAAAATCACATTAAAAATGTGAATAAATAAAATTATTTTGCATATGCGAAAAAGGTCGAGAAATTAGATTTATGGCAAAAATGGCTGTGTGGAATCTGCCCAACCTCTTACATACGTACCTTAGGACCCAATACCAGGATAAGTGCTATCGTTACAGTCAACTGACAGCGAAGAAAATACATCAGGAACACATAGTCAGGATGTAGCGAGTCCCACAAAATATGCCTGAAAAAAATGAAGAAAATACAAGCTGCATTCAATAAAAGTCAAACTTTGTTTTCTGAGAGATCAATCAGTATCAATGCATACCCTAAATGGCCCCTTTTTCCTGATTCTAAGAGTTCTACTGATTTTAGAAAAGTGTTTTGAAGTTTGCTTGGAACAGAGGATCATATTCTACTGGAAAATTTTAAGTTTCAGCACCAAATATAATATTTTGTGACATTTATTTGCCTCTAACAATGTACTTATGTGGGCCAGATTTTAGGCCATTTGCTGTATTGGTTGAAAAGCTGAAATGTATATATCACAAGTGGAATAAAATAGATGCTAACAAAATGTCATCCAGTAAATTGCCGACCTATCATTTCATCACAAACAAACGAGCAAATTCAGAGAATTTATGGACATAAATACATAAAATGGTTTCCCAACTTGATCTACAAAATAAGTCTGCACGCCAAATTTTATCAAAATTGGACAATAATTTGAGCAAATG
Source organism: Liolophura sinensis (assembly GCF_032854445.1). Taxonomy (NCBI): domain Eukaryota; kingdom Metazoa; phylum Mollusca; class Polyplacophora; order Chitonida; family Chitonidae; genus Liolophura; species Liolophura sinensis. Next base: position 20,810,509 of record NC_088298.1, on the reverse strand, counting down.
ATGCACTGAAATCTGCAGGAATCACATAATTTATGAAACATGCAAAACTTAATGACAGATTTATGTATTGATTTATTTTTATTTTGTGTTCTTAACGCCGCACCCTACTTATAGGTTTAAAGGTGCAGGAAACCTTCAGTAGTAAGGTGTAAACCACTGACTATCTTATGAGCATGACTTATTCAAACACAACTGAAACATTTTGTTATGTTGCTATTTTTTCTTCTATTCACACTTTTTTTTCCAACCATGTCACTTTTACAGCTCCATAGAAACGTGAGAGAAACTACGAGACTTACCTGACTATATGCAAGACAGTGGAGCTAACAGTCTCGTTGTATATGGCTGCGGATACATATTTACCCTCACCGTAGTCCGAGGGGGCGGATCGTGTACAATAACATAGATAGATACCAAAACATAGGAAAAGGAATTCAACTGCAAGAAAGAAAGGAAGAAAGAGTACAGGCAGGTGTTGAGATTAGTCCAAGGTAAATAGGTACTCTAAGTTCTTTAATTAAAATTTATTTCATTTATTTATTTATTTGATTAGTGTTTTACACCGCACTCAAGAATATTTCACTTATGGTCGAAGGAAACTGGGCAGAGCCTGGGGGAAACCCATGACCATCCATGACCAAGTTGCTGGCAGACCTCTTTAATTAAAAAGTTGTTTGGTTAGGGTAACCCTACCTAGCCACTAAATAACCATGCTACATGTTCATCTACCGGCAGTTTTTCTTTTTTTTTTCTCGAGTCCAAATCAGTACAGTAATTTTAAATTCTGAATTTTTCACTAATTTGAAGCTAGTTTCAGGTGGAATATTATCAGCCAGGTAAAAAAAAAAAAAAATCAAAAAAAACCACAAAACCTCACTGGCTTTGGCCTAAACAACTTCATAGTGACATTTATTTATTTGATTGGTGTTTTATGCTGAAATATGTAGAATATTTTACTTTTACAACGGCCGCCAGCATTATGGTGGGAGGAAACCCGGCAGAGCAAGGAGGGAAAGGCTAGTAACTTCATTGGCCCTGGCCTAAACAACTTCATAGTAGCATTTATTTATTTGATTGGTGTTTTATGCTGAACTCTAGATTATTTTACTTCAACAACGACAGCCAGCATTACGGTGGGAGGAAAACAGGCAGAGCCAGGAGAAAAACCTAGTAACCTCATTGGCCTTGGCCTAAACAACTTCATAGTAGCATTTATTTATATGATTGGTGTTTTATGCTGAACTCTAGAATATTTTACTTCTACGGTGGCAGCCAGCATTACGGTGGGAGGAAAACAGGCAGAGCCTAGTAATGTCACTGGTCCCCTGTATTTTTCATGATTTAATTATTTTCATCTCTTATTTTTTATCTTATTTCCTCCTCAGTTTTTATGAGGGAGACAACTCTAACTCTTGATCAAAACGTCTTACAACTTTTGTTGACAAACTTCCTTAAATAAAGTCGTAGTAGGTTCAATATGTGCTAGATTTACAGAAAAACAATTTTACTTGTCAAAATTGTCCAAGTAGGATTTACTATTACACCACCTTCATAAATTAAGTGAAATATTCCTGAGTACAGCATAAAACTCTGATAAAATAAATCAAACATACAATTGTATGCACTACAAAAATACCTATACACATGAAAGAAAAAAATTTGATGAATTCCAGTATTTACATGTTATCAATTTTTCCACTTACTGACTTCTATAACGTAATCCCACCATAATGGTTTGCAAATTGAATATTTCAGCCCTTCAGGGGTCATGCCCACTTGCAGAAGTGTCCCGCCTTCCTCTACAGGCACAAGGTCAAGGTTCAAGGTTGTCCAGGCAGTCATGAACCCGGCCACAACTAAGATTATACACAGTAGATATTTCAGTAAATCCTTATCTCGGACGTGAACACGGTGAGCTTTACGGGACTGAAACTCCGACAACAGGCTACAAATAAAGAAATAAAATGTTTAAAGTGAATGCTAAAGTGAATAAGTTCATAATTCCTCGCGTAGTTCGGAGTTAAATGTGAAGCTTTGGCTTGTTTAAAACACAAAAGGAATGAGACAAACATTTTGTGTAATTCAACCTAAATCAAACTGATCTCAGCACTAACACTGTTCCACAGAAATGAGCTGTTAACTGCTTTGTATAAATTTATTCATATTTCACTTAATGACAGCGGCCAGCAATATGATGCAAAGAAACCAGAAAGAGCCTACGTACATCCGGAGAGGAAGCCAGCATCACCTAGGCTTTGCATAAATCTTCCGACTTACCGATAAAGCTTTAGAATTAACGCCCCATACAGAACAGCGAACCCCATTTCTCGGAACCATGGAATTAGCAAACATGTCATAGAAGTGGGTTCAAAATACTGGATGACAACCTGGAAGAAAAAAAGTAGCAAATATATCAATGCCAAACAAATTTATTTTTTCATGATGTTCGGTGGAAGGCCATTTTTTTGGAAGATAACAAACTTTGAGTAAATCCACCTATATAGTCCCCTTCAGTGGTTTTTTGAAGACTACAGACGGGGGATTTTGTCTGGAGTAGAGACTGAACCAGCACTTTGAGCAACTGAACAGCAGCAAATAACAACTGTTCTGACATCTAATCTAATCATGGAAAAAATCAATTCGAATCAAGATCCACACATGCACTTTGTAATAGTTCTAGACTGTGATTTTTTTTGTCCTTAACTGTCAAACAAATTTAATTTTTAAGCGTAAATGCCCCCCCTATCCCCCCCATTTTTAAGTGCTGTAATTATAAACAATGCATGATTGTAAACAAGGGGAGACAACTCACAGTTGAGTACAGCAGAAGGGCGCCGACCAGGAGTATTTCCAACATGATCCACATACTGGTAACCATCACCTGAACGGTCAAAAATGTAAGAGTTACTTCCCTGCACACACCCTCTTCACACCATGAAGATTAATATGTTCACAATACAACACAGGTTCATTTCCCTTTAAGCATCTTCTTGAGGGATTAACATAGTGAAAGGAACGCAGATCTGAATGAAATTACCTCCCCTTAGCAAAACACCTTCCGCTGAGGAGGCTAATTTCCAGGATGGAAAAGTGAAATATGATATCAAGACCACACTTCCCTCTGATAATAAATTCTGTGATAATATGAGAAGATAAAAACATCTACATTATTTCCGGTATATATTATTTTCTCCCACAATGTAAGAAATACAAAACACTTGTTGCACCACATTTTCAAAATTATACAACTGTAATTCAACTTTTTGCATATTTGCAAGACGTTTATTCAAACATATTCTGAAGGTAATGCTGATGGTAGACTGATAAAATTATGCTTTTTGAAAAGCCCTGGCTATACTGGCTAATCCAACCAATGTTGTTTGTCTCCAAACTCAATTAAAAAATGTCCACAAACTGCGCTGAAACTTGTTCTTTCAGTTGGGAAAAGGTGAGGAAAATGACTGTGCACTAATTATAGGACAGACAAGAATGTTTAACGAAAGCCATATGAATATCAAGACGATAATCTCCCCTTGGTCAGCGAAAGCGAAGTCAAATTCACAAAGCCATGTATTAATCTATATTAATGACATTGAAATGACTGACTTCACACAGTGAAAATTCCTGGCAGAGAGGCACTGAAAAAAAAATGACTATAAGGCATGACGGGCTGATTCATGGGCAGGAAGGATGAACAGACAGACGGACAAACAGACAGACAGACACAGAGACATAGTCCGATCCCCACAGTATGTCATGTCATATTCATTAGTTTTACGTGGGCCTCCTTGACCGGATGAACATACAGATGGACAGAGACATAGTCAGATCCCCACAGTATGTCATGTCATATTCATTAGTTTTACGTGGGCCTCCTTGACCGGATGAACAGAAAGATGGACAGAGACATAGTCCGATTCCCACAGTATGTCATGTCATATTCTTAAGTTTCACATGGGCCTCCATGGCGGGCGTGGTTAGCACGCCAGCGCTGCGCAATGACCCAGAAACCTCTCACTAATGCAGTCGTTGCTCAAGTTGCCTTCCTATTTCACTTACATGATGACAGCCAGGTTTATGGTTAAAAGACGCTGGGATCATAACCCAATAAGGTAGCTCGTAACTGTCATCAGCTAGTGTTAATATTGCTGACATTTCACCTGAACGAGGAATGAAAATATTTGCAACTCTCATCTCTTAAAAATCTGTTCTTGTTTAAAACAGAACCGAGTTTTTGGAGGTATTATTTATATGATCTTTATCCACTGAACATTTAAAACAATCATCCCACATTGTTGCACATACAGAAGCATTGTTGCACACAGTGTTAATTAATGCTATCAATGACACAACAGAGATGCAAATTGATAGAAAGTTTGCAAAAAAAAAACAAACCTGCAACATTTAAGGATATATCCCCATTCATTTTACTCTGCTGTATGTCACCTTCTGTTGCATTTAATTACCCTATGTCCTCTAATTTTTAGGCCAGATAGTACATGTAGTAGTGCTGAAAGCAAAGAATTACACTTCTCTCCCAATTTTTTTGAGAAGTAAAATAAGTGAATATGTTGTTCACTAGAAACTCTTAAAAAATTAGAAGAATTAGGCATGCTTAAGATAAACAATTTTACAAACAATGAAGTTGTACATTTTGCCAAGAGTTCTAAGGGTTCTACTGATCTCAGAAAAGTGTTCTGAGGATTGTTTGGAAATCTGAATGATGCCATTGTGGGTAATGTTTTACTTCCCTCTAAAAATACTTTTACACAATTTCCACACTATAATTTAACAGATTTGGGCAGCACTTTGTTGCCCTCTAAAACTCCTGAAATCCAGTTTCACTCACCTGTTCCCACACCTTTGATACATGTATCACACCTTGGTATACACAGTATTCAAAGGAACATTGTTTCACTTAAACACAGGATTTACTACAATTATCCTAAAATTTACCAGATAAAAACAATTTTTAGAGACCAAAAAAAAAAAAAACGAATTATAAAACATTACTTTTGGTTCTGAAATTGACACTATATCATTCTCATTGTACCCTCTCAACAAATGTTTATTTTATCTTTGTACGGTTATATATTTAATATGTGTTATTATACACGTTATATAAATGCAGTACCCTAATTTATCTAATTTTTAGGATAGAAAATATCAGAAAAAGGTAAAAAAAAACAATTCCTGCTACAATAACTTTGTATATTGGCTAAAGAAAAGCATACCAGGTGTCCAAAAGAATTAAGGTATGTGAGGTTATGCCTGGACCAAAAAGCTTGTGTGTATACAGGATACATCAATGCTAAACTTCAGTTCAATATATGAACTTTTTCCTTAACATGGGTTCTAATCATGAATTCTGTAATATAACGTAATTCATCACAATTAACACAGTGCAACAACAATGGAACGTCCCGAGGCCTCCGTGGCTCAGTTGGTTAGCGCGCTAGTGCAGTGTAATGACCCCAATGCGGTCGCTGTGAGTTCAAGTCCAGCTCATGCTGGCGTCCTCCCCGGCCGTAAGTCAGAAGGCCTGTCAGCAACCTGCAGATGGTCGTGGGTTTCCCCCTGGCTCTGCCCGGTTTCCTCCCACCATAACACTGGACGTCGTTGTATACATGAAATAATGTTTAGTAATGTTTCATCCTGTTTGACAAGTAGGCTCATCCTGAGCATAATACATGCTGCATGCCAGCTTCACAGGTACGCTCATCCTGAGCTTAATACATGCTGCACGCCGGCTTCACATGTAGGCTCATCCTGAGCTTAATACATGATACACACTGGCTTCACATGTAGGCTCATCCTGAGCTTAACACATGCTGCGCGCCGGCTTCACAGGTACACTCATCCTGAGCTTAACACATGCTGCGCGCCGGCTTCACAGGTACACTCATCTTGAGCTTAACACATGCTGCATGCCAGCTTCACAGGTGCGCTCATCCCGAGCTTAATACATGCTGCATGCCAGCTTCACATGTAGGCTCATCCCGAGCTTAATACATGCTGCATGCCAGCTTCACAGGTACACTCATCCTGAGCTTAACACATGCTGCATGCCGGCTTCACAGGTAGGCTCATCCTGAGCTTAACACATGCTGGGCGCTGGCTTCACATGTTGGCTCATCCTGAGCTTAACACATGCTGCACGCCGGCTTCACAGGTACACTCATCCTGAGCTTAATACATGCTGCATGCCAGCTTCACATGTAGGCTCATCCTGAGCTTAACACATGCTGCGCGCCGGCTTCACAGGTACACTCATCCTGAGCTTAATACATGCTGCATGCCAGCTTCACAGGTACACTCATCCTGAGCTTAATACATGCTGCACGCCGGCTTCACATGTAGGCTCATCCTGAGCTTAACACATGCTGCACTTTTTGAGATATCACCCTGAACATTTACCTTTAACTTATTTTAATATATATAGTATGTGGTATGCTATAACCAATTGACTTTTTGTGATGGAAAATATTAGCTTTAGAAGCTTTAGGAAGCAAGAAAATTTATGACTTCATGTATTTTCCTTTCATATGATGGAAAATAGAATTTCTCTACTTTCACATGTTATGAAATTCAATGTGCCTGAAACAAATGACCTATAAACATCAACACCATAAAGAGGATCTGTGGAAGCAGTTTTTAAGTGGGAGAGGAACTACAATGTCAAGTCACAGAAGGTCCAGATGGTACCTAAAACAAAATGGTAGCTCTCTAGAAAATAATAGGGGGCAGCACCACCTATGTCATACTCCTCACAGTGCATGCCTCACTCTCAACGTTTCGCTTTACATCACTGCCACCCCTAGCAAATTTTGTACACATATCTTGAACAGCGTTGAGGTCACTTGGGTCACGGTGATGAGGCAGGAAGTGATGTTAGAAAACACAAACAATCCGTCTCAGTCTTTGTCTCCAATAATGCTTTATGCATTTGCATTCTCTTTATTTAGGGTACGTAACCCATGATTCAAACCAAAACCTGAAACAATTTTATTGATGAATGCTAATTAAATAGTTCTGCGGAAGGACACAAGTGGTGAGGCCAAGTCTGAACAAGCCTATGTGCGTCTCACAGGCTACCAAGGTCAAGTTTTTGTCTACTGGTGGCAGTCATGTGAAGCAAAAGGGATAGAGAGAAATGCATGCACTGTAAGGAGGATGACCACATGGTTCAGATGTGTGCTGTCTTGAAATGAAATGAAAAACGCCACACCATAAATGAGCACAACATTCTAGTTGTAACATTTTAACTTGGGAACAATGTACATGGCTTATTCACTAAAGTTACCTGTCATCACCTGAAAATGAAAGTACCTGACACACACACACATATATATCATAGGTGGCCCCGACCCCCCCCCCCCCCATTAAAGTGGTGCAGGTAAGCCCCCCCTGATATAATGTTTTTGCTGTAGATGACAAGCTGACCTATTTGAATAAAAATGCTTGATACATAAAGGACAATGTGCAGTTTATACCGGATTTATCACAGCTTTTTCACCAGAAAATATAAATGGTGAGAGATTCTGGGACCGCCTAGGCCTGATAGGCTGGGATAGTTCTTCCCTTGCCTCAGCCCCTCCAAATCGTCCTGCCGCTGCTGTATGTGTATATATATACTTACTTTTGTTTTCCGTAGCCGAATGATGACGAAGGCCAGGACAATAGTAATCGTGATACAAAAACTCTGAATGCCCAGCGGAATTCCACGAATGAGTATATTAAACTCGACATAGCAGGGCTCCAGTCCAGTACACTCGTCACAGCCCTGATGACAAGGAAGACAGTTGAAGGCATTGTCGTACAAGTTCGACTGATTTCGCATTTTTTTAACAAACTCCTCCTCGATAAGTGACCCGTTAAAGTATGTCTGAGTTGAGTTCTCAGGCAGGTAAAATCCCTTGCTGCACTGACATTTGTAAGAACCTCTTCGGAACCCGCCACCAGCACTGAAGACACACTGAAACAAACAGATAGAAAACGATACAATTAAGGGGCACATTTTTGGTAAATTAAAACATTAAGACAAAAAAAACAAAAAAATGGAAATGAGTGTTAGAGTTTGGTATTACAGCTTTTGTTACCAAAGTATCTCTATCACATATCTGCTGATTAAGGGCACACTTGCAAAACTTTTCGCTTATCCAATAAGGTGTAAAGTTTTATTGGCAGAGGAAATTGGAGGGCCTGTAATAAACCACCAACCTTTGGTTAACACTGAAGAACTTTCCCATGTGTATGTACGTACGTACTGATGTTACATAAGAGCATTAGACTGTGCAAATGGCAACACAAGCGTCCTCCACCACTTCATGTTGGCTCCCAAACAGTGAGAGTGAGGAATCTACAAATTCCCTGTTCAAGGTTTCGTTTCGGCCCACAACCCCGGTTCCCTAGCCTTTGAAAGGCCGAAGAACCCCTAAACATCATACTATAGGTGCCTTCTCAGTATATCTAATTACCAGCAGTGGATGCATAATTGTCTAGTGCTACAAGAAGGCAGCTGATTGACTTTATGATATGGATATGGTTTAAACCTCCGAGGATCATGAAGAAACAACAGTCCTTAACTAAACAAAATTAGATCCAACTTTCGCGAGCTATCCAAAACGTGATTTATCAGGTAGCATTGAAAGGTTCAGGAATATGTTTTAAAATATTGCTCTTCAAAAATGTCTCTCACAATTATTACTTGAAATTCTTTTAAAATGAAGAAACATTTACAGAATTCAATGTATGCATCCAGGATATCACCAACAATGTTGTACATTCAGGAACTGTTTCTCATCTACAGCTCATCAACAATATAACCTGATGATATTTGTTGTAGACAGCTTCAATTTTCCAAGAATAAAAATACATGGGCACTTATCAACGTCTCAAAATCACCTGAATATCCTCACTTTCGGCAAGTTTACGATCACGTTTATTTTCTACTTTCGCAAATCCATTTTTTTTTGGACACAATAAGGGTCATTAATCTTTGGCACCTTGGCGCCCCCACCGCTTTTAACGCTCCAATTTATACCATTTCAGCATTTCCATCTTCAAGACCTTAAATGTTGGCGTTTCAAGCGTGTTTATTCCCTCATCTTTTAACGACTTGACCCTTTTCAAATAAGGCCCCATCTTAAACATTTCACAACATTTTAAAAATTCCTGGAACGCTCCTGGAGCATTATCCGATATTTGATACAAAAATTTATGGTGCCAATACCTTTAGGGCTTGTCTAAGGCTCCACGTTTATGAGATGACTAAAAACTAGAAGCTCTGCTGAGTGTTTATATAAACCGTACATGCCTTATGTTTTTGTGTGTGAGCCAAGTACAGAAATGGCTACTGTAAAATTATCTTTAACCTTTTCGAACCCTAAAGCACTTTTTTGTGGAATTTATACATAAAATTATTATGAATTTACACTGAAATGATTTGTTTGTGTTACTAAAATGCAAGCTTCATAAAACTGTGCAAATTATTTCTCTACACCCAATAGCTCTTTCGGGGCCTCCGTGGCTCAGTTGGTTAGCGCGCTAGCACAGCGTAATGACCCAGGAGTCTCTCATCAATGCGGTCGCTGTGAATTCAAGTCCAGCTCATGCTGGCTTCCTCTCGGGCCGTACGTGGGAAGGTCTGCCAGCAACCTGCGGATGGTCGTGGGTTTCCCCCAGGCTGTGCTGGGTTTCCACCCACCATAATTCTGGCCGCCGTCGTATAAGTGAAATATTCTTGAGTATGGCGTAAAACACCTATCAAATAAATAAATAAATCAATAGCTCTCTCTCAGAGTGTTTCAAAATCTTGGTTGCAAAGGAGGTTGGAAATGCCCAACTTCTGTAAAAATGAAGCCAAAAATTACAAAAACTGATGCCTCCATGTTCCATATTCGTGTCGAGTCGTGTCTAACAGCTAGTTCTGTATCGAATATTTCCTGAGGCATCATGAGCGTGAGTTTCATATGCACAGACACACACACCTACTGACGTGTGCAAAACAAGATGCCCACATTGTACTCACAGGTGACATTCATTAACTCCCATTCATTAAAAAAATTGCTCTTCAACGGGTTTTCAAGTATCTGATATATCACAGGTCTTCAATTACAAACACTCATGAGGAGATTAATGGCTATTACTTTGGCAGAATATTTATCTGTCTATTTGATGCATTCATGTGCAATATGATATTTGAAGGAACATAAAAAAATTGTACTGTTATTTTAGACGTCTTCTACATAAAGTTGACACTTCCAGATGTCTACTTGTATGCTTCTGACTTTGAGTGAACAATTGAATATTCAGTTTTAGAAGGGGATTTCCCTTCGACTATCAACTCACTCAAGTCATATTTAGAAAGGCATAACGAATAATTCCCTAAGGCTCAGATTGAATCCGCATCTAGTGTGATTTTTGGTTACTGTAATGCTTATTGCATGTTTGAAAGGTGTTTTTCAAGCAAATTCTGGGGGGGATTCACTGAGTGTGGGATGATAAAATTATACTTTTTGTGATGCTCTGGAATTGGTCAATCCAACCAATGTAGTTTTGCCACAAAAAAATTAAATTTAAAATACCCATAAATCGCACTGAAATTTGCTTTTCCCTATGCAAAAAGACTTTAGGGTAATTAGGGTAGCAGTCACACACCAACTCAGAGAGCTACATACATACATCCTGGAACTTTGTGTACATCCTGGAACTTTGTGTACCTTCTGGAACTTTGTGTACATCCTGGAACTTTGTGTACATCCTGGAACTTTGTGTACAACCTGGAACTTTGTGTACAACCTGGTGTATTGGTGTATATATAAAAGAAGGTCAACAATGTAACAAGCTTCAAGTACTCACTCTGGTTGTTTCAAGTCTGCAGTGGTGTGTATTGGAGAACATGCTCTTGTCATTGGCACACTGATTTATGTCCATATTATCTAGGTTAATGTCCACAAATACAACCCCTCTGAAAAATACAAATACAAAATCACATTAATTATACCGTTCTTTATTTCAACATACACTGATCAGGTATGTTGCAAATACTATCCAACACAAATACAACCCCTCTGAAAAATACAAATACAAAATCACACTAATTATACCGTTCTTTATTCCAACATACACTGATCAGGTATGTTGCAAATACTATCCAATACAAATACAACCCCTCTGAAAAATACAAATACAAAATCACATTAATTATACTGTTCTTTATTTCAACATACACTGATCAGGTATGTTGCAAATACTATCCAACGCAAATACATTGCCTCTGAAAAATACAAATATTTATTTTTTTATTTGACTGGTCATTACACATACTGTTTTCCAACATAACTTGACTGGACATGTTACAAATACACTGTCCAAAAGCCACAATGAATTATGTTTTGGAAATATGAATATAATAATACTAATGCAATTTCGTGGAAACATTAAAAATAAACAAGGCTAATCTGTTAGGTTACAAATACACGGTCAAATACAAACAAAAACCCCTGTGACAAATACAAATGGCCATTACACACAATGAACTTCAATTGGTAGGTTAAATCACTAAAGTAAAAATTTTAATTTACAAAGCCAGAAATTTGGCTCTAATATCAAATTTCAAAGTTTAACTTAAGTCAAAGATTGCATCGTGATCCCGGGTATTCCACACAGCCGATTTCTCACTGAAGTGAAAATTTGAAATACGATCTCAAAGCTTATTTTGGGGTTTTAGAAATTAAAATTTTGTACTCCTCATCAATGTTACCTTGAAGATTAGTGTCTAGATTTAGCTACTTTAATACTTACTGTTCCTTCCGTCAGCAGTACAAAAAAACATCATTCTATGCCTTGAGTGGATTTACTTCAAATACGGGTTCACAGGAATTCTTACATGCATTTAATCAAGGCAATCATGAAAAAAATTCTTACAACTGTTTAATTTTCCTAGTTATATTATGGCCAGAATTACTCAAGCACGCCAAACAGGTATTTTTAAGAGTGGTTTTATTCCTCTTTTGTTTCCTGCGGTGTCGCTAATCATTCTATAATCTGGATCAGAGATTATAACCATGGAGGATGGATTATCATTGTAAGATTGCTTTCGCACCTACCCTGGGCAGCATTCAAAGAGATATCACTCGTTTTCACACCTTTGATGAGTAATTTTGATCAACAACCAGTAATTCAACACAGGTCAATTTTTCTTGATTAACGCAGCCAAGCAACATGATTAGCCTTGGATTGTTTTTGGTTTTAATTGTTCTTTGTAACCGGGTCAGAAACCACCAGCATTGCTATTTCTGTCAAATGGCCCTCACATTATTGTACACAGTTCACCATTTGTTAGAAGTTCATGCACTGGTCAACGGGAGAGACACAGACAACCAGATAGCGTGTATCAAAGCGACATTCATTGGAAGGCATCAGGTGTTTGTCTTTACTTTTCTTTCACTTTTACCTGCATACCTGACCTAAGATTGATCAAACTAATGATGAATGAAGTCTCACTTTGTTTTACACCCAAGAAGGCATATCAACAGAGTTTATGTACATAACTTTATCGCCTAATTTTCCCTCTATGCTGTTAAAACTGCCCACCAGGATTTCTTATCCCATCTCCTGCCAGCCCTGCAAAGATTTTGCTCTGTTTGGTGGGTATAAAACCCTTCCATCTTGTTCCATGAATCCAAGCTTTCCTGAGGGCCAAATTGTCTGGAAACTAGAAAAAACTAACTCCAGGCTTCTTTGATGACCTTTTTTTACAACCGTATGCAGAACAGCAAACCCTTTCGTGGATAAATTTGATATGCTTGATATGACTTGTGTGGCTTTTTAACACCTTACTCACATTGCTGTACTTTTTTTTCCAATATTTTTTTTACATTCAATTTAACAATATATACAGGGGTAACTAATTATGAATAAATAACCGATCTGGACACTTAATCCTTTAAGACAAATGTGTCCAAATTTCACCTTCCAGCATCAAAAACTAAGCGCCATACAGAGTTTTTAAATTTTGACTTAAATCAGAAAGGGCTTTATGAAATCGGCCCCTAATGCTTAGGGTATTAAGACATAAGCCCTTGTCATTTTGGGTTGTACAAGCCTGCTAAAAATTTTTTTAAAAATTCAATATATATGACGGCTGGGTTTATTTGACAGATGTTCACACTAAAAAAATTCACATTATTTCATTTCATTATGTTGTTGTGTTTAGTCACAGATTCTATACTTTTAACATTCTTTAACATGAGACCTAAGACCTTTACCCCAACACCAAGACATTTTTACAACAGAAAATCTGTTTTTATGGGCAAACAAAGGTCTTAAAATGTTACTTTTGATGATGAAACTCAATTTTTCCAGTAGAATATCTATATATTTATATTTAAACCTTAAAATCTGTCTACGATCAACAGAACCCTTAGAATTGAGCAAAACCTAAATATGGTTAAAATGTTAGGTTAAATACAGTATCTGTCAAGTGTTTAGATACACTATTTGTAAAATGCTTAGATACAGTATGTCAAGTGTTTAGATACAGTATGTCAAGTGTTTAGATACACTATATGTAAAATGCTTAGATACAGTATATGTCAAGTGTTTAGATACACTCTATGTAAAGTGTTTAGATACAGTATATGTAAAGAGCTTAGATACACTATATGTAAAGTGCTTAGATACAGTATATGCCAAGTGTTTAGATACACTATATATCAAGTGTTTATTAAGTGTGGTTGACAAAAGAGATAGTACACCCTAAGACTTAATGTTCATGACAGTTCGTCATGCTGGTCAGGTCTTATCGGTGCACCAATGTAGCCACAGTTATTAGCGACAGACTGCGATTCCACTAACAAAATGTGCGTCGCTCTACACCACTCGTCGTCGCTGTGATGCAGTCGGTTAGCATCACAGCCAGTTGGGTCTCTTGCAGAAAGCGGGGAATTCTATCGAATACAATATCCAGCACCTTGATCTATACATGCATGTATACACAGGAACGATAGCATTGTTACTCCGGCAGCAACTAGCTCACTCACTCGCACTGCATTCTGGGACGATCAATACAACGGTGTCTGTCAGATTTCATCCGTGCAAGAACCCTCGATCAATCCTTTGCTGACTCGCCAAATGGAACAGTCCACCTCAGCTGAGAGGGGGGACACCAGTGTTAATGTACCACTCAGCCTACTATACATGTATACGTTGGAGCCCTCAATATCTGTGTAACTATGACTAGAAAAAGTATTCTCTGAACACTGTACAATTTTACAGCCACGAATGATACAATGTATGCAATGTGCATCAACGCTGGATACATGTTTGTCCTCACCTGTGTATCCTAAATGACCTAAAAATTTCGCTCTCAAAAGTGCATTTTTAGAGGCAAATAAACGTCACAAAATATTATTTTGAAGCTGAAACTTTTCCAGTAGAATATCATTCCACGTTCCAAACAAACCTCAAAACACCTTTCTAGAATCAACAGAGCTCTAAGAATCAGGAAAAATGGGCAAGTTAGTCATGGACGAAATTTAGTGTATGCACTGAATAATGTATACAGTTATATCTCATGTAATGTATACAATGTAATCTTTGTCCATGTATTGTCACACATGTTATTATCTCTGTACATAAAACGGATACAATGTAATACATCCTTGTTCTTCTCTGCATGCATAAAGTTGTATACAATGTTCATCCTTGTATATAATCTGTACAATGCTCAAACATGTACTTGCAATATTGTATACATTTTTGTCTATGTATGTAGGAAAATTTCAAAATACTTTAAATGGCCATAAATTTCGTCCATGACTAATTTGCCAATTTTTCCTGATTCTGTGAGTTTTGCTGATTTTAAAAAAATGTTTTGAGGTATCCTTGGAACATGGGATGATATTCTACTGGAAAATTGTAAGTTTCAGCACCAAATATAGTATTTTGTGAGACTTATTTGCCTCTAAAAGTGCACTCCTGTAGGTGAAATTTCAGGTCATTTTGGGTACTCAACAATTTTTACCAGTTATGTATAACTCCAGATGCCAATTCAAAAGGTAGTTCTTTTGGTTTTGAAGGCTAAAATGTCATGCTCAGGTGGGAGCACATACAAACAGAAAACAGCAGAGTATCTCACGCTCTTCTAATATGCCAAATTGGTTGAATTTTTGGGGGGGTGACCCATGACCATCCGCAGGTTGTTGGCAGACCTTTCCACTTAAGGCCAGAGAGGAAGCCAGCATGAGCTGGACTTGAACTCACAGCAACCCTATTGGTCAGAGGTATACATGCACTGGTAAAATGTTGATTTTGTACATGTGTATATCATACAATGTACACAATATATATCCTTTTCAAAATGCATGTATTTTACAATGTATGCATGCACATCTTTGTACATATATACATATCATACAATGTATGCAATATATATCATTTTGAACATTATGTATTTTACAATGTATGCATGCACATCTTTGTACATATATACATATCATACAATGTATGCAATATATATCATTTTGAACATTATGTATTTTACAATGTATGCATGCACATCTTTGTACATATATACATATCATGCAATGTAAGCAATATTTATCATTTTGGACATTATATATTTTACAATGTATGCATGCACATCTTTGTACATATATACATATCATACAACTTATGCAATATATACCATGTTGAACATGTATGTATTTCACAATGTATCCATGTACATGTAAAAATTATACAATGTACACATGTAAATATTACACACTGTATACTAAGTATTACAAATTTCTACAATCTCATAACCATACAGACTACTTGCCTGAGCTGTATACAGTTCATGCTGGCGCCCATGAACACCATATACTAAATCATATACCTAATCAATGCATAACGTATCTGCTGCGCACTGACTATCCGTACATATAATAAAGACTGACCACAAAATCATATGCATAGATGCAGATGTAATTAATGCAATGTATGACTACTATATTAAATACATGATCTGACTAGCCAACAGGGTTTTCATTTAGAATTAGAGAAGGAGGTCAGAGTTCAAAAGTAAGCGGTTGGATTGAAAGTAATTATGCCACAACTACTAATGATTTAAACAAGAATATTCAAAGTAGGCAGCTAGTGGGATGGCAGTAGACAGCTGTCTGCAGCCTGCTACTTGCCCTTTTTGAAAACCTTGGCCTAATGATTTAGAGCCACAGATGATGTATGTTGATAATACAACTTCTAACAGAGGTTCCTTCCCAAAACGCTGGGTATTTTTCCTATCCTCAATAATACTGAAACTTCGTAGCCTTCCCTACCTAACCATGTCACAATCAGGAACAGGGGTCATTGAACCAAATGGGCGTATGCCCAAGAAGTACAGACTGGATGACACAGTCACTGATACATGCTCCAACGGCCTGGCGATATTTCTTTTCATTCATGTCATTGGTAGATGATATTTATTTCTTCAGTGTATCGATGGATTATCATTTTTTTTCTTTCACTAATGCATTATATTACCTTTTTGATTTGATTGTCAGACTGTAGTACTTTGATTTGATTGAAGGGTGATACTTCTTTTTTATTTGGTTTATGCGTTGATTGTATTTCTTGTCTTGCGGCTTCTGTGGCTCAGTTGGTTAGTGTGCTAGCGCAGCGTAATGACCCGGAAGCCTCTCACCAATGCGTTCATGCTGGCTTCCTCTCCGGCCGTAAGTGGGAAGGTCTGCAGCAACCTGCTGATGGTCATGGGTCCCCCCGGGCTATGCCCGGTTTCCTCCCACCATAATGTTGGCAGCTATCGTACTAGTGAAATATTCTTGAGTATGGCGTAAAACACCCATCAAATAAATAAATAAATAAAGTTTCTTGTCTTAATTTTATTGACAGAGGAGGATCTTCATTTCTTTTGTTTGACTGGTGGATTGTTTCTATATTTCCTTAAACTGACTGAATGCTCCAATATCCATTTTCATCCATCTCATTCATGCATTATACTTCCTTTATTTTACTGATGGATGGTATTTCTGTTATTTAATGGGTGGGTGATATTTATTTCTGTTATACCATAGGTTTATGGTCAAACATTTCAGGAGTCTGAGCAATATTAGTGGACTTGGGGACCTACTTATCAAGAAAACCATCAGAGATACCCTCAAGAAACCTTCAGATCTTTAGCTACTGATTACATGTACTACAGCCAGAGAACCTAGTCACCAAGGAAACGATGAGAGATAGCTTCAAGAAACCTCCAGATCTAGCTACCAATTACATGCATTACAGCCAGAGAACCTAGTCACCAAGAAAACCATAAGAGATACCTTCAAGAAACCTCCAGATCTAGCTGTCAATTACACCTATCACAGCCAGAGAACCTAGTCACCAAGAAAACCATAAGAGATACCTTCAAGAAACCTCCAGATCTAGCTGTCAATTTCACATATTACAGCCAGAGAACCTAGTCACCAAGGAAACCATAAGAGATAGCTTCAAGAAACCTCCAGATCTAGCTGTCAATTACACCTATCACAGCCAGAGAACCTAGTCACCAAGAAAACCATAAGAGATACCTTCAAGAAACCTCCAGATCTAGCTGTCAATTACACATATTACAGCCAGAGAACCTAGTCACCAAGGAAACCACGAGAGATAGCTTCAAGAAACCTCCAGATCTAGCTACCAATTACATGCATTACAGCCAGAGAACCTAGTCACCAAGAAAACCATGACAGATACCTTCAAGAAACCTCCAGATCTAGCTACCAATTACATGCATTACAGCAAGAGAACCTAGTCACCAAGGAAACCACGAGAGATAGCTTCAAGAAACCTCCAGATCTAGCTACCAATTACATGCATTACAGCCAGAGAATCTAGTCACCAAGGAAACCATGAAAGATACCTTCAAGAAACCTCCAGATCTAGCTGTCAATTACACCTATCACAGCCAGAGAACCTAGTCACCAAGAAAACCATAAGGGATACCTTCAAGAAACGTCCAGATCTAGCTGTCAATTACACATATCACAGCCAGAGAACCTAGTCACCAAGAAAACCATGACAGATACCTTCAAGAAACCTCCAGATCCAGCTGTCAATTACACATATTACAGCCAGAGAACCTAGTCACCAAGAAAACCATAAGAGATAGCTTCAAGAAACCTCCAGATCTAGCTGTCAATTACACATATTACAGCCAGAGAACCTAGTCACCAAGAAAACCATGAAAGATACCTTCAAGAAACCTCCAGATCTAGCTACCAATTACATGCATTACAGCCAGAGAATCTAGTCACCAAGGAAACCATGAAAGATACCTTCAAGAAACCTCCAGATCTAGCTGTCAATTACACATATTACAGCCAGAGAACCTAGTCACCAAGAAAACCATAAGAGATACCTTCAAGAAACCTCCAGATCTAGCTGTCAATTACACATATTACAGCCAGAGAACCTAGTCACCAAGAAAACCATAAGAGATACCTTCAAGAAACCTCCAGATCTAGCTGTCAATTACACATATCACAGCCAGAGAACCTAGTCACCAAGAAAACCATAAGAGATACCTTCAAGAAACCTCCAGATCTGGCTGTCAATTACACATATTACAGCCAGAGAACCTAGTCACCAAGAAAACCATAAGAGATACCTTCAAGAAACCTCCAGATCTAGCTGTCAATTACACATATCACAGCCAGAGAACCTAGTCACCAAGAAAACCATAAGAGATACCTTCAAGAAACCTCCAGATCTAGCTGTCAATTACACATATTACAGCCAGAGAACCTAGTCACCAAGAAAACCACAAGAGATACCTTCAAGAAACCTCCAGATCTAGCTGTCAATTACACCTATCACAGCCAGAGAACCTAGTCACCAAGAAAACCATAAGAGATACCTTCAAGAAACCTCCAGATCTAGCTGTCAATTTCACATATTACAGCCAGAGAACCTAGTCACCAAGGAAACCACGAGAGATAGCTTCAAGAAACCTCCAGATCTAGCTGTCAATTACACCTATCACAGCCAGAGAACCTAGTCACCAAGAAAACCATAAGAGATACCTTCAAGAAACCTCCAGATCTAGCTGTCAATTACACATATTACAGCCAGAGAACCTAGTCACCAAGGAAACCACGAGAGATAGCTTCAAGAAACCTCCAGATCTAGCTACCAATTACATGCATTACAGCCAGAGAACCTAGTCACCAAGAAAACCATGACAGATACCTTCAAGAAACCTCCAGATCTAGCTACCAATTACATGCATTACAGCAAGAGAACCTAGTCACCAAGGAAACCACGAGAGATAGCTTCAAGAAACCTCCAGATCTAGCTACCAATTACATGCATTACAGCCAGAGAATCTAGTCACCAAGGAAACCATGAAAGATACCTTCAAGAAACCTCCAGATCTAGCTGTCAATTACACCTATCACAGCCAGAGAACCTAGTCACCAAGAAAACCATAAGGGATACCTTCAAGAAACGTCCAGATCTAGCTGTCAATTACACATTTCACAGCCAGAGAACCTAGTCACCAAGAAAACCATGACAGATACCTTCAAGAAACCTTCAGATCCAGCTGTCAATTACACATATTACAGCCAGAGAACCTAGTCACCAAGAAAACCATAAGAGATAGCTTCAAGAAACCTCCAGATCTAGCTGTCAATTACACATATTACAGCCAGAGAACCTAGTCACCAAGAAAACCATGAAAGATACCTTCAAGAAACCTCCAGATCTAGCTACCAATTACATGCATTACAGCCAGAGAATCTAGTCACCAAGGAAACCATAAGAGATACCTTCAAGAAACCTCCAGATCTAGCTGTCAATTACACATATTACAGCCAGAGAACCTAGTCACAAAGAAAACCATAAGAGATACCTTCAAGAAACCTCCAGATCTAGCTGTCAATTACACATATTACAGCCAGAGAACCTAGTCACCAAGAAAACCATAAGAGATACCTTCAAGAAACCTCCAGATCTAGCTGTCAATTACACATATCACAGCCAGAGAACCTAGTCACCAAGAAAACCATAAGAGATACCTTCAAGAAACCTCCAGATCTAGCTGTCAATTACACATATTACAGCCAGAGAACCTAGTCACCAAGAAAACCATAAGAGATACCTTCAAGAAACCTCCAGATCTAGCTGTCAATTACACATATCACAGCCAGAGAACCTAGTCACCAAGAAAACCATAAGAGATACCTTCAAGAAACCTCCAGATCTAGCTGTCAATTACACATATTACAGCCAGAGAACCTAGTCACCAAGAAAACCACAAGAGATAGCTTCAAGAAACCTCCAGATCTAGCTGTCAATTACACATATTACAGCCAGAGAACCTAGTCACCAAGAAAACCACAAGAGATAGCTTCAAGAAACCTCCAGATCTGGCTGTCAATTCCACGTATTACAGCCAGAGAACCTAGTCACCAAGGAAACCATAAGAGATACCTTCAAGAAACCTCCAGATCTAGCTGTCAATTACACATATTACAGCCAGAGAACCTAGTCACCAAGAAAACCACAAGAGATAGCTTCAAGAAACCTCCAGATCTGGCTGTCAATTCCACGCATTACAGCCAGAGAACCTAGTCACCAAGAAAACCATAAGAGATACCTTCAAGAAACCTCCAGATCTAGCTGTCAATTACACATATCACAGCCAGAGAACCTAGTCACCAAGAAAACCATAAGAGATAGCTTCAAGAAACCTCCAGATCTAGCTGTCAATTACACATATTACAGCCAGAGAACCTAGTCACCAAGAAAACCACAAGAGATAGCTTCAAGAAACCTCCAGATCTGGCTGTCAATTCCACGCATTACAGCCAGAGAACCTAGTCACCAAGAAAACCATAAGAGATACCTTCAAGAAACCTCCAGATCTAGCTGTCAATTACACATATCACAGCCAGAGAACCTAGTCACCAAGAAAACCACGAGAGATAGCTTCAAGAAACCTCCAGATCTAGCTGTCAATTCCACGTATTACAGCCAGAGAACCTAGTCACCAAGGAAACCACGAGAGATACATAAGTCAGAAACCGCTTCGTGAAATCGGCCCCAGAATTCTTATTTAAATAACCACCTGCAGGATTATCAGTAAAAATACAGTTAAATCACAGATTGTAACAAACATAATTCCGACAGATTGACAATGTCACTGCTTTATCGTAATTGCCCTAATCACAATTTATACCATCTCGTGATGAAGTCATGCACGATTCCTACCACACCCTATATATTAGCAGCAATGTCAATCTACACAGAGATACCAATGCATTGTCTCTATATAAACTTTGTAGCCGGAAAATTGGCCACCATGAATACGTCTAAATATGTTTACTTTTTGGTTTTAATGTTAAGTTAAGTGTGTAATGGAGAGTTCCCCCACCAATCTACCCCCCCCCCCCCCACCCCACCCTCCTCCGCCAGTATTATTCATACCATTAAGGATGGAAGATCCTGTGGCTAAAACTCTCCTACATGTATATAATGACTATAATGAAGCCAGCTGATATTCACCAAGTTGACAATTAGAGTCACCTTTCACATGTAAGCAAAACAGAAATTGCTGCATGCATGCTGACCTAATTCAAAATCGGGTCAACTTTCATTTCAGCAGTTGTGGCATTCGTACACCATGCAAAGACACAAACCTTTTGAAGTGATTTCAAGCTGGTCGTAGAAATGAGTCTGCTCTATAATTATCAACCAAGTCCAGAATAAACTACCCTAATTCTTCTAAAAATTGGGACAGATATCAGTAGTGTTTAATGCAGAATATTAGATTTCTTTACCAGTTTTTTGGAAAAGTAAAGATATGAATATGTTGCTCATTTGATGGTCTAACCGTGTGAGAAGAAAGAAAACTCAATATTCCCGCTAGAACTATATGTATATTGGCTAAAATGAGAAGACCAGGTGTCCCAAATTTAAAAGGAACAGGGTAGAATCTGGATGTCCGAAATACCATCCCCCAACATTGCCTAAAATAAAACAAAGAAAACCTTTACTGTAACCAAACATGTTACTTAGTTTGGCCTCATACAGATTTTTTCATGGACCATTTGTGGTGTGCAATGACTGAACTATTGGTACATTGAGATTGATCGGAGAAATGTCACAATAAATGTCGCAATCAGAAGGGTTTTTCTAGCAAATTTCTTTCTAGAAACTCAATTTGAACAATCAGAAAATTGATAAAATTTTTTTATCAATGTATCAACTCCATTTTTCTCCCCATGTATATCTCAATATTCAATCTGTTTTAATCTTTTTTCATTAAACTCCTCATAACTAATTTACACCATGTCTGAAATCAAAGACGTGTGGTTACCCTTACGCAGGAAGTGAACACCTCAGGGTAAGGTACAGATGAGGTGTATGTGGGGTGCCTCATATGCCTCATGTACACCCCAGTGTGAGGTATAGATGAGGTGTATATTATCTGAGGTGTATTATACCTCAATTACACCACTACCATATACCTATACTTCAGATGTGCCTCAGGAACTTAGAAAAAATCAACAATTAGAAAATGTACCTCAGGTACACCTTAGAAACTTTGAAAGTTAAAAAAATAATGAATGATGTACCTAAGGTACACCTTAGAAACTTTGAGGGTTTTTGACCAATTTTTGAACATGAGATAATGTACCTTAAATACAACTCAGGAACCTTGCAAAAAATCAAAACTTTACAGAAGGTACCTTAGGTACAACTTTAAAACTTTGAGGGTTTTTGATTATAATTTAGTGGTCATGTACCTCAGGTACACCTCAAGACACTTTTTTAAAAGTTTTAATACAAAAGACCAGATTTACATTTTACTTCAGACAAAATGGTGATTACAAATATTTTTGTGCACAAGAAAAATGTTTACTAAATAAATATGAGCCTTTGTCTCACTCTATAATGACTTGCCATGCAGTGTTCAAATATTGACCAATCACAGTGCATAGATATATTTGCCCCTGATTATTCCAAGATGGCTGCATTAAACAAGGTGCATATACATGTATATTCCAGGCTGTGGGAAAACAGCCCAGTTATGCACAGATTGATACTTCCTAGGACAGAATTTGTAACATGTTTGGGTACATGAACAGTTCTAAGAAAGGACACAGAAGGAGTAGTCTTAAATTTTGATCTGGCAGCGAGACAACCTCATTTAAATGTATATCACTATAGTTGTTGTATGGCAGCCAAGATTTACAGATACTGAAACAAAGAACAGCATGCACTTCCAATCTTACTTACATTTATCTACGATCTATACAGCCAATATTTAAGTGTTTTGAGCTTGTTTTCTATCAAAATACAAGTGAAAACAGTATACACCCATACCTCAGTTGTACCTCAGAGACACCTCAGGCATATTTTGACCTAACATTTACAGCTGTACTTTGAGGTACTAATCTGCACAATTGGTAGTACCTCAGACACACCTCAGTTAAGATATGCTACACCCCAGTGGTACACCTCAGATGTACCTAAAGTATACCTCTAGTACACCTTATAAGGGTAAGGGCATAGATATTTTTAAGGTTGACTTGATTGTTAGGTAACAAATTCTGTCATCTCAGCTGTTGATATTTAATGCTAATTGTTGTGATAATGATGCAAGGCGATTGGATATTCAAAATCTATATTTAATATTATTTTCCAAGAGGAAGGCAAATTTTACAGGCCAATGTACAGTAGTATTACCTTTGTACATGTGATTGTATACATGCATATAAATCTGAAAAGTCCATAAGTGTGGAGTTATACTGACTCTAATATATTTCTAGTGATTTTGAGTGACTCAGTGATTTATAAAGAACAGTAAACAGGTGGGAAAGTACGGTTGTGATCACATGCATTGCTACTTTGGTCATAAACAAAGGCCATGTTTTGTGCAAGTTCATCTATCAAGTAACATTTTGTGTGGACCAATGGTCTAGTATCCCTTTGAAATCTTACATTTGTGAACGATTTTGCTAACGAAACAGCTATGTTGTTGTAACTGTTGAATGAAGCAGTACCGATATTGCTAATGAGCATTGCAAAGAGTTAGTGAACCCAAGTACTTTTCACAAAATACTTCATACAATTCTTGAAACCCTAAATTATGTCTAACGAACAAAGGCCTAGGAAAGTGGTATAATCGATGTAAATAAAGACGATCCGCATGAATTGTCAATCTGAAGTGAATATTTAACATAATTTTATAAACTATCGTTTGGTTGGTTGGCTGGTCATGCATATTCATGTTCCACACCTCTCTCACATGGACGTACTGTGCATTGAATGGACCCTCTAGCGAGCAATCATTTATCTATGAGTGGTTTCGTTTGTCGGTTAGGGAAAACAGAGACTGACGAAAGTGTCCCATCCAAGGGAGGTGCCAGGGGAAAACCCAAATCACAGCCATGTGAGCGTGCAACCTTTGACCAGTACTGGTGATGTGCCTGTGATTGCAGTGAGAGATGAAGCGAAGTCGGCACTAATCCGTTAGCAATGAAACACACGTTTGAAAGAAGAACAACCCTAAAGTCGGAAAAATACTCTCTTTATTTCATGACAATTCACCATAAACTTTGTCTAAAACTCGATTTTCCGATACTTCTCGGAAAGAGGTTAGAAGTTGCCAGACAAACCCCTGAATCAGAAGAGAACACGGTGTACATGAAAATCCATTATTGCACGAAAGTACCTGAACAGGAATACTTATGAAAATAATTATCTGGTTGAAGTTAAACTTAAGCATTCACAAGTTTTGATTTAGGGAAGATGGATGCATGCATGCAAATATACATAACTGTAGATACCTGCAGGTAGCTGGTAACCATGCACCTTCTTGATAAATCCTTTGAAATGATTTTAGAAATTTTTACTTACAGTGTGCTGAATCACACCATGTTGTATGCAAGAGGTAAATTTTGTTGTATTACCTGTTGCTTGGAAATCACCTTTCTGGGACAGGTGAACAATAATTCATTACCCGTCTGTAACAGATTTTCTAAAATTTCTAAGCATCATAAACATGCAATAATCACTTATTTTACATTGGCTGCTCAGAGCGATGAACAAAATCACTGTTTATACGAACATAGCTCTAGCAGCTAACGGCTGATGATCATAGTTACAACTCCTTTTGTTTCCTGGTGAACCAACATCCAAATTTCCGAACGTGTTGACGTGTTATTTCACCGAATTTTTCAAACAATAACCACCTTTGTGTACATGTACAAACTGTTATACAGGCAGGTGATTAACTGGTGACAAATCAATTGAAATTATATGCGATTTACTGTTAGATATCATCACTGATTTTTATGATCACGGCTCATGAAAATGAACAGATTGTCATCACCCAAAAAGCCCTAGCAAATTGCCACTGATTCTCAACCCACCTTTCCAAATTCCCTAACAAGATAAATAGGTACATGTAATATTCATTGATTATGGAATTGTGCATATGATCTGGGCCGCGCTTGCACACAGAGATTGTAGCTACAACAGACCCTACAACTGAGTTCACGATTGTAAAAATACATTGCACTGCTTGCACAAAGGAATTGTAAGGCAACTGTAATTTTCTGAAGTTACAATCGCCATCGGAGAACAAATTTGACTTGAACATAAAGGTGCCCTGTGTAAATGGACAATGTACCGGTCAATAACTTTTCTTGTCTTCATTTTCAACGTCGTACATAAGTCTATGAGTTGTACATCGTAATGATTCAGTAACTAACAACAACAACAACATCTGAACAAAAGTTTGTAACATCATACAAAGACAATTACACTGCACATCTTTTCAAACCGAGTCGAAAAGTACGAACTAGTAGTCTACCTAAGGCAAGTATTTGCACTGAACGTTAGTTTTGGAGCGACTGTAGATATTTACAACAGGGTCGACCTGACTGTAATTTCTGATTGCAAGTTACAACTATCATAGCCCACAACCCCTTTGTGAAAAGAGGTTGAGATCAAGATCTCAGTGATTTGCAATTAACCGAGGTTTGCAGTCCCTTTGTGCAAAAACGGGATCAATATCAAAATCAATATTTATACACACACACACACACATGTAGAATATGACAAAACTGTCAAAATTACAACTCCCATTGCATCACAGAGCCAAGCCAATCATCCAAATTTCCTGATATCCAATATATGTCATTTATTTATTATGACTGCTCATGGGAGAGTGACCAAAACACTGTAACAACTGGTGACAACTGGTTAACAAAATTACCTGTATGGTTAACTATAGCACAGTATTATTTTATTCTAACTGTTCATGTAAATGGTTAAATGGTAGCAAATAGCACACTCCTTTATAGCCCCAATGGATTAAGCAGAATAAGGTAAAAACAAATGCAGTGATGTTAGTATATTACATATACATATTACACATACATATACATTGCAGTTTAGTGTATTAAAGTCACTGGCCCACAGTTATACATATGACAAATACAGTATATACGCCTCCTTCTCGTTCAGTTTTCACGCATTTTTTTTTGTCGACTGTCGCTGTCAATAATGACAAGGAGGCATCAATCAATAGCGAGCCGCCACGGAGTGAGGCGAGTTACGCAGTACGACAGATATGGCAGTGGTGGCAGCGGTGGCAGCAGCAGGCGTGATGGCCCGAAGCACACATCGTGCTCAGCTCTAGCTAAGGCGAGTCTGCCCAGGTTGTGGGGTGATCTACCAGTACACATCTCCTGGTTAACCCGCCTATTGATTTTACCCCCTCACATTCCACCTAACCACCAGTGGCACAAGTAGCAGCATAATCTTGGACGAAAAATCCCTGCTTCAAGAAAGCCTTCCGACTGAACGACGAGGTACGGGGCTACATGTGGCCGGGAATAACACACAACAGAGAGGAAACAAGGTGATTGTTTGGGGAATTCTAAAATTGTGGCTTCCATCTGAACATGAGGGTTAAGTGACTTCAGTTTTCCTGCGAGTCAGAGATACGAGTGACTGTCCTATGCAACAATTAATGACGCACTTACACACCACAAAGGAAACAGGGTGACTGTTTTGGTAAATCTGAAACTGTGGCTTTGAATATGAGGGTAACAGATTTCAGTTTTCAAGCAAAACAAAAAAAAGATCAGAAATATGAGTGGTTATTCTATACAGGAAATTACAACACACGGACCCAGCCTCTTGAAACCCGTATCACAAAAAACTACGATGTGCTATCAGTTGTCATCGACTGAACAACCATGGAGATATATGTAGGAGGAACAACAATACGCTCAGTCAGCCCAGCGAGCCAGTGAGACATACCCGCAGTGTCTTTCTACTCTAAATGAACCCTCCCGCAGTCAGGCAGCCTTTGATGTCTAATGTATGATACCGTGCCTCACAAGGTGTCCTGGCTTAGGGTGAACTGCTTCGAAAAGGGATCCCATCATGCGCACTTACCTTGAGTAAAAAGCGTCAAACTGCAAATTCTGTGCACCACAAAGATGTAGTAAGGTCATACTTGTGCGTCTAAGTGGACATTTAAATCACATTTACAGGACTACTGTATTGGAAGATATAGTATGTAAAGGACAGGGATATTTATTGAGCTATCGGGAACATTTATGCTGGTCGCCATAGGTGCACATGCACAGTCCCCGCTGATTTTAAAAATGTAACCTACCGAAGAAAATTACTGGCTGTGAATACACGCCTCTGCTGAATGTTTATTAGCTTCCTGCTAATGTTTGTCTTATATAATTTGTAACCAATGCCTGTGGAGACATTTGCAGTGGCAACATTATAAGGTAAGTGTACTATCGTGAGAGGGTTCAATAAACTTTGGTGCACTGAAATGGAATATGGGCAAATCCAACATTGAACAGGAATGTCGTCCTTGTTTACACCTCCAAA
Source organism: Liolophura sinensis (assembly GCF_032854445.1). Lineage (NCBI taxonomy): Eukaryota > Metazoa > Mollusca > Polyplacophora > Chitonida > Chitonidae > Liolophura > Liolophura sinensis. Next base: position 20,782,585 of record NC_088298.1, on the reverse strand, counting down.
GTTATTATTATTACTATAATTATATATATATATATATATATATATATATATATATATATATATATATATAGGCCCCTATATATATATATATATATATATATATATTGGTGGCATGTTGTGTTATGATTATTTCAAAATGGTTCTTTATAGTGAAATGAAATGAACAGAAATTCAAATTAACTGCATGAAGCTGAGTTCTCTCTGCACAAGTTACTGCATTGGCCGATGGGCCTATATTTTTTGTAAAGAATTTCCAGGTGAAATGGTCCAAGGACAAAAATATGTACTCCAAATTATCGTTAATGATACCAAGAAAAATGGGGAAAAAACTGCCATAATTCTGTCGAAATTGAAAACCAAACACACGAAAATTCAAACGTGTTTTGTATGTCATGGTGAAACAATGCATCACATTTCAATTCACTCCGATGAAGCACTGTGAAAAAAAAAATGTCCGGGAACTTATGTCCATTACCAAAAGAAATCGATGAAAATGTCTTTATATTAGAACTGTTTGGTAAATATACTTAAAAATACTTTCTATAGTTTGGACAAAAGCGAAGTACCTCTTGCACTGACGATAGGCATGTACATAAGTGTGCATACATGTACTCTCTTCATTTGCTAGGAAAAGGATGTTACACTGTAACAGATCAGAAATTGTTGTCTTTAAAAGGAATATCACCCAAACATGTGTGGTCATTACTATCCAATCATTCAATACTAATCTCAATGTTAAAACTGAGTCCGAGTCCTGGTGTCGATATCGTACATTAAACACTCTGAAGAGCCAGAGTTGTTCCTCCTTCTATATATACCTCCATCATACAACCAGCTTGTGATATACAATACTGTCACCAAAACATTGCCATATGCAGTAGAAACAGTGTAGCACAACTAAAAAATGAAGAGGCACTGAGGCAGTGTAGCACAACTAAAAATGACCAGGCACTGAGGCAGTGTAGCACAACTAAAAATAAGCAGGCACTGAGGCAGTGTAGCGCTACTAGAGATGATAGGCACTGTAACAGTGTAGCACAGCCAGAGAGACAACAACTGTGACAGTGTAACACAGCCAGAGATGACAGGCACTGTGACAGTGTAGCAAAACTACAAATGACAGACAGTGTGACAGTATAACACAGCTAGAGATGACAGGCACTGTGACAGTGTAGCACAGCCAGAGATGTCAGTCACTGTGACAGTGTAGCACAGCCAGAGATGTCAGTCACTGTGACAGTGTAACACAGCCAGAGATGACAGACACTGTGACAGTGTAACACAGCCAGAGATGACAGGCACTGTGACAGTGTAACACAGCCAGAGATGACAGGCACTGTGACAGTGTAGCAAAACTACAAATGACAGACAGTGTGACAGTATAACACAGCTAGAGATGACAGGCACTGTGACAGTGTAGCACAGCCAGAGATGTCAGTCACTGTGACAGTGTAGCACAGCCAGAGATGTCATTCACTGTGACAGTGTAGCAAAACTAGAAATGACAGACAGTGTGACAGTATAACACGGCTAGAGATGACAGGCACTGTGACAGTGTAGCACAGGCACTGTGACAGTGTAGCACAACTAGAGATGACAGGCACTGTAACAGAATAGCACAACCAGAGATGACAGGCAAAGTGACAGTGTAGCATAGTCAAAGATGACAGGCACTGTGACAGTGTAGCACAGCCACAGATGACAGGCACTGTGACAGTGTAGCACAGCCACAGATGACAGGTACTGTGACAGTGTAGCATAGTCAAAGATGACAAGCACTGTGACAGTGTAGCACAACTAGAGATGACAGGCACTGTGACAGTATAGCACAACTAGAGATGACAGGCACTGTGACAGTGTAGTACAACTAGAGATGACAGGCACTGTGACAGTGTAGTACAACTAGAGATGACAGGCACTGTGAATGTGTAACACAGTCAAAGATGACAGGCACTGTGAATGTGTAACACAGCCAGAGATGACTGGCTCTGTGACAATGTAACACAGCCAGAGATGACTGGCACTGTGACAGTGTAGTACAACTAGAAATGACAGGCACTGTGACAGTGTAGTACAACTAGAGATGACAGGCACTGTGACAATGTAACACAGCCAGAGATGACTGGCACTGTGACAATGTAACACAGCCAGAGATGACTGGCACTGTGACAGTGTAGTACAACTAGAAATGACAGGCACTGTGACAGTGTAACACAGCCAGAGATGACAGGCACTGAGACAGTATAGCACAACTAGAGATGACAGGCACTGTGACAGTGTAGTACAGTCAAAGATGACAGGCACTGTAAAAGTATAGCACAGTCAAAGATGACAGGCACTGTGACAGTGTAGTACAGTCAAAGATGACAGGCACTGTGACAGTATAGCACAGTCAAAGATGAGAGGCACTGTGACAGTGTAGTACAGTCAAAGATGACAGGCACTGTGACAGTGTAGCACAACTAGAGATGACAGGCACTGTGACAGTGTAACACAGCCAGAGATGACCAGGCACTGTGACAGTATAGCACAACTAAAGATGACAGGCACTGTGACAGTGTAGCAAAACTAAAAATGACAGGCACTGTGACAATGTAGACCAGCCAGAAATGACAGGCACTGTGACAGTGTAGTGCAACTAGAGATGACAGGCAATGTGACTGTGTAACACAGCCAGAGATGACAGGCACTGTGACAGTGTAGCACAACTACAAATGAGAGTTACTGTGATAATGTAGCACAGCCAGAGATGACAGGCATTGAGACAGTATAGCACAACTAGAGATGACAGGCACTGTGACAGTTTAGCACAACTAGAGGTTCCAATGTAGTGCAACTAGAAATGACAGGCACTGTGACAGTGTAGCACAATTACAAATGACACTTACTGTACCAGAGATGACACGCACTGTGACAGGGTAGCACAGTCAGAGATATCAGGCACTGTGACAGTCTAGAAAAACTAGAAATTACAGGCATTTTGACAGTGTAGCACAGGTAGAGATGACAGGCATTGTGACAGTATAGCACAACTAGAGATGACAGGCACTGTGACAGTGTAGCACAACCAGAGATGACAGGCACTGTGACAGTGTAGTGCAACTAGAAATGACAGGCACTGTGACAGTGTAGCACAACTACAAATGACACTTACTGTACCAGAGATGACAGGCACTGTGACAGTGTAGCACAGCCAGAGATGACAGGCACTGTAACAGTGTAGCACAGCCAGAGATGACAGGCACTGTGACAGTGTAGTGCAACTAGAAATGACAGGCACTGTGACAGTGTAGCACAACTACAAATGACACTTACTGTATCAAAGATGACAGGCACTGTGACAGTGTAGCACAGCCAGAGATGACAGGCACTGTGACAGTGTAGCACAACTAGAGATGACCAGGCACTGTGACAGTGTAACACAGCCAGAGATGACTGGCACTGTGACAGTGTAGCGCAATTAGAAATGACAAGCACTGTGACAGTGTAGAACAGCCAGAGATGACAGTTACTGTAACAGTGTAGCACAGCTAGAGATGGCAGGCACTATGACAGTGTAGCACAGCCAGAGATGACAGGCACTGTGACAGTCCAGTGCAACTAGAGATGACAGGCACTGTGACAATGTAGTACAACTATAAATGACAGGCACTGTGACAGTGTAAAAAAAGGACAGGTGAAAATAAATAATACACAGGCATCACAATATTTCATGGTATGCATCAAATCGGCTGATTTTACAATATTTTCCCAGCTAGCATGATGTTGTGGATTGTGTACACATTAAAGTTTGACAATGATTGGGGCAGTATATACTAGAGTAAAATTGAACCATGATAAACAAAAGCATTATCACAAAAACCCGGACAGACTGGAGAAACAGTATATTCCTTTCACTCACAATTGCCCACCTGTGCAACTTCAGGTAAATCGCAGGTGTGTCTTATTAAGGCTGCTGATAATTAATTGTTCATTTCTCCTGACTCTCTGTGTACATGTTTTGTAACCCAATCACTGTGTTAATTACAGACCATTTTGAAAATAAATTAAAAACAATATAATTTTGTCTTTATCATGCACAACAAATTATAGCAGTAAAAATTTTACATATTTTTATTAAGCTTGAATGTGTTCCAGATCAAATCAGGAAAAAAAAAACATCATATTGGGCAAAAATTGTAAACTAATAGTTAGTATTCATTGCTTGTAGTGGCATTTATGACTGAGAGAAAAAAAAATGTCAGAGAAACAAATAATCAATTACCAGTGGCCTAATGCTCGATTGATTACAGGCTTTAATAAAGCTTGAGGCTTCCCGTGCACCCAGCAGGCAACTGACTTCGGGTGTGATCAGGATGAGGTGAGGGGGGGGGGGGAGGAGGGGGAGGAGAATTAGGGGTAGGGGAGCTGGGACATGAGTGAGAAATGACCCCAGCTTGCCTTCGGCAGGCTATAGAGTGGTGAGCTTCGGCAGGAGTCTCAGCGGCCGGCCTGATTCAGACGGATTGACGTCACGGGCAGGCGGTTGCCGAGTTACCGCTAACACCTTGAAAGCACTTTGAAGAAAATGTTGACGTCAGGGCCGGCTTGCTCGAGGTGTGTTGTCGTTGCTATTTTGAGCGCCGCTGCCTCGTTGACAATCAATGTCTGAGAACAGGCAGGTTAAAAATAAACTTATTGTGAAGTCAAATGATTGTATCAGCAAAATGTTGTATCAAGGATTGATGAAGGTTTGTTTGTTGCTACCAAGTTTCTGAATGGATAATCATACATGTGCCATGACAACACGACATAAAGTATAAACACAACTGAAGCTGACGTTCGTACTTCACACGATATACAGGTCCGTCAATCTCCAAGATACCTGGCTGAAATATTACTGTTAAGAGCAATGAAATCATAATCACTCCATTATTCATTCATTCATTTACAAATTGGTTACATGAACAATCAAGCATTCAAAGAACACATATCAATTTATCTGAACAGTGACTGAATGTCTATTTATGTCATGTTGCAGTCACTTTAACTCTCCAATAAACTACTGTCTCCATGGCAATCAGACCTACACTTTGCATATCATTAGTCAAGTAGCTGTAATACAGGTAAATCATAAACATTCTTGACTGAAATACAGTCTGGACAAAATGTAATCCTCAAATTTAGAAATCCATGAAAACAAATATTTACAACGTAGCAAAGGAATCAAATGTAAACTGAAGGTTGAACACAATACAGATGACTCCTTAGAGCACATGTGTCGATCTCAATGCTCGCTTTACATTACTACCATCCCAGATCCATGAAAATAAATATTTACAACGTAGCAAAGGAATCAAATGTAAACTGAAGGTTGAACACAATACAGATGACTCCTTAGAGCACATGTGTCGATCTCAATGCTCGCTTTACATTACTACCATCCCAGATCCATGAAAATAAATATTTACAACGTAGCAAAGGAATCAAATGTAAACTGAAGGTTGAACACAATACAGATGACTCCTTAGAGCACATGTGTCCCTCTCAATGCTCGCTTTACATTACTACATCCCAGATCCATGAAAATAAATATTTACAACGTAACAAACGAATCAAATGTAAGCTTAAGTTGAAGGACACTACAGTTGACTTCTTAGAGCATGCGCCACTCTCTTGACACTTTCTATACATGACTACCAGCACCAGACAAGCTTTTGACCTTCGGAGCCTGTGTGAGGCATGTAGGTTTACTAAGGCTAAGCCTCACCACTTTTGACCTTTGGAGCCTGTGTGAGGCATGTAGGCTTACTAAGGCTAAGCCTCACCACTTTTGACCTTTGGAGCCTGTGTGAGGCATGTAGGCTTACTAAGGCTAAGCCTCACCACTTTTGACCTTTGGAGCCTGTGTGAGGCATGTAGGCTTACTAAGGCTAAGCCTCACCATTTGTGACCTTTGGAGCCTGTGTGAGGCATGTAGGCTTACTAAGGCTAAGCCTCACCACTTTTGACCTTTGCCTGTGTGAGGCATGTAGGCTTACTAAGGCTAAGCCTCACCACTTTTGACCTTTGGAGCCTGTGTGAGGCATGTAGGTTTACTAAGGCTAAGCCTCACCACTTGTGACCTTTGGAGCCTGTGTGAGGCACGTAGGCTTACTAAGGCTAAGCCTCACCATTTGTGACCTTTGGAGCCTGTGTGAGGCACGTAGGCTTACTAAGGCTAAGCCTCACCACTTTTGACCTTTGGAGCCTGTGTGAGCCAGAGGCATGTAGGCTTACTAAGGCTAAGCTTCACCACTTTTGACCTTTGGAGCCTGTGTGAGCCAGAGGCACGTAGGCTTACTAAGGCTAAGCCTCACCACTTTTGACCTTTGGAGCCTGTGTGAGGCATGTAGGCTTACTAAGGCTAAGCTTCACCACTTTTGTCCTCATGCAGAACCATGTTATCAGCATTCATCCATAAAATGGTTCAAAGGGTTGATTGAAAAATATACTGCGCATTGTTTAGATAAAGGGAATCGTGTGCATAAGGTATTGTTAGAAACAAAGGTCAAGACAGAGTTTTTGTGTTTTCTGACATCACTTCCTGCCTCATCACTGTGACCTGAGCGACCTTGGCTTTCTTCATGATTGCTGTACAAATTTCGCTAGTGGTGGCAGTGATGTAAAGCGAACATAGACAGCAGCACGAAGCACTGTGAGGAGTTTGTGTTGGTCTACGTGAATATTGAACCATTTCCTGTATCTGGGGTATAGTGATAAAGCCTAACACTTTAAGGTTGAATGATCCCGAAATAAAATGTTTATCACACCAGCCGCGATTGAGGAGTTATATCTAATGACGCCCGCTGATATCCCCTCTCTTAGCGCCAGGTTTGTAAGGCCTTTGTTCACTATGTCTAACAGTATAGCGTTAGAGGAATTATCGTAAAAATATTGTGCAGAGATTCATTACATGAAGGCCTAACAGAAAAACTATTCATTATTACATGAAGGCCTAACAGAAAAACTATTCATTATTACATGAAGGACTAACAGAAAAACTATTCATTATTACAAGAAGGCCTAACAGAAAAACTATTCATTATTACATGAAGGACTAACAGAAAAACTGTTCATTATTACATGAAGGACTAACAGAAAAACTATTCATTATTACATGAAGGACTAACAGAAAAACTATTCATTATTACATGAAGGCCTAACAGAAAAACTATTCATTATTACATGAAGGACTAACAGAAAAACTGTTCATTATTACATGAAGGACTAACAGAAAAACTATTCATTATTACATGAAGGACTAACAGAAAAACTATTCATTATTATATGAAGGACTAACAGAAAAACTATTCATTATTACATGAAGGACTAACATTAAAACTGTTCATTATTACATGAAGGACTAACAGAAAAACTGTTCATTATTCATGTACATGTACAGTCTTCTAGCCGCTTGATAAAAAGACTACAATCATATACACAAAATATCATGACGGTGAAAATGAAATTTTATCTTTTGACATTTTGTTTGGTTTACATCATGAATGAATGAATCAGTGATTATGGCTCTCGCTACTTCAATATTTAAGCCGTATGAGGGTGACTTTTGCATCCTGAAAATGATTGAAATTAATTTTTAATAATCAGGTATAAAGTTTACAATTTTAATACAAACTACTTCATGTCAACAGGCTTTTATAGTATTTTTTTCTTTTTTCCCCCCAAAAATGAGCCATGGACCAAAAATAAATAAATAAATAGAAGAAAAAAGAACGGTGGCATATTTCCATTTATTACAAATCTTTTCTAAATTCAAATTCTATCACGCGTTCATAACAGTGGAGATTCACGTTTTGATACATGTCTGCATGTAACACCATGAGAGTCCAAAGACGGTCCAGTCCTATACTCTGTCCATGTTGGTATTGATTGCAAGTTGCATCTAACATTGCAGCCGCTCGTCTCGCACATACATGTACAACACCTCACTGAACAGCAGCGGGGTTCGTTCCTTTTAGTGACAGGCTCTTTCCACAGCCCTCGACATAGAAATGAGCTTACTATACCATGTAGCATAACTTCGCGAGAAATGTCCCCGAAAAAAAAAAAGCTATGGAACATCTCCATCATGTTACAGTGGTTTAAGGCATGCATGCAAAACCTTGGTTCAATACATGCAGTAGTTTATAAGACACCATGCACTCTAGACATTTCCACAATACTGCTGGCCACTATTATATAAGTTTTATTTATTTATTTGACTGTTGTTTTACGCCGTACTCAAGAATATTTTACTAATACAACGGTGGTCAACATTATGGAGGGAGGAAACGGGCTCCATGGGGAAACCGATCCTCTGCAGTTTTCTCAGGCAGACCGTCCCATGTACAGCTGGAGAAAAAGTCAGCATGAGCTAGACTTGAACTCACAGCCACCGCAGAGGTGGGAGGCCGAAGTGCAAGTAAAATATTCTTCAGTACAACATAAACCACCAATCAAATAAATAAATAAACAAATACTCTTGACATTTACCATGACTTACACTTGGTAGCAAGGTCACCAAACAGCTTGAATGCTAGCCTTCAGCTTAGTGCTTATATTCCAATTCCTCTACCTTTTTGCATATGGAAGAGCAACTTTCAGGGAGATTTATTTATTTATTTGTTTGGTGTTCTACGCCATACTCAAGAATATTTCACTTATACAACGGCGGCCAGCATTATGGTGGGAGGAAACCGAGCAGAGCCCGGGGGAAACCCACGACCATCCACAGGTTGCTTAAGACCTTCCCACATACTCCCAAGATTTAAGGCAAAAAGTATAATTTTATATATTAGTCTATGCAGATTAATGTTCTGAGAATATACTTGAATAAACACCTTGCTAACATGCAAAAAGTTTCAGGTTTTACACAGGGATGAGACAGACATTAGGATGGAAAAGAGGAAACTTTACAGCACGACCATAATTTTGTCATTTTTAGCACTTCTGAATTAAATTCTGAACATTTTTCTGGTTCATTTTTTTGTATAAATAAAGAGGAATTTCTCTCAAAAGAGGACAAATATCATGCCTCTTATGGTAAATATTTACCATAACATGGGTTCTGTATACACAAACTAGGAGGTGGAGGTTAAGAATCTGGTAATTAGCTGTAATTAACACACACACACACCCTAAACTTCAACAACGGAACCTCCTCACGGCGTTATTTGAAGTTACTTTGCGTGTATGCAAAACCTCAGCTCAGTACATGCACTTTGAGATACAATGGGTTTTCTAGTGATGCTTAACACTCCCTTAGCACTGCATAGGATCTGTTGTGCTGTCACTAGGATGTTTACGTCACCTGTACCACTTGAGGTTGCCACTACTATCAGCGTTTCCTCCGAACTCCCAGGAATGTGGATATTTTTTCTTAACCTGATGATGATATCAAGGTTGCAATCCGCTCATACCTAAAGCATGTTTTTTTTTTTAGGTGGCGGTACCATTTCAGAGTTTTTTCCCATTGGCACACAAGTACCAAACAAAAGCCAGGTAGCAGTGTTCCTTCTGCTGACTACATAGTAAGGCTATCATTAAAAAGATGTTTGTTGGGCGTGACCTGACCAACCCCCCAAAAAAAGAGCCCCATACTGTTACAGTTTTTTTATATTTTTTTTCTTCATGTTAGTTTCTTTCAGATACCAAAATCTTTCGTTAGCCCGAATACAAGAAAGTATTCGCTACAGACCTACCTATTTTTTCTGATTTCAAAGTATCTCTTTGAAATCATGCGCTTAATTCTGAAAGTGCTTTTTACAGTCCACACTTTTAACACCCCACAAAAAAAAGTCCCACGGTGGGAGGCACAAATTGGCATTCCATAGCTGGGATTAAACCTGGGCCTTGTAAGTCCTAGCAATTGAAAGACTTCCCCAACATTGTACAAGCAATAAAAACAAATAAACATATTCTGCACAATTGTGAAGATCAATGAAAAAAAAAAAGAAAGAAAACAATTCAACAACGTACTTTATATGATTGTTATCTTAGAATGTAATCTTTCTCAAAATCAAATGAAATGTAATACATCTCTTCCAAGCTGTCGAGTGCTGACACAAATGAAAATGCAAATTTAGACATCAAAACACACTAGAATGCTTTGGGCAGTACTAGTTCCAGACAGACATTGATACACTGAATCTTTTACCTCCAAACAACAAAGAGTGTTATCAGAGCCCAGATGATTCCTAATCAATTGCCATGGCAACAAACTTTAGGTACTATGGATACCAGTGCTGGAATGACATGACTGGAGGTAAATTGTGATGAGACTGTTAGATAAGGTACTAAAATGTTACATCTCTGGGATACTACTGGGACCATGGGTAGATATATAAATGTCATAAAAATTAGTTGTTTCTTTTAATAGCCACTTTTATGTAATATTCATATGTGACCCTTAGCACAGTCTAATGATCGTTGTTCGTTGAAGACCCCCCGTTGTCTTCCTCCAATACAGTATGCAGTCTGTACATCAGATGTGAGAAAGTTCATCAGTAACTTGCCAAAGGTTGGTGGTTTAACCCAGACAGTTTTAACATGATGAGCATGGCATTAAACTTTTTGCATAAAAGGAATGGAAATCCAGCTCTAGCTAGTGAAGATGTTCATGGTTATGGCCTCTCAACTTTTCTCAACCAATATAACTGAAAAAAAAATGACCCCATTTCATGAGTAAGCATACTAACTTTCGTAAAGCAACTTCGACCAAAAAAAGATATTCTCAAGAACATAAAGATTGCAACCTTATACTGTCATGGACAGCATACAATACAGACTGTGGCAATTACAGTTGGTAATCTCAGTGACAACGGCTGAGCACACACCATTGTTGTAACAGCTCTGCGCAGAAGAGTTCGTTGCTGAGAAGCACAAACCCTCCCGCTGTGCTGCATGCCTCTAATATATGTGCAAGATGTGCGCCTGCAACCTTGGATGCAACTTGCAATCAATACTGGATAGTCTAGAAATGCCATCTTGTTACACCGTGTGTGTTCAAGCCAGACAAGATCTCGATCTGTTCGATGTTGCCTACATTTTAGTGTACCGTGTTCAGCTTACAGTACCTTAAATTTAGTTGAAGTAGCAACTCTCACTAATGCCAATATATGCGTGTGTTAACTATGACAGAATTTTTGTTCCACGCTGCTGGCATTTTAGTGTAAAGTGATGTTTTAGCCTTCAGTACCTTAAATTAGTAATTAAGTAGCAACTCTCATTATGGGCAATATATGCACATTTTCATCCTGACAGGATCTTTGCTCGATGTGGCTTGTATCTGAATGTATGGTGATGTCTTAGCCTAAAGTACCTTCAATTCAATTTTTAGTACCAATTCTCATTATAGGAAATACATTCATGTTCAATCACCCAGACAAGATCTCTGTTCTGTGTTGCCCGTATATCAGTGTACTGAGACGTCTTAACCTAAAGTACCTTCAATTCAGTTTTAAATATCAACTTTCATTATTAGCAATAATGAGTTCAACCCAGACAAGATCTCTGTTTGATGTTACCTGCACATGCAGTGGTGTCTACGCCTACAGTACCGAAACAATTCAGTTTAAGTAGCAACTCTTATTATAGGCAATATATACGCATTTTAACCCAAACAGGATCTGTGTTCTATATTACCTGCATTTTAGTGTGTACTCCAATTCTTCAACTTTTTCAACTGCCTATATGACCAATATTTCAAAACATTAAGAGAGAGCTATGGGATTTAGAGGAGTAATTAGCACAGTCTTAATTATGAAGCTTGCATCATTAGTGGCATATATATAGGTATAGTGAAAGCCTCAGTCTGTAGTAAATGCACATAGACAGGTACTTGTATCTTTTAATTCGCTTTTAAGTATTAATTCTCTTTATTAAAAATGATTGTCAGTTACCTAGAAAAGATCTTCGATTGCTGTTTTGTTGTCTATACTGTGGTGTGTAATTCTAAATAACTGATACAAAAACAATATCCCAGTCTATGGAGTCTTTGCTGTAATCCTTCAACCTTTCTGCATGATTGCAAGGTGTTTATTCAATCATATTCTTAAGGTGATATTCTGAATAGACTGATAAAATGATAAAATTTGTGTAGCCCTGAAATTGGCTAATCCAACCAATGTAATTTTGTCTCCAAAAATCAAGTTAAAAATGTGGATGAATTGTACCAAATTTATTTATTTATTAGATTGGTGTTTTACGCCGTTCTCAAGAATATTTCACTTATACGGTGGCCAGCATTATAGTGGGAGGAAAACGGGCAGAGCCCAGGGAAACCCACGACCATCTGCAAGTTGCTGACAGACCTTCTCACTTCAGGCCGGAGAGGAAGCCAGCATGAGCTGGACTTGAACTCACAGTGACCTCATTGGTGACAGGCTTCTTGGTCATCACACTGCGATAACACGCTAACCAACTGAGCCACGGAGGCCCCCGAATTGTACTGAAAGTTGATCTTTCATTTGCAAAAAGCTTGAGGAATAAGGGTACACAGCTCTCATTATTAAACCAACAACTCTGTTAATAGCAAGCTATGTTTCAAACATGTACAATGTAGTATATTTGATTTTAAATAGAGATTCACCCAATTCTACAAATAATATAATCAAATATTCCAAGAGAACTATGGGGTGTAGAGAAATAACTGGCACAGTTTTATTAAGCTTGCATCTTTGGTGACACAAACAAACCATTTTTATTGTCATCTTCATAATAAATGTATACAGCAATTCCAATGAAAAAAGTACTTTAGAGGCCGAAAAGGTTGACGGTTTACAGTATACCTAAACAAACATATTTTAATAATGGCCTTAATGATAACTGATGTGTGCTTGTGGATTCCCACACAAAACCCCTTAAATGAAGTTGATGGAGTACATACTGAAGCTTTCATCTAGCTGTATAATACTGAAATTTTCCTGTTTAAAGGACACGCGAAAAAGAGCTTTCAAACACTAGACTTTAGTTTTAAAGGAAATAAAGAAATTAATTATACCTAAGACATGAAAAAATGATGTTTGTTTTTGAGGCATGCTTTATCTCTTAATAACCTCTCTATTTTATGTACTTTTCAGCCAATAGTCAAACATTTTCAGAAATGACATATCATCAATGATCATGCATACAATGGAGGACAAGATGGACGCCCTCCATTCAGATGATTCCCCCCACATAATTGTTTTGACAGATATCACTGTTGATGTCACAACTGAGACTACTTAACTTTCGGACTGACCAATGGGGAATGTCTCGATCACTACTAAACCACAGAGATCAGTTTCATGGGTGGAGAAAACTGCTGGCCAGAAAACTAGGCTAGGGGTGGCAGTAATTATTAATGTAGTCAGTGATAATTAACACAAAGATACAAGTACATGTATGACAAAAAAAAAAGTAAAGTTTGTCAGATATAATATTTGAAGAATGTGTTTTAATATTTTTAACATGTGGTGAAGAGTTATCATAAAGGGCCCACTTCCACAAAACTTTGCAAAACATTTTTCATGTTTTTTGAAAAATTGACTTTTCAAAGTTTGGTGAAAGAGGGCACAGAGTGTTACCAAAGTTTTTTTTCATTAAAATCCATTCTAATCTGGAAGAGCAAAGATTCTATGACCAATGTGAGGTGGCCCTCACAGGGGGTTCCACCCCCTTCCCTCTGAGGCTAGATTAGACTCTCACAATATCACCACAGCCCCATAGGCATGAATAGTTCCATACAAGCAGTGTAACACTGGCCCAGAGCCCAGGTGTTTACCTTAGTCAGAAGCATTTGGTGAGAGACATGTTGGTCTGCAATCACCGTCTGCAGGCCAAAAACCAATGTGATTATTTCTTGCTTGCTACACAGGTATAGTTTGCTTTCGATAAAACGTCCAACCATAAAAGCAACTAAGGATACCTAGGCACAGCAACAAATGTAGCAAGTGCTGAAAAACATGCCCAAACAATTAACACCAACCAGCTATCAGAAACTGAACCAGTAAACAGAGAAATAAACTTGGCCTCGACACTTAGCCTTGGCTAACGCCAATGCCAGAATGAAAACAGCAAGGGGAAATCCAGCCAGCATCTGGGCCAGTTAATGATCTGGTTAGTTATCTTTAGGCTTCGGCATCTTCCCTGGTTCTTTACCAAGAATTCTCCAGCTGGCGTGACATCAGCCATCAACAGGCGTCAATCTTATACAGGAAATGTTTATCTCCATGGCTTACGGACAGGATAAACACCTAGATACCGAGGGCAATCAGATAACAGTTTGGTTGCATTCCTTGGCAATGGTGTATACAAATCTCAGCAGCAATCCATGCAACATCTGAAGCCGATACTTGTAAAGCTTTTTGTAATCAAGCAACCTAAACTTTAATGAGGAAGACGAACATGGCTCTGTGGTAAGAGGCACGCAAGACGAGGGTTCAATCCCAGACGTGGACAGGGTATTTATAGATTTCCTCCATCTCCTAGTTTGTGGGGCCTTCATGGCCGTAGGTGTTCAACTAAGCTCCTGTGCGCCATTTTACACAGACAAATATCTTAAGGGGGCCTCCGTGGCTCAGTCGGTTAAAGCGCTAGCGCAGCGTAATGACCCAGGAGTCTCTTACCAATGCGGTCGCTGTGAGTTCAAGTCCAGCTCATGCTGGCGGCCGTACGTGAGAAGGTCTGCCAGCAACCTGCGGATGGTCGTGGGTTTCCCCCGGGCTCTGCCCGGTTTCCACCCACCATAATGCTGGCCGCCGTCGTATAAGTGAAATATTCTTGAGTACGGCGTAAAACACCAATCAAATAAATAAATAAATCAAATATCTTAAGTAACCATAAATTTTGCCCACAAAAGTGCATTTTCAGAGACAAATAAATGTTACAAAATATTAATTTTGGTGCTGAAACTTACAATTTTTTAAGTAGAATATCATCCCATGTTCAAGGCAAACGTCTAAACACCTTTCGAAACTCAATAGAACTCTCGGAATCAGGAAAAATGGGCAAGTGAGTCATGGATGATATTTATGGTCATTTAGGATATTTGTTGTTCACAAAGCATAGAGAGCAGTATGTACTTGGCAAATGGTTACACATATCGGGTGAAGTAGTTCAACCTCCAGTCAGTGTACCTCAGAGTTTGACTGCTTGCCTGTAACCAAATATTGAGTGAATATCTGTCCACCACCGGAAAGTCTGCCAGTAAATTATCAAACATGCTTGGTTTAATCTGCACACTCCTGTTTTCTACACCCACACAATTGCATGACTGCCAGCTCGTAAAGTTAAAACCTTTTTCAAGCTTACACACCTCGCTATTATAACCGATGAAGATCTCAAATGCCACCCACCAACTGAAAATATTGCCTTTTTCAATGGCCTGTTCTTACACACTGATGTAAATAAGTCCTGTTAATTGACACCATAAAGTTGATACCTTGGTTCTATTAAGCACTGATTGATACCCAATGAACTGATACAATACCTGTGCAAATTATACTACTGTATGTGCCAGTCTGCCGGATAAAGACATGGTGCTCCATAGAGCATAAATTTCTTGATCGTTGAATACATGTCTCTATTGGGTACATCAGAAGGACCGATTCAAAATTCATAAAAAAAGAAACAAATTTTGCATTTGAACACATCATTTTGATGGTTTTTAAGGGATCAACTTGATAAAAATTCCTGTATTCAAGACTGCTTGTACTACAGGTAAATAAGCTCATAACATCCTACAGCTATACATACATTCCTTCCAGCCCTGGTATACACAAGCATATCATACAATGTGCCTGATACATCCATGCCAGGTTCTAAGGATTGCTATATTGGTTCTTTTTGGGGTCACATATGTTGGTTCTTATTTGGTTCTGTTCAGATAACATCTGCTTGTTCTTTTTGGTCACATATGATGGTTCTTTTGGGATCACCATATTATGGTTCTTTTGTTCTCATACTTTTGGGACAAATGTTGGTTCTTTTTGGCCATATTTTGGTAATTTTTGGTCACATATGTTGGTTCTTTTGGGATCACATTTACTGGTTCTTTATGGGCCACATCTGTTGGTCTGTTCAGAGTCACATATGTTGGTACTAAGGATTCAATATCAGGGTCACATGCAGGCAATTTTTCCTACTCATTCTAGGTTCACAAATTATTCCGATTTTAGCCTAGATTATGAGACTCGAAAGGGCACGGTAATTAAGAAGCTGTGGTTGACACT
The DNA here is from genome assembly GCF_032854445.1 of Liolophura sinensis. NCBI lineage: Eukaryota > Metazoa > Mollusca > Polyplacophora > Chitonida > Chitonidae > Liolophura > Liolophura sinensis. Next base: position 20,766,353 of record NC_088298.1, on the reverse strand, counting down.
GAATATATTGGCACCAAAATGACATATTAGTGTTTGATATGCTAGTAATATGTTGGTGAAAAGATCTGAAATGCAGATATACCAAGATCTGATATGCTGATATACCAAGATCTGATAAATTGATACCTAAGTCTGATATACTGACATCAAGATCTGATAAAATACCAACACCAAAGTCTGATGTATTTATTCCTTTGATTGGTGTCTCATTTATACAATGGCTACCCGAATTATAGTGGGAGGAAGCCCCACATGACTATCCTCAGGTTGTTGGCAGATCTTCCGACATCAGAAGCACTTCAGTGGTTCAAGATTCATAAAAAAAGTAACAAATTTTGCATTATTTGGGCATGCTTATGGCACACATGTGGCTCTACACACACAATGGCAGGGCTTTACACCATAAACAGAGCTACTGATATTGCAAGATATTGCTAGCGCGGAATCACTAATTCACCTGGAGTTGGAAGCTGTATCCTCTGAAGCTACATTAGGCCACATTAAAGGAGAAGAAAACTTAAAAACATGACACTATGGGCTGAAAAGAGCACATTTCTTTCTATCTGGTAGTGCCTGCTGCATAATTTTTTTTTTCTTTCCATACACGTAAAGCCTGAAAACGGCAAAGCTGGCATAAATCGCTATGTCCATCTCGTCCTCCATCTTTAACACACTGTAAATTATGCTGGGGATGTGTTGCCTCTCAGCCAATGAGAGTCGTCAAAACTGCCGGCTTGTTTGTGTAAACTCGGAACCTACCTCCAACATTCCGGTTTCCCGATCGTCAAGCTGAAAATGAACTGTACTGTTCGCTACCTTCTGAGAAGAAAAGTTCTACCGGAAATGTATGAACTGCACTTCCGAGGTTTCCAACAGAAATTCTCCTCCTAACACAGAAGACTTCAGGACTAGTTCTTAGGCAAAATGGAGTCACCCACAGAAGATTTTGACGCCGACTTTATTTATAATTTACCAACTTGAGGTACATATTAAAATTTTTTATGGCATGCACCTGCGAGGAAATGCATACTCTTTTCAATGGTATTTGTTTGTAATTTAAGTTTTCTTCTCCTTTAAACTGTTATTTTTATGGGCAGAGGGCCATTTAAATACTTTTGACATGTCTGGGGAAGGACATTTATAAAAATAAAACTTAAAAATCATCCAATATGTGGGAAATGTGGACTGTCCCAGCCATTTTTCCTGTGGACATATTTATGTGATCAGAAATCTTAGAAAAACAGGAAAAACACAACAATATCATGATATTACAAAATAAAAAGGTGGATTTTCAATTTCATTTTTATTTCATATTTGGATTTTTTGGTGTTGGGTTTGCTTGTAAAACAAAACAAAACTGGTATTGCCTTACAGCCTAGTGCAGCCCTACAGCCGCTATGGCACAAGTACACCCAGCTCTATAGGCCGATCACACCAACAGCAGTTCTGTTTAATGGTGAATGAGCTGAGGTCATATAAACAAAAGCACTGGTTCACAGCAATCACCTGTTGACCTCGTTAAGGGAACTACTGACAGGTAACATGAAAACCCAGGGCCCCACAGTTCAGATTACAACCAGACAGAACCCAGCTGGCTGGCACACATGGTTCTCTTTACCACATGAACAACTGTGGGCAAATTCTGTGCAAAACTGATTTCAATAGGTTTGTTGGCTTTTTTTTTTTTTTTTTTTTATCTCCCAGTTTTGAATAATTTTATGAATACACTAATTGTTCAACCTTTTCAACTGCCTCTGCGAGCATCATTTTGAAACATTGTGAGAGAATTATGAGGTATAGAGAAATAATCTGTACCGTTTTATCAGGCTTGCATCTATACTGACACAAGCAAATCATTTTTATTGTCATTTTCATAATAATTGTACGCATAAATATCACTGGAAGAAAACCCTTAGTTGTTGAGAAGGTTGAAGATTTATAGTAAGTTTTTTTCCTATACAAGGTATTTGCATGAAAAAATTACCGACAAAATATGTATTTTAAGATGCAAATAAAGATTATAAAATACTATGGTGGTGCTGAAACTCAATTTCCCAGGATGATAGCGGCCTACCTTGCAAACAAGCCTCAAAACGGCCAATAAAACCCAGCATTCCAAAGCAAACACTTTCTACTTGGCATTTTCAATTTCTCCAATGTTTCTACTGTAAGTTACTATGAATGGGGACACGATTTCCAATGCAGAGTGTCAATGAAATAGATATTTAATGTAGTAAGCTTGCTGCCGCTAAGTTAAAACATAGGCTGTTGAATCAAAATTAACATCCAGCTCCCGTGTAATGCGAGATCTCGATTATGACATTTCTGTTTTAAAAAATGGCGGCTTTCTGAAATGCAAAAGTGACCCATAAAACAATTCTGCAGATAAATTAAGAAATTCACACCTACACTAAAACTTAGCAGCAATCATGGGGTATCATAGACAATAACTGTAATCTGGCAACTGTGTGTATCACTCCAGACAACTTTTTGTATAAACAGCAATTTGCTATAGCAATCTGCTTCAAGAACTGGTTATTTTGTTAACAATGTAATACATATAGTAGTACCTGCCATTATTGGAAATGTGTTTGTTGGGCGTATAAATGAGTCCGTCCTGATTTCACATAGAAACAAGCTCCTGTTTGGCACACCTAAGAAATTAAAAGAACTATCCAGGACATCTTCCATTTCTATCATGTTTCTATACCATGAATATGAGCATTATAACAAACAATGATATAAACACTAAAATGTCACACTACCCCCAGATAGTTTAAACGTTAGTCAGTTACACAGTGCTAAGTCTGGCCTAGGCCAACGAGTTGGCCACTACTTTACAAGTACATGTATGTGGAGATCCCCACACTGGTCCTTACTGCCTCCACCAAGACAATTTCACTTTTCTTAACAACTCCAGATCATCCCAATGTTTGAAAATTTCTTTCCAAAGGAGCTTTTTGGTGAGAATTTGTTTTTTTTGTGTGTTTTGAGGGGTTTTGTGGTAATCTTTGCACTGAAGTACAATGTCAACAGTTTATCTTTTCAAACAGCACGTATTTTGCTGGAAGTGTGAGTATGAAACATGGCAGTCATCAAAGTTTCAATGGCTGGATTCACTTAGAAAAAGATTTGCTGATGCAAACTTTGACACATTTAAAACCCGGACGACTTTGGGATTCTGTGTATAGCACACATTACAGCCTCCTTGGCCATGCCAGTGCAGAGTAAAATTTTCTACTAACAAGGACTTGCATGAAACATTAGTTTCACATCTAGATTCAAAGAAAATGTTCGCTGATGCAAACTTTGACATCCCTGAAACCTGATTCCTTTATAGAGATTCAAACATTGGGGCCTTCATGGCCAAGTGTATAGTGTGCTAGCGCAGCACAATGGCCCAGGAGCCTGATCTCACCCATGTGATCATTGTCCAGCTTATGCTGGCTTCCTTTCAGATCATACCTGGAAAGATCTTCCATTAACCTGTGGATGGTTGTTGGTTTCTCAAATGCTCTGCCCAGTTTCCTCCCATCATAAAGCTGGTAATAGGGACTTGTGCTGGGCTATATGTATTAGGTAGAGACTAACTCAGTGGAGTATAAAAGTCTGGCTCTGCCTACAGCTCTGCCGAATCTTCACAATCAAAGAGCTCAACAAAACAAGTCTGAAAATAAGTAACAGGACAATGCCTTGTACCAAATAGTATTTTGATAGTAGCCAACGGTTTAGTACAGGACAAAACTGCCATGTGAATAACATTGTAACAATTTAAATAATGTGAATAGTTGAAAGATTCGACCTTATGTCCTAGGCTACATCATTTTCAAAATTATTTTTCCAAGCTTTCCAGGGAGGGTGTCAGGTGGGGGTGTAGGAGGGTAGCCGAGAGTCTGGGATCTGGTCAGGGTTATTGCACTGTATAATACGCACGCTCTGCAGTCAGTGCTGTTAATTAAGACCGCCTAATGAATATCCATAGTATAGCCTCACAGTTACAGTCAGATTGGCATACAGAAAGCTACTCTGCAATGCCAGCGTAAATTTGCGTATGCATCTCCTGAAAATGCTGGTGTGATATCAACCGATGAGGAAGGCCTACTGAATGCATTACGGTAGATTACGTGAATCTTGTTTTTATGTATTAATTTACTTGATTGGTGTCTTAACACAGTACTCAAAATATTTCACTTATTCAACTGGGAACAGCATGATGGTAAGAGAACCCGGGGGAAAACCCACAACTATCCCAGGTTGCTAGGAAAAATACCTGACGTATTCCAGAATATTTCACTCTTACGGCCAGCATTATGCTGGGAAGAAACCGAGCAGAGCCTATGACTATCTGCAGGTTGCTGTCAGACCTTCCCATATGTATTTAAGATTGTGAAGTAGAGTATATTTCAGGTCTGCATACACACATATTGCACTATATACTCTTGCAATACGAACAGTCTCATTAATAGAAACGTCACAATACAACAGCTATCTGTAAGTATTGTAATTGGGTTTTGTAAACTGTTGGTTGCTGTCATCTGAGAAGCAGGTCAGCGACCAATACAAGCAGCAACTTTGTCTTTACGACAGCCAAAAAAAAAAAAAAATGACAAATGTAACTGAATTTATCATATTTTTCCTCCAGGTATATTAAACATAATTTATGTATACATGGTAAGAAATACATAAATGTAATTTTATGTATTTTTATATATAATTTTGGAAAGCTTTGTTCAAACACTGAATATTATTCACAATCACAAGATATCAGCAAACATCAGCTGATGTCTTCATAATTTCACATATTTACAAATGACATACAATATTGTCATTGTTTTTATTTCAAGGTATGCACAGGTAAACATTACAACCTTGAAAAATACATAACTGCACCCTGCTCCCCTCTCCACACTGGTAAACATTACAACCTTGAAAAATATTTAACTGCCCCCCCCCCCCCCTCCTCCCTCCCCACCACCAAAAGCAAAATAAATTAAGGCTAAGGCTATTGACATGTAAATCCGTGCTTCCTGTCAGAGTATTTTGCAAAATCCATGCAAGCAAGTTGTCTTTTCATTATTATTACATGTATTTCATGATTCTTATTATTTCTATGATAAGTTCAGGCAATAAATGAAATGATGATGTGCGAGCGGTTGACTGGAAACAGGAAAACAAGTTTCATTAGCCGAACACATTCATTCTTTAACACCCTGGGGCCGCTTGCTCAAAAATGTATTGAAAGTTAAGCCAGACTTAAATTCAAATAGTCCAGCATATACTGGCCTCCTCTCCGGCCGTACGTGAGAAGGTATAAGTGAAATATTCTTGAGTACAACGTAAAACACCAATCAAATAAATAAATAAATAAATAAATCAATCCCAATACATTTCTTGGCGTAATACAAAACTAATGGTACTTTAGACCAGACTATAAAGTTAATACTGGGCTTAACTGCTCATACACTTTTGATCAACTGACTCAGGTACTATAATAAAACTTCTCTGAACAGAAATGGAAAATATAAATAACTCTTACAAAAAAAAATCAATAAAATGAAAAACAGAATAAAACGAAATAAACATTATACTTACTTGAAAGTGATTTTATTTCCTTCCCAGTCGAAGAAGGGTACTGAGTAGGTGATAAGCCAGTGACAAATGCTAGAGTTTTTTGTGCCCCTACAGTCGTAATATGGTTGGGTCCAGTAACCCTCCTTGCCATGTACCGTCACGCTGACGTTCCAACGTCGGGACAGATTGTCTTTAGCTTTGCTGTCAAGCTCATAATAAACAGGCTGGCTGTCCAGCACGTAAGAGAAATCTTTCCTCCTGTGACTGAGAAACCAGTCAATACCCGCAGAGTCTTTTGCATATATCAAAGAAGTCGACAAGTCGGTGACATGAATGCCTCCCGCACGCCGGTACACGTAAGGGCTAAAAAACTCGCGGTCTTTGAACTGGTTTCTTTCAAAAGCGATGCCGCAACCTAAGACTTGTGGGCTACTTTCCACCACCCCACGGGCCAATGCTATGTAATACACCTCATGGTCATACAATCTCGATTCGTCGCTCGTGGCTTCCCTTTTCGAATACACAAACAAGTTGTTCAGCGTATTCGCCGCGATAATGGCGGTCCGTGTCTGGGACATGAATCTTTCGTACATCTCCTTCGTAATTTGTAGTTCGATTTCGGCAGAATTTTTCTAGTCCTGCTAAGGGTGGCGTTCCTTGACCTAGATTCCTCTATCTTTTCGATATAATCCAACAATTCCGTAGCCTGTTCCATAGAGTCGGGTATGCCGATGGCACTAGGGGTGGAGGGAGAGGGGGAGTTGGCGCTGGGGTCAGAGGCCAGAACGGGACCGGCGTCTTCGCAAAGCACTTCTCTTCCAGACGGACTGACGTCTGGTGGCGTAATCGCTGTGCGCGAAGCGAGCAAACGACAAGACGTTCCTACCGTCGCGCGCTGCCGCCGACGTTAGAGAAATGGCGGCCACCTGTGTGATCTGCCAGCAGCATATTCCTAACCAAAGGATTCCAGCCAGATAAGAACTGGTCGTCATTTCTCCCCGTCCGCTCGCCCGCCTCCTCCGCCCCCCAGCCGCCCCCACACGACCACCCCTTTCCACCATACTCCCTTGCCCGTGGCCCTACCGACGATGCTCGGTAGAGGATCCTTGAAGGCGACAATTTCGCACGGTCGAGCAGTCTTCATATTTCAACATGGCGTCGGCTCGACAAGGTACCAAGAACTGTTGCTGGCGCTCCGCGGAGACCACTGTACTGGCTAACGTCCATTTTGACTTAAGTCTGGCAGTAGAATCACCTCGATCCGTGCAGACAGTAGATTCTCACTGAGAAAAAGCCTTCATATAGGTTTATAGATCTAAGCGTGGCACCCACCAAACTGCCAATCCAACAACCCGATAACCGAAGCAACACAGCGACAGGCTGCGTATACATGTATATTTTAAAAAAAACCCTATATGAATGCACACTGGAGATCGAGGCCTGTTTTGAAGGGTGTACGGGTTGTATACACGGCACTAGAACAACGAATGGAACCCAGCGTCTCTCCAGCTACCAGCACCAAGCATTATACACGGCAGCGCTCCAAGAAATGAAGACTCAATAATGGCTTCCAATGTCGTCGACATACAGCTTGCCCTCGATCCGGACTGTAAAGCGACAAGAGCCAACAGCCTGCTGCTGCTAAATGCTGGGCAGATTCCCCTTCAAAATGGCTTGACAGACGAGTACATACAAAACGAGACATGAAATTCGCTTAATTTCTTCCTCCTCGTGCCCGCAGAAAGAACGCCGTTTCGTTGCGGGCGGACGAGAAAGGTTTTACATATACAAGACTGCGGAGGATATGTCGGCTTCCAAACAGGTTCTTGAAGACGAGGGTACGTTGCATCCCTGATTTGCCAAACACACGGGCCTCGCTCATTCCCGGCTTCACGGGGAGGATAGGCAGATAACTGAGGGGAAGCGGATCAATACACAGGCTTGCAGCTATAGCGTCGAGCAAAGCCCGTCGCTGTCTTCTGCCTTCGTGGAGACCGTTTAGTACTATACAGCTGTATACTGAAGTTTTCTCCACACCATGGTGGGATATCTAATTAAACCGATGCAGCTATTCTCTATGTTGTTCACGGTCGATCGTTGTAGTGAAGCATGCAGCCAATCTGTAGCTGTAACGAAATGCATTTCTTCCGCTGTTGTTGTCTTCAGGTCCAAGCTGTATACAGATAAATGCCACAGTATCTCTGTACGTCACTCCATATGTATATAGGCCTGTTCTTAATTGACTGTTATTATGTATGTGCGTGTATATGTTTAGGGTTTTACATCATAGTTATTTTTTTTCACTCATATGACGACTAGGAGTCATTAGATGTGTGTACATATAGCGTGTCTTCTTGTGGCAGGGCAAGCCCATGCCACCAGAGTGCTGCTGCCACTGAAGTACATGCCGAAGACACCAAACATGACACCCCTCTCAGTCACATTATACTGACACCGGGTCAACCAATCCCTTTTCCTTGCTCTAACCTCCTAATGCGATTTATGTAGCCCTGTGTATACATGTTGCCTTTTGAGATTGTAATGTATGCATGTGTACCAAATTCTGCAACGCAGCGGTTTGATCCAGAATAATTCTGACTGCAAAATGTTTTGTATCACAATAGAAACTGGATGATGTTACATGTCAGTATAACTAAGTAAAAACAAATTCAGAGCATGATATCATATTTAATTTTTTTTTTTTAAATTGTGAACTAGACGCAGATATACTTTGAGAAATCTTGTCATGGAATTGGATAAACCAGAACACAGGTAGCTTTTATCCACAAGTATACATCCAATATATTTCGACTTTGGCTTAAGAATACGAAACCAAATTCAGGTACCTCGCTGAACTCTGGTGCGACTGTCTGGCCCTTGATTAACGAGGTCAACAGTTCGAATCCAGCTCTAGCTTTTCACGTGAAGGGGTTTGTCAGATGCCGGGAGATTGTCCGTGATACAAGCGAAAATTTCTTGAGTAAAGCATGAAACATCAATTAATCAAAAACCAAGTTTAATCCACTGGCTTTAATTTATTAAATTTTTGCCTGATTCTCGCTTGGCGCCAAGCAAAAGGGGGTTCCCGAATGCCCACAGAACAGTCACCACAGTCTGGCTGCAATATTGGGGAAAGGACTATTATACTTACTCATTAATTCTAATGAGTAATGAATGCTAAATTGGTAGTATGTCATTACATCATGATACTGTGTCACGTATAACATAATATCCTGTTAGTGCAATACAGATTCTATGTTGAATTAACAGAATATATGTGCTTTATTAATCAGAACAATATCCCGCAATAAAAGAATAATCTGCTACTAGAACAGAATAATGTTACAATAACAGAATAATCAGACAACAGACTTTCTGTTAAATATAGCAGATCATTTTTTTGGAGATTTCAAATAATTCGTATACGTCTTTCACACCAAAGTGAGTATGTCGTGCCTCCATAAAAAGTCAATTCTCACAGTTAACGATCCAGATAATTCTAAATTTCTTCGTTCTCGAAGAAAGTTTCGTTGTATTTTATTTATTGTATTTTGAGATTTTATTGTATATTACCTTGCGACAAGAAGGCATTATAGAATTAACAGGGAAGCACTTTGATCGCCATGTTCCATGGATATATGAGTCCAATTGAGATATATTTTTTGATCAACGACAACTTATATACTACAACATGGTACACAATTTGGACGCAGATTAAATTTGTGTCTATATAATGTTAAATGATTCGCATACAACCTTCTTGGCATGCGTCTTTCCAGCATCATCGAAAACTGTTGTCTGCTTATCTTTATGTGAATCCTTTCAGAACATTCCTCGTGACTTTACATTTCCGACATCGTTTAAATCTGTTTTCTGCTCCTCCCTGTAGGAATCCGTTCAGGACATTCCTTGTGTCTTCCTGACATCGTGAACAACTGTTGTTTACTTTTCTTGATATGAATCCGTTCAGGACATTCCTTGTGTCTTCCCGACATCGGTGAAAACTGTTGTTTAGTTTTCTTGATATGAATCCGATCAGGACATTCCTTGTGTCTTCCCGACATCGGTGAAAACTGTTGTTTAGTTTTCTTTGTATGAATCCGTTCAGGACATTCCTTATGTCTTCCCGACATCGGTGAAAACTATTGTTTAGTTTTCTTTGTAGGAATCCGTTCAGGACATTCCTTGTGTCTTCCCGACATCGGTGAAAACTGTTGTTTAGTTTTCTTTGTATGAATCCGTTCAGGTCATTCATTTTGTCTTTTCGGTATCGTCAAAAATCTTTGTGTCCTTTTCTTTATATGAATCCCCTCAGAACGTTTGAGTCTTTTCAGCATCGTGGAAAACGTCTCTTTATATACATCCACCCAGGGCATACTTTGCATGTTTCCGGCATTGTTGAAAACTATTTTCTGCTTCACTTTATATGAATCCGTTCAGAACATTCCTTTATGTCTTCCCGACATCGTTGAAAACTGTTGTTTAGTGTTCTTGATATGAATCCGTTCAGGACATTCCTTGTGTCTTCCCGACATCGCTGACAACTGTTGTTTAATTTTCTTTCGGTTGTTTACCGGCATCGTTGAAATTTGTTGTCTGGTTTCTTCATATAAATCCGTTTAGGACATTCCTTGTGTCTTCTTGTCTTAATGTCGTCTTATTTCTTAGATGATAAAGTCCTACTTTAGTTTCCTTATTTTTTTATTTTTATTTTTTTTTTTGCAGTTTGTGTCGAACTTTATTTGGAAATTGGTTTTCCGATTATTCTCCTTTAACTTCCATTATGGCTGAAGATTGGTATGTTTGGTATGCTCCTAACTTTAAGGTCGATGGAAAAAATCCAAAGACAAGAATTGTTATAGCTTAATCTTCCAATTATACTTATCAATAAGTTACTTACTTAAACCAAGACATTTATACATTTACTCGCAAAAAAGCTTATTTCGATCAAAAATGAAAATCTCTCCCAAAGACGCCATTTTCAGCTTGAAACCTGCATTCTTAACTGTCCAAGACACAATATTTATATCAAGACACAAATCAAGACAAAATTCCTCGTCCAAATATTTTTTGAGCATACCTAAAATACCGTGAAATCGTTCAGCAATTCACGTGACTATTTAATACGTTGGTGTTCAAGACCTAGATGCATGTGACTATCCATGGCGCACGGGGCCTCATGAACTAAATATGTACTGTTTTGGTGGCAAAGAAAGCAGGCGGCAGGAAGACGAGTGTAGTTGTAAGCAGAATAATTGGGAGTGGGTAGGGGGTGGGGGTGGGGGTGGGGGTGGAGCTGCTATTATGATTGACGCCAGCAGTTTGAAATTTCCCCCGTGCATCTTGGATCGTCACGTGGTATTCTTCGAAAATTTTCTTTGGATGAGATTTTATATCATCATGTAAAATGTTTGTCTTGAATGACATTATTCCCTTTTTTAACTGGAGTTTTACGCAGTACTCAAAAATATTTTACTTATACGACAACGGCCAGAATTATGGTGAGAGGAAACCGGGCAGATCCAGAGGGAAGTCACACGACCATCCGTGGCAAACCTTCCCACGTACGGCCTGAGAGGAAGCCAGCATGCGCTGGACTTAAAACGCACAGCGATCGCACTAGTGAGAGCAGCAATATATAGATATCATTTACCGGTACGTACACATATGTAATAAACAGTAATATTAACAGTTTGATATCGCATCACTGCGCCTGCATGCCGCCTGTGACCAGTGCAGCTGTCCATACATGGAAGCTGCACAGCTGCTACACAACACGTGCAGACAAATATTGACCAGATTTTATCGCATATGGAGATAAAGCCAGATTTTACAGGCATTGTGTGCGCTTGTTCACAAGTCTTCAGAATAAAAGGAAACATGCTTGTTTTTATGCTTTTTTCTTCGCTTCAGATTTTGTTATCTAGCTCCGACGTTAAGAAAACTTATTTAGCTATATATTTTGTGTATTATCGTGATGCCTCGAAAATTGCGCCCTAGCTGCTCGTGGATTTTCGTTTGCATAATGGTGGCGGATGTGGTCAGCTTACCTGCGCGGCGCAATGACCCAGGAGCCTGTCAGCAATGCGTCGCTTTGAGTTCAAGTTCAGCTCGTGCTGACTTCCTCTCCGTCTGTACATGGGAAGATCTTGCAGCAGCCTGCGGATGGTCGTGGGCTTCTTTGCCCAAGGAGGCCGCAAGTTCAAACCCAGTTCTCGGTGCATGGCCCAGTTTAAGGTTTAGGTGAGCAGGTTAATCGAAGGATGGTGGTTTTCATTATAGAGCACTCATTTTGCCAGACTCAGGCCGTCGTCGTATGGTAAAAAGTCTTGGGTATGGCGTTTATAATACCAATTGAATAAATAAGTAAATAAATCTCGATAAACCGAGCAAAACCCGCAGAAAAATTGAGTTATCTCAATGCCCTTGTGTCGCTAAAAGCAAATATTTTTTTTAAAGGATGTTTGCCTTACATCTGCATTGTTACAGGAAAAGATATCAATATCTATACGACTATATGTATATGTTATATTGGTAAAAACAAGGAAGTAATTTATTTATTCATTTATTTGATTTCTCTCGCCGCACTCAAGAATGTTTCACTTATACGACGGCGGCCAGCATTACTGTGAGGGAAAACCGGGCAGAGCCCGGGGGTAACCCATGGCCATCCGCAGGTTGTTGGCAGACATTCCTACGACGGCTGGACAGGAAGCCTACATGAGCTGGACTTGAACTCACAGAGACTGCATTGGTGAAAAGGAAGTAATAGTTACAACTATGCTAATGTCCAACAATTCTGTTCATAGAATAAGCAGGATGGTGTTTAGGCTTATATGAAATCTTGCAATAACTTTTCTCACAAGATCATGTTTCAAAGCTAGGACAGGAACTGGAACAGCCCATGTTGCCGCTGCTGCATGGGTACATAGACTTTTTAACGTCCAGCAAGGTACTTTTCGACGCCCAGGTACTTCTTAATGTTCTTAATGCCCCTGAGATCGATTCCACAAAGTCATTTGCTGACTTATAATCATAATTTGAAATATGATTTTGGAGCTTATTTTAGAGCTCTGTAAATTAAGGTATTGACCACCGCATGAATATTATCCAGAGACAAATGTATCAAATTTCATTTTTTAGGATCGAACACCCAGCGTTGTGAGGAGGCTTTAAGTTTTGACTTAAGTCAGAAAAGGCTTTGTGGAATCGTCGTATCTTTGAACATTCAGTTGAAGGCCAATGCTGACATTTTTCACGACTATGCACTTTTACTTTTTTTTAACGTCAGTGCCACATTTTTTTATGCCCACATATACTTTTTAACATTCAGGTACTTTTTAGCGTTCATGTTTGTACTTTTTAGCGTCCATGCGTGTACTTTTTAGCGTTCATGCATGTACTTTTTAGCGTACATGCATGTACTTTTTAGTGTCCATGCGTGTACTTTTTAGCGTCCATGCGTGTACTTTTTAGCGTCCATGCATGTACTTTTTAGCGTCTATGCGTGTACTTTTTAGCGTCCATGCATGTACTTTCTAGCGTTCATGCGTGTACTTTTTAGCGTTCATGCATGTACTTTTTAGCGTCCTTGCGTGTACGTTTTAGCGTCCATGCGTGTACTTTCTAGCGTTCATGCGTGTACTTTTTAGCGTCCTTGCGTGTACTTTTTCGTGTCCATGAGCGTACTCTTTAGCGTTCATGCATGTACATTTTAGCGTTCATGCGTGTACTTTTTAGCGTCCATGTGTGTACTTTCCAGCGTTCATGCATGTACTTTTTAGCGTCCAGGCATGTACTACTGACCGTCAGATGACAGCTTTCCATATATCCTTGTTGAAAATTAAGTTAAATTTCACTGGCTCATGTGCGCATGTGCGCACTTACCTCCAAATCTTTATATAAAACCACTGCGCCTTGCGCACGGCCCGAGGTCAACGTAAAAGCGTCGTGGGTATGGTGTCCATCCTGACAAGATGTGTACACGCATTTGTGTTTCTTTGACGTTAAGAATTTAAAGTTTTTAAATATACCGGTGATTTTTGACAAAAATCCACATTCACTCATCAAATCATTCATTGTCTCTTTATTTACCTAAATAGCCTAAATATCAGACTCGTACATGCATGTGTAAAGTTTGACAACGTTAATTGTAATGCAACCAACTTTATAAGTTTTGGACAAATTATCACCGATTTTGAACTGTAATACATGCACAGGCGAGATGACAACTGTCAGGTTTTTAGATCACCTCATGGGTGGAAAGGTCTGACAGCAACATTCGGATGGTCGTGGCTCTATCCGGTTTCCTGTCACCATAATAAATCATTTTGTTTCCAAATTGTTGATAGTTTGTGAAAGTTATTTATTTGAGCTATTGCCAAAAATCTCTGCCTCTTTAAATTATGCATATATACGGATATGTTTCTTTCCATTCAAATGTCACAAATATTTACAAAAAAAAAAAGCGTTGTTTAAGAATATTGCACAAGCAGATTATTCCACACTCAAAAAATTAATCTGTTAATTAATGTGTTAATTTAACACAGTGTCTGTTGCCTGAGTGAGGCTGGAATGTACCCTGTTATTATACCATAATACTGTGTCTTATTCAGCATAATATCCTAACCTACTGGAATCTTTATGTTGAATTAAGTTATATTTAACAGGATTATTTGTTGCAATAGCAGAATACATTCTAACATCACTCAGACAAGACTTTCTGTTAAAAATAACAGATTTATTTTTGAGTGCATGCCCGTTATGTCTTAACCTTTGAAAGACTAATCGGATCAACGAGATGGTACGATTCGGATTTAAAAACTAGATTTCTCACAAGTGCATGACGTTTCATGATTATTGCTGGGGTGATAAAGTGATTTATTTATTTATTTATTTATTTATTTATTTGAATGTATATACAAAGGGGACGATTATTATAGTAGCACGACCATCCGAGCCACGACCATCCGAATGTTGGTGCCAGATCTTTTCACCGACGAGGAAACAAAATGGTCACGTAAAATCTCACAGCTGTCATCTCAAAGAAAATATAATTCTATTTTTGAAATGGGTTTATTGTACAGTTCCGTGGTGAGATCCCGCTTTGCGGTAAAACAAGCGCCACGTTCCCCATGGACGTTGTGAAATGGTAGACAGTATACATGCATAGTTTATGCTGACAAGAGTTACTCCCCTTGGGTGTAACAATAAAACGCACTGAGAATCCAAGGGACGTGGGTTCAAACCCAAGTGTGGTCATACTAAAGACTATAAAAACATGTAATTATCAGTCTTGACACATATTCGCCTAGATGATAGTTCAGGTCGGCCTAGGCCAGTATATTTAAACCACGGCGTTTTGTCGAAGACACAGTTTGGAAAGTAATTTACATATACACTCAAAAAACTAAAATGTCAAATTTAACAGAAATTCTAAACGATCCCATGATGGTGGTCAGCTTTATAAGTGGAGGCTACGTAGTGCCAGCTAATGAGCAGGCTAACGCTCGCCAGAAAAAAACCGTGTTGACATATATATAGTCATAGCCGGAACAGCGAGAGCTAGATTCGAACACACAACCTCATTAGTGTAGGCCAGCGCTTTAGCATCTGCATGTATACACTATCGTTATATGCTTAAATATTTTTTAAATATTTCACTATACCACATCGCCCCTTCTATAACCCTGTCCAGGACGCAATAACACAGCTATGTTCAAATAATCTATTCTATATAAATATAAGGCTATTACTATTATGCTTAAGGGGTTGTCGATAGGGGTTGAGGTCCTGTTCGTTTTACCTCTGGAATCCCTTAGTGGTAATCTTTAGATAACTCAAGTAGATGTACATCTGAATAGTGTATAGGAAATCTCGTCCATGATAAAGTATCTCTGGGGCAAACAGTCTGTACATTTTCAGAAATGTATCTTGATAAAATGGCCAGTGCATGTTGAATCAGACTGATCGGAATCTTTCCTCTGTCCAAATCTTCAAACTCTTAATTAACATGTACAAGTGTAATATAACAGTGTTTTTGATATGTATGTCAACATTCCAGGGTGTCGCTTACGTAATTGCACGAGGGCCACGTGACCCCTGTATTAATCGTCTGCCAACGTCTTTGGCGCCTTTCCAAAATTCCATAGTAGCAAGATACACAGGCACATGTTGACTGAGTAGGCAAAAGTTCCCAATATCATTCAGACATGATTCAGACATCACTGAAGTCTCAGAAGGATTGTTCACACAATCAACAATTAGACGCTCTGTGGTAGCAAAAGAACAAATTTTAAGAAGAATCCCCAAGATGTTTTGGCAAACAGAAAAAGAAAACAACAAAAAAAAAAAAAAAAAAACAGCGAACACATGGAAAAATGTTGCGCCGACAACTAAAATCTCCTTGAAATCATAGAAAAATGTGGTCCTAAAAGACTAATAATCTCAATGATGTTCTGGAAAAATATCTTGGCAAACTATGCCGTGATACCCGATGAAATGACTGATTTTATTCACCAGCAGGCCTATGAGCTATATATATAATACAGTAATATCATAATAACGGCAATCGTAGAAGGATAGTTATGTCGATATAACCAGCTATGTCTCCGTGAAATTTCTGGGAAAATGTGTGGATGAACAAGCCACTATCGCAGTCATCTCCTTGAATGATGTGGTGAGAGACAACCGAATATCACAATGAATTCCTTGAAAAATATACGGACGGACAACCGAATATCTCAGTGAATTCTCAGAAAGATGTGCGGGCTAACAGCAGAATATCGCAGAAAGATGCATGTGCTAACGGACATCCGAATGTGGCAGTGAATTCCTTGAAAGATGTTCGGACGGACAACCTAATATCGCGGTCAATTCCTTGAAAGATGTTCGGACGGACAACCGAATATCGCGGTCAATTCCTTGAAAGATGTTCGGACGGACAACCTAATATCGCGGTCAATTCCTTGAAAGATGTTCGGACGGACAACCGAATATCGCGGACAAATCCTTGAAAGATGTTCGGGCGGACAACCTAATATCGCGGTCAATTCCTTGAAAGATGTTCGGACGGACAACCGAATATCGCGATCAATTCCTTGAAAGATGTTCGGACGGACAACCGAATATCGCAGTCAATTTCTTTGCAAAATAGTTTTATGTGTATAACCGAAATATTGAATGGAATTCCTGAAAACGTCAATTTTGCCCGACTTTTAGGAAGAATTTGTTCATTTCCTACAGATTTGGGAATAAAAGGTTTTGCGCGCTTAAAATCTTAAATTTTATGTAGCATGTAAAATCCGAAAGCTTTTAGAGCTGCACAACGCACTGACACCATTATTGGGACTGTGGATTATAGTTCACGAATTTTTTCATTTTCCCATTAACTTTAAAATACACAAAGTTCAACAACGCGCAGGGTATTTTTAGTACTTCTGCCACAGGCGGTTATGATTTTTTGTCCGTTTGTCTGTCTGCCGGCCTGTCTGCCGGTCTGCCTGCCTGTCTGTCTGTTTGTCTGTCTGGTCTGTCTCGTCTTGGCGAGATAGCGTTATGAATGCTACATAATCGACAACGTATGAAATTTGATGCACGGTTTGGCCTTGGGGAAGACCCAGTTCATTATTGTTTTTGTGGTCATCCAGATACTGATCCAGAACCAAGTAATTTGGATGTCAACTCAACAAAACAGTTATACAAGGATTTTGGTAATACTTTGTGCACTTCATGATTTTGGCACAAGCATCAGTCAGTTTCATTTTGGGGCTGAGCTACAAGATCCGCGGATGCAGAAATACTTTGAAGGATTTTTCACCGTTGCCAGATGTATAGAACTAAATGCCTTTTCGACCAGTTTATGTAAATACAAACAGATGTATGGAGCCTTATATTAGAAAATATTGAGAATCTGTGTGCTCATATGGAGATCATCTGAACATGTGGCTAGAAGCATCCACAAAATCGCAAAAGGGAATTCCTATCCAGCATTCTGATAAAAACCTAGGTAAACTCAGTATTTATGTTCTTATTTTCTTTGTGATAGAAAAGATGCAGGCATG
Source organism: Liolophura sinensis (assembly GCF_032854445.1). Classification (NCBI taxonomy): domain Eukaryota; kingdom Metazoa; phylum Mollusca; class Polyplacophora; order Chitonida; family Chitonidae; genus Liolophura; species Liolophura sinensis. The sequence goes on along the minus strand of NC_088298.1, from coordinate 20,748,720 downwards.
ACTTCACAAAACATTAGCATCGTTTGTAAGTATTATCGCCTTGCTGAAAACATGCCAAAGAATGGGGCAAACACTGCAGTGAGTTGTGCTAGGTGCTGGAGGATAAGAGGCCTTCCGGAGGAGTTAATAGACATGAGTTTTCACTCCGTTTGAATGCCGAGTTTCACAGCCCAGTTTTGCAGATTACAAAATTTTATACACCATGACGACATGAACGTTTGACGGCATTCCCGAGGTTAAAATATCTGATCGATCAAATTGAACAAAATTAAAAGAAATGTTTTAGCATTCGATTCAAAACAGTGAATAATGCAATGAACGTTCACTATGGTGAACATTTTTATATGGTTGGGTGAAAAAGGTTGGGTAGAGGGGTGGGTGGGGTGGGAGTTTAGAACATGTGCTATACTTTTGAAAGTGCTGGGGCACTGGGGCAGATTCCACAAAGCTATTTCTGACTGAAGTCAAAATTTGAAACATGATCTTAACGCTAATTTTGGGTATGGCGATAGGCCTGTGTAGAAATGGTTTGTTTTAGTGGCCCTGTCATTTCAGCATTCACGTCCACATTTTCTTGTATTACATTTTAGAAACACTGCTTTTCCATTAAAAAAGAAATAAAAACCCTTTATAGACTATACCACATAAATAAAGTCCTATAGATGGCACTGAGAAATGCAAACCACCGGTCCCGACACCACAGTTTGTAGAGCGTCCGCTTCGGGAGTCGGTAGATCCATGGTCGATCCCCAGCTGGGTCACACCTAAGATCTTCAAAAAAAGAGGGAATTCTGACTTCCTCGCTTAACCTTCTATCCATGTATGAGAGCCCAATATACACGAGCTGAAAAGCATAACCTTCTATCCATGTATGAGAGCCCAATATATACGAGCTGAAAAGCATAACCTTCTATCCATGTATGAGAGCCCAATATACAGGAGCTACAAAAGACTTACTAATACCCTTCCACCCAAGTATGTACATTTACACACAATATCTTATATTAGGGAGCTTCAGTCCATGTATCGTCGTCATATGACTGAAAAATTGTTGCGAACGACGTTAAACCCCAAGCACTCACTCACTCACTCAATCCATGTATCCGCTTCGGGACCGGTAGATCCAGGATCAATCCTTGGTCGAGTCACACCTAAGACTTTAAAAGAGGAAGTTGTAACTTCCTCGCTTGGCGTTCAGCATGAAGGGGATAGTGCAACGACTGGTTGACCCGTATCAGTATAATGGGTATGGCGGGGCGGCCTAGTTGCCTTCGGTAAGTCGTCTCAGTGAAGCAGCACTAGATAAAAGAGCGGTGGAAATCAGTCCTGCAACAAGGAGGCACCTTTCATACACTCTGAGAACTCCTTCGTCGTCATATATGACAAAAAAATTGTTAAATACGGCGTTAAACCCCAAGCACTCACTCCCTCAGAAAGGTAAACATACGCTACAGCAAAATGTACTCATTCATATCGTTGACAAGAGTACACCCCGTTTTGAGCCCTACTCCATATTACTTTTAGGAGATGAATGTCGCAAATCGATGACCCCTCCTCAATACCCTCTTCGAATGCACAACCACCGTGCTTCACGACACGTTGATGTGGAATGACTTTGACAGTCCCTTAATTTCTACCCATCAAGCTCCATCTTTAGCTAATCATGTTGAAGGCTATAATTTTAATTGGGGGACCGCAGAAAGGTAAGTCGGTTTTAGTACAAAGGTGGTCCCGCTTACAAGACTCCAGACAAACTAGTTTGAAGCGTAACGAAAACTGGGCACTGTATAATAGATTTTGTCTCTACGTAACTTGACAGCTGCAGGTGTGGCCATACCAAAGATCTTGGATTTGTTTTTCTTTAATTCGGATAAAAGATTGGACTCTGACTTGAGTTACACTGGTTAGCGAAGGTGACAGTGAACACATATCAGACACTAGACCTTCTGACGGCGCACATCTCATTTTCATTTCAAACGTAAAGTTGGAAATTGGATATAAGTTTTACAGAAAGAAAACCTTTATGGTTGCCTATAATAGAATCAATCGATTTTTTTTATTTGAACATTTAATGAAAGAAAATAAATAACGCATTAGGATGGCAGGATGATCACAATATCATACAGGTTTGTCTTATTCCGACACTTAAGGACTTTGTTCTATAAAAGTGAACATAAAGTCAGCCACTAAAGCTGAATTAATTAATAAAGTAGTATTCCAGAAATGTCCTAAAAATGTTTAAATTCTACACTGCTTATCAACAAAATATGTAGCAAACAATCGTCAGTACCTAGCCACTGATTTGCCATGTTATAGCTGCCTGGAGTGACGTCACAAAACCTGGGGTCTCACCCCTACCATCAGTATTAAACAATGTGGCAATGAGAAAATACAAACAAAAGTGCCTGATACCCAGCCAGTGAGTATCAGCTCTGTTCCGTGTTCAAAGGGCTGATGTTGCTTTTCGTTTGGCACTCGGTCAGGGCGATGTTAGTGGACACAAGCATTGTGTTATTAGCTGCCATGCTCGTCCTCGTCCTGCATGGGTGTAAGCGTTTGGCTAAGCTGGCTGTACAAACGTAAGGGGATTTACTGAACATAGTGAAACGTTCTGATTGATAACAGACCCTTTCATTCAGATTTGGGAAGATATTTTCGTAATAAATCTGACTTTGCTGAGGAAAAATAATGCTAAGTCACAATGTTTTTCTTCAAGCAATGACTTTCCCAAGGCGGTTTTCTTGCCAGCTCACCCTGACAAGTTACTTCTGCCTCCTGCCCAACATGTAGGCATTGTGACAAGGGCAGTTGTTGTCAGTTTCCTGCTCATAAATGTGTAGTTTAAAATGCAGCAGTTAACACTTCAGCTAACTGTAAAATCCAATTTATTGCATGGATATCTGTCTATCCACTATAAGAAACCACACTGACAATTGAGAGCAAATAGGTTTTTCGACGTGACAGTCAATTATCACGTAATGCTTTCAGCACTATAGTGATTGGCCAAGTTCATAAGGCCTCTTACAACATGGCTGCTCAGAGTAAATTGTCCGTTAGTGCATATCACCAACGCTGAACTTCATCTTCTCGGCTTTCAAATCTTTATATAATTTTTTTACATATCTTTGTGTGATAACTGTGTCCTGTATCACTGTTTCTGTGTATATAGTTGCAGACTTCGTGTTCACTTTAAAAACTAGACTTTAAACAGCCATATTGCCATATTGCCACGGTACAAGCTGAGTCAGCATAACAGGAATCTCGAGACAGAGTGGTCGCTCTGGCAAAACTAACATAGCTCAAAGGTGAGATTTTATGGTACTTTCTACACTGAATGTACATATAAAGGGTAGCTGGGTCTGCCTGCATCATTGGCAGCTACTGTAAAATCACATTAGTTCACAAGGGGCCCCACTCATCCAGTCCTGCATGAATTTGCGAAACTCCTGAAATGCTGACTCGGCTTATTGATCCTGGGCAAAAAATACCTAGATGTATCTCATGCGGTAAGCTAAATAGGCAAGGCTTCAATCCCAGTCATTCTTTTCTTCTAACATAGTGAACGGCTGCTGTCTCAATTAGGTATTTTCAGTAGTTCAAAACAATAAAAAAATGAACAAGTAGTCCAGACGTCTGGCCAATACATAAACAAGGCTGCCCTGTATATCTGTATGCCCACATACATGTTGTATTGGTTACAGTGTCTTCTCAGAGACATTCAGGTAGCAGGTGGATCATGTACATGGCCTACAAATAACTCTGTATGGCATGACTGACAAATTACAAAACCTATTGATTCCAAGTAGTGTTTTGACCATTCCTTAAATTATTTCCAAGTGAAGTTTAACAAGCACCATTTAGTTTGTACCTGACAAGATAGGACGATGTTCTTGTCAGGCTGCTGTCTATAATTCACACCCTCCCCCCAAGCCCCCCCCCCCCCCCCCCAGCTAAGTCCCCCTGGAGATGTTTTTATCTATAGACCAAATGACATTGGCTGCGTAGTTTGAATAAAAATGTTTTGTAAATAAAGGACAATGTGACGTCTGAGATTTATTCCTGAGAGCTTCCGATATAGCATATATATGTTTTCATTTATTTTTTTAAATTTTTGTGAAAAGAGTTAAAGGTGTTAATACACCTTTTACATAAAGGTGTGAATTCTAAGGTGGGCTTTATGGACCATACAAGCAAGTTTTTTGCCAACTCTAATCACAACACTGAATGTTGGAATAACTCATTTTACCCATGATTAAAAGATTACTGAAATAATGTTCCCAAAATATTCCTTCCTTCTGATAAACATCAGGAAAAAAAAAAGGTGATGTGACATTAGAGTTTCTAGATGCTGTCATTTTGGCTCCTAAATGACACCATAGTATTCATATACTTGAATGTATTTCAACACTTCCAAAAAAATCTAAAAAAGTAAATGAAAGTATTTTTACGCACAGTTTTTAGTTGTTTATATGATGAACCTTACTTCATATTTTAGTTTTCTTTTGCTTAAAAGGCCATAAGGGGATGTTTAATTTAAATAGATGCAACAGAAATACTCACCCTTAAATAGTCTAAGAAGCTGTCGTCTTGGTTAGTCAGGCTGAAACGCTGTACTACAAACTGTATTTCAGCGTACCTTCATTTAGTTTTTAGGACTGCCTTGAACACAATGGGATGCATGTAAATAATTCAGTTATAAGATGAGCTTTATATGTGATGATATATACATACACATAAAACAATGTTGTAGCGCATCGTGTATGTATGTAAACTATGTGTAAAGTGAGTTACACAACCTCATGACATGTACATGTACTTGTATGTTTACCGCCTGGCTGAGAATACAACATTTTGGTCCCCACTCCTTTGTTCAATCTGTCCATGAACGATAGCACTCCTTCTATCGAAACACTATGGAGCATATTGATAGTATTGGGCTCCAGTGATCCTTCAGAAATAACTCTTTATTTGAGTAAACCCATATCACAATTGATCTACCCTAATTCCTCTACCTTTCAGTACAATTTATGCCCATTTATGATTAGATCTTGGAGGCAAAACTACATTGGTGGGGTTGGATTAACCAATTTCTGGGCTTCACAAAAAGTATAATTTTATCATTCAACACAGAATAATGACTTCAGAATATGCTTGAATACATATTGCAAACATGTGAAAAGGTTGAAGAATTACAGTGCTATACTTAATAAGAATGTTGTCAATACCTAAATGTAAAGGATTAAAGAAATAATCAATAACTCAGTGATTCTTCTGTACTTTTTTGTCTAGGTACGAGATTCCGGCCCCTGTCACTGGACATGCCCAAACCTCTATTTCCAGTGGCTGGATTCCCTATCATTTATCATCAAATAGAGGCGTGCTGCAAGGTGAGACCATTGCTCTTCTGTTATTTATTTATTTATTTATTTATTTTATTGGTGTTTTTCGCCGTACTCAAAAGTATTTCACTTATACGATGGCGGCCAGCATAATGATGGAAGGAAGCCAGGCAGAGCCCGGGGGAAACCCACAACCATCCGCAGGTTGCTGAAGACCTTCCCGCGTACGGCTGCTCTTTTGTTATGTACATGTACATGAATATATATATTTTTCTGGAAACCATTTGACAGTCAGTACAAATATTTTATACTTTACATTTCAATCATTATTAAGGCCATTCTTCTTCTGCCTGGACTGGAGTGATTATATTTGTTGTTAAGCTCTGATACTGATCAAATAATTTATCACCATAATCAAAAGATTAAGTGAGGTCCACTGTGGCTAAGTGGTTATCGTGCTAGCACAGCACAATGACCAAGGAGCCTGTCACCAGTGTGATCGCTGTGGGCTCATGCTGGCTTCCTTTCCTGTCATGTATATACGAAGGTCTTGCAGCAACCTGCAGGTGCTCATGGGTCTCCCACGGGCTCTGAAATATTCTTCAGCACAGGGTAAAAATCAAATAAATAAAGAAAAAGTTCAGGTGGGTAAATTGCCTAGCTAAAATTCAAAAAAGGTTAAAGAAATAAGGTAATCTAAAGCCCTTTATTTATACTGAAAGCAAGGAGATATCAAGTGTCTCAAGTATGCATCTGGATTCTCCTCACATCAACTGTTGTTAATTTTTACATCAGGTGTGCTAAGCTCTTGTCTTGGCAGCTGTGATGAGTCTGCTTGTTCAAACTATTGGAAAGAGTTGGCAGGAGAAGAGTTAATGTATGCATATGTATGTCAAATTGTCAATCAGGATCTGAAAAAGTAAATGAAGAGCACTTAATATGGAGCTAGGTGACTTTGGTTGTTATTTGAACAGGTGCCAGACCTCAGAGAGATTCTACTGATCGGCTTCTACCAATCAAACGATGCGCTCAACTCGTTTATACAGACGGCTCAGCAAACCTTCAGAATACAGATCAGGTGAGGTTTTAAAGATTAACTTTGTCTCTACCTGTGTGTGCGTGTGTTTTTTGTCAGGGATGGGGGGAAGCGGGGTGGGTTTTGGTGACCTATATCAGGATGAGTGGGAGATTTTATGTCTTGTTTATTTATTTGATTGATGTTTTACAACGTACTCAAGAATGTTTCTCTTTTATAATAATAGGGTGGGAGGAAACTGAGCTGATCCCGTGGACAGCCCATGACCATCTGCATGTTGCTGGCAGACCTCCCTAAGTATGACCATAAAAGAAGCCAACATGAACTCCTGTGGCATGAACTTAGTATTGTGGGCTCACTGGGGGAATGTGTCTAAATGTGAATGGGTGGCATGGGTGACAGGGACTTATTGATGTTTAATAAAATTCACAATATCTTCTCCATACTTGTATAGATTCAGTTTTGCCACGCTTTTCGGTCATGTCGGTATTTTTGTGTTGCCATAGTAACATAGAAATTGGATGATGTAGAATCTGCAACTTCAGATACTTGTATTTGAAAATAATTTAGATTGAGATCTAATTTGTAGTTATAGTCCTTTTTTCAACATTGTATTGAAAAGCAATTTTAGTTTGAGATCTTACTTGTACAGTTATGGCCCCTTTTTCCAAAATTGTGTTGAAAAACAATTTAGTTTGTGATCTAATAAATGTGTCGAGTATATGATCCTTTTTGCAAACATTGTATTGAAAAAAAATATAGTTCGAGATCTATTTTCTAGAACCAAGACCCGTTTTGCAACATTTTATGGAAAAGCAATTCATTTTTGAGATCTAATAAATTTGTGGAGTTTATGGTGCTTTTTCAAACATTGTATTGAAAAGCGATTTAGTTGGAGATCTGATTTCTAGACTTATGGCTTTGGACCCATTAATATCCCATAAACATGATAATATTTTATTTGGAATGTCGTCGTCTCGCTGGAATGGCACTCTGCTGTTGTAATGTGGAATTTATGGAAGGGATCGTTCTAAGCTTCGGAAACATGTTTGTCTTTCAGGTACTTGCAGGAGTACACTGCCCTTGGAACAGCAGGTGGGATCTACCACTTCCGCGATCAAATCCTCGCAGGGAATCCAGAGTATTTTTTTGTGATGAACGCTGATGTCTGCAGTGACTTCCCCTTGTGTGAAATGCTGGAGTTTCACCGACAGAAAGGAGACGGAACAAATGCCACCATCATGGCCACTGAGGTTAGTTCGTTTTTGTTTTATTGGGATTTCCAAAAGAAATGCCATGGATTTATTTTAGATTCAGATTTTAACAATGCTGCCACTGGTGGAGATTTTTATTATAAAATTGCCTAAGATTTTAAATATATGATTTTGCTGTCATAAAACTTAGTAAGTGTTAATGAGTAATTTTTCTCATATATCATGTCATTTGCCAAAAAAGGTTGGAGAAATTTTATTTCTTTCATGAATATTGTCCTCAACCTATGGAATTCAATGAATTGAAAAAAGTTTGTTTTATATCTCAATTCATTTGGGCCTTTCTGTTATCACTTTTCAAATTTCTCGCAGGATTGAAAATATTCGCAATATTAGAAAGCTTGGAAATTTGTAGAGTTTGCTGGTTATAATTTTATTGTTTCGTCCCACCATAACGCTGGTTGCCGTCGTATAAGTGAAATATTCTTGAGTATGGCATAAAAGACCAATCAAATAAATAAATAAATATAATTTTGTTTTATTTTGCCAGGCTACTCGCCAGCAGTCTCTGACATATGGCTGCATCGTGGGGAACAAGGAAACGCATGAGGTATTCTTCAGTCTAGTCATTTGTATGTCATCATACTGTCCGGCCATATATGGGAAGGTCTGCCAGAAATCTTCGGATGGTCATGGGTTTCCCCTGAGCTCTGCCCGGTTCCCTCGCCCCATAATGGTGGCCACCGTCGTATGAGTGAAATATTCTTGAGTATGGCATAAAACACCGATCAGATAAATAAATAAAATAAATTCAGTCGTTTGAAATGTTTGCAAGGTGTTTATTCAGACATATTCTGAAGGCATTATTCTGTTTCAACTAACAAACTCATACTTTTTGTGAACCTGTGAAATTGGCTAACCCAGCCGATGCAGTTTTGTCCCCAAAGTCAAACCAAAAATGGGCATAAATTCCACTGAAAGCTGCTCTTTCAAATATGAAAAGGTTCAGGAATTAGGTAACCAATTTCATCTGAATCATGGTCATCATGGAATTTGTACACTCCATCACCCTCAGTGTCTAGGGGTCATGGAGAAAATAATCAGTGGATGGTGCTTGTGTTGTCTACGCAGTCTTACCTTTGTTGGTGGTTTACCCAAGGGGCTCTGATTTCTGCCGCCCATAACACTGACTGCCATCACATAAGTGACAATCTTTTGGAAGATGGCATTAATGAAGTAGTCAATCAGTTGATTTCTTTTTTTGTTAGAATATCAATTTAGCACAGTTTTGAAGACAGTATTAATTTCAACATGTATGTAGATAATGACGTTCCAGGATACATGTATACATGCTTGTATAGAAAAAGGCTTCTCCTAAACCCCCTCCCTCATGCCCCTCGCTAAACACCTGTGTAAAAATTCCCCAAGGACAGGGAACTGGATCTTCTGGATACTTGTGTTCAAGTCATACCTGGACGTTATTGTTCTCTCTTGTAGAGCTATAGTCCTGATTGCAACATTGTATTAAAAACCAATTTTAGTTTGAGATCTTACTTGTAGAGTTATGGCCCCTTTTCCCAACATTGTATTAAAAACCAATTTTAGTTTGAGAGCTTACTTGTAGAGTTATGGCCCCTTTTCCCAACATTGGATTAAAAAGCAATTTTAGTTTGAGATCTTGTAGAGTTGTGGCCCCTTTTTCCAGCATTGTATTGAAAAGCAATTTTAGTTTGAGATCTAATTTGTAAAGTTACGGTAATTGTTCTCACAACCTATGTTAATTTAAATTAAAGGCAGCATCTTTGATCAAATCTTGACCTACAGGTTATGCATTACGTAGAGAAGCCTGGTACATTTGTTAGTAACCTGATCAACTGCGGGATTTACCTGTTCTCACCTGACATCTTTACTGCCCTGGCCATCAGTTTCCAGAAGAACCAGGAAGAGAATTACAGGTAGGACAGAATGACAGCTCAGAAATTTGGAGTTGTAATGATCAATGGCTTCACTGTCCTCTGTAAAATTGTTAAGAGTACTCTCCAGTCCGTGTGAATTGATACAAGTATATGTTTGATGACAATGCTCCTAATCTCATGTCTCAATACTTGCTAATTCTTGAGTACGGCTTAAAACGCCAATCAGTTGTATAAATAAATAAATACTCTGTGCCCCTTTCGTTATCAAGTATATGTTATTCTTTTCTCCAGTAATCCTGAACTGTACAGGTACATGAATGGGTATGAGTTATTTCCCCTGTTTGTCGTCTAGGTTTGAAACCTCTCTAATACTCCTGTACAGTGCTCGTGCAGTGCACATGCCACTGTGTGTTGTTTTTGTTTGTGACATGCCTCCTCAGCTTGATATGTAGTGTATTTATATTTTGTTACTTTAGCTTGATTAACAGCCGGTTCGGTGGCTTAGATTTGTTTTCCCAGCCCCCCCCCCCCCCCCTCCACACCACCCACCGACCCACCAACCTCCCTAACCCGACCCAAAAAAGTGAAAAAATTTTATCTTTTTAAAATGCTATGTCCTGTGTTCAGATTTTATTTAATGTTTAGTATTTCACATGTTGTGCTGATTACCATGGGTCTTTAATAGCATGTTTCTGATGTAGAACACCAGCAGTGCCAGTGTCCTTATCAAGTTGCGGGACCTGGGGTTCAAAACAAAGACTAGATAAATGGTACTCATTGCTGCCTTGTTTGGCACTCAGCGCTGAGAGTTTAGAGCAAGGAAACAGGACTGGTTGGCCCGGTGTCAGTAAAATGTGACTGGGTGGGTTGTCATGTCCGGTGTCTTTGGTATAATACTTCAGTTGCCCCATCATAGGAAGACACAATATATACACACACACCTAATGACTCCTGATTGTCATATGACTAACAAATTATTAAGTAAGACTTAAAGCACCAAGCATACATACACTAGCAGTGCTTTAGCTCATTTAAGTGGCGGGTTGGAGGATAGGGCAAGGGTGAGGCACGTATTTCATATAAAACCATGTAACTACCTGGAGACAAATTTATAGAGATCTCAGACATTTATTCCCGACTGACAAACACAACAGCCATTAAAAATTGCCTTAAACTGCAGTTTCCCGAAGGCCCCAGCAGTAAGTCTGGAAATAAAGTAGCCTACTGTGGTGACGTCAGTGGCGATGTCAGTGGTGATGTCAGTGGTGACGTCAATGGTGATGCAGTGGCGATGTCAGTGGTGACATCAGTGGCGATGTCAGTGGTGACGTCAGTGGCGACGTCAGTGGCGACATCAGCGGTGACGTCAGTGGCGACGTCAGTGGTGATGTCAGTGGTGATGTCCATGGTGACGTCAGTGGTGATGTCAGTGGTGACGTAAGTGGTGATGTCAGCGGTGACGTCAGCGGTGACGTCAGCGGCGACGTCAGTGGCGACGTCAGTGGTGACGTCAGTGGTGATGTCAGTGGTGACGTTAGTGGTGATGTCAGTGGCGAAGTCAGTGGCGATGTCAGTGGTGATGTCCATGATGACGTCAGTGGTGATAGCTGTCAAGTAACTTTGTTGGAGGGAGAGCTCGAATGTGAGGGGCTAAGCTTGTCCTTAGCTCCCCTTGAGTTTGTCAATGCTGTAATTTCTGAATATTTCCATCCATTGATGGAAATTATGCATAATATAGGGTGGTTATTATTTATTTTATTTATTGATTGATTTGATCAGTGTTTTACGCCGTACTCAAGAATATTTCATTTATACGACGGCTGCCATGGTTATACGACGTGGTTATTAAGAAATGAATGAATGAGTGAATGATTGATTATGGCTTAACACCATATCAGCAATATTTCAGCCATATTGTGGCGGGTATTAAGAAATGTAAAATATGCCTCAGCAATGAAAATTTTTATGTCATGTCTTTTGTTACACCCATTTTTTTTTACACCCATACTCTTCGTACATTTAAATCATGTACAGATTTAAGCTGAGACAGTAAGGTGATTCTGGCAGTGGCTTTTTCAGTGATATCATGATACAGACTGTGGCATTTACCCCTAACACCCACGCCAACAGTTCAGAGCACCAATACATTATAATAGACAATCAGTTATTTACCACTCTGTCGGAAACAGAACTTTGCTAGGTAAATTATTCCCCGCAAAACCTAAAAGACTGTCCACATTCAGACTAAAGGAGACAATTTATCCAGCACTCAGTGTGCGGATAACTACTGTGTGGCTGTTGGCAACTAGTAATTGTACTACAAACTTAATTTTAGCGACAGGTCCATCTAACCGTGCTGGTCACTAGAATAGAGTATACGTGTATAACATCTGACAGAGTTCACCAAAGCCGTCTGTTGTATTTTATTAGGGTCAGGATTTTTGGATTACCTCCAAATGGATAAAAAAAAATGCATAATGTTTATTCTGGACTTCAAACAGGTTTACAAAATTAAAAGCTGTCTTAAGGCTAGGACTTCCACCAGGACTTTTATACTAACAATCAGCCATTTTGTGGTTTTTGTGGTCCCACCTAACCAAAGCTATCTCCTACAAACGCACCTCTTAAATGAGAGAGTGACATGAAGGGAGGTAATTTGGTTCTGCTCTGTTAGAGTAAAATCCTAACTGAGGTAACTTGATAAGGCCATATTTTACTTGTTATCACCTATTTGCCAATGACGACACTGTCACTGCATCCCTGGTTGTGCTTTCCATGATTTATTTATTTATTTGATCGGTGTTTTAAGCCGTACTCACAAATATTTCACTTATGTGACGGCAACCAGCATTATGGGTGGGGCGAACCAGGGCGAAAACCCACGACCATCTGCAGACTGCTGGCAGACCTTCCTGTGTACAGCCAGAGAGGAAGCCAGCAAGATCTGGAGTGTTGTGCTCTCTTTGCTGTATATCCTTTATTATATTGTATGATATGAGATGTTGTGTGCACATTCAGGTATGTAAGTCTGATGTCTATTGTGTAATTTTCACTTTTATTGCTTTTTTCTAGATTTATGTATGGTAATTTACAAAAATTGTTGTTATGGCATCTTTAGGCTTTCTTCTCATGAAGAAAATGTCTTCGTAGTTTCTGAGTTTAGTTCTATCTCTTGTTCTGCTGCTCTGTTCTGTTTTTTGTTTTTTTGCATGTTTTGTTGGCATGTAGAGTAAAACTCCTGTATGATAAGCTCGAAATTTCCCTGTGTGGTGTAGTTACATCAAAACCCCTGTGTAGCCAGTGATAATTCTGTGTAGACAGTGATAGACAGTGATAATTCTGTGTAAACAGTGATATACAGTGATAATTCTGTGTAAACAGTGGTAATTCTGCAGAAGGTATCCATGTAGTCGGTGATAACTTTGTACAAGGTAATTGTGTAGCTAGTAATAATTCTGTAAAAGGTATCTCTGTAGCCAGTGGTAATTTTGTAGGTGTCTGTGTGGCCAGTGAAAATTTTTTAGAAGGACGATTGTTCTGTAGAAGGTATCTGTTCAGCCAGTAAGAATTCTATAGTAGTTATCTGTATAGCCAGTGGTAATTCTGTAGAAGGTATCTGTGTGGCCAGGGATAATTCTGTAGAAGGATGATTATTCTGTAGAAGGTATCCCTGTAGCCAGTGATAATTCTGTAAAATGTATGTGTGTAGCCAGTGATAATTCTGTAAAATATGTGTGTAATGTGTGGGATAATTTTGTAATAGTTCTGAAATCAGTTTCAAAGTGATATTACCTTTTATTTTCCATTTCTGCTCCTTTTATCCACTAGTTTTGACCCAAACACACCATCGAGACAAGTGATCCACTTTGAGCAGGACGTGTTTGTCCCGATGGCAGCCACAGGAAGGTTGTATGTCTACCAGACGTCCAGATTCTGGAGTCAGATCAAGTCTGCTGGGTGAGTTCTAAAACTATTTCATGGCTACATAGTTTGTAGTTCTTAAAGGGATATGCCCAGCCTAAGCTGAGTTTTAAATACAGCAGATTTATTCATAGGTGACAAAGACTGCATGAAAACCTTATCTCCGCTGAAAGCCAGTCAGCATCAATTCTGTATCTCTTGGAAAGAAAAGACAACAAATAAAATAGCCTGAAGTGTTAAAAAAGAGGGATGAAAACAGACCTAAACTGTCACAGGCTTTTTTCTCAGGCTTGGTAACTCGATTTATTTATTTATTTATTTGGTGTTTTACACTGTACTCAAGAATATTTCACATACGACGACGGCCAGCATTATGGTCAGCTGGACATGAACTCATAGCGACCGCATTGATGAGAGACTCCTGGGTCATTAGGCTGCGCTAGCGCGCTAACCAACTGAGCCACGGAGGCCCCAGGTTACTCAATAAATCAACGTATAATCAGGAATTCTTGCGAGGCTTTAGGGTGGGTTATGTTAGAGTAACCTGAAACATGATGCATCTTTCAGACCCCAGACACAGAAAATGTGAAACAGGTTTAGGGTGATGTAAGCGGAAAGAGATGCGTCATCGGGTTATAGGAATAACTCGCACCTGATTGGATAAAACATTTACAATTTCAGTTGTCTCAATGTGTGTGATTTTGCTTACATTTGACTGTGACATCTTGATTATGTATGGCATCCCAAAAATAAAAAAAGGCTTTTTGAACTCCCTGTGGAATACTTTGTAGAACTAAGTATTTGTATTACTTTTGGTATAACCAGCGCTGCTATTTATGCAAATCGGCATTACCTGGCCATTTATAACCGGACTCACCCAGATCTCCTGGCAAAGGGCGGAGAGAAAATGCCGAGGATAATCGGGGACGTCTTAATACATGCCACAGCCGTTGTAGATCCTTCAGCAACTGTAAGTAGACTGATTCATCCGAATTCACTGGCCAAGAGGTATAATAAGTTCTTGCTGAAAACCACTTGTCATTTTCTCAAGAGGTCAGCAAAACAGTGCGCTTTTGAAATGACAGGAAACATTAAGAGAAAAAGCAATGAATGAAAACAAGGAGTTAAAAAACATGAACTGGTTAATTCTCAGATTTTGAAGTAACCGGACAGAAGCAAAGCAGTGTCTAGACATATGATCCTGTTTTTCTCAACAAACCTTAAAACATCTTTCTTGATTTTAAAATCAACAGAGCTTAGGGAATCGGGCAAACTTAGTAAATTAGTCTTTGGACAAAATTTGAGATCAAATACAGTACTTTATTATTTTTATCCCAAAGTTCTCTTTCAATGCTTTCTTACTCTATGAAAATGTTTTGTCTCATTAAATAATACCTGACTAAGCAGTAAGTCATCGAGTCTTAAACTTCTCTAATTCGTGTTGGTATTGTGAGGACATCAGAAACTGTAATTTATGTGATCTTGTCCAATAGCTCGGCCCTAATGTAACGATCGGTAAAAATGTTGTGGTGGGAGCTGGGGTTCGAGTGCGAGAATCCATCGTCTTGGAGGGCGCCACTTTGCAGGTGAGTGTCGAGTCCAGGATCCACCATCACAGAACCTGCTATATCAAGCTTTCAATACGTAAATGACCAAAAAAATGTCTTGGAATCTAGTTAAAAAAGTAACCAGTTAATCACAATGCTGTACTAGATGGGTGAAAAATCACCTTTAGTGGGATGCGATTTACAGTAGATCACATATTATAACTAAATTACATGGTTTTAACAACTAATCAGCATCCGGTACTAAAGCTCTTTCAGCATGGTTATTATCGGCTGAAAAAATTCCATAAAATTAGCGTCGATTTACAGATTAAGCTTAATTCTCCTTGTGGCCTTCTGCTGTTACGGTGTTTTGATAAAATTATTTCCTCTGAAGATTTATTGAAATTTCTATTTACAAAGTTTTGTGAAAGTGATGTCTATTCTCTTTTAAGGCATAATTTTTTTTTTATAGAAATAAGAAGTGAGTGAATACCCCATTTCTTCACATTTTGGGGACACCTGGTCTGCTCTTCTTAGCCAATATACATGTAGCTGTAGCAGGAATATTTAGTTTCTTTTTTCTCACATGATTTAATATAAACCATAGACCAGTATGTTGATCTAATGAACAACATACTCATGCCTTTACTTTTCTAAAAAGCTAGGAAAGAAATGTAATATTCTGCTTTCAGCACCTCTTATATATCTGTCCCAAAAATTAGAACAATTAGGGTAAAGTTATGAAAGGTAAACAAACATAGATGTTCTTTTCTCCACATTGTACTTTTGTTCCTTTGTGCATACTATTTATTTTTATAAATTTTCTCTGCAGTAATCATTTGAAACATGTGGAAGCAGTCTCAGAAATTTGAGCATAAGTATCTGGTTACATTGATGAAGTGATAAAAACGGACAAAAATCAAACATAAATATTCTTTTCTGCACTCTGTGTTTAGGACCATTGCTGTGTTTTGCACAGCATTGTGGGATGGAACAGTGTTGTTGGAGTGTGGACTCGTGTGGAGGGCACACCAAATGACCCAAACCCTAACAAGCCCTTCGCTAAGCTGGAGATCCCTGAACTGTTCACTGATGATGGCCGACTTAACCCATCAATAACTGTTATAGGTAAGCTGCTGTGAGGTGTAGAGTTCAAACCCAGCTTGTGGCAGTCCACCCTATGGATCTCAAAATCGGAAGGCAGATCACAGACATTTTGTGTTAAACTCATTGAAAAGAATGATTTTCCTTAAAAGAAGCACATGGTTGAGGTGCATGTCTTTGATTCATCAGAAACATGAAGTCAGGGTTCAATCCCAGCCTTGGACCCAAAACTTTCCAAATTCTCAGGTCTAAACTGTTCTCGGGACCTTAGCGGCAGTAAGTGCTTCGATCACTTCTCTTCCAACAATGGGCTCATTTGGAGAGTAAAAATCTCTGCATCTCATGAGAAAGTTTGTCACCAAAAGCTGATGGTTTCCTCACGGGTTCTCTACACCATTGAAGCAAACTGACATGTTATTAGAAATAAATCCTGAATATTATTTTTGTCATTTTTCGAT
Source organism: Liolophura sinensis (assembly GCF_032854445.1). NCBI lineage: Eukaryota > Metazoa > Mollusca > Polyplacophora > Chitonida > Chitonidae > Liolophura > Liolophura sinensis. The sequence continues at coordinate 20,732,188 of NC_088298.1, read as the reverse complement.
ATTCAGTTTTGTTACACTAGATGCTAACAGCATAGTGTATTGAAATATAGAATATTAAAAAATGACTTCAGTATTTAGAGTTACACTTATTTTGTTTTTTGCAAATCTGCTCTGTTAATTGTTTTAATTCATTTTTGTATCAGTGAAACTGTCATTATATTATATCAAATACCAGTAATCAGTGAATCTATGTTTGTGCATGTTTGGATAGAACAGTTCAGTTTACTATATATGGTAATATATACTTGATATTATACCACATTCACTGGCTGAGGTGGCTGAGGTCATTAGCGTGCAAGCATGGCGCATGGACCCAGGAGCCTCTCATCAATGCAGTCGTTGTGAGTTCAAGTCCACCTTATGCTGGCTTCCTCTGCCAGCAACCTTTGGATGGTCGTGGGTTTCCACCGGGTTCTGCTCCGTTTCCTCCAACCATAATGATAGCTACCATCTTAAAAAGTAATACATTCTTGAGTACACCGTAAACACCAATCAGATAAATAAATAATTTTAGCAGGCTCACACGGCCACAGTTTAATTCAGATGAAATCTAAACCAGTTTAAATGGAAACCAGTCGTGAAAATGAGTGCGTTCACACGACTGTTTGGTTTTTAAGACAGTTCAGCAATTTATTCATTCACACAATCATATTTAAGCTGGTTCGGTAATAGTAACATTGTCCTAAAGTGCGCACCTGGGGCATTTGAACCAGTTGTCGTTCACACGGCACGGATCAAATGCTGAAAACCAACTTAAAGCCATGTTGGTAGCAAGGGCAAATACATCAGATTAACCACCAGTGCTTTGCGTTCACATGAACAACAAAAGGGTCAAACTGGCTTAAAGCTACGTTCACATTTAAACCCGCTTAAATCTGCCTGTATGAACGATGTCTAAAGTAAATAATCTCTCCCCTTCGAGGCATTATGGGTAATATACGAGGAGCGAGGAGTCCGCCATATTGTGTGTGTGAGATTATACTAGTCCATCATATACAAACAGCTGTTGTGTGAAATCTTTTCATAAATATTACATCTGGCGACGAGGATGGGATTAGACAATGTCCAGATTTTTGTGAACTGGAACTAAAATAAATCTTGCAACACTTGACCAGTCATTTGGTATAATTATGTATGATATGAAATGCTGTATATTTTTTCTTGTTGTTGTTGCAGGATCTCAAGTCAATGTTCCGAGAGAAATCATAGTCTTGAACTCCATAGTCCTGCCACGTAAAGATCTCAACAGGAGCTACAAAAACCAAATCATTTTGTAACATTCAGAAACCTGTTATTAAAAGAGCAGATGGAGGATCAGGGCAACACAGTGGTCTCCCTTAGGCGAAGTCTTCTATCAATCAGTGGTTACATATAAATTATTGTTTTATGTGTCATGTTCATGTATTCACACAGTTTTAGGAACATCTTTTAGGTTTAATATCGATGAGTTTTCTCAGTGGGAGGAAATATTTTATTACTATTATTTTTTTTAGGGGAAGGAAAATGCATGATGCATCAATCCATATTCAGTTAAATGTTGATATTCATTACTGCAAGCTGGAGATTATCATCATCAATTTAATTGGTCTTAATGTTATATTTATGTGTGAATTGTTGCAAAAGATAACAAGTCAAATTCCAGAATAGCAGTTTGTACTGATTGGTTTGTCCTTGACAACTGCCAGTTTTGCTAATCGTCTTTCATTTGACAACAATGACGATGTGCAGCTGTTGATAATTGAGATGTATTTGCTATCTATCCTGGAAGTCATTGTTTAACAGCATTAGCTTTTCTGTGCCTGTTTTCACTGCTTTTAAGCTGTGACAAAACAGCTTGATCTGTCTGTCTGTGGGTTGGTCATACGTTCAGTTATTTTAACTTGCAGCCTGAGTGCAAAGAAGACAACGCAAAGTGTGACACACAGATGTGATAGGTGAGAGACGGGCACGTTGTTTTGCAAGCGCTGTTTGGATTGGCATAATTTTACAAACTTGAACAAAGTCGTGCTCAGACTCTGCAGATGTTCAGATCAAGTCTCCTTCTCACCAATCACTGATCACTGATCAGTGTACATTTTAGTAATCAGTGTTCTCATACGGACTAACAACACAGGACCTTTAATTAACTTACAACCCTAAATTTTGAGTGTCTGCCAACCAACCTACTTTCTGTATAGATTTGATGTAGGATTTTTGCTAAAAGGCCACACAGTTTTAACAAGCTTACAAGCTTACAAGCCTACTGTATGTATACAATCTTTTAAACACTGGTTTGCTCAAGCGCTGACACAGTTGCTTCCCTTGGATTGGTTTCCATGTCCGTGTAGTCATGTCTTTGCTAACTGGTACCACTGCATTTTGATTCAAGCTTGAGGAGCTTTAAGGTATGGTTTTTCTCTTTTCCAATTTGTGGTACTTTGTATACGTTACATGTGGATGTCACTTTATTTTTAAGAGAGTCATAAGTTTTGTTTTAACATGCATTTTGTAGAGGTTCGAGAACTCCACAAGAAGTACCTGCATGCCAGTTTTTACCTCGTCTTTACTTTATTGTAGTCATGCCTTAGACCTAATTTCTCACAAGAGGGATTCATATTTGGAAGTGTTACTGTTGTTAACATGTGTTTTAAAATTAGTAAATCAAAGTTCATTTAAAGGATACAGGATCGATTCTGAGTTGTTAGTGTGAGAAATAGGTAAGACCTGGCTAAGCCTTGCCTAAGCTGAATTTTAGGTATGGCACATTCATTCAAGCATGACCCAGGAAACCCTATCTCCAATGTCAGCCAATCAGCATCGATTTTGTATCCCTTTAATCCTTAGCTTTAATCTTACCACTGCAAGTTAACATTTGAATGATTGGATTGCAGGCTCTAAGCTAGCCCTTGACCAATGGGATCCCAGGCTCTGCTTTAGCCATTAACCAATGAGATTGCAGGTTCTCATGTAGCTCTTGACCAATGGGATCCCAGGCATTGCTGTAGCCATTAACCAATAAGATTCTAACCAGTCGTCTCACCAATGAGATCACAGGGTCTAATCTAGCCCTGACCAATGAGATCACAAATTCCAATCACACAAGCTTTTTTGGATCATTAGAATTTGGTTTGGCTGCAGATTTTCTGGAGGATTGAGAGCTGAAAGGTACAGTGCTATATTTTAACCTGAAGTTTTTTTTTTCCACACTTTAACCTGATGGCTGTCCCATAAGTGAAAAATCCTGGCATATGATCTTACTGGTAAACTCGAAAGTAAAATAAATACATAAAATAAAGCCTATAGATAGATCTTGTACTTTCTTTCGCTAAAATTGGATGCTTGTAAAAAGTAAGAAGTGTTGTCAGATTTTTAGTTTTATCCTTCATGACCAAAGATGTCCGGCTCATTTTCTCTGAAAAATTTTAAAGACTAATGCCTGAAGAAATCTATATATTTTAAATACATACCCTAAATGACCTAAAAATTCAACCACAAAAGAGCATTTTTGGAGGCAAATAAATGTCATGAGATATTACTTTAGGTGCTAAAATTTATATTTTCCCAGCAGGATATCATCCTACCTTCCAAACACCTCTCAAAGCTCCTTTCTAAAATCAGTAGAACTCCCAGAATGTGGAAAAATAAGCAACTTAGTCATGGATGAAGGTCATTTAAGGTCATTTGATAAGGTACATGTAATACCCTTGGTTCACCCACAGTATATTAAATATACATACATCTGGTACTTATGTAGTTATATACAGCAGGGCCCGCTTGTACGAAGTTGTCATATCGTTACGGGCACGTAACTACTACGACAATCAGTAATAGAAGCATTGCGTTGCCATGGCCGTTACATCCCTGTAACGTTAAGTGGGTTTGGTACAAGTGGGTCCTGATATGGAACCAAAAACCAAAGTGCAAGTATGAAAATATGAATAATTAAATCCATATGTTCATGTATTTATTATTATTATTATTATTATTATGCATGCAAGCCTGTTTATTTTTTCTTTTTTTTCATCTAATGAAAAGGCACATGGGTGGGGGGGGGGGGTTAAAATGTATCATAGTGATTAATTTTATGATGTTTGAAAATTATTATTATTACTGTTATTTTTTGGAGTGTGTAAATGAAGTCGTGTGGATTGTTTAAGTTACCTGAAGTCCAATCTCTTTCCATCTTGTGTACAGTTCTAGAGCCCAGCGCACGTGGACAACATTTGTTGTCGAAACTCGGATTTGCAGATCCTGGTGTGGAATGATCCGGAATATCGGTTATGTTTTTTTTTGCTTGGAATTAAACGACCTGAATCTTTGGATCATATGTTCCAGATTCAGGAATTCTTGTCTTTTCTTGTACCTGAGTAGATTTCAAGGATTTTTAATCGTCTGGATCAAGAAATTTCATTTTCGACAACAAATGTTGTGCATGTGCGTTGGACTTAAGGCTTAAGATTTTTTCAGTTTCATGCACATAACTGCATTTCATCTATAACTGCATCTTGTTCACACCATGCCAGGGGGAGATGGGGGGGGGAGAGAATTCAGACTTTCAGCAGTGATTTAAAATTGTACAGAGAAGTCTGTATTGTATAGTTTGGAAATAAAAATATTGCTTTCTAAATGAAAAAAGATCATTTTTCACCTAATTTAAAATTGTAGTTATTCATTCTACAAATTTTGTTCTACTCATAGGTACTGATAAACCATAAATTTTCTATACAAGCATTAATGATTTACTAGCCTGTCATGGATTTTGAACCACTGAACAAATACTTCTGGTGGCTCCACATCCCCACTCTACATTCTTCATGCTCCTTACAGCTTGTTCTCACCAATGCAGCCGCTGTGAGTTCAGCTCCAGATCATGCTGGCTTCCTTTGCAGCTGTACGTGGGACGTGGGAAGGTCTGTCAGCAACCTGTGGATGGTCGTGTAATTCCAACGGGTTCTGCCCAGGTTTCCTCCCACCATAATGCTGGCCACCGTCGAATAAGTGAAATATTCTTGAGTACCGCGTAAAACACCAATCAAATAAATATATAAATCCATACAGCACATGCGTCGTTCTGTACCTATCGGTTTACATCACTGACGCTACCAGACACGCTTGACCTTTGGAGCCTGTGAGACGCACGTAAGATTGTTTAGGCTTAGCCTCCTCACCTGTTTTGTAGGATTTGGATTACGAAATGAAAACTTCGGTTTTCAGTGATTTCCATGTTTGCCTGGTGAGACCTCCCAAAGGACAGTCACAAAGGTTCTAGGCGTGATTCTAGGCTAACTGCCTTACTACAGGTAATACCATGACATCGCTAAACTGTTACAGACAGTCACAAAGGTTCTAGGCATGATTCCAGGCTAACTGCCTTACTAGAGGTAATACCTGCCTAATTCAAGTCCACATAAGAAATATTATCACGTCCTCGGGGTCATACCAAAGATTTAAGTAATGGTACATGTTGCTGCCTCCCTTGCTGCTTAGCTTTGAAAGGTTAGAGCAAGGAAATATGACTGATTGGCCAGGTGTCAGTATGATGTGACGGGGTTGGGTGTGGTGCGTGGTGACTTAGCCATGGTGCTTCAGTGATTGCATGGACGGGCCCTGCCACAAGAAGACATAATCAATGACTCCTTCTCATTATATGACTGAAAAATTGTTAAGTACGACTTTAAACCCCAAGCATTCATTCATTCATCAGGCAAAGAGCTGAAGGTTATGTGTTTTTTTGCAATCTTCAGTTATTGTAAATCCTACTGAATATAGCCCAAGCCCAAAAGATTTCCTTCATACCATTTTAATATTTCCACCTTGTTTCTCATGACTGAAATAGCATCTTAAGGATTGTTAAACTTTTATCTTCACCAACAGAGTCAACCATGATCAATCATTAACACTAAAATACTTTCATGCATGGAAAACTAGAACAAAATACTGATGTTTGTAAAATTCCTTCATTTGCTGAAAGAATACACAACTTTGGAATGGCATTCATTTCTGGATATGTTCACAGGGTTTGTTATACCAGACACTTGTAACAAAATCACCACATGAAATAATAACAGTTAAAAACAGAAGAAACGGGACAAATCTGGATTAAATAATATCAGGTTTGGAAAATTTTGGAATACCTGTTCATTTAAAACATAAATCAGAAAAAAAAGAATGCGGAAAACAGCACAAAAATAAAATACATACATGAAAAAACGAAAACAAATGTTTTAAAAAATATATATATGATGAGGTCTGAGCTAGGCTTCATACCAGTATAAACATATTTTAGTTCAATTCAAATTTTAATAGCTTTCATATTTGAAACACAGTTGCATACCATGCCAGCATTGTTTTTTTGTATGATCTTTAAAAATAAAATAAAATAAATTAAAATTAATTAATTAGAATTAAATACTGAGTTAACAGTATGAACAACATGAATAAGCTTTGTGGCGATTCTTGATTCCTCTTTTTCCCAAAACTCTGGACTGTTACATTACAGTAGTTAACACACAACATTCTCACAAAATATCAAAAATTTGCGTTTGGTATAACAGTTCATTTGCATAACAATGTAACAACATTTACAAATGGGAAAAAAAAAAATTTTTTTTTTCATGTATCTGTATGACGTCTGGAGACCATATATTCATATTCATACAGGATTAAAAAAAGACACAATATCATCTGTTGCCATGGCTACATGAAAATGCTATGAGGAAGGCATTTACATATCATTTACTAGTGATTACCTTGGCAAAAGACTCCATAAAAACTTCAGTGGAAAATGTACTGTATTACCTGTATGCTAAAATACAACACCTGCATTTTTTTACATTGAAAATTCAATACAAGTGATATTTTATATTATTTTATTTTACAAATGTGGCATAAATGAGGCTCTCCATAGTGTTTTAACGGATTGTCTGCACCATTATATAAATGAAGTTTTCTCCACTACAAGTCAAGGGGAGGTTACTCTGCACTGAATATGTTAATACCCTTCATATCTTTCCTCTGAGTAAAAATATTGTCAAAACTGGTCTGGAAATACTCTTGTTATAGCAATTGATATTCTCAGAATATTTTTCACATCTTATTAAAACAGCACAGAATAATTTCATACAATATTAAAGCTCATAACGGCAATTCTGTGATTGTAACAAGATTGTCACGCCCCAAATCAATCAACCTCTAAAAATTGGCCATGCCTCCCAGGTAAGCAAAACTGACAAAATATGCAAACTACACAATCCTGGAAAATTTTAATAACACAATGTGTATTAAACTTATTAAAGTAACATGCGCATTTCTGTCACCAAAGACTGGATTAGCATTTTAATTAATTTACTTATTTATTTGGTTGGTGTTTTACACCGTACTCAAGAATATTTTACTTATACGACGGCGGCCAACATTTTGGTGTTAGGAAACCCACGACCATCCACAGGTTGCTGGCAGACCTAGAATTTTAAAGCTGAGCCCACAATGCCCCCTTTTTAACATGAACATAGTCTGAATCTGGCAACATTTTCTTGTCAACTGCTAGAGCCACTAAATAGTGTACTACAAATCAAGAATAATGAAAATCTTCCTTTGTTTCTTTGGCTTGAATAAACTTTTAATAGCAGATTTATGTCGGCCGTGGCCATTATGTACTGGGAGATGTCAAAGTTGCCACACACACAAATAGTGCCACTTTGTATATACTCACTGTAAATCTCTCAACCTGAGTACTACGGGGCACTTCTCCAGGTACTTCGCTTTCATTTCAACTTATACTTACTACACTGACGTTTTTTTTCTTTCTCAGAATGTGGTTTAGGGGAATCATCTGTCAAAAGATGAAGTTTTGAATCAGAGGATTCGATGTAGGTGTCTAAATCTGTCGAAAGAGTACAGATAATGTATCTGATCTCCCTGTACAATAATCAACTGGAAGTAGACTCAAGTCTTGGCAAGTATTACAAAAAAAAAATACAGATTTATCTCCCCTGAAACAAATGGCAGTAATCTGACCAAGAAATGCTATTCCCAGTATGGTTTGGGTAATGAGGAATGATGCAATACAAATTAATATCAATTAAGGTAAAATTAATACATAAAAATTTAACTATGGTTACAGCCTATACCTATGGTATGCTAAAAATTTAAATAAATCGACACTTTTTTTAATCAACTGATCCTTGTATCAGATTCAATGGTTCTTTTTACTTTAACTTATCTTTAATTTTATTATTTAAACATAATATCGGGAAATAGTATAATATTAATGTTTTCTGTGTTTAGATAAATGGCTGCACTAAACCATTTGTCTTGAAAAACACATTTAGAAATTTTTTCTGGTTAATATGAACTTACAGGGAAAAAGACTGAAAAAAAAAGAACACAGACACAAACATAAAAGCTGCAATTGACTGAAGGAGAAAACTGAAGTTTCTCAACAAAACTTCTAAGTGTAACACAATAAAAGAGTAGGGTAAATTCTAATAAAATTCTGAGATCAAATGCAGCATTTGGAAATGCTGCCTAACAAAAGTGAAATAGCACATTATTTTCAGCTTCATATTACACCATTTCTCCTCCAAGAATTCCTCAGCACAAAATTCAGCCGACAGTGGTAAAAAAATACAACAATATAAGTTATCAATGTATTACTAATAAAAAATAATAACAATAATTTTACAGAAAATGATATAATAATAATAATAATAATAGCCACAGGTTACCATTAGGCTGTTGGTCAACAACAACGGATGGTAAATACCACAAAAACGTGTTAGAACACACCAAAAAATACAATGCAATACTGGTATTAAAAGTGCATGTATCAATGGTGCACACATATATTGTACATGTTGATATGCTTTCATAATGCGATTAATTTTTTTCAACTGGAATTCAAAATCCTTGGCAAACTTCTGGAATTTTCATACTAAGTACAATCTTATTCTGCAACACAAGGATAAGCAATGAGTTAAAATGTAAGTTTCTGAGAGAGAACTACACTCAGCATGGTAAATTAGTCGTTTCATGAGCAATGTATTCTTACCACTGATATGATAATCTGGAAAACCAATTATTTTCAGGAAAATAAAATAACAATGTGCATTATAAATAAGAAACATAAAAATATCTCTCCTGATTTGGAATGCTCTACATTCTGGAATTAAGACTGACCAATCAAAGCTCATGTTACATCCAGCTTTCCAATAACCAATAAAATTTATGGAATGATGACATGGACACAAACATTTGACCAATCATATAACACCAATTCACTGACTTCCATGGACATCAGCCAATCAGATGCATATATTCCAATTTATGATTTGTATCAGCCAATGAGATATGTGCCTACAGTGACTTTGGATATTTTGTATGTAATTTGGTGATGGACTGAAAAATCCTTGGTATGAACTGCTTGTGTTTTTTTTAAGGAAAATTCCATTCAACATGTTAGAAACTTCTTGCTAACATCTGGAAGACATGTTGTTATGGAGATGTCAAGGTTTAAAAAGTAAGGTTTGTATAGTAGACTCAAACGTCCTGCACTATTATCAGTTCGAATGTTTCAAACTTTTTGTTTTGGAGGAAATCTCTTTATCATTCTACTATATTCCAGACCATCTACAGAATCTGTGCGTTAAGTTCTTTTCACTTCCATAACAAGAGAGATACACATACATGTATTTTTGCTCATAAACATGTTGACAATCCAGTCCCAGGCTTTCCAGATGCTTCAGAGGGAAAGTCATTTTCCTCTGGCATTTTTTTCGTATCCCACAGAATCCAATGTTGTTCCTTTCAGAAGGCAAGTTTTTCTAGATCTGAAATAAAGGTATCTGCAAGTTCCATGCCTTTCAATGCTGATACCTTAAAAATGATGGTTGTTTTTGTATTGAAGTCATGTCTCATAATATAGAGATCCACTGCCATGCCTCAATGAGATGACTGGTCAACCAGTTCAACCAATCAAAACCTGAATTCAGTTTTCATGATACTGAGATCCACTGTGATGCCTCAATGAGATGACTGCTCAACCAGTGAAACCAATCAAAACACGATGTCAGTTCTCATGATACTGATTGGTCAATCTCATTAACAAACCCTCCTCAACATATTCACCAATCCTGCAGTGCATGACACAATGTGCAACTTCTAAGTTCGAGGCAACCAATCGTTCAGAACTTGAGAAGACTGCCAGCAAACTTCTCAGGGCACACTTCCCAGGGCACACTTAGCAGACCCATGACAGCACACTTTTTTAAGGATCTTTCAGACACACAGTGGCTTTCTGTTATAAACACCAAAGCTGCACACTTCTGGAAACAACTAAACACTGCTTGACGCATGCTTTTGTGCATACATGTACTTGTACTCTGAAGTTAATAACTTTTAGCACACTTCTGAAGCAGTTTTGTTTCTCAGGTGTAGCTTTTCAGGTCAAACATTTCTCAGGTCCTGGCTGTAAGGCTTCACGCACAAGTGTGCACTTCCTTGGGGATAGTCCAGACAGTTGCACACTTTCCAGTTTCCCACATTAGCAGCTCACAACTCACAGTACCCTATATGCTCACGGTGTGCCAGTAAAGTATTTGTCTTCATCTTTGCACACTCTTCTTGAAAACAAGGTTTTTTTTCCTTTCTTTGCCTTACTCACAGTGAATTGCAGTCTGCTGGTTGATTTCTTTGCACAATCTGGTATCCAACTCTACTCCAACAACAGCAGAGCAACAACAACATTCTTGTTAAAATCTCACAGGTCGACATACCTAAGCTATTTTTTTTTTTTACTATGAAGTCTGCCATCCACGGAATCTCGTTTTATACCATTACAGAGCTAGTGTACCAAAACTTTGTAGAACTAAGCACCAAAGGGAGGTAATTCAATGCGTCTGTTAAAGTCCAGCGGTGTTAACCAGCCACTCGTGAAGACAAAGTCACGGTGCTGACTCACTTAGTACTTCCACATTGGTAAGGAAAACAATGCTGCTGACAGAGTAGTCTCCCTTACCATCCACCAGGCTCTGTTTGTCGCTGAGATTTGTTGACTGTTGTTGAGACGGTAATATCAGAGCACTCATCTGAATCGGAGCTGGAATCTGTCTCTGTGATTGGTGGCTGGGAAAAACAAGAACAAAAAAAATAATAAACATCAATTTACACTGTCTATGCAGATGAGTTTTTTTTTCTGCATAAAGTCAAAAATAGGCCACAACAATAAAAAAAAATGTATTTATTTGAGTGAATGAGTGCTTGGGGTTTTGATGTCATACTTTTTTTTTTAACAATTTTTCAGTCATGTGACGGTGATTATTTATTTGGTTGAGGTATTTTGTAGTTTTGGGCTGGGAAGGCCTATAATTGTCTACATGCTTTCCCTGCAGTACTTTATTTATTTCTTTTACTGCTTAATACCTTACTAGAACATTTTTCCCTTACGCATGTACAGAGGCTGTCAGTTTTATGGGAGGAGTGCCTGGGGAAATCCAAACACATCCGGCAAGTTACAGACAACGTTTCTAATATTAGTGAAAGATAAATGGTCTGTCCAAGGCGACGCTATAAAAACATATAAAGACAGACAAGGGGGGTAATTTTGGATTACCGACCTCATATCGCCTCTCTGATCTCTGGCTGACTTGAACTCTCATTTTCTTCACCGTCATTTCTTTATCCGACAGTCCATCTGAAACACAGCTTGCCAGGTCCATTGTGAGGTTTTCCGAGCTGTATGTCGTTGCTAGCGGGTCAGGTGTCCCCCTAGTGGACATCCCTTCCTCCTCAGAGAAAATGCCCTCTGAGCTGAGAGTCGAACACGACTGTCGATTTCTTCGGCGGGTGCTTTGGCGGTGATCTTCGTCACTTTCAATGTCGGCTTCTTCTTCAGACCAGGAATCTTCCGAGTGCTGAATGCAGAGAAAATTCCGCATTGATTTTTTAGGGTATGTGACATGTGTATGTATATTCTTCAACACTATTAATGAAGATACTGTTTTCGTTAAAGTGTGAAAAAAAGTTCTTCCAGTACGTTATCCATTATCTAGAAAAGATTGATCTCAAAATCAAACTACCAACAGATCTCCAAAAACCAAGAGTTAACTCCCCTGAGTGGAACTCACCTTAGTGCGATGCCTATGAACAGGTTCTGTGACGCTTTCAGCACCTGACTCAACGCTGACGCTTCACCGACGGTCCTTTCTTCCAATTGGCAGGTTCCAGCGGGTCACTGATCGTCCGTTTAAGAGGCTTATTACAGAAGAATTGACTTGTGGTGGGCTGGGGATTTGATTGGTCCTCAGTCTCTGCCGTTTCTAGCACAGTTCTCAGTTCATAGCCACTCATAGGGCAACTTAGATTCTCGTTTGAGTCCTTTTCACACGTCAAGTCTTTTGATTGGTTCTCATTGGTTGTGTTTTCTATCATGCCCAGCGTGTCTTTAAAGCTGCGTAGCGGGCTTCTACACGGCGAGTCACAAGCATTACTTTCCACATCAGCGCTTGCGCGACTCGAGCGCTTGCTGCTGCACGTTGTATCGCTGCAGCCACCATCACACCCAAAACAGACGTCGTTAAGATTTTTCCCCGTGACGTGATACACATGGTGTTCTAAGTGGGAACCGAGCCTCTCCGGCAACGTTTCATTATCCCGCACTGCCATACCAGGCCCCAGGAACTGCATCGATGCCGTCTCCCCTGCAGAGTGCGTCACAGGGCCTAAATCTGTTGGCTGGGCATCACTAGGTGCTGGTTCTCGTGACGGGCTCTTGGCAGGGCTGGAGTTGGCGAGGACATTTGACCCTCGACTACTGTTTCTACGATGTCTGTTTTTCCTCATGCGCACCTTGGTAGGGGAGGGCAGCGCATGTTCTGAGCTTGTTGTCAAACTGCTCTCCATCGTCGTTGAATGAGGTTGCTGGGGCTGCTGCTCAGGGCTGAATCGGAAAAACAAAACCACTGATGACATATTTACTTATTTATATTTATTTATTTACCTGATTTGTGTTTTATGGCGTACTAAAGAATATTTTACTTACATTATGGAGGGAAAGAGACTGGAGAAAACCCACAACCATCCACAGGTTGCTGGCAGACCTTCACATGTATGACCGGAGAGGAAGCTAGCTGACTGATGTTTTACAAGGTCATACTTTTACACTTTTGCACTTACTCGGTGGTGGTCAGTTTTATGGGTGGAGAAAGTAAAGCGGGTAAATGCCCCAGCTTCTGGCAAGGCACTGATGAGTTTTACCCCCCGTCTGACGGTCTGGGCCCAGTTTCACAAAGCAGCGTACAACATTTTTTAATCGTACATTTATCAACCCATATTCTGTACATCACCACTACCGTACCACTGTCCTTTTTGTGCGATTATTGTACATGTACGACATCTTGGTGAAACTCTGCCCAGATAGGCACTTAACAAATGGTCTTCAACAAGAAATAACTTAATTTCCAAAAATGTTGGCGAAGAAACAAAACGTTTGTATGTTTTTTCCAAGAATTTAAAAAATACCATGAAGAGTTCGGATGAACAGTTTTTGGGAGACATGATGGAGTAATACAAACTCAAGTTTATAACATCACACCAAAATCTGGCTGACAAACTACTATGCAGCTAGAATGATGATGTCAAGCCGATACCCTCTACACCAAAACTTGTGGCATATGTTGTACCTGTTAGGTTCGGAACCAGACTTATGAGCACGTTTTTTCCACGTTCTGTCCAATCGCTCCTTGAGCCTTGATGACAGGTCGAAGAAGACTTTTTCTTCGCTTAGTGAAAGCCAAATGCTGTTCTCGTCTGAAAACAAGATTGCTTACAATAAACCATCATTTCGGCAGAACATCAAATTTAACCGTCAAGGAAAACTTTTTCACAGTTCCTTATGGATGCATCACCTTTGCCACTGAACATAACCTGTCCACACATTAACGAGTAATGCTGACAAGGTTTGAGTAATGTTACTGAATGTAGTTCATTCAGGGTCATTTTGTCTAACAGAAAGCCAAAGCAGTTTAATCTCGACAAAGTCAATGAATGTAAAATTTCTTCTACGGAATCAATCTTTTCAAAAAAAAAAAAAAAAATATATCCCAATAATCTTTGTTAGGAATATTGTGACTTTATTTTATACTTGATTTGTGTTGAACACAATACTGAAAAATATTTCACTCAAACAACTTGGCAAATCACCCAAAGGAAAAGTTGCATGCTAACCAGTCATGGATTAAAATGGCAACCCCACTGGTCAAAATCCTGTAGTATTACATGTAGAAGAAATCTATACCACTGGGTCAGCAAAAAGCTCTAGTGCAAGATTAACTATTTTTCCACACACTACTTGTCCTTACTTGATTAGCTCCCTTGTTTCATCAAAAGCTCTAGTGCAAGATTAACTATTTTGCCACACACTACTACTTGTCCTTACTTGATTAGCTCCCTTCTTTTCATCAACAGCTCTAGTGCAAGATTAACTATTTTGCCACACACTACTACTTGTTCTTACTTGATTAGCTCCCTTTTTTCATCAAAAGTTTCTGGTGCAAGATTAACTATTTTGCCCCACACTAATTGTACTTACTTAATTAGCTCCCTTTCCCGTTTCTCCAGCTGCAGCATACAGGAAGTCAGCTCCATGTAGAGGTTATTCGCTCGCTCAAGCTTCCTCTCATAGTGTTCTCGTACGTCTTGGGCATGCCTACGAAAAAAGCCCAAAAAAAAAAAATGTAAATGATTAATTCTACCATCAGACTGTTTTGCTCTTGAAAAAAAATTTAAATAATTATCTTTCAATGCAGAGGTTTTTGTTTTTTTACATGCTCAATTCACTTGATGTTTAAACATATTACAAATTTCATTCAAAAATATCTGAGAACATATAAGAGTATTAGGTGTTAAGAAACTGTTCAAAGTTCTACCTCTAAAACTTGGAAATAAACCCCACCCCATCTCGCATTAATACCCCAAAAACATGGAAATATACCCAACCCTAACTCACATTAAATACCCAAAACATGGAAATATACCCAACCCTATCTCACATTAATATCCCAACACATGGAAATATACCCAACCCTATCTCACATTAAATACCCCAAAACATGGAAATATACCCAACCCTATCTCACATTAATACCCCAAAACGTGGAAATATACCCAACCCTATCTCACATTAATACCCCAAAACATGGAAATATACCAACCCTATCTCACATTAATAATACACTCTCAGCCCCTTCCCACAATCAAAAAATCTAGTTCAATTCAATTTACTTTGTTGGCAAACCTTCCTTTTAATCATGAATCATTGTCTGATTCTTAATCAGGCAACACCTCTTAAAAAAAAAGCACAAGAAAATTAACACAGAATATGTGTTTTTATGTTAAAAAATTTAACAACCTTGATTCAGATCCATACCTTCACAAACACAAATAATTTTTATGTTGTACTTCAAACTATTTCACCTCCTACATGTATTATAATGAAATTTTCCACTTGACTCCTATTAACAGTGAGAAAAGACTGCAAGTGTAGCACGGCATATAACAGTAAGGCGCTACGCACCTAAGCTCCTCCTTCCTACGACGTATCAGCTCCTCCTCATCTGAGGCATGTGCGACCCCTCGCTACGGATCTTTTGTAACTGGTCTATCACCTCCTCTTTCCATGTTGCCTGGATACACAAATAATACAGGGTATAATAACGATTAACCGATCTGAAGATGAAAAGAGACACTTTTCGTGCAATTTATGCATATTTTTAATTTCATTTTGGAGACAAATCTACATTGGTTGGTTTGGTCAGTTTCAGAGCTTCACAAAAAGTATAATTTTATCAGTCAAAACTGAATAATGCCTTCTATTGAATAAAAGACCCTGAATAATTACTTCAGAAGACACTTGAATAAATAGCAATGTGTGAAAAAGTTGAAGAATTACAGTATCTTAACCCAACAAATTAGAATGTTCATTAGAAGATTTAAAATGAAAATATTTACACTGTTTAAATGATTCTAATGTTAAAAATAAAAAATTCCGATGAAAAAGTTACACCTTGATAAGCTTTATCAATTTGGGGCATTTTTATTACCAATTCTGAATGGTACCACATGCCCAACCATATGAGGCTGACATTTGGTGAGAGGTAACTGCTTGAGCTGAACGATTTTTTTTGTCAAAAATCTCCAGTATAGCCTGTTTGGGTTAGGAATAAACCCCTTGCCCAGTGGGGTTGCTGCAGGTAATTGTTTCCAGGTGTGTTTCATCATGTCTCACCTGAGCCTCGTAGAAGTCTTCCTGAGAGTAGATCAACAGTTCAGGGGAGGCAATCTCCAGGTGCATGAGGATCTGACGGTAAGACGGACGGTTTCGGGTCTTTGCGCTCCTGCGGGGATAGCAATGAAGAATACCATGGATTTCAGGTACTAACAATTTCTGCAAGCATGATTGTGACTCAGTTTGACTGATGTTTCACACCATACTCTAATTCTTCTAAATTTAGGACAGATATTAGTAGTGTTGAAAGTAGAATATTACATTTCTTTACCAGCCTTTTGGAAAAGTAAAGATATGAGTATGTTGCTCATTAGATGGTCTTACCATGTGAGAAAAAAGAAACTCCATATTCCTGCTATAATTACATATATATTGGCTAAAATGAGCAGACCAGGTGTACCAAATTTTAGAAGGAATAGGGTACTCAAGAATTTTCACTTACACAATTGAGGTCAGTCTGATGAGTGGAGGAATAAACCACTGAACTCTGGCACATTACTGACATGCTATATCATGTGGGACATGTAAGATTTGCATGCCACAGTGCTCCTCAGTGAAGTTTGAACATACACATGTACAGTAGTGCACATTTGTCTGTATATATCAATAGATATCAGTTATATCTTTGGTATCATCTAACACTGCCTCAGTAAAGTTTGATGCTGAACCACTGTCCCTAGTAGTCACTAACATACATCTAAATCCAGACCTATTCATTATGCCTTCCAAGTACTCACCAGCATTGCCTCATAAGAAGTTTGAACCCCTCGGGGCAGGTTGAGGGGACAGGCAGGTGGAGACTGTTATTCCCCACCCCCCAGATGATAGCTGATGAGTCAACATCCCGGTAAGGGATCTCTCCCGTAAGCAGTTCCCACAGCACCACACCGTATGACCTGCAAAACGAGTGAGTGATTGATATGACTGGGTGTTTACTTCTAAACTCCGGGAAATTTCATTTTAATATGTTACTACTATCAGGATTTTGGGGTGAAGGAAACTAGAGTGCCCGTAGTAAACCATCGACCTTTGCTAGGCAGCTGACAAACTTTCTCACTTAAAGCTGACGGCCAAAGCAGAAAACAAGCAATTAACAGACTAGCTGTTTGATTTGCTGATTGAGAGAATGCATAATTGCCACTTGGAGTCAGAGAGTGATGGATTTACTGCTATGCATCAACATTGTTTATAATATTGCCGGCTGATTTTTCACATGAGGATTATGTGTTACACAAGTCTGGAAACAGCACTCCCGCAGATACAGAAAACACACTAGCAAGGCCTAGTGCCTTCAAAGTGTGGAACAAAAAAAAAAAAAGAAGAAAATAATAGCTTTTTTGGGTCTTCACCATATCCTTAAACCACAACAGTAACTTAAAATTAACACCCACAGCAGCAGACAAAGGCTAGGGGAATAGTTGTAGAAAGATACAGGACTGTTACTGGTGAGCTAGCAGCATTAGGGGTCATATCTACAGACAACAGCAACTCAACACCCACAGATGGAGGCTAGGGGAATGCTAGTTGAATGCTACAGGTTGGCTAGTGGTGAGATAGTGGCTTGCCACGCAGAACCTTTAGTCTGGCAATGAACTACAAAGTTCCAGCTACTCTTGGTAAGTTACATGTAGTACATAGAACAGCATTTCTCAACCAATGGGCCTTAGTACAGTAGAACAATTTCCTGAACATGTTTTTTTTTGTCAGGATAACTCACCAAATGTCAACCTTTTCAGAACAAGGCTCATTTCGAATGACTTCTGGAGCCATCCATGCTACAGTTCCTGCAAATGACATCTTTGTACTCTTCTCATTCCACTCTCGACTTGTCCCAAAGTCAGATATTTTTACTACGTCATTTTTAGCGACTAATACACTGAAAACAAGCACGAAACGAAGGAGTTCAGCTCAAGTTTACATTTTACATTTCAAGTACTGAGGTAGTTCAATGCGGTCACAAAAAACAAAACAGGTAAAGAGGCATATACACATTTACATGTTTATAAGTATATAATTTTAGCTAAATTATAAGTAGCGTATGTAAATTAGCTTGGTGAAAATTCCAGTTCTACATTGAAATATTCTATTTACTTAGAATTGGTGTCCATATACTTTGAAATAAGGTTTGGTGAAATGTCAATCTTCAAATGAATACTATAGCACGAGATAATTAATGTAAGAAACCTCTTCACTCAAAATATATATATATATATTTCATTTTTGGTACAATGTAAGTTCAGATGTCTTTAGAAATATTGATAAGAATCAAGTCACCGTTCATACTTTTCAATAATTTTTTGGTACATATAAGACATAAATTATCTCCACCTTTATACTTACTTTGGCGACTTTAAATCTCGATGAATAATTTTATTTGAATGGAGGTAGTTCATTCCACTGGCTATCTGTTTTGACCAATCGAGTATTAATGCGGGTGGGATTTCTTTTCCATCTCGTAGAATCTCATACAACTGTCCATAAGGACAGTATTCCATGACGATACAATAACATGGCGCTTGAGTGCACACGCCCCTGTAAATGCAACAACAAAAATGATTAGTTAAAACAACAAATTAATTACACCGAAGCAATGTTTTGGTGGTTTTTATTTGGTGACCGCTTTGGTGACCTAATGGTTAAAGTGTTCACCTCGAAGTCTGGAGACCAAGGATCAAACCTTGGTCGTGTCATACCAAGGACTTCAAAAACGGTTTCTTGTTGCTGCCTCGTTTGGCACTCAGCAGTGAGAGTTTAGAGGAAGAAAACAGGACTGGTTGGCTATGTGTCAGTATAACGTGACCAGGTGGGGTGTCATGTCTGGTGTCTTTGGCATGATACTTCAGTGACGTCAGCACTTTGGCAGCATGGACTCACCCTGCCACAAGAAGACACAGTATATGTACACACAGCTAATGACTTGTCGTGATATGACTGAAAAACTGTTAGGCACAAAGGTTAAACCCCAAGCATTCATTCATTCATTCATTCACTCATTCATTCATTCTTTATTTGGTAAACAATCAAAAAACTCCGCCCATGACTAAATTGTACATTTTGCCTGATTCTGAGAATTCTGTAGATCTTAGAAAAGTGTTTTGCGGTTTGTTTTGGAAAGTACGATGATATCAAACTGGGAAAATGTAAGTTTCAGCATCGAAAGTAACACTTCATGACATTTATTTGCAAACGTTTGTGGGTGAAATTTTAGCTGAGATACCATAAACCTCCCACATGGAACTGCTAATCAGATTTGACGCTCAGATTTGATGTTTCAGATGACGCAAACTGGTAATAATGTTATTTATTTATTTATTTATTTATAATAATAATACAATGCATATACTCAGTCAACACTGGGTTGATCTTCCCTGAGGCCCTTAGACACAAACAATTTGAAACAATATGTTACATTACATATGTGTTGGAAAACATGGTAATTTGGATTGTCTAAACCACTTGCAACAAGATTTTGAAAACAATATATATATAGATAGATATACAGTGGCAAATTAATTCAACACAATGTACTTAAACAGTGAAATAATGATAAAATGATAAAAATGATATAAAAGTGTGAATTTTGCCACTATAACTATCCCAACCAATGGAAGAGATAGGCTAGTGGGAGACCTATCCTCTCCAGAAGTTGGAACCTCATAATACACCTGTTCAAAGCACAGAATTGGATTCGTATTTTATGCCGTACTCAAGAATATTTCACCTATACAACATTGGCCAGCATTATGTTGGGGGAAACCCACGACCATCCGCAGGTTGCTGACAGACCTTCTCACGTAAGGCCGGAGAGGATAATGTAATTAAGTAACAGCATTAATACGCATGTTTGGAACCTGAACCTCAAAGGTGGGGTGGCTGTGAGTTCAAGTCCAGCTCATGCTGGCTTCATCTTCGGCCGTACGTGGGAAGGTCTGTCAGCAACCTGCGGATGGTCGTGGGTTTCCCCCGGGCTCTGCCCGGTTTCCTCCCACCATAATGCTGGCCGCCACCGTATAAGTGAAATATTCTTGAGTACGGCGTAAAAGACCAATCAAAATAAATAAAATCAAATCAAGATGGGTTGCTGTACTAAGTGAACCATAAAAATCGAGTGCAAGAGAAAAATTCTTCAGTACAGTGTCAGATTACTATCAAATAAAAAATATACTTCATAAAAATAACATACTGTCTACTGATGAGTCAACAATTATGTTAGTCTGTTTTTTGACAGAGAGATTTTGCAATACAATTTTCTTTCATGGCAAAGGGCAATATAAAATGTAATTTTAATGTAAATGGTCTGGTGTTTGAAGCTGAGTCAGCAAATATAGTCCTGTGCAAAAAAAAAAACCAAACACACAAAGTGCAATGAGAATTTCGCAACACACCACATATAATTCCCAAAGTCACAGAGGTAAAGGTCAGAGAAAATCTCTCATAAACTCTCATAAAGCATTAGCACATGAGGAAAGGTCATGGGTCGTCTGGCTCAGATGACATTACGCAATACTTACGAAACATGGAAATATTGGAAAACACGACTGACTCAATAGCTCTCGACTACTGCCATGGGGAATTCTAAGCTTTCGGTCACTGAGACAGGTAAATATTACAACTGCGTTAAATCATACTGGAGAGCAGAGTTACCCAATACAGATTATTAAACCTCATGGGATTTAGAGGATTACATTAACCAGAATGACTTCAACCATGCCAACAATTTGTACAGATTGGCTTTTAGTTTACGTCCTCAACAAAATCGCCCACAGATGTAGTACATGTTTTATCACATTAGAGAATGAGGGGGCATGGTTAGCAAGCCAGCACGGTGCAATGACCCAAGAGCTTCTCACCAATGTGGTAGCTATGAGTTCAAGTCCAGTTCATGCTGGCTTCCTCTCCGGTCGTACGTTGGAAGTCTGTCAGTAACCTGCAGATGGTTTTTCTGCAGATGGGCTCTGACCGGTTTCCTCCTACCGTAATTCTCCCAGCCGTCATATAAGTGAAATATTCTTAAGTAAGGCATAAATCACCAATCAAATAAACAAATATTAGAGAACGGTCACCTGATCTGGACAGGTTAATTTCTGTGAATTTCATACCGTATGTGTATCCTCTCCTGAACAAAATAGGTTAAATTTAATCTTCAACATTTTATGAATAATATTCTAATCAAACTGCATGTAAAGTTATCCTTTACTGGTCGAAACCAGTGAGGATTTCAGGTAATCCCACATGTTGTAGGAGATCTGAGTGAAATCAATAAAAACATACTTTTTAGTGGTAACCATGGTGACAAGTTATATACGCATGGAAAACTACGTAGCAAGAACGATTTCTAATATGCAGTACACATAACACAGTGCAAAGTTTAACAACTGTTAAATAATATTTGATGATAAATAATTGCTACATTTTAAAATGATTTGAGTGAAATTCAACAAAGAATGAACCAGATAAAGATTACGCCGGGTATGATCATGTAAGAGAATTACACATATATCGTACATTTGATCGATTGCTCCCGTGACAAGCCTTTCATCAAAACGGGAATTAATTCACACTGATCTATGCCAATGACATATAATTACGTAAGACGGTCTGATAATTGGAATTATTATTCACCCGTATCACAAACCGCCAGTTGTATAACAAGACAAATGTTATCTCGCTACATGCAAATGGCTACCAAGCACATCTCGCATTACAGGCAATTTTACTGTCTTACGATAACGTTGAACATGGATCCTCCCTGGCCGCACTATCTAATGGGTCCTCCAGCAAGATGTTTCAATATTTCATTGTATGTGGACATGGTCAGATTTACAAGTGGTGGAAATATATATGTTAAAACATGCCCTAAATGACCTAAAACTGTCCACCAAAGTTCACTTCTAGAGCAAAAATATATGTCAGAAAATATTTTTTTCAGTGCTGAAACTTACAATTTTCAAGCAGAATATCATCCCATGTTCCAGAGCCTCACAAACACTTTCTAAAATCAATAAAATTCTCATAATCTGGAAAAATTGGCAAGTTAGTAATAAACAAATTTATGGTCAGTTAGAGTATATACATGCATACATGTATATATCAACAGCCACATTTTCACAGGAAATTCATTGAAAATAATATCTTTGTAATTTCAGAGTTTCTTCAGAGTTTGATATTATTTACAACACCAATCAATAATCAATAATCAGTCATATGACATCATAGAGGTTAAATACCAAGCATACGTTGCACAATCATTGGGATCAACAATCTTTCGTCTATGATACGCTTTGACACGTAATCCATCATCATTTGGCTTTAATCCATCAAAAAAATTGGGACCAAATATCTTCACCAGTGTGAACTGAAGGATGCTCAGGTTAAAAACGGCTGATTACATCACGGAGCTGTTTATAGCCGATGTGGTCACTCTGTGCTGTGATTGTCACTATGCAAATATCACTGATCGTCATTGATATAGGGCAAAATTTCAGCCATACCGTAGATAGATTTTCGTAAAAGACTTTCATTTCTCACATGTTATGTCACAAAGTTATTTGCGTCTGATGTAGTCATGAGGCTCTCAAGTGCATTGCGAAATGTCTGGGACATATATTGTTGTACATACGTAACATACACACTGAGTCTGGAGTCATACGTCTGGTTCTAAGATGACTCAGAGAATAAGTCAGAGCTGAAGATCTGCCAAAATGACGTCATGAAATGGTAGGTATTTGCAGGTATTTACATAATTAGTAAGTTCTGTGTGGAGGAAGGACAATGTGGAAAGGGAGGGATCCAGAGAGATTATTTTTCAAGCAACACGCATTTATGTACAAGCAGAATAATTTACTGCAAAATCTATTTGTACCATTCCCCTGGCAAAGCTCTTCTAGAAGAAAAACCATTCTAATCCTTTTTTAAGACCAATGTTCACAGATGGGTAATGGACTCTGCCACCCTGTTCCCTTTTTCTTAGGAGTGTACACAAGCCACCGGTTGATTTCTCCAAAAAGAGAATGATTTCTCTGCTTCAATGAATGTCTTTGATGCTAAAAAAGGGATGTTGTACACTGACGACATTGTGTCATTGTTGTCTCACAACATGGCACGAGTGATTCTAAGAGGATTGTGCAAGACGTTTGGGGTTTGGGGGCATGAGAGGAGGGTATACTCACCTTCTCTCAATCAGATATCACAGACCGGTATCACAGACCGGTATCGCATCCAGTGTCTTAATGATGACTGAACACTGGCAAATTTTCAATTTCCTCTCAAAAGTCTTAAAAAAACAATAACTCAAAGTCTTCATTCAGTCTTACATGAGTAAATCCACAAAGATTCTGGCACCAGGATCACGATGCGATCTTAGAATTAAGTCAAATTTTAATCAATAAATGTGGTATGTTCCTGACCATTATTTTAGCTGTTGTTGTACCATAACTTAATGTCGAAACAAACTGAGTTAATTAATCAGAATTAACCTTTTGACCTTGTTACATCAGAAATAAGAGTTTTAAACTCATTTAAAATTTTGACCTCTAAGTCAAAGATTGCTTTGTGAGCAGAATCCTGGCCATCATGATGTGTAAGATATTGGCTGGCTAGTTCAATCGCCCAGGCCACTTAAAGACACCCCACATCTGTATACGCCAGGAGCTGCTAGCTGTAGCTTAGGTCAGAGAGTGGGTAAGATTCAGTGTGGCCCTATACAGGGCGATCAATAAACCTCACAGGCCGAGCGACCCACATCTCCTTATATAGTCGTGCCATAATAGGGCATGTCAGTGGTCAGTCGTTGACGTCAGAAGAGCGGATCAGGTGGTTTTCTGATTGGCTCGATCCACCCACTCACTCCTGTATTGATCATTCTGGTCGGACGGCGGATGTGTTTATACACTTTTATGTACATACGCGCTCGACGCATCATATAAGTCTCCTTGTTTCTCAAAATAAATCAGAAAATTGCACTGGTTCATGATTAGGCTGCAAACAAGCCTATATTAAGGCCAGGCTGGTTACAATTTTTGTTTTCTAAGCAGAATGTATCTTTTCTCAATGTGAAGAGGAAGACATTATAATAAAACTAAAACATCAATGTTGTTTCAATCCCAGCAATTATCCCTGTTAAAAACATATAAACATGATCGGAATGCCTTGAAAAACAGGAAAGTCACCTTTAGATAGATATATTTAGATATAAAGTTTAGATATGGTAAAACAAAAAGAACAATTTTTTAATATTTTTTTAATTCCATTTCAGGATCTTTCATTGTTTTTTGCCTGTAAAACACAAAATAAAACTGGTGTCCATCTAAGCATAATGAACCAAATTAATACAGCTTAGCAAAGTATAACAACACATAAAGGAAATGTGTGCGAGAGTTTAAATATTTAACAACTGAGACACATGTTTACTGTGAAGGGGTCGAGAACTGATAGAAAGTAATGTTTTCAAATTAAAGTCTCTTTTTTTTTTCTTCTTCCTCAATCACATTGCAATTGAATTCAACACCGGACGTATAGACTAGTTAGTTTGAATACAGATGAATGTTTGGGCTCATGGACAATTATAATCATTATGCTGTCATATGCTCACAGCTGTTATTACCATTGTTCTTAATTTACTTTATCAACATCCAAAAGCTATGCCATTTTAGAATTTAGGTTATTTTTTTTTTTTTTTGTTTATCATTTATCAGAATGGTGTTTTTAGCCATACTCAAGAACATTTTTAGCCATACTCAAGAACATGTTTAGCCATTTTCAAGAACATGTTTAGCCATCTACATGTAGTTATATGTAAATATATACACATGTACTTAGTATACTGAAAGATTTAAACAGGTTCAAATTTTTCTTTCTATTATTTCTTTAACTCTATCCCTATTTATTTCAATCAACCAATCCATCATCCAAATTATCCTTCATCTGTAAATATACACATTTATTATACGTTTGTATAGTCCAACAAGTTACAATTTTCTCTCTGCTACTTTTTCAAATCTGTCTCCAATTAATTGCAGTTTTTGTGTGTATATGTGCAACTACACATGCCACATACATTACATCAACGGATTTCCAATTTTGTGTTTAATCTCATATAAGTACGTAGGCAGAAACATTCTTACCAAGATAATAACTAGTGACTGGAAGATACTGGTGTGTATATCCCTCAATTACTGGCTACAATTTTGGCCAATGATAAACTCACAGTCAGATACATCAGCTCAGCATTTATCTTTCTTGGCAACGTGCCAGGCAGCGTGCACGTATCTGGGGTAACGCATCTGGCCTCTGTGCCAAAATCAATATGGCTGCCTCAATCAATAGCAGCAGAGATAAAGAGACAAGTCGGCCATGAAAATATTTTAGGAAATCTGAATAGAACTGAGGCAAAGAGAAACGCACATACAGCGTACAGAATACAGTGAAGCCTTAAGCAGAGTCGCGATTGCATTATCGTTCTGGACAGGTACATGTAGGCCCTAGTGTTAGCACAGCATAAATCCCCCCCGGAGAACCGGAGGTATGTTGGCTGCCCTGAAATATATAGGCTTCCAATCCCACCAGCGCCCTTCCCAGGTACATCCACGCTCATTCAAAAGTAATGTGTGGTCTACTAGCATGCACCACGTTACTATAGCCTTTAAACCATCTGTATTCTAATGGTGGAAATCTGTCCTGCAACAAGGAGGCACATTACATGCACTCTAAGGATTCCTTCATCGTCATGTGATTGAAAAATTGTTAAGTACGACGTTAAACCCGAAGCACTCACTCACTCAGTCACTCTGTATTCTAATGGAAAATCGCCATGATACATCTGCAACAATGTTGCAGTAGAACTATTGAAACTGAAGCCAGTCAATAATCCATATGGAAAAAATATTAAATAAAATCAACAGGCAGTGTGTCTATGACCCAATAAACTGTTATTGGCCAATAAAACTGGGAGCATCCATTTTGTTGAGCAAGAGTTCAAAGCCACTCACTGCTCCCTGTAGTTTCTAAAAGCCTAGAATATTTATATTATGTCATGCGTCATAGCTCTATAAAATATCTCCCTCTCTCTCAAAAATTCCGAGAAGTCCAGTCCAACGAACTCCTCTTTCAGGACTTTGAAGGGCTTGAAAAAACCTTTTCAGCACATATTTAACAACTCTTAAGACCACTGGAAGATCTTTTTTCAGATAAATGTGCATTACCGCAGTAAGCAGGAGATTCTACCCCAGCGTACTCACTTGAATGAGATGATGTTGGGATGTCGAAGTTTGCGTAGATTTTTGATTTCTGTTTCCTTGACGTCACGGACCTTCTTTACAGCCACTTCTTCCCCGTAAAGTTTCCCAAGGAACACGGCGCCTTGTGCCCCGCTGCCCAACCACTGAAGGTCTGTTATACTCTCAAAGAGAATCTCCCAGTCATCTGCAAAAGTATATGGTCATTTACTGTTGATCTATTTTGTATTTGTTAACAAAAAAACAAACATGCAAGTTTATTTAATTCTTGTTTAAAGCCATAATCGAAAAGTTTATTATGGGATTATATTATATCAATTTTTACTTAATATTTATTAAGTAAAACCAAAGGGGCTGGGTGGGCAACCACTGACATTTGGCAAGTTAGAGACAAATTTTTCCTCTTGTCATTGAATAACAAAAAATAGCGGTAATGTTTAATCCAAGAGGGCTGGGTGGGCATACCACTGACATCTGACAGGTTAATGGATTTGTTATCGACAGACTAACAATATTTAAACCTACCATTATATTTCATTTCCTTCATCCATACCTGTATAGGAGATTGGCATGTGATGTCATCAACACAACAAAACAATTAACTTGGTGGCCATATTGGAGGAATACTGACATGACCTTGACAAACTGGCGGCTGATGGTCCTGAGTTTCCGCCGATCTTTGCCGGGTTTCCTCTCAAAATAATGATGGCTGCTGTCGCATAAGTGAAATATTCTTGAGTATAGTGTAAAACACCAATCAAAAAAAATAAATAAATAAATGAAGTGTCAAGCTGGATTCCTCCAATATGGCTGCCAAAAGTAGCCCATATAAACTATGTGATCATGTTTTTTCACCAATATTTCAACATAATATGCATTCTTGATTGCCTGGAATATCTCGAGCCACTTCCACAAAAGTGTGTAAATCGAATCTCTAGTCATACACTACCTTTTTCGTGAAAGATGTTGTTGCCTAAACCAAAACCCAAAATGCTTACACGATTTACGAGTAATGTTAACAGCAAAAAATTGACTTACAAAGTTTTTGCGGAAGTGGACACTGAACGATAACACCAGTACTTCTTGGTGATCGTACATGTAACTGCTCTAATTAGGGTGTTTTAATTAAAAGCCCTGACCTTGTTGCTTGAGTTCAGCAGCAGCAGCTTTTCCTAGGATAGTCCAAACGGGTCGTAAGCACCCTAGAAGTCCCTCAAAGAACCCTCGCTGGCTACCTTCCCGATACGAGACATCAACGCTGGAGGTTGGGTCATGGATCGGGGACACGGGGGCAGAGTGAGGTGAGTTTGAGGGTGAAGAAGAGGACGTTTTCTCCTGTGACGAGACACTGAAGTGTTCAAGGTCGTGCTCCAGTCTCAGCATGCTACAACGACAACAACAGTAGAAACGCTTGTCAGTAAGTTTGTTTGGGCCGGATTCGTCATCGTCCGTGGATTCTGACACCACGATAGCGCAGCGTAGTAGACACATTTCCGGGTTGAGAACTGAAGCAGGATTTTGGGGAAATCCTCAGTCAACGATATCTGCACACTGCCATGCATGCAATTAGTTTGTCACCTTTCACATGGGGCTAACTGCCACTTACAGCTTTTTTATAATTTGACGGCCTCCTAACTGTTAAACAACAACTGACCATATAAACATTCAGTAGCAATGTTGCCTGTTGCTACTTGACAAGGGCAGAGGTCAACACCAGAACAATGTCACGAGCAGAAACAGACATATCCTAATAAATCCAATGTTTCCCTTCTACAGACATCACATGTGTGTATATAGTACTTGTGATATCACCTGCCTAACATGGCCAGTCCTGATATCACACGTGTAGATAATTGTAGGATAGATATCACATGTAACATTCCTGACATGGCAGTCCTGGTATCACACGTGGGCATAATATACATTGAAGTAGGAGTGATATCACATGTACATTCCTGACATGGCAGTCCTGGTATCACATGTGTGCACATAATACAATTGTAGTAGGGGTGATACCACATGTACATTCCTGACATGGCCAGCAGCCCTGATATCACAGGGCCAACAACTCCAAACATTCACAGCAGCTTGGATTGCATCATTTGCATAGGCAACACTGGCTCTACCATCTGTTCAGTATTAACCGGTTTTCCAATGAGCCTACATAAATCTGCACGTGCATTGACTATTGGCTGTTACTATCCTTGAACTGCTCTGTTCAAACACACAAAATGTGCACTGGTTGCAGAAAAAAGTTAAACGCAATTACAGAAGCCACTACATCTGACGAAATCACACTGCTTCATTTCATGCTTCGAACAAGTTTTAACAATAGTTAATTTTGAACAAGCCACAGACCACCAGGGTTCTGGATGAAAACTTCGCGTTTCCTTATAAAGCTATGTTTAACACAAACCCCAAGTTTCTTTTTGTATTCAGCCTCAATATTTCCACTAATCTTTTGCCCGCGATCATTTACACGTCTTCACTTCCATAGAAGAGCCACTAATACACCTGGTCCAGCAGACCAAAAAACAAAAAACATCCAGGGACTGTAAACATGTTTCAAAAGTCCATTATGCAGTAGTCCCTGTTTAATATGCCCTGAGATCTCAGCCAATGGAACAACAACAACAAAGACAGCAACACCAAATATCTGACACAATCTGTTCACGAAATCTGACAAGCCTGTCCCAGGTCTACAAGCTGTTATCCTTACATTGGTGCAAGTACATGTAGCTATAGGCCTGTGAGTCCCCCACCCCTCTCCCCACAGGTGGGTCGATAACAGTACTATGTTATCATTAAAGTATATAGCATGAATACAAGACCATGTGATGTTAGAGCAGCTGACGGACTGGGTCAAAACACCCACAGAATTGTACTACATCAGCCCAAGACTACTGACACATGTATATACAGTAAATCACCCAACATGTCTCATGTTACCCAGTCGCTCATTCTGCCCAATTTAAATTTCCACTGATCTTAGAAAGGTGAAATATTTAATTTCAGCACTAAGATTGGTATTTTCTTTTTTTTTGCAACATTTTTTTTCCTCTAAAAATGTACTTTTTTGTACAAAATTTTAAGTTGTTTACTATAACCGAGATACAGCCTCATTTCAATAGATTATTATATTGTGTGTGACTTGTTTAATACAAACAACTAGGTTCAACGACCGAATGGTAGGAAAGGCCTATGGGAAGGGGAGAGAGGGGTGGGGTGAGAGGCGCTTGAGGTTTTCATTTCTGTATCAGCTGACAAACATACAGCTACAAATAGTTTCTCCCTATTTATTTGTTCCATGTGAAGATCTACATAACGGTTAAACATAATCACACTTTTCTTCACATAAACAAATACCCCCAGCTGTTGTATCATACTTTTGTTTATAATTCACAAGGCTGACTGTAACAGTACATTGACCTTTAACCTATACAGCTACCTTTACATGTAATATATCATTCAGCAAAAAAACAACAAAAAAAAACAAAAAAAAACAAAAAAACAAAAAAAAACTGAAGAGCAAAGTCCGAATTCATCAAAAGTGATTAGGATATATACATTTCAATTGAATCTTGGTGTGTTTTGTATGTCATACATGGTACAATAGCACTACCTTTTCTGACATGCATTATGTATATATATATATATATATATACGCTTTCATTGCACATATATACACACCATTTAAGCCACAACCAAGTGTATAGTTTTGTATCCAACTCAAGTTCATTGTTTCAAAGGTCAAGTGCCATGTACTAACTGTATGTATGTACCGTCAGCACGTACCGTCAGCACTTACCATCAACACGTTTTTCATAGCTGTATATATGCACAAACTGAATCGACAATTATAGATGTACTGTAATTCTTCAACCTTTTCACCTTTCTGCAAGGTGTTTTTTTTAAGCATATTCTGAGGGCATAATTCTGTGTAGACTGATAAAATGATACCTTTTGTGAAACCTGTATTCAGTGTGCTGGATTCATCGTTAATACTACTGGGTCTACAATCAAAAGTTTAATTCAGAGATATTTATTTATTTATTGATCTGATTGGTGTTTTCGCTGTACTTTAAAATATTTCACTTTACATACAACAGTGGCCAACATTATGGAGGGAGGACACGGGGCAGAGCCCTGGGGAAACCCACAACCAAATTCGACCAGAAGATTGATATCGGAATAAACGGAACTTGGTTTCACTGATTCGGTTAAAGTGTACTTTGTCTCACTGCTACTGTACAATTAGCCCTTAACCAATGAGGTGCGTCATAGACTCAGTCAATGGTGAAATGTGCACGCTTTTCCCCGATTCGGCTTCTAGATCTTAATTATCTCCCCCATATTCATAACTTCTTCTGTTTATTGTGTAAGCAAAAGAGTTTTCACCCCCTCTACTGGACAAGGTTTGACCATGAGTTTGACGAGATCTATTTTTCCACTTTTTGGAGCTGACAGTACAACCATCCAGAACCACAAGGTGACAAGGATTGAGTGACTTTGCTGACGCAGAAAAACCATTTAAAACTGGATTCTCTTGACAAGTCTGTGAAGTCTTACAAAATCCCACGGACTATTCTGCATCCCACACACCCTTTATTCTGTGGCGACAAAGGAAACCAGCAAAAAAAATCAATAACATACTCAAAGGCAATAGGGTACGGCACTAGATTCTGCCCTACACATAGACAAAAAAAGACTGGGATGCTGGCACGTGCCAGGTCACAGGGAGCACCACTCTCCAGTGACGAAGGAAAATAAAGCCAATCTCTCTAAGTGCCAATCAATGAAGATATACACAGCTGTGTGACCTCTACCCCTTGACCTTTTGACCTCTGTGTTTGACCTCAATTACAGCTTTCTAGACGAAAATTTGAGAGGACAATACTAGCATCATAAATGTATAAGGGGACTAACTATTATTCTTGAACATCACAAAAAGCACCTTTCAAAACAAACAAATAAATAAATAAATGTTTGTTGAGCATATAGGCAATGTGTAGGGTTGATGCTAAATCCTAAACATATCTAAAGAGGAAGCTAGTATGAGCTGGACTTGAACTCACAGCAACCTCATTGGTGAGAGACTCCTGGGTCATTGCGCCACACTGTCACATTAACCCCCTTGGCCACATGTTTATTGATGGATACATGTTATTAAAGGCAAAATTAAATCATTTTTTTTTGGTATCACAGATTTGATAAACAGAAGACATTTCAATTAAATTACTTTTTTTTTTGATCAGCGTTTTACATTGTATATTTGCAAATTAAATAGCACATTACAAGTCCACTTAATAGGAGTTTGAAAGCAGGGAATTGTATCAATTTACATTCAATTTATATCAATGGATTCTGAACATTGGGAAGACTAAAAATCTTTTTTAAAAAACGCCACATCTTAAAATCCCCAAGACCAAATTTGGCTTTAATAATGGATCATGTTTCTGACTGATTAAATGTTAATTTGACAAGGAAATGTTACTTGTTGCCCAAATTGTGCATTTATATGTCTACAGAGTCATGTCTATTACTTCTGCAGGTGTGCTATAATTTTACGATCACTCCAATTCGAATAGAAGTCCTTTGAGTTTCTGACAAAATTAAATCCAAATCATACATAAAAACTATTATGTTTTCATACTAAAGACCATAACATTTTTATAATGTCTTAAAATATCAATACCTCTCTGGCCGTAAGTGGGAAGGTATGCCAACAACCTCCCACCATAATGCTTGCCGCCGTGGTATAAGTGAAATATTCTTGAGTATGGCGTAGAACACCAATCAAATAAACAAATAAAGAAATCATCAATATGTCTTTCCTATCTTTACGTAATAGACCTCATGTATTTCCTGGGGTTGTGCTATTACTAAGCTTAAAGAAAAAAATGTACTCAAAAATGTCTAAAAATGTATAATGTAGATGTCAAAATGTGAAAATGAAAATCTTTTATTTTTTTTTTTTTGACTGAGGTAGGCAGGCGACATGGAGTATAAAAGAATCTATTGCTGCTAAACTCGGCTAAGTGGAGATTTGTACATGTTAAAGCAGACAGAAAATCCATGAACCACAAAGAAAAAAATCAATCGGTTTATACAGTTTCCATTTAGAAAAGACTGGTACCTTTCCAAGTAATATATACTACAAGCTAGTGCATGCAAATATCCCACGCTAAACCTGTCACCCCTAAAATCTACATGGAATGATCTGTCTCATCTTGAAATTGAATTCATTGAAAAAAGAAAGGGTGAGACAATGTGGGAAATGGGGGGTAGTGTGACTTCAATTAATATAAAACCAAAGTGAAAAACAGAATGTGTCTTACCACTGGCTGGTACTGCTGAAATTTTTTGAAAGATAAAACTGAATATTTGAATTTCTTTTTTGAAAGACTATATAACAAGGGGAAAAAAAAAGTCAAAATTCAGAATTTTGATATTTAAATACTCGAGATCATAGATATACTCTACATCATTCACAAAGCACAAACGTTCACAACTGACCAGTAATACCTTAAGCAATATACCAGAAAGTAAACTTA
Organism: Liolophura sinensis; assembly: GCF_032854445.1. NCBI lineage: Eukaryota > Metazoa > Mollusca > Polyplacophora > Chitonida > Chitonidae > Liolophura > Liolophura sinensis. The sequence goes on along the minus strand of NC_088298.1, from coordinate 20,699,144 downwards.
TAAAAATACCATTTTACAACCATTCTATGTAAATCACAGCAGATGGAAATTTAGTGAAAGGATTTTTAAAAAAGAAACTCTTTGATTTGTCAATTTATCAATTTTCTATTCCAGATATCTATAACGTGTCATTACCTTAAATAGTCTATACATTTAATAGATTGTACAAATTATATTAAATTAATTAATATAAAATGATTATTTTATTAATAACATGTTAGTTACTGGAAATATTAAATATGTTTACTTAAAAGTACACATGAAGGCCTAATTTTATATATCTGAATCCTTTAATTCAATTTATTTTATTTTATTTAGATAAACATACCTATACATACTAGAGGAAATAGTCTATAGTACCTTTCTAAAGACATCAATGCTCTTAAGTGATACCCAAGTTTAATAATGTCAGAAAAGAGCAAAAGGTAAATTTCAAAAGACCTGGATGACATAGCCCAACTGTTGTAAAACATTAAATGCAACTTTTTCCAAATAAATTTGAAAAAAAAAAACAAAAAAAAAAAACAGCATACTCATACGATTTTCACTGAACTCAGAAAAATGCTTGTTCTGTAACAAAATCAATAAATATTTAAATCAAGCAGATCTGGTATGGCAAAGAAAGGAAATCTCTGTTCCCCATAAACAAATCTGCTTAGCCCTGGATCATATAGCCTCATGACAGGCCATAAACCTTCAAGTTTATTAAGACAGAATTTCCGCCATGTACCAGATTTGTAGTTCATCAAGCATAGGCGATGATCTGAGCACAATCCAAATCACAAGCGAAAAGGAATGGTTTTACGACCAAGCTTACTGTAATCGCAGACGGGCTGGAGCCTCAATCTTTAACAAATCTTGTAACGCCAGGTTTGAACAGCAAAAATCCATTTCTCCGCATGAATGGGCCAAGAAACATAAAGCGGTTTATTGATTTTGACGTGAACAGGACGGAAATGTCAATATACCTGTCGCAAAAAAGTGATCCGAACCAAAAAATACCACTACATTGATCAGCTCTCCTCCAAGGATGCGAACAGTACAGGAACCCAGCTTGGCAAAAAAAAAATTAAAATAAAAAAAATATAATTGTTTCGAAAAGTTGTGGCCATGATTTTTTTTTTCAGACATGCTCAAAATGTCTGACAAACTAGCCCTAAATTATCTACATGGTATTAAGTTGCAAATTTGAAGAGTAGAGATGCATTGCAAATACCTGTATGTTTCAGTTTGCAAACGTGCATATTTTTCAACACATTAAAATGCATTTAAAACATTGGTTTCTACTGCGGTCTTTTCTAACCATACTGGGGACTGATGATATCACTCCAGCTGTTTACCTCATAGACTGCTATATTTCATCATTCAAAATATACCTTCATTTAGAGCTACGAATGCATACAACAACTAGTCCATGGAACTATTTCAAGCCAAAAATATTGCTGTGACGTCACTGATACCCACTAAACCCCAAAAGACCATCACAAAATCCTATGTTTAAATGCATTTTAGTCGGTTAGAAAAATTTTTAAAAAATAAATCAAACTATTTTCCCGAACAGTGTTTCATGGTCTTTTATGTGATAAATACTTTATTTTAATGTTTTCTTTGCCTTTAACCCAGAAATCTACCAGTAGCTTGCCAATGGTGTGCCTCTGGTTCATTTGTGGAATGGCTGTGGAACAATGACAAGAATAGTCCAGTAAACTTGTGACCTCAGGGTCTTGTAGAGATCTTGTTTGAGACCGATAACGAATATTCAGTGAGATAACAAAATCCCCTCAAATTCAGATGCACATAACGCATTGCTTTCTCTGATGATTGCACATTCTACGAAGCTGGTATAAAATTTAAGCAAAACTTAATGTCTGATTAATAGATCAAGCAAGAACATTTGACTTGGGTGTGTGTGTGTGTGTGTGTGTGTGTGTGTGTGTGTGTGTGTGTGAGCTTGCCTTCACAGCAAAAAAAGTATGCTACAAACAGATATGTTACCGCAATAAAAGGTGGGGAATAAAAATGGACCTGTGACACGTTCACCAACAGTTTGACAAACATTTAAGCCTGCATTTCAGCCCTGAGTGACCTCACATCCATAATTAAACCATAGATGGTGAAGGCTAGGTGAATGGTCCAGGGTCCAGCTAGAAATGGGCTGGTAGTGTACAAGTGGCGTGCCAATGAGAACCTACAGATACCCTAAATGACCTTAAAGCTTCGATCATGAATGTAAGTTGCTCGTTTTTCTTGATTCTTTCGGTACATGTAACCTGATTGGTACAAAGGTAAAAAAAACTGCATTTCTTCCCCACAAAATGATCCATCTTACTGGAATATTACAGTCAGACGGATTACCAAATCTAAATATACATTTATCAGTAAATTGATCCTGTGTAAACTCTGTTCACATAGCAGGTTTGTTTAAGCTTAAACAATCATAAATTTTGCTTGTACCTAAAAACATGTCATTTAAGGCAGCTGTCGTAAATTTACCATATTTAAGAGAACGTGTGGAAAATGTAGAAACGTAGTACACGACTGCCCCTTACCTGTTCGAGAACTCAAAGTCTGAGCTGGTAGTGAGAACATTGAGCGTACTAGGACTGTTTCGACTGTTGATCGGCTCATCCTTTTTCGGTATCGTCAGCTCGATCGCACTCATGCTCATTACCGGGGCACTTTTGGTCGTCGCTGCCGCTGTGGACTTGCACCCTGACGACGATGCCGTTTTTGTCGTCGCCATTTGACCCGCTTGATAATCAGGCTGAAGATTGCGTTCTAGCGTCATCTTGTTTTGTTGTCGTGGTCACAGTTGTATCATCATCTAAAAATAATAAAATCCTTCTTCAAGCGACAAAATCAATGACATTTAATCAATGATTATGATAGACAACGGTGGCAAACGATCAGCAATCCTGGCAAATGGCCTCTAAAACTTTGCTTGCCGACAGAAGCTATCAGCCGAGTCAATTCACCTCCTGGAGATATGGTGATCTAGCTTGGACTTGCCGACGGACTGACCACAAGGAGACAAAAATGACAAAGTGAATCAAACACACAAGGGTTCACCTCAATATATAGATACACCTTTTAACACTAATCCAACAGGAAAACTTTTATAGTGAATATTTATAAGACTGTTCAAGGCCGTCCAAAACTCAATTTTAAAACAATTAAGTCACATTGTGATAAACAAGGTTATAACTACACTGAAAAGTTAATTTGATCCACTGACTCATGGAGCATTTTTACCAAGGACTTTAATATGAAAGTTTGAGTAGGTCAACAACACTAAAGTTTTCTGCCCACAAAAAAGGCTTCTCTTTTCTTAGGTCAAAGGTGAATTTTTGTTATATATTTGACTATAAATCTTTTTGTTAAGACCTTCATCTCAAGGTCTTTTTTAATTTGACATGAATTAAACATACAATTAAAGGTAACTTTCATGAATCTTCAGAAAATCATTTTTCTTAACTTTTTTCATGTGTAAGAATGTCCGCAAACTGGCGTCACCAAGAGATAAAATTATTTACTCTAAAAGTCAGGAAAAGGTTTTGCGAAAGTGGGACAACCATAAAAACCACAATGAAAAACAAAAGTTCCCTTAGACACAAGATGCCAACACTATGAAACATTATGTTTTTTTTTTCTATGAATTTGTTCACGTATTGAAGAACTTCCCTACTGGAACCCCATTTTTTCTGATCGGGTCTGCTTCATAATGTCCAACAAAGAATGTTTTTCTTTTGGATGACCTCAACTTCTTGGTGTAATTTAGTGAGATAAGTATAAACCTTCACACAAGTATTTTTGGTCTCTCTGTAAACCATTCTGTCCTGGGGTTCAGAGGTCACTCAGGAAATGTAACTGTTGAAAAGTTTAAACTAGAGAACCAATGCGCAGAGATCCACTATCCACAGTAGTATAAAATACCCCAAATTTTTACTTTTTCACTGATACATGTACTGTTACACTAACCGGATTATTTAAGTTTGAGTCTCATGATTAGACTTTGTCCAAAAAAATATTTTTTGTAACCAGATTATTCAAGTTTAAATTTAAACTTTGTGAAAAAAAAAAAATCACTGTTTTGCATATTTTTTTTTTTCAGAAGTAACAGATCCATATTTAGATCCAGTTTAAATATAATCACTCTCAGATGAAACTATTTGGCATGTTTGAACGTTTTCAAGGCATCAAGAGTATAATTTCACTGCACTCTACATGAAATTTTGCTCTGGTAACATACCATACCATGGCTGCTTACAAGTCAATCAAACGAAAATGATCCCAAGAATAACAGGAAGTTGTAATGGGCATGTGCAACACAGCCTTCCTTTTCAAAAAGCTTTTATCCGTTTAATAGATATGCCCTTGTGAAAATTTCCACATCACGGCTAAAAATGATCTCTTCGGCCATGAGTTGAAATTGCTGCTTCAACGTTCACCGTTTTATATTGCAGTCTAATATGCCACTGGAGTTCGATCGCCTCAGACAGACGAGATTCCGAATCGTTTGTTCTCTGTCAAATCTCGGGTACGACCTAATACATGTACAGCACAAGTTAACAGTGTGCGATCTTCTTCGAAACCCTGATAATGTACACGGCTATTTAATGGCAGGATTTGTTACAATCTCCTTGGCTCGAGAGCTTCGCTATCACCCGATCTCCTCGCAGTGGCAGTGATGGATGAGAGCTCCACAAACCAATTATCATGGGTGGAAAGACTTCCAGAACACCAGACAAGTTGCTGAATCTACTTTCACTTTTTATACTGATCATCCCATGTAATGCAACACGGCCGGGTTTTTATTTTTGCCACAACCATTTTCAAATCTGAAGATAAGATGATGGATTGGTTGAAAAACGGGTCACATGACTCAATGGAGTTCTTCCAATCTAGAGTGATGAGTTTACACAAATCTGAGGTAAGTAGATTGAGAAGATTAAGTGATTACTCCACGGATAGCATGCAACGTGACAAAGAAAGACGTAAAGTTGGGATTTTAGAAAGTTTCGTGCTAGAACACCCAAAAAAAACAAAAAAAACTCATGCCAGATTTTTGGTCCAAGATTTAAAGTGTGAACTTCATGTATGACAACATCAGGCTACAGTGCCAGATTTGCATATTATCAGATAAGCTTGTGTTCATATGGCAGCTCTATCACACTGAGCTAAATTCCAGCGGAGAGGTGGGATTTTACATTAGATCAACTTTGTGCCCAATTTTATCTCATCAGATAATGCCAATCATCATAGGATCAGTCAGAAAAGTTATAGCAGGTGTCTGAACAGCCCAAAATTTGAGGCCATTTTTATTCAGCAAGGTGTACATGTATGTTCAGATTTGATTTTCCTCCGTTTCTCTCTTGGTAAAAGTGCTGAAAAATCTACGCTGTCGCAGGTGTTCTCATTCACACACCTGACAAGCCTCAGATTAATGAAGTTATCTATGTTTTAATCCAATTCCTGACAGTTTTGCCCATACATCAGGAAGGTTTGTAGACAGGGTGATCTATGCGGATTAAACCTGCCAACTTCCAAGTCTCCCAGGAATAAGACTTCTGTGATGTTCAACGAAAAAGGTGAGAAAAAGAAACTAATCAAGATGATCCTTAACATTGAGAAATCTCTACCATTCTTGTCACCAAAAAGAAATTGTAGAAAAGATACTTAAGTTGTTGGATCCTAACACCTCTTTATGCCTGTACAACACTCAGCCCACTCTCACTGTTCATGGGGTGATGGAGACGATGTAAGCATCGTAGACAATACAAACATCGTAGACAATACAAACATCGTAGACAATACAAACATCGTAGACAATATAAGCATCAGAGACAATATAAGCTTCGTAGACAATATACATGTAATGACAACAATTGTGAGGCGGATTGTGCAGCCTAACATTCGCTGAGGACCACTTGTCATCCACCAGTTGGGTATGCTTAATAAAATAACCTAGATGTCACACATGGGCAAGTTTGTCAGGTTGTTGCCAAAGGTTGGTAGTTTACACCATTCACTCTGGTTTCCTCCACCAACAAAACGATTGCCATCATATGTGTTTTAAGTGTAATTTCAAAAAACCACCCATTCGGACAGAACCAGCTATTGTAATAGTTAATACAATATATTTTGATGGTAAACGTACGTGGGAAGGTCTGCCAGCAACCTACAGGTGGTTGTCGGTTTCTCCCGGGCTCTGCCCGGTTTCCTTAGACCATAATGCTGGCCGCCGTCAGATGAGTGAAATATTCTTGAGTACAGCGTAAAACACCAATCAAATAAAAAAATAAATAAATGTAACAACGCTCTTATGTCCTCAATGTTCAGGTCATGTCCGGTTCCTCCAAAGGAGCTATAACATATACATTAGTATTAAACAGTAAGTATTAGTAACTCATTCAATGATTTATAATAACATAACACAAAATGTAACCTTGATTACTGCATTTCACCCTCAGTTTAGAACATTTTAAGTGAGTGACTGAGTGACTGAGTGCTTGGGGTTTAACGTAGTGCTCAACAATTTTTTAGTCATATCACGACGAAGGAATCTTTAGGATGTGCATAATGTACCTCCTTGTTGCAGGACGGCTTTCCACCGCTCTTTCATCTAGTGCTGCTTCACTGAGATGACTTACCAAAGGTAAGTAAGCCGCCCGCCCAAGCCATTATACTGATACAGGTCAACCAGTTGTTGCACTATTCCCTTCATGTTGAACGCCAAGCGAGGAAGTTACAACTTCCTCTTTTAAAGTCTTAGCTGTGACTCGACCCAGGATTGACCCAGCTTCTACCGCTCCCAAAGCGGACAAGAACATTCTGAGTAACACATTTGACTTCATTCTATAGGGCCTCTTCAAAGTTTTTTAGGAGTCTCTCACCAATGCGGCCGCTGTGAGTTCAAGTCCAGCTCATGCTGGCTTCCTCTCCGGCCGTACGTGGGAAAGTCTGCCAGCAACCTGCGGATGGTCGTGGGTTTCCTCTGCCCGGTTTCCACCCACCATAATGCTGGCCGCCGTCGTATAAGTGAAGTATTCTTGAGAACGGCGTAAAACACCAATCAAATAAATAAATAAATAAATCAAATCAAAGTTTTTTTTGTGAATTTTGGTTAATTTCTCATCAAAAAAAACTTAAGTGTTGGCATCCAAAGTATCATTTTAAGGCACTTCTTTGTTTCTGAACGTGCATTTTTACATGCTGAATTTTAGTGAAATACAGTATTCCTAGCTTAATTACACAAGACAAAAGTAGTTACAACTGAATGCCCTTCCCTTTATACTGAACTCCCAGGTAAGGGCTTCTTCCATAATAAGATAAGAACTAATCATTCAATAACACAGCACCACTAACAGAGCTGTCCCCCCTACGGCCGTTTTGCAATCATCAAGAGTTAAAACACTGCAATTACGCTGCACTGAACTCGCAGATAAAAAGAATCTGCAACTGTCCATTAGAGTTTATTACTCCAGCAAATGTTGCAGCCTTCACAGAGGAGAGAAATTGTCATGACAACCATAAGTTTAACGGCACATGCAAATGTCAACAGACCAGGCAGGGTGACTTTAACAGTTATGTTTTGATACTGAACTGACTACTGAGTTGTCAGCAGGGAGTTCTCAGGTAACGTTTCATTGGCAGTGAATGATGTGCACATCGTCGTTAGTAATTTGAAACATACACAAACAAATTCTCAGCTAGTCTTCAAGGCTCGGAAGACTAAAACAGCAAACAGAATGTTCAATTTATTTTCATGAAAATCATAATTACAATTTTTGAAGACATGTATACACCAAAAAGTTTTATTCAAGGACTTCAACTGAGAAAATAAAGAGAAACAAAAATATTATTATTATTATTATTATATTTCAAATGATACAGGATGTCTTTTTATGTATATTTATTTCCCTGTTCTAGTTTGCACAAAGTTACCAGGTTTAAGGAAACTTACGGAAACCATTGTGACTGTCACAGTGACTCAGCACAAAATGTTTGTATGCCATAGACCATGTAGACTGCAGCTGAGACATCATGGCGCTTCCAGGTCTAGCCATCAATGTTGTTTTACAACAACAACAATCTGTTGCACGGCATGATAGTTGCCGTTGGTCAGTTCAGAGTACCGTGATTCTTCAATTCTTTTGAAGAAAAATTTTTTTAGCAAATTCTGAGGGCATTGTTTTGTGCTGACTGATAAAATTATGCTTTTTGTGAATTTTTGGACCTTTTCAGCTGACATACATAAAAAGAAGTTGACTGAACAGCTGAACGTATTTCCAAGAAATATACATATATATATATATGTATATATGTCATACTGGGAAAATACAGCCTATTGATGATAGCCCAGCTAACATTCAAACAAAACCCGTGACACTTCCAAGAAATGAACTGAAATGATTCCTGCAGTAAAGTTTTGATACCATCAACAATTTCCTAATCATAGGTGATCATTTCATGTCTGTTCAAAAGTTTTAGGACTTTCAAGATAAAAATACATTGCTCACCAATACTATATTGATCAGTATTGTTTGAGAGAAGAATAACTCCGCGTCAGTGTCAGTGTAAAGTCACTGAAGTAATCTCCACACCATTTCTGGCCCAGAACAAGCTCTTGCTCTGGGCACTGTACATGTGACGTGCAGGAAACCTTTTAAAATCTTATTTCAACATCTTTTCACCGTTTTCATTTTCAAAGGCTCAGAATGAGTGACAACAGAACAAAAGTTGTCGGCCGACGCATGCACACGATAACCACAGGGTATCTCTTCTTGCAGACGTATATCGTCTTCAAGAAGCCATGCTACTGACAGCCAGGACAATAGGAGGTAAAATCTGATGCTGACAGGAGAATGACGACCGGCAGTTGTTTGACAAAAGCAGGCCGTTATAAGGAGTTTTGGTTAGAGGCTATGATAAAGGAGTGAACCAGCTAGGTCAAAGTTCAAGAAGCTCAAGTCTGTATGAATTTCAGAAAGCTTTTTGATTGTAATTAACCATGATATGGTCAAAAGTATAGGCTAAACAAACATTCTGAACTCATCTCAAACCTAATTTCAACAGATTTATTCGATAGGTACATGCTTGAATTCAACTTTACTATGAAAACAAAACTCTGGCACAGGAATCCCACAACAATATTAATATATTCAATTATTTGACTGGTGTTTTACGCTCTACTCAAGAATATTTCACTTATACGACAGTAGCTAGCATTTGTGATGGTGGGAAGAAATGGGGCAGAGCCCAAAGGAAACCCACAACAATATTAATATATGATGCTATGTATCTAATTTTCACCGGCTAAATGCCTTAACATGCAGCCTTGGGTGACGTCCATCCAGCCACTGATGTGACCTTTTTTGGCTTTAGAACTATGCCAGAGTATTTATGTATTTATCTGATTGGTGTTTTATGCCGAGGAAACCCAGCAAGACTATCTGCAGGCTGCTGGCAGACCTTCCCATGTATGGCCAGAGAGGAAGCCAACATGAGCTGGATTTGAACTCACAGCGACTGCATTGGTAAGAGGCTCCTGAGTCACTGGCGCACTAACCACCTCAGCCACAGAGGTGGAAATACAGTACCTAATATTGTCAGAATACATATAGCTGCAAGGCTCACATGTTCTAGCACTTACTTCATCACGCAAACTCACGTTTATTATGTCCACGCAGACTCATTAATCTTTTCGATGTCTAAATATTATCCACTCACATAGCAACTTATTCCCATTTCGCCAACCTCGAGTTTATTTTAATTCTGGCACAAGGAGTGGCAATATCTGAAAACGGAGCGTGTACAAAGGACACTTAGGTTATCAGAGGCCCTTAAGGACATTGTATCAGGAATTGTCTCTCAATTGTAGCAAAATGTTGTTGTCTGTAACATATTAAAGGTCACAACAACAAGTCTGCGATAAAAATACTTACACAATACAAAATACACTTGTAATTTAATCGTCAGGACCGCACCAGTTCGATAAACATTGCTAAGATTTCTTCTGAGAATTAACTGCCACAGGTGACAACAAGAACAGCATGGTTTGATGGAGTGTTACATCATCTAGCGTCTTGGCACTTCTGGATTAGCCCTGTTCTAAATGCCGAAAAGCCTGAATGTACATCACACAAACCTTGAGAAGGCTTCATCAGAGAAATGTCATCATCAGATATATAAACCTACAATACGGGAATCCCGGCGTCTTCAGTAGTCTGAGTATATACCCTAAAAGGCTGAGCACATTTACCTTCGCATATAAATCCCTGTCTTAATTCGCGGCCTATCGTCATGGTAACCCCAATGTAATCATCATAAAACAGTGGCATGCTAAAGTTAGACAGCCTGTTTACTAAACACACAAGCTCTTCTGTCCCAAGAAGTCCAGCTTCAGCACCACATCATGGTAAACAGGAAAAGAAAACTTAATTGTATAACACTCAGAATATACAAAAGGTCAGCACTATTTAAATAGAAGACGCCAATATTTTATGATCGGTTATAAATTAATGGATCAACTGAATGTATCTGGGAAGTAATATGCCATATATCTTCACACGGAAAAGTCTGATTAAACTGTCTTCTTGTAATTCTATAAAACCAATGTAAATGTATTATTAATTACAATGTTCAAGAAACACATGCATGTTAAAGTTAATAAAATAAAATTTTGAATCAAATATGTTAAGCTAAACATTACAACCTGTCTCTTTTTTTAATACAGTACAAGTATACATTTACATCTTGGTGATTTCTCTAATAAACAAATAACAATGTTAATACCTTACTTTAATTTCTTAAACATGCTTAAAATATTTGTCTGCCTTGATCTGGGTTTGAACTCCAGAATCAACCATGATGACAATATGCCAGGTTGTAATACTGCTGTCAAAAACGACACAATAAAAGAGGACACCTTGCCTCTACTAACACAGCAATTTACATGACACCTATTAATTTTTGCATACCTGTATTAACCTTAATTATAGGAACATATTTCACCCTATTTTAAACCCAACCTTTCAAAAAAGCAGCAATTTATATTTTATATAATTCTACAACAATTTTTTTTTCTTCTCTGATATAATTTTTCTAATAAAACTGCATCCCAGACAGTAATAATCCTAAATCTAGAGACACCATGAAAACATAGGGATTGTTACAATAAAAAAAATTCAACAACTGTTGTATCTACATTTATAAGACTTGATTAGGAAATGCAACCTGAAGTATGGAGCTAATATTGCCACAGCTGAATCACTCAGCCGATATACATGCATTATATTTGCCTCAAAAAATTTACCCGAAAAGTAAACCCTAAGAGACAAAAAAAAAAAAAAAAAAGGAATAAAATACTACTTTGCCCTCAAACTCATACATTTTCCCAGAACTCATACATTTTCCCAGTGTGACATGAGCTTACCTGCTAAACAAACCTTAAAACACCTTCTCAAGATTGATAGAATTCTCAGAATCCGGCAAAACAAGGGTATAACTTATTCATTGACAAAATTTGAGATCAAGTACACAGTATATCCTCTCTGAGCGTCCAGTTAAAAGAACAGCAGTATATGCACCTGTCTTAAACTCCCACACATGTTATGAATAATAGAAACCCTTTTTGGTGGGATTACCTAGGTTATCTACACATGTACATATGTACACAGTATGGCCATGTCTTAACTAGGACTAGCAATGCAATTTCCCATACAGCTTTGGTGTGTACATCTTACATCCTATACAAAGGCCCTCACTGGCCAAGTGGTTTAATGGGTTCAATGTACAGTGTATGGCCATATCTTAGCAATATGTAGTTGTATAATACATTAACACATAAATGTACAGCTTTAATACATATATCCTACATTCTATGCCAATCTCCTCTCTGGCTAAGTGGTCTAACAGGTTCTTACTCACTCTTGACATCAAATGTGTTTCGTGACATTAACTGTATTGCTTACATTTCCTGTACCACACCAAGTCTTTAATACTATTAGACATACAGGCTTAATACATACACCCTACATTCTATACAAGGGCCCTCTCTAGCTAAGTGGTCTAATGGCTTCTTTATACATACTCACTCTTGACACTGAATGTGTGTCTGTATTACTGTCCAGCCATCCTATAGACCATCATGTCTTAGCTACATGTAGGTCTTCAGTACAGTTACACATACAGCTTTAATACATACACCCTACATCCTATACAAGGGCCCTCTCTGGCCAAGTGATCCAACAGGTTCTATACTGCTGGAGATCACATAGAGACTGAGCGAGACCCATGACCATTCGTAGGTTGCCAGCAGATGAACCGTGCATGTCAACAAACTTCTTACACCTGTACACCAGGTGTGTGTTATTAGCACACCTTGATTTTGTTTCGAGAGTTTGAAGGTGTAATAGTGAAATGGCAAAACTCAAATTCGAAAGATTGCAAGCCTCTGGGAGAAAACTCTTTATTAAATAAAAAGTTTCAAATTCAAATTTCAATTTCAAAACTGTCATGTACATATGCATCTCCAGCTGGTTTTCTTTCAATTGATTTCTTTATTTATTTGATTGGTCTTATACGCCGTAGAATATTTCTTGTATATAACGGCGGATTTATAGCATTTATATTGGTGGAAGGAAACCGGGCTCAGGAAAACCCCGGACCATCTGCAGATTCTGACATACCTTCCCACGTACGGTCCGAGTTTTCCTTCAACTTATAAAAATCAGAAGGTCTGGCAGGTATCTGGTGTAGTGGTTTTACTCTGGAATACTTCTAGAATGGACAAGGCCACACCAATCAAGTCATCAAATGACTGGACGTTGTCCAAGACAGTGTGTTATGCAAATTGGCCAGTGAAAATTTGTTAAATATCTTACAATAATGTGGTCATAGTTTTCCTCTCACCATAATGCTGGCTGTCATCGTATGAGGGAGTATGGTGTAAAACACTAAGAAAATAAGTAAATAATATTAAAATAAAACTAAATAAATATATTATTATGCTTCATACAAGAAGACCCGATTTTATCTGAAATTCGTAAGATGCATGTCTCCCTTGAACCTGAAATAAAAACGTTCCCCAAGCCTCATCACCAAAACCAAAACAAAAAAAATAAAAAAAAACCTGGTGAGAAACCTAACAGCTGATGATTGTGGGCATCAAAGAACTGAACATAGAACTCTAAACCTGTGTACACACTGATTATTCCAAGTTTAATTACTTTCTTTCCATTTTATGGAAAAAATGATCTGTGGAACGACTGTAGAACTTTCTGTACACGTCAACCCTGTGGAGGAATACAGATATCCTCTGGTAAAAGGAGGAATACAGATATCCTCTGGCAAAAGGAGGAATACAGATATCCTCTGGCAAAAGGAGGAATACAGATATCCTCTGGTAAAAGGAGGAATACAGATATCCTCTGGCAAAAGGAGGAATACAGACATCCTCTGGTAAAAGGAGGAATACAGACATCCTCTGGTAAAAGGAGGAATACAGACATCCTCTGGTAAAAGGAGGAATACAGATATCCTCTGGCAAAAGGAGGAATACAGATATCCTCTGGCAAAAGGAGGAATACAGATATCCTCTGGTAAAAGGAGGAATACAGACATCCTCTGGTAAAAGGAGGAATACAGACATCCTCTGGCAAAAGGAGGAATACAGATATCCTCTGGCAAAAGGAGGAATACAGATATCCTCTGGTAAAAGGAGGAATACAGATATCCTCTGGTAAAAGGAGGAATACAGACATCCTCTGGCAAAAGGAGGAATACAGACATCCTCTGGCAAAAGGAGGAATACAGACATCCTCTGGCAAAAGGAGGAATACAGACATCCTCTGGCAAAAGGAGGAATACAGATATCCTCTGGCAAAAGGAGGAATACAGATATCCTCTGGCAAAAGGAGGAATACAGATATCCTCTGGTAAAAGGAGGAATACAGACATCCTCTGGCAAAAGGAGGAATACAGATATCCTCTGGCAAAAGGAGGAATACAGATATCCTCTGGCAAAAGGAGGAATACAGATATCCTCTGGCAAAAGGAGGAATACAGATATCCTCTGGCAAAAGGAGGAATACAGACATCCTCTGGTAAAAGGAGGAATACAGATATCCTCTGGCAAAAGGAGGAATACAGATATCCTCTGACAAGAGGAGGAATACAGACATCCTCTGGCAAGAGGAGGAATACAGATATCCTCTGGCAAGTGGAGGAATACAGACAACCTCTGGCAAAAGGAGGAATACAGATATCCTCTGGTAAAAGGAGGAATACAGACATCCTCTGGCAAAAGGAGGAATACAGATATCCTCTGGCAAAAGGAGGAATACAGATATCCTCTGACAAGAGGAGGAATACAGACATCCTCTGGCAAGAGGAGGAATACAGACATCCTCTGACAAGAGGAGGAAAATGACACAATCACTAATGCTCTTTCTCTTGTTGAAAATCACATATCACTAAAACAAATACACACGATTTATTTTTCTATCTCCATCTCCATATAATAAAAACCACGCCAATGTTTCAAGAACTCATTCGGCAAACATATCCATCATCCTTTAGGCGTTCAAAAACACTAACCACATATTTTTTTCCAACTTGTCATGTATCTCCTTAAATCTATAATGACAAAAGAATACAGAATAATGGGAAATCAGTGAAAGCTGTATAGCCTGCAAGCAAACTGTCGATGCATTAACTGCATGTTAAAAAGTGCACATACATGTATTTTACAGTCAGAACAGTAAGACACTGACCTTACCAATATCATATATATTTGTTCTTGTTAAATTATTTGGTTTATAAAAGGTTATCTCATACTGCAACTAAGCGTATCAATTTTGTCAGCACTGACATTGTTTAAATACAGCACATGTACATGCGTTTACATACAGTACATGTGTTTAAATACAGCACATGTACATGTGTTTACATATGGTACATGTGTTTAAATACAGCGCATGTACATGCATTAACATATGGCAGATGTGTTTAAATACAGCACATGTACGTCTTTAAAAACATTGCATTCGTTTAGATACACTACATGTACATGCATTTACATACGTCACATGTGTTTAAATTTATAATGTACATGTAAATGTGTTTACATACAGCTCATGTGTTTAATTACAGTACATGTAAATGTGTTTCAACACAGGATGTGTTCCAATAAGGTACATGCGTTTACATACAGTACATGTTGTTAATTACAGTACATGTACATGTCTTTACAAACAGGGCATGTGTTTAAATACTGTGATATGAATAACATTTACATTAATGAGCAAGAGTAACTGCTTTGGTTCTTGCACTTAATACTTAAGGCTTTATATTGATATTGTTCTTCCTCAAAACAGTCCCTTGTTATACATGTGCTCGTATCTTCTGACTACGAAGTTTATGGCTGCCATTATCCTTGTATAACATATGATGCATATAGGACCAATAATCTGGGTTAATTTAGAAATACACTGATGAAAAAGTGCTGTTTTGGGTGTAAAAAGAGATCAAAATTGACAAAATTAGCGCTTTCAATCTTCTAAAGTGCCCCTTGAGATAAAACATCGTATTTTCCATGTCACACCTCCATACAAATTAGCACCTGGCATATGTTTTATATAGTTTTCATTTTACAAATCACATATTAAAGGCGATCAGGTATGAAAACAAGGCATCTGAATCTAAATTAAGCCTTCCTATCCATTTCTAGAGGACATCACTTTATCAAAGTATCCAAAACGGTTGAAAAATTCCAAAACACTTATTCCTTCTTCAATTTTATACATTTTAAAAGGCTTAGTGTGTGAAATGGAAGCTAAAAAAGATTCAACACTATCCAACTGGTCAAAGACTTCTTGTATGTTCGTTGCCAAAATGGTACTTTCATAAAACAATTAAAGTTTAAGAAAGGTAGTAGGAGGTATGAAAATGATGCGGTTATGAACCAATCAACAGCAAAGTCAACAGCAAAGTCAACAGCATAATCTCCGGTTTCATATTAAAACACACAACACCTGCACTAACCACAGCATTCTGCAAAAAGCTGATGTAGCCAGCTTGCACTCAGTGATTTCATTATAAAATAAATTCAACCAAAAACATTAAATGAAAGGATTTCAAAATGAACTGAATTACATTTACAGCATACAGATTTACCAAATCATACTTGAACTCATACTTGAATTCTAGTTAGTTTGACGTGAAATGCATTTTAATTCAAAAGACAATTTGAGTTTAATCAGAAAACTATTATGCATGGAAATGATCATGGTGACGTAGTAATCTCTGAGTTCAGAATAAAACACTCAATATTAGCACCTGCAGCCATGTACATCTCGCTGTTGACTGATGTTGACTTAACTGCACTCTGTCACATCATTACAAAATCCACAGGCTGATGTCAAAATAAATTGAAATGAATTTGCAGCATGTTGATTGGCCAATTCTTGTTTGAATTGAATTGAAACCTAAATTGCTTTGGGGGTCTCCTTGGCAGAGGGGGTTAGCCTGCCAGCACTGTGCAATGACCAAAGAACCTCTCACCAATGCAGTTGGTGTGAGTTAAAGATTACGGCTCAAAACACCAATCAAATAAATAAATAAATGAATTTGTTTGATATGTCAGGTGTCTCCTGCACGTTGAACAAGTCAGTTCATCTGTAGAGGTCAGAGGTCATCTGTAGTGATACATGAAAAACTAGTACAGTATCAGTATATCTATTCTATTGCATTTCCTATTAAAGAACAAAGATTCTACTACATTAAAGCCAATAATGTATATCTACTCAAAACATCAAATGAAACCATTAAAATCAAAAACTGGGACAAGTGTCATTGCACTGGCTTAAACAGCGTTTCCAACAAGCGATGGATAAAGGAAGCTTTCTATGCGCAGCACATATGCATTAATATACATGTGCTTCTAACGTACATGCACTCGCATGTTGAATACCAGACTGCGTCTGTGCACTGGCGCGCCAATCAAATCGGTATCAGAACACTATGTTGCCCCAAGACGACGGGACGCCTGTATAAATAATGGAGCGCAGTTACTGACAATGAGGCCATCTGCCACAATGGCGTTATGCTTCACTGCACAAATCTACACGAACAACGGCCACTGAGCGGCTTTGAACGTGGTGAGCCAGGAATGTGTTGGGGATCGTATTACCACTATTACTGCCCCACTCTTGTTCTCCGTCCCCAACGAAACTCGCTATGATCGAAACTCATCAGCACCCCTGAGGAAAAAACAACTAATTCCAGGATGTGTGCAAGAAATAATTGAACATTTTTCAGCATAAAAAAGTGGGAATTCGGCCACGTTGATCAATACACAGGAGATATGTGTTGATCTGCTTGTGTACGACACAGTTGTGAAAAAAGATCATCTTACACACCTATGTTTACACACAACCATCAGAATTCAATACTTGTTCAAAATTTCACACTGGAATTTGAAATAATTTACGAAATGAGGAAAATGCAAAACCTAACATACAACGGAAACAATTCCAGCTCTGCAAGGTTAGCATTTTCTCTGAAGTGAAGGTCCATCTAATGTAAAGCAAATCCACATCTTTACTTCCCCTCCCCTCCCCTCCCAAAAAAAAAGCAATGGGAGAGAAATGTCATTTTTGCTTTCAGCACTACTAACATCTGTCCGTAAACTTGAAAGAAATATGTAACAGTAAGGCCTTTATGAAGGAAAAGTGCTTCTTTCATCATGGTAAAAACTACATGTATAAATGTGAAAAGAAATAAAGGTACTACTTCACTTGTCAAAATTAAAGCTTTAATATCAAAATGCCTGGGGTGAAAAGCTTTAAATCCTCATTTATTTTGTATAATGACAATACTGATTTCCCTACATGCATTCTTAACAGATCCTGTTTTGTGATCAGTTTTCAGGTTTACCTCGATGACCTCAGCTTAGTAATTTCATAGCCGAGGAATGCAACTTAAAGCCTATCATATGGCAGAATACGACTGTAAACTCTCTGTGGTTGGTCAATTATTCACAGGTTAGTCATTAAAGTTTCATCACGAATGAATATGAAAGGTAACCTTTAAAAATAAACAGCTGACCCTGTTGTTTATTAAATTATGCATTATGGATGTTACCAGGTGTGATTATTTGTGTGATACCTGCCAGTAAATAAATATATAAGTTACTCCAAGATGTCAAAATACACTTTTAAAGATTGAAATTCCAAAGACCACTCCATAAGATTTATGCATTTATAATAAATAATAATAACGATAAAAATGAATTATATTCCAGAAGGTATTTCAATTTGTCTGGCTGTCTACCTTGGTGTCAAATTCATGGTATAAAATGCTGACCATGCAAATTACTATTTTTCAGGTCCAAGCTGGACTGACTGTTCTCTTTTAATGCATGAAAATTATGTACATCACCAGCTTGCCCACAAGCTGTCACTGCAAAAGCAGGATTGAAACACACAATATACTTTCAGTTTTACGTGAATTACTTTATTTATTTATTTAATTGGTGTTTTGCACCATACTCAAGAATATTTCACTATACTAAGGCGGCCAGCATTATGATGGGAGGAAACCAAGCAGAGCCTAGGGGAAAAACCACAACCATCCACAAGTTGCCAACAGACCCCAAATTACTTTAAGGAAAAGATTCTCTATAAAGCTATTGTACAACAATGTAACGTGTGTAAACCATCTATGTGACTTCATACCCACTGTACATGTATATTACCTGTTGATGTTTGTTTTAGAGTCCAATCGCAATCCAGGTTCATCCTGAGTATAGAGAAGGTGGGGAAAATGAACTCTCAGTGAACTTCTTTAGTCCTGGTACACAGCCACAGTAGTATATGGTAGCTTGTTGGTCTGCTCCCAGGCTGGAATGGTTAAGACTGCCCAATAAACAGACTAAGAGCTTTCTAGATTCCAAATATGGCCAGAAGCAATTTAACACATGTCGGTGAGAGCTGGGACATGGCTCTGATTTCAAAATGTGTAATGCAATCAGGAAATGTTTTCGTCCACTGAAATCCTTGAATCAATGAACAGAGCTCTTCCTACACGTAATGATGGCTTTCTAACACGTTTTCCACTTTTATGAACTTGACCAGGCGTTTTCAGTGTATGATCAAAAGATAGAATCTGTCAGACACTCTGCACAACAAAAAAAGCCTAAGTAAGCACCTTTTTGCGAAAGCCTAATTTACTCTCACAAACTGCTCAGCAAGATTTGGAAGTTCCTAGTGGTCAAGTATTCAACTCTTGATGTATTTAAACTGTGCGGCCAAAGCTTGGTCAGTAAATTACGGGCATTACAAGGGCCCCCAGAGGCAGTGGCCAGCCGTAATTATGCTGTATGAGATCAATGTGTCCAAATACTGATTGTCCCTCGTATAGCTACCCCTCTAGAGTCTGCAGTATTGGGTAAAGAGAATGGGCAAACAAAACCGGTCCACAGTGACACAACGGCGAGTTTCAATCAACGCGGAAACGACGCGCCCTGAACGGGTCGAGGGATCGCTTTTCCCGATCAATACTTCATTGACGATTGCGATTCGGTGGCTCCGAAAGAATTTGGCCCAGCGTCCTTGTTTGGCACAGAAACACAACTGTAGGGTTTTTACTCAGTGCAGTCCAATCAGCGATCTGAGATTCCAGCGTAATCGCATTCCTCAGCATGTAGCCTCTTCTTTGGAAAGAGAGCCAAAGATCCTCATCTCCAAAAAAAAAAATGAAGTGTCTATGGAAAGGCAAACGGAAAATTCCTCTTTTCCCGTCCGTCGTTGAGCACTAGGAGATGTGAAAAAGAAACCACACACACACACACATAAGCCTATAACCACTTACCAAAATGGGAACAGAAATTGCAATGGCTTTCACAGAATTCCACTATACCGCGAGTATATTCCATGCTACGTGATCATCAGTATGCGATCGCCGACAATACATCCATGATTCATTCAATGACACAAACTGTAGTCAGCAATGTCCACACTCACGACGAAATCCTCATCACAAGGACATGTCATCATTGTTTCGTACAATACAAACATCCACGTCCGTGTCAGCGACAAAATCCGGTTGGACGGCTGGTATATGTACCAACCGTCGCTTGATCAGCTTCAGTGGCCGTTGGTAACTGATATAACTTCTATTATCTCCTCAATCTCAGACAGGACGCCACAGTGTAAAGCACTACAGTTGTTTCACCCCCCGAGTCCAAATGATGTTCTAGCTCCACCTCTACAAATTTATTAAACCCAGCCAAGAGGAGCTTCTCTCTAAACACACATGATGTCCTAGCAGGTTGATCCTCAGCTGAAATGTGTCCGGCGATATTGCGGGATCCACGCCTGGCACGTTATCGCGTTATCGGTATTTCTGTTTCGCTGTATCGGTATCGGGCAGTTCCTATAGATGCAGTGCACTGTGCAACAGGGACAAGGCCGATGATGCTGCCGCTCTAGGCTGCCAGAGCATATGCATGTGAAGGCTCTACGAGTCCATCTGCCTGAATGACTGACCCACAGGCGCGGGGAGCTTCACGTCTTTTTCTGAGCAAGCCAGCTAGCCCTTACAGCCTGCGTTTAACCCAATACTCACAGTAACCAGTCCACACACTACAATGCCATGCTGAATCCATAGCCTGACTGTCCAACATAACCATTCCAGCAAAAAAATCAATACCCAATATTCCTGCCTATCCAAGAACCCAGGGTTTGTAGACAGCCAATGAATGAGCAGCATAGAGGAAGGACCAAGGTGTGCAGAGAGGCCGGCCACACTAGCTAGGATGGGCCACTCCATTGATTTTTCGCCATTTCACTGAAAATTCCATTAGAAGACTCTCTCGTACGTTTCCCTCCCTCAATCTCTCTGTTGCAGGCTTGACTGCGTGCAAGTGATTATGATGCTAGTATTTGTACACCTACTGTTGTTGTTGTTGTTGTCTTTTATTAAACAATGTTCTATAACAATATTACTTTCTTCTCAACTACACTGCTGCTCTATTAAACATCACTTCTTTTATTTGACAGCGATCTCTGGTTTCAACTGATAACTTAGACCAAAAGCTCATGAAAGCTATTCTAACATTTATACCAAAGACAGAGTTTAAGCCTGTCACAACATAATATTCAAGTTGTGAAGAGATATTTATATAGGCTCAGCCTTTTTATCAATCCAGTTCATTTGTTTGAATAAAATATTGTTTTAAAAAAAAAGTTGAAAACACAACCTCAAATACCAGCATGATTGTTTTTCAAAACATATTTAATCACAATTCAATTGTGCTTTCTTTCTAAAACCTTCTGAAACAGATGTCTTATTGTCTGTTGTTACATGCAGATATACATATTTGGGTATACTGATCTTGCAGATTCAACTTTATGGAGTTAAAACTATTACCGTAGTTTAAATACTGAATAAAATATTGCATATCGGGTAATTAAGTTTGAATACTACAAATATATGGCATGCTTGGGAAATCGATAAGTGGAAAACTACATGTATGTGGCCCAGATTTTTCACTCCCCAGGCAGTTCTCAATGTGTATGTCATATTGGTCCTAGATTACAAGAGGTTGCCTTCCAACTTCATGTACACATACAACTGCATAAAGATTTCATGCTGTAAACCCAATAAGAAAACCACTGTCTGAACCTGACTCTTGAAAATTCCCGGTTCAAAAGTGGTCAGGAATCGAACCAATTAAAACCTCTTGTTCTCAACAGATAAGAGACAAGCATGTCCACCACACAGCCATTGACTTTCCACCCCCACAAAGTTACAAAAGGTCATCATGGTTGTCTTGACAACACAAGCTATTCATATACCGAGTACCCTGTGACATTATTAATTAAAGAGACTGAGTATTAAGATCACACACTGATCCTGTTACTAATCAATTCTTCTCCCCACAATTAACACCTATAACTTACAAAATCACGCCCAATTCTTGCATAGATACACATAGTTCCTTAAATATGTAAATGTGGTATCCCGCGACTTAATATTTAATAAATTTAGAATAAATCTCCTTCATGCAATCAAGGGTATTTTACCTGATCATAGCATTACAAAAAATAAATTACTTGTACGGTTATTTTTTCATATAATAATTTGTGGACACCTGACATGCTCTTTTGAGCCAGTAAAGATGGAATTGAAATAAGGAATACACGGTTTCTCTTTTAATCCATCTAATGAACAGTATACACATATCTTCACTATTCCTTAAACAAGAAATAAAAAAAAATGGGAGAGAAATGTAATTTTATCACATTAAGCAATAATAATATCTGTCCTAAAAATAAGAATTACATAAATTACTTAACCCTCACAAAAAAAAACTAAGAAAAAACCCCCCAAACTTCTCTGTCATGGAACTGGCAACATCAATTCAAGTTGAATTTTAAACTACTGTAATTTTTCAACCTTAGTGCATGTCCGGACGGCTAGCCTAGTCTGAGGGCATTATTCTGTTTGTAGACTGATAAAATCATTTGTTTTAAACAATTTTTTTGGTTAAATTTGTTTATTTATCTATTTGATTGGTGTGTTTTACGCCCTACTCGAAAAATATTTCACTTCTACAACTGCGGCCATCATTATGGTGGGAGGAAACCGGGAAACCCACAACCATTCGCAGGTTTCTGCCAGACCTTCCCACTAATACGGCCGGAGAGGAAGCCAGCATGAGCTGGACGTGAACTCACAGCGACCGCTAACCATCTTTGGTTTAAGAGTCGACATTAAGCTCTAGAATGTCTGCCTAGAATTTGAGGATTATTATGGTGGGAGGAAACCATTGTAGAATCCTGCTGTCATGACAACATTATTTATTGACATAGTGGCCGAATCAACCAAGTCAGCCAAAAAACAATATAAACAGCTTCACATATCACACTAAAAGTTGCCCGTTCTTATGCCAAAAGATTGTGGAATATGGGTATACAATAAAAGTCAATAAATTCTATAAAGGAGTTTAGCATCCTTCAAGGTGGCAAATTTTGCTCGATTCTTAACATGGATTTTTCTACCTATAAAGGGTTAATTAAAAGAGTCTGTCCTTTGTGAAGTTTGATTAATTTCTTATCAGAAAAACTTGAGTGGTGGCATAAAATATTTCAGTTTAAAATCTTGGTGCAATCCTGAGAAAGAAACAGAAGGATAGCCATTTTGTTGGTGAGGAGCTATAAATAATTTCTTATCAGAAAAACTTGAGTGGTTGCATCAAGTATTTCCGTTTAAAATGTAAGTGTGCTTCTAAATAGTGCAACCCTGAAAAAGAAACAGACAGATAGCCATCTTGTTGGTGAGGAGCTATAAACTATCAAGTGTATGAACAAGTATCTTCTTGTACTGCAAACCTGTAAATAACTTGTTGGTGTGAGACATAAATGGCAAATTTTTCGGCTACCTACATGTACATGTACTTTGTACTTATGAAGTTACAATGTTATTTACAAAGCTGTTTCACTGTGTACCAAAACACTGGTGTCTGTCAATATGCATGTACTGTTGGCTGCAGGACACTGTCCTTGTCCAACTGCTGCTTATTTTCACGCTTGTACCTGGCATGCTAACTGCTTATTTTCAAGCTTGTACCTGACATGCTGACTGCTTATTTTCAAGCTTGTACCGGACATGCTGACTGCTTATTTTCAACGTTGTACCTGACATGCTGACTGCTTATTTTCAAGGTTGTACCTGACATGCTAACTGCTTATTTTCAAGGTTGTACCTGACATACTAACTCCTTATTTTCAAGCTTGTACCTGACATACTGACTGCTTATTTTCAAGCTTGTACCGGACATGCTGACTGCTTATTTTCAAGCTTGTACCTGACATGCTGACTGCTTATTTTCAAGCTTGTACCTGACATGCTGACTGCTTATTTTCAAGCTTGTACCTGACATGCTGACTGCTTATTTTCAAGCTTGTACCTAACATGCTAACTGTTCATTTTCACGTTCGTACCTGACATGCTGACTGCTTATTTTCAAGTTTGTATCTGACATGCTAACTGCTTATCTTCAAGGTTGTACCTAACATGCTGACTGCTTATTTTCACGCTTGTACCTGACATGTTACCTGGTTATTTTCAAGCTTGTACCCGACATGCTAACTGCTTATTTTCAAGCTTGTACCTGACATGCTAACGCTTATACACCAAACATCTGACGCATCTCTCTACAGAGAGTCGAGCTTAACTAGCCAAACAGCCTTGAATGATGGCCTTAATCCACATACAGGCAAAGCAACTCTTCATGCCTTTGGGCTGAGGACATACACATAAGTTCTGTCTATCATCGCCCTCACTAGAAGTACGATGATTGAGAAATGGATCAAGTTCATTTGGTGCATTGACCCAATTGGTCAGACTAAGTGTCGGAATTCTCTCCGCCAAAATCTATTTATCACCTTCTCACAGGAAGTCAACAGGTGAGTCATTAATGGCTTGACGAGGACATATAGGGAGGTGATTGTTTATTTATGAATCCCTGGTCCCTGGGAAGCTTGACTCATGCTGAACACCTCAATTAATGGATACTCTGAGCCGTCCTCATACCTCAAAGCACACCTAATAACTGATGAGGCTCATATTAGGGAAACACCATGAAATTAAAATACCTCGCTTTGGATTTATGTCAGTGCTTACCCTAATTCCTCCAGATTTTCAAATATAAAAGAGCAACTTTCAGTGCAATTTATGCACATTTTTAATTTGATTCTGGAGAGGAAATTACATTGGTTGGATTGGTCAATTTCAGGGCTTCACAAAAAAGACAATTTTATCAGTCCACACAGAATAATGCCTTCAGAATATGCTTGAATAAACACTTTGCAAATATACAAAAAGGTTGAAAAATTTCAGTGCCTTTATTTCTTTACCTTTTATTGAGCTGTTAGTACTTATGACCACATCATTATGAGGTTCTAAAGCCCCCAGTACACAAACCAATCACCATTTCTAGGTTTTATTATATTAATTGGTTTTTCTAATTTCACACAATTTAGAACACAATAACCCTGTTGTGTCAAGATGGCTAGAGCTTTAACTGATATAACACCTCAACCAGTGTTACCTGTGAAGCTGTCCAGTGTTACCGGACTCCGGACTGAACTAATGAGCTGCTGCTCACATGGCCGATGCTCTATCTAGTATGCGCCATTATTAAATTACCTGTGACCTATATGTAAGCACAAAAAAACCTTTACCTGACAATTGTGACTAAAGCCTTTGAGCATTAGCCAGTAAACTTAACCAAAGTCCTGAGATGAGTCATTGCCTCAGCATATTCAAAGCATTACGCATCCTGAGAAAAGGCAAAATCTTGAATTGACTAGACACTAAATCAACATAAATCCATACAAAATCCTCCACATAAATGCTCAATATAAGTCCTCAACTGGACCATCAACATAAATCCTCAATATAAGTCCTCAACTCGACCATCAACATAAATCCTCAATTTAAAACCCTGACCTGAAGATCAACAAAATCTTCAATATAAATCTTCAACCTGGGCATCAACTAAATCCTCAATGTAAATCCTCAACCAGAGCCCCAACATAAATGCTCAACCTAAGTCTCAAGATAAATCCTCAAGATAAATCCTCAACCAGAGTCCCAACATAAATGCTCAACCTAAGTCTCAAGATAAATCCTCAAAATAAATCCTCAACCAGACCCCCAACATAAATGCTCAACCTAAGTCTCAAGATAAATCCTCAAAATAAATCCTCAACCAGAGCCCCAACATAAATGCTCAACCTAAGTCTCAAGATAAATCCTCAACCAGAGCCCAACATAAATGCTCAACCTAAGTCTCAAGATAAATCCTCAAGATAAATCCTCAACCAGAGCTGAAACATAATTCCTCAAACCTAGGCTTCAAGATAAAGCTTCAACATAAATCCTCCACCTGAGCATCAACTAAATCCTCAATCCTGAGCCTCAATATAAAACATCAATTCTCATCCACACTGAACTCAGATCTGGGCCAGACACAAACAAAAAAAAATAATAAATAAAAGTTTACTAGACACACAGTGATTACTTCTGCACTTTCGCTTTTAATCTCTCAGTCTCAGAATCTGGCCTTACTACTTCAGGGAAATGAATCTCTGAATTGTTGTCTGCTTTTGAGACAATTCTGGTTGCGAAGCTGACAACTGCTTACAACAACATCTATCAACATATGCTGTGTGGATGCCTAGCACTCGCCCTTTAACTTGAAAGTCCTGCGGTTTTGGACACTTTAATCTTTCTTTTTGTGTTGTTTTAGGGTTTCATTACTATGTCTATCATCTCAAAATTCTGACAATCAAAGCATTGTCTACGTGATAATCATCAGGGTAGAAATTAATCTGCTTTTCTGTCACACACATATTCTGACACGACACTGTGGATTTACCTGTGGAAGGACATATCTATAAACAATGTATATATCCAGGAGCTACCTGGATATGGTTACGAAAAATGCTGCTAATATCAACCCTGAAGGTCTCCATTGAATGAAAATCATACAATTTTCATATTTAGAACTTTAAAAAATCATCAATCTTTTGATTTCCAACATGTTACATTCATTTTCTCCTTTAAATACTAAAAACCTGCTATTAAATTATTCAAGAGCATTTTTTATACAGAGATAGAGTACCCTTTTTATCTCTAACAGTATTGATGGCTATTTTCAAACTAACATGAAAATGGCTTATAAAATCAAAAAACAAAAAACACCTGATGACTTACATTTATCATCCCCTCTACTTGATTTCCTTTTTAATTATTTTTGTTTTGTGCAGGTACACATGTAATACGTATGATCAGCTTTTAATTGATTTAAGCACTGATCAAATTAATGAGTCAAACAGTAGGCAAACAATATGTCCAATTATCATGTAACTCGTAAGTGAGCAGGTCTGCAAGCAACCTGCGGATGGTCGTGGGTTTCCTCTAGGCTCTGCCCATACAATATTTCTTGTGTAGAGCGTAAAACATCAATCAAATAAATAAATAAATCTATATTATGTTCACTCCAAACTCAAACAAGCCGCATGAAGACAATCAATCCCACAGTGCCATCAATCAATCAGTCTGATGATGAGTTTTGGCTATGGATTAACAGCTGCCTGAGAGAGATTCCCCAATGGGTTCACCGATGAAAAGCTCTCTCCCTACAAACTAATGGTCAACCATTCACTCTGGCTTTTGGGAATTTTGCTGGCCCATTTGCCAAATGAGATCCCCCCCCCACCCTCCCACCCCATCCCTACCCCAACTCAAATCAACGACGAGTGGAGTATCCTAATGTACTATCAATGGCATGTCAGAGTAATGGAGCACTGATCTGGTGGACCAGAGAAAAAAGGGTCCAATAGAGACCAGTAATTAAGAGGTGGAAGATTTCAGCTGAGGAATAGAGGGACCAGTGAGAACGAGAAGTGGATAGAGGAAGATGAGATAAGAGACACCAAGGTCTGTGTCACCTGTTTCCTCATGAATATTTGATACATATGAGGTTTTTTAACCTAGATTGATGAAGATGAGATAAGATATACAAAGAATTTGTCTCACCTGTCTCCTCATGAATATTTGATACATATTGAGGTTTTTTAACCTAGATTGATGAAGATGAGATAAGATATACAAAGATTTGTCTCACCTGTCTCCTCATGAATATTTGATACATATAGAGGTATTTTAACCTCGATTGATGAAGATGAGATAAGATATACAAAGATTTGTCTCACCTGTCTCCTCATGAATATTTGGTACATATAGAGGTATTTTAACCTCAATTGATGAAGATGAGATAAGATATACAAAGATTTGTCTCATCTGTCTCCTGATGCATATTTGGTACATATAGAGGTATTTTAACCTCAATTGATGAAGATGAGATAAGATATACAAAGATTTGTCTCACCTGTCTCCTCATGAATATTTGATACATATAGAGGTTTTTTAACCTAGATTGATGACGATGAGATAAGATATACAAAGATTTGTCTCACCTGTCTTCTGATGAATATTTGGCACTAGAGGTATTTTAACCTCAATTGATGAAGATGAGATAAGATATACAAAGATTTGTCTCACCTGTCTTCTGATGAATATTTGGTACATATAGAGGTATTTTAACCTCAATTGATGAAGATGAGATAAGATATACAAAGATTTGTCTCATCTGTCTCCTGATGCATATTTGGTACATATAGAGGTATTTTTAACCCAGATTGATGAAGATGAGATAAGATATACAAAGATTTGTCTCATCTGTACAGTTTTCCATACCAGCACCCATCAGTTGCCATCAGTACCCATCAGTTGCCATATCAGTACCCATCAGTTGCCATATCAGTACCCATTTGTTGTCATCAGTACCCATTTGTTGCCATCAGTAACCCATTTGTTGCCATCTGCACCCATTTGTTGCCATAACAGTACCCATCAGTTGCCATATCAGTACCCATCAGTTGCCATGTCAGTACCCATCAGTTGCCATCAGTACCCATTTGTTGCCATAACAGTACCCATCAGCTGCCATATCAGTACCCATCACTTGCCATCAGTACCCATCACTTGCCATATCAGTACTCTTCAGTTGCCATATCAGTACCCATCACTTGCCATCAGTACCCATTTGTTGCCATAACAGTACCCATCAGCTGCCATATCAGTACCCATCACTTGCCATGTCAGTACCCATCAGTTGCTATATCAGTACTCATCAGTTGCCATATCATCAGTTGTCATATCAGTACCCATCACTTGCCATATCAGTATCCAACAGTTGCCATATCAGTATCCAACAGTTGCCATATCAGTATCCAACAGTTGCCATACCAGTACGCAACAGTTGCCATGTAAGTATCCAACAGTTACCATGTAAGTATCCAACACTTGCCATATAAGTACCCAACAGTTGCCATGTGCGTATCCAACAGTTTCCATACCAATATCCAACAGTTTCCATACCAATATCCAATAGTTGCCATACCAGTACCCAACAGTTGCCATACCAGTACCCAACAGTTGCCACATAAGTATCCAACAGTTACCATATAAGTATCCAACACTTGCCATATAAAAGTATTTGCCATATCAGTATCTATCAGCTGTCATAGAGTAGAAGTATCCACTAGTTGCAATATGGTATCAGTATATCCATCAGTAGCCACAAAAATAATTTCCTATTGTTATGACAAACAGTTAAATATTAAATTATGACCAGTCAGTATTCTCAATGCAGGGAAAAAAATACGCTATTGTAGTTGGGGGTGAAGCATTGTAAGGGCAGGATTCTAATGCAAAAACATTATATGGCCATTTATGAAACCCTAAAATCAAATTTCAAGTTTTGACTGATGAGAAAATTGCTTTGTAGGATCCTTCTAGAATTGAACTCACAATGTTAAGGATGAAATGCTACCAATACAAAGTCATGTGAAAGATCAAACATCCATTCCGCTTATGTCCCTGCAGCACTATATGTAACACACTGGTGCCTCTCTTGCTTTATCTCTATTTACAGAGAGTCTGGCCAGAACAGCCCCGAGGGGACAGGCTCGGATTGCGAAATCATGTTGTTTATCACCCAGTCCTGTTCACTGACAACAACCAAGATCGCCATTAGATACATGTGATTGATAAGCTGCTCCAAAGTTCATGTATCGTGTTACAAGATGCAACAATATCTATGTCACTGCTCAAGCTCTGAAATCTGATTCCGATTTTGTTCTTTTTCCTTGTTTTTTCTTTTTTTTTTTTTTTTGTTTGTTTTTGTTTTGAAGTTTTGAACTCCTTTTTAATAGTAACCTTTATCTTTTGTAAACAACAAGGGCTTTCATTAAATGTACTGACTTACTTGACTGGTGTCTAAGCAGTATCTAAGAATTTTTTACTTACATTTAGAGGTGGCAGAAGCCTATTAGAGTTCAGTGTAAAACCACCACCTTTCAGCAGATACCTGACAAACCTTCTGATTTACATGAAGTTGTATTAACCTGAATACAAGTCACCAAATCATAATCCACCGGTACATAAATCCTGGCCGAAGATAAGCATGATACTTACATGGGTGTATTATGGGTGGAGGAAACTGGAGTGCCCACAGTACAAAACCAACAACCTTAGGCCAGTCACTAACATACTTTCCTACACATTCCCTACAGACATCAACATCATAACGTTGAACAGGCCATTTCCAAAAAACACAGGATGGCACAAACGGTTCCACATGCATGGTCAACCTCTCATAGGCGCCAAAAAGCAATGAGAAAGGAAAAAATTGAGGAATTCCTGGAGTGGAGGCACTAGATTGGATCATTTCTAAATTCAGATGTTTACCTTTTAATCACTAGCTTAGGAGACATAGGGATCGGCTCAATCCCTGGGTAATTTGTAGATTCCTCCACTAGCAATATTTGTAGGGCTGACGATAAGCAGGCCGTGATGTTCACGTGTCTGTTTGCTGAAAACAATTTATCTTCCACTAACATGGTGTTCGTGTCTGGAGGTCACGTGGTAAAGTTCATCAGTATCTTGACATTTGTCAGTGGTTTAACATGGGCATCACAGTTTTCTCCAACCATAACAATGACCACCATCGTACATGTATCTTATCTATTTATTTATTTATTTGAAGTGTTTTATGCCAGAAAAACTGAGTATTTCTTGAAACAATCAAATAAATATAAATGAATAAATATATTCCTTTGGAAATTTTATCACAAGCCAGTGTACATTGCATGTACATGTATCTGCATGTACTATCACAGAAGTGACAGAAGTGCAGATTTCTGGTTACTTCTTTTGAGGCACTTACAGTTTTGTGCTTGCCATTGAAAGGGTGATTATGTGGGTGGACACAGCCTGAGTACCTAGCACTACCATCACATAGAGTGAAAATCGACATACATCAACGACATTAGACCACAAATAGAAACAAGGTAATCCCAAAACCTGCAGTCCACAATTAGACCAGCAAATGTCACATTATCCGGATGAAGAAAGTTCAAACCCTGATTTATTGAGTGCTGTACCTGGGTTAGCTCTCCTCCACTATTACAGAGCCCGTTATCATGGTAACAACCCTTGACCTGGTGGTATAGTTGAATTCAGCGGTTCAATGCTATTATAGAATGCATTGACAATGACGAAATTTGAGGATGCAATAGCTGTACATTAGGCTTTCTAATGGAGAGGATGTTAAAAATAAAGCGGGTAGGAAGGAAAGGGGGCGGGTAGGGAGGAAAGGGGGTGGGAAAGGGAGGGGGTGTTGGTGGAGGTTTAGTTGTAGGGGAAGTTAGGGCAGTACACATACAATATCACCTGAAACATCCTAGTTGGTCGAACATCATGCTGAATTATTTTTCACTTACATGCCAGCAGTCAGGTTTATGAGTGAAAGAAATTTCAAAATACAGTACTGTCTGCATGGATAATTTTTCAACAAACCATAATACATAACAATTGAAATGGTCGTCTTGTCAATATTTGCTTACCTGATTGGTGTTTTACACTACAAGTAAAAAGTAATTTTATTTTGCCATTTTCTTCAATGACAAGTCAAAAGCATTAATACCACAAGTCTGAGGGGAGTGGTGGTGGGTGGGTGGGGGTCATCTGTCTGTGGCTACAAGTACTGTACCTCTACATGTATATGTTAAATCTAAACGGTGACCTACCTGCTGGGAATACCAAGATAAAGTCTGGAGAAGAAAAGAAAAGCCTGCCAAGCCCTGACCATCAATGGAGGGCAATCTTCCAGGAGGAGAGCTTCTTCTATCTGTCATCTTCTACATCTTGAATTCTGAAACAATTAACCAACAAAAACTTATTCACATGGGTTCGTGTGCAGACAATACCGTCAGATACATTACTGTAAATTATATAAATTTTTAATGATAGAGTTTTACTGAACTTTGTACAATAACATTTGTTTCAAGGTAGGATGGTATCCCAGTGGAAAAGGTAAGTTTCAGCACCAAAGTAAAATTTTAAAACAAACAGGCCTCAAAAAAATCAATTTTTTGAACTATAATGAAAATATTAGGGTAAGCACAATATCTACGTGTCCCAGAGGAAGTTTGTACCAATGGGTAGAGATGCCAAAGGAAGTAGGTGCCAATGGGTAGAGATGCCAAAGGAAGTAGGTGCCAATGGGTAGAGATGCCAAAAGAAGTAGGTGCCAATGGGTAGAGATGTCAAAGGAAGTAGGTGCCAATGGGTAGAGATGCCAAAGGTTGTATGTGCCAAAGATATACGTCACAAAGAATGTTGATGCCAAATGATGTTGATGCCAAAAGATGTAGATGCCAAAATAATGCTGATGACTAAGGACGTTGGTGCCAAATGATGTACATGTAGGTGCCAAATGAAGCAGATGCCAAATGATGTCGGTGCCAAATGATGTGGATGCCACAGGATGTAGTTCCCACAATAATGTTGATTATTGGCAGGTGCCAAATGACGTAACCAGAGCAACATGGTCCTGAATACAATAGAAGCATGTAAAGACCAAAAAACAACCAAAATATATGTATTTGATAGGTGTTAGGTGTGGTATAAGGCCCTGATATTTCACTTATATGACAGCAGCCAGCATAATGGTCAGAGGAAATCAGGCAGAGCTGACTTCTAACATTAGAATAAAAACATCCAAACATTTTTTAACATTTTGAAAAGAAGAAATCAAAAATACCTTCCATATCACCAGAATATAGCCATGTGGCTGTCAAGTTTACAAAAAAAAATCCCACAAGAACAACCACTGCCTCTCATGTCTGCATAACATATCTACTGTATGTTAATAACAAGGCAGCGTTACTGCAACATTAATTATTTATGCCATAGTCTGTTCTGGTGTCTGGTTTCAGATTCTGACAGAGGATTCTCAGTCAGGTGGCCTGTGTCCGGTTGCATGAGGGTTAAACTCAATACTACAGTCTGGACATGCCACGAGTGGGGGTGGGGGAGTGGGTGGCAGTGGAAGCAGCCTAGCTAGACTACAGAACAAGGGTGTACATATACTGTCATTTTGCCCTCTTTTCACCATACTGCTATCACTGCCACTACTAGCAAATTTTGTACAGAAATGATGAGGCCACAAGGGTCATGGTAATGCATGAGGAAGGATATGATGTCAGAAAAAAGGCTCTATCTCACCCTCTATTTCAAGTAACGCTTCACTGCCACCACTAGCAAATTTTGTACAGAAATGCCAAGGTCACAAGACTCATGGTAATGCAAGAGGCAAAAATTTGAGGTCAGAAAAAAGGCTCTATCTCAACCTCTATTTCAAGTAATACTTCACTGCCACCACTAGCAAATTTTGTACAGTAATGCCAAGGTCACAAGACTCATGGTAATGCAAGAGGCAAAAATTTGAGGTCAGTAAAACAAAAAATGCTCTGTCTCAATCTGTATTTAAAGCTATATATATTTCTTTATCTAGAGTATGCACAATATTGTTTAAATGGACACCTGGGAGGGGGAGAGGGAGGGAGAGGGGGGAAGGGTTATGGCCACACAGTTAGATGCTTCTCCTTAACACTCACTTAGACAAACAAACAATTCCTGTCTTGGACAGAATATTTCCAGTAATATTTCCCGTTCCCTACATTTTTTAATTAAAGCAGATTTAGTTCACATTTAATGTACTCATTCACAATTATTTTGGAGCTAAGCACAACACTGAAGACAAAGTTAAATCTGGTATCAAGACCAAGAACAGTTTTGAACAACTGGGCCCAGGAGTTTTTAAATAATATCACAGCAATTAGGTTTAATGTGGTTGTGCTAAAAAATATTTCACCTACATGTATAAGGCCATTGACTGTTATCAGTCCTCAAAGTATAAAACCACGGGGTTCATATTGTCACCAGGCCAAACACACACATGATCAGTCCTCAAAGTATAAAACCACTGGGTTCATATTGTCACCAGGCCAAGCACACACATGATCAGTCCTCAAAGTATAAAACTACTGGGTTCATATTCTCACCAGGCCAAACACACACATGATCAGTCCTCAAAGTATAAAACCACTGGGTTTATATTCTCACCAGGCCAAACACACACATGATCAGTCCTCAAAGTATAAAACCACTGGGTTCACATTCTCACCAGGTCAAACACATGTATGACCAGTCCTCAAAGTATTAAACCACAGGGTTCATATTCTCACCAGGCCAAACACATGTATGATCAGTCCTCAAAGTATAAAACTTCTGGGTTCATATTCTCACCAGACCAAACACACACTTGATCAGTCCTCAAAGTATAAAACCACTGGGTTCATATTCTCACCAGGCCCAACACACACATGATCAGTCCTCAAAGTATAAAACCACAGGGTTCATATTCTCACCAGGCCAAACACACACATGATCAGTCCTCAAAGTATAAAACCACTGGGTTCATATTCTCACCAGGCCAAACACATGTATGATCAGTCCTCAAAGTATAAAACTTCTGGGTTCATATTCTCACCAGGCCAAACACATGTATGATCAGTCCTCAAAGTATAAAACTTCTGGGTTCATATTCTCACCAGGCCAAACACATACATGATCAGTCCTCAAAGTATAAAACTTCTGGGTTCATATTGTCACCAGACCAAACACACACATGATCAGTCCTCAAAGTATAAAACCACTGGGTTCATATTGTCACCAGGCCAAACACACACATGATCAGTCCTCAAAGTATAAAACCACTGGGTTCATATTGTCACCAGGCCAAACACACACATGATCAGTCCTCAAAGTATAAAACTTCTGGGTTCATATTCTCACCAGGCCAAACACATGTATGATCAGTCCTCAAAGTATAAAACTTCTGGGTTCATATTCTCACCAGGCCAAACACATACATGATCAGTCCTCAAAGTATAAAACTTCTGGGTTCATATTGTCACCAGACCAAACACACACATGATCAGTCCTCAAAGTATAAAACCACTGGGTTCATATTCTCACCAGGCCAAACACACACATGATCAGTCCTCAAAGTATAAAACCACAGGGTTCATATTGTCACCAGGCCAAACACACACATGATCAGTCCTCAAAGTATAAAACTACTGGGTTCATATTGTCACCAGGCCAAACACACACATGATCAGTCCTCAAAGTATAAAACTTCTGGGTTCATATTCTCACCAGGCCAAACACACACATGATCAGTCCTCAAAGTATAAAACCACTGGGTTCATATTCTCACCAGGCCAAACACACACATGATCAGTCCTCAAAGTATAAAACTACTGGGTTCATATTGTCACCAGACCAAACACACACATGATCAGTCCTCAAAGTATAAAACCACTGGGTTCATATTCTCACCAGGCCAAACACATACATGATCAGTCCTCAAAGTATAAAACCACAGGGTTCATATTCTCACCAGGCCAAACACATGTATGATCAGTCCTCAAAGTATAAAACCACTGGGTTTATATTCTCACCAGGCCAAGCACACACATGATCAGTCCTCAAAGTATAAAACCACTGGGTTCATATTGTCACCAGGCCAAACACACACATGATCAGTCCTCAAAGTATAAAACCACTGGGTTCATATTGTCACCAGGCCAAACACATACATGATCAGTCCTCAAAGTATAAAACCACTGGGTTCATATTCTCACCAGGCCAAACACACACATGATCAGTCCTCAAAGTATAAAACCACTGGGTTCACATTCTCACCAGGTCAAACACATGTATGACCAGTCCTCAAAGTATTAAACCACAGGGTTCATATTCTCACCAGGCCAAACACACACATGATCAGTCCTCAAAGTATAAAACTACTGGGTTCATATTGTCACCAGACCAAACACACACATGATCAGTCCTCAAAGTATAAAACCACTGGGTTCATATTCTCACCAGGCCAAACACACACATGATCAGTCCTCAAAGTATAAAACCACTGGGTTCATATTCTCACCAGGCCAAACACACACATGATCAGTCCTCAAAGTATAAAACTACTGGGTTCATATTGTCACCAGACCAAACACACACATGATCAGTCCTCAAAGTATAAAACCACTGGGTTCATATTCTCACCAGGCCAAACACATACATGATCAGTCCTCAAAGTATAAAACCACAGGGTTCATATTGTCACCAGGCCAAACACACACATGATCAGTCCTCAAAGTATAAAACCACTGGGTTCATATTGTCACCAGGTCAAACACATGTATGACCAGTCCTCAAAGTATTAAACCACAGGGTTCATATTCTCACCAGGCCAAACACACACATGATCAGTCCTCAAAGTATAAAACCACAGGGTTCATATTCTCACCAGGCCAAACACACGTATGATCAGTCCTCAAAGTATAAAACCACTGGGTTCATATTGTCACCAGGCCAAACACATACATGATCAGTCCTCAAAGTATAAAACCACAGGGTTCATACTGTCACCAGGCCAAACACACACATGATCAGTCCTCAAAGTATAAAACCACTGGGTTCATATTCTCAACAGGCCAAGCACACACATGATCAGTCCTCAAAGTATAAAACCACTGGGTTCATACTCTCACCAGGCCAAACACACACATGATCAGTCCTCAAAGTATAAAACCACAGGGTTCATATTCTCACCAGGCCAAGCACACACATGATCAGTCCTCAAAGTATAAAACCACTGGGTTCATATTCTCACCAGGCCAAACACACACATGATCAGTCCTCAAAGTATAAAACCACTGGGTTCATATTCTCACCAGGCCAAACACACACATGATCAGTCCTCAAAGTATAAAACCACAGGGTTCATATTCTCACCAGGCCAAGCACACATTCATTTTCATGTCCATAATGTCCACTATGAGGAAAAACGAGAAAAATATGATTTGGGGTACAAACTGAACAGGATGTGCACATCTTGAAAGTGTCTGCTACAAAATCTGTGAATTTAGGAAGTTTCTCTCACTTTACACACAAAACATAATTTCTTTTGGACAATGAGCATTGAAGGAAACCAAAAATGTGCCCAAAAAGTTTGTTTCACACCAGATGTTGTGAAGAGATTCTGCAAACTTAACCTTTGTCTCCTTCAAAATCTGTGAATTTCAAAAGTTTCTCTCACTTTACACAAAAAACGTAATTTCTTTTGGACAACTGAGCACTGATGGAAACCAAAAATGTGCCCAAAAAGTTTGTTTCACACCAGCTGTTGTGAAGAGATTCTGCAAACTTAACCTTTGTCTGCTTCAAAATCTGTGAATTTCAGAAGTTTCTCTCACTTTACACACAAAACATAATTTCTTTTGGACAATGAGCATTGAAGGAAACCAAAAATGTGCCCAAAAAGTTTGTTTCACACCAGCTGTTTTGAAGAGATTCTGCAAACTTAACCTTTGTCTCCTTCAAAATCTGTGAATTTCAGAAGTTTCTCTCACTTTACACAAAAATCATAATTTCTTTTGGACAACTGACCGTTGAAATAAACCAAAAATGTGCCCAAAAGTTTGTTTCACACCAGCTGTTGTGAAGAGATTCTGCAAACTTAACCTTTGTCTCCTTCAAAATCTGTGAATTTCAGAAGTTTCTCTCACTTTACACAAAAAACGTAATTTCTTTTCGACAACTGAGCACTGATGGAAACCAAAAATGTGCCCAAAAAGTTTGTTTCACACCAGCTGTTGTGAAGAGATTCTGCAAACTTATTTCCTTTGTCTGCTTCAAAATCTGTGAATTTCAGAAGTTTCTCTCACTTTACACAAAAAACATAATTTCTTTTGGACAACTGAGCATTGAAGGAAACCAAAAATGTGCCCAGAAAAATTTGTTTCACACCAGCTGTTTTGAAGAGGTTCTGCAAACTTAACCTTTGTTCTTTATTTAAAATTATACCAGAGCTAATATTAAAACAGGAACAAAAGACAGCAGGGTTCATGTGGGAGACAGCGGTAGCACTGTCCTGCCCCAGACAGATCTGGAGGGCGGCTCCAGAAAGCCTGCAACAGACAGACAATAATCAACAACATCTGCAGCCAGTATCTCATTGAATTTTTAATGTCGTCTTTTACATCTCATCTTCTAAAAATAGCCGCCCAAGAACAAAGGTGTCATCGCTGCAGGGCTAAAAATAAAACACCAGTTTCTAAAAATAGCTCCCTTTGGATAATGCACATTTCAGATTTCTTAATCAATGTCATGCATCTTTAAAAGCGCCTTGCACCCAACGGCCCTGTGGCAATGGGTTGTAATCGGGACAGATATTACGCAGCTTGTCATCTTCGTAATGGTTATCACTGAAGCGAGAGCAGATTGCTTGCAGAAGACGGATTAGTCCAGCATTTCAGCGACACAAAGATGAAATATTGGGCGCAAATTAGCGACAGCGATTTTGAGGACACCTCGGTATTAGGAGATGGCGAGACAGTGCACAGCTCAAACAATGCGCTTCATTAACCGTTTGTCTTGCCACATCAAACAGTCCTTGACAAGCGTCCGTCTGGACTCTGTGATGCCTCTTTTGTTTGGTCTTAAACCTTGGCGCCACGTCCTCCTTAAAAACATCTTCAACTTAGCACAAAATTTACGCTAAAAGTATCGCTTCAGATGGATTATGTAACTCTCAGTATCAGTATTGACATTCCTTAAACTAATAATGATTTTTTTGGTTTTGGGGGCGGAGGGGGGGGGGGGAGGAGAGTCACTTTAACAAAGTTCAAGCCACACTGATTCCAGACCTTTGCTAGAGGTCACAACTATTTTTCACACTGGGAAACCATTTTGAAGTTGGTGTCACATTATACAAGGAGACAACAATTCACAGACGGCTAGATGGCTAATAATAATACTGTAATTCTTCAAGCTTTTCACATGTCTGCAGGATGTTTATTCAAGCATATCCTGAGGGAGGAAGGGGGGGGGGGGGGGTAGACTGACAAAATTATACTTTTTGTGAAGCCCTGAAAGTGGCCAAACCAACCAATGTTCTTTTGTCTCCAAAATCAAATTAAAATTGTGCATAAATTGCACTGAAAGTTGCTCTTCCATATGCAAAATGGTTGAGGAATTAGGGTACACGTATATACAATATATAAAAACTAAACCTGACATGAGATAATCACAGACTATATACAATGTAGCGCATCATAGACAATTCTATACTTTATCAACAGAGGCATATTTTGACATAATACACAATTCAAGTTTTTTTGAAAACACTGACATTCTGTGATTTTTTAATAGGTATACAAAAGTGATTCCAATATTATCACTTTTCCCAAACTAAATTATAAACAAAAACATGAATACCAGAACTTTTCAAAGAAATATGTTGTAATGAAGAAAACTGAATGAATGAATGAATGCTTGGAGTTTAATGTTGTACATAATAATTTTTCAATTACATGACAATGACGAGTCAGTAGATGTGTGTACATATACTGTGTGTTCTTGTGCCAGAATGAGTCCCTTCCGCCACAGACGCATCATGCCAAAGACACCAGACTTGATACGTCACTTAGTCTCATTACACTGACACCGGGCCAACCAGTACTGTTTCGTTGCTCTAACCTCTCAGTGCTGAATGGCAGGCGAGGCAGTAAATACCATTTTTAGTATTTGTTTTGACCCGACCCGGGTTTGACCCTGAAGTCTCCCAACATCGCCCGACTTTGAGGCGGACGCTCTCACCATTAAGCCACCAAAGTGGTCAGAGGAAAACTGATTATCCGCAATTTGTACCCATGACAATCATAACGACACAGCACTACCATGAGAGTGTTTTGCATTATGTGCACATGAATCAAAATGCACTTCGAGTGAGTGAGTGAGTGCTTGGGGTTTAAAGTCGTACTTAACAATTTTTCAGTCATATGACAACGAAAGAACCCTTAGAGTGCGTGTAATGTGCCTCCTTGTTGCAGGATGGATTTCCACCTCTCTGTTATCAAGTGCTTCTTCACTGATATGCCTTACCGAAGGCAACTAAGATGCCCTGCCCAAGCCACTATACTGATACGGGTCAAACAGTCGTTGCAGTATCCCCTTCATGCTTAACGCCAAAATGCATTTCGAAATTTGCATTCAGTCTATTAGATGTTAATCAGTTTACAAGTACGACAGCAGAAACCACAATAAACTTGTTCATATAATGTTTCCTTTGTCAGATGTCACAATCAGGCTCAGTGTTATTGAGTCCTGCCACCATTATCTAAACATTTTTCAACATGACAATAAACTCCTGTCAAATAAATAAATGAATAATTCAATCAAGCCATGTGTGTGTATATATATATATATATATATATATATATATATATATATATATATATATGTGTGTGTGTGTGTGTGTGTGTGTGTATGTATATATATATGTATATGTATATATGTATATATATGTATATGTATATATATATATATATATATATATATGTACGTGTATATATATATATATATATATATATATATATATATATATATATATATATATATATATGTATGTGTATATATATATATATATATATATATATATATATATATATATATATACCAAATACCAATCACATTACATGTATATGTCAATGGGCCAGAGCTGACATACACATTTCTACCTTGATGAGGTACAAGTACATGTACATGTGTGTTCGGCATCCGAATAGCAACTATTTATTTATTTATTTGATTGGTTTTTTACGCCATACTCAAGAATATTTCACTTATACGACAGCGGCCAGCATTATGGTGGGTGGAAACGGGACACAGCCCGGGGGAAACCCACGACCATCCGCAGGTTGAATAACAACTAAGCTTAAGAGATGGAAAGTGGACAGTTTTATTCAAACTAGACATCAATACCTGCTGATACAGGCCAGCTCGAATCTCACTGGATGTGCAGTTGCCTAGCAACCAAAAGTACGATGCTGTTGAGTAGGAATGAGCTATATGTATAGGTCATAAAAAGAAGCGTAAACCACTTCCATCGACTATAAAAACCCAGAGTTCTAATGTTATTTTCTAATCCGTGATAAAACCTTGAAAGGGACGAACAAGATGTCTACACAGCTGCAAACTGCTACCCAGAAAGTCGCAGGAAAAATCTGCATGCGATCACAAGAAGCGCCCAGGAAATATCTTGAACTACATACATGTATAGCTTTGAACATCACCGAATCTATAACTTCGTTTTCTCTGCCTGAGGTACTTTGAAGTGGACACCTTCAGTTATCTGCAGACTCCTGGTGACCAGACTAGGTGGCGCC
Organism: Liolophura sinensis; assembly: GCF_032854445.1. Taxonomy (NCBI): domain Eukaryota; kingdom Metazoa; phylum Mollusca; class Polyplacophora; order Chitonida; family Chitonidae; genus Liolophura; species Liolophura sinensis. Next base: position 20,657,859 of record NC_088298.1, on the reverse strand, counting down.
ACCGGAAAAGCCGGCCCCGACAGTACCCTGACAATTCCGGTGAATCAATCAATGCCCAGACATCCTGGCTCCCTGAGGGCGCCAGCGTCCCGATCTGTCAGGGTAAATCACCGGGCACTGTTTCCCGCACCCACCCCCTAGGGCAGGATCAATTCCGGACGCTTCATGACGCAGTTGCTGCACCACCAAGCACTCGGGTAATGATCTGCAGAGTGATGCAGCTGCAGTGTGCAATGCTCAGCTATTGCAGAAATTCCACTAGACGCATCTGTTGTGCTACAGATCCCCATCACAATTCTGTTTTCCAAGTAAAAGTAAATCAGTGAAGAATTCTACTAAAAAACTTTCCTATGAGCCATAAAGCTATCATTTTTTTTTTTTGTCCTACTGGAGAATAATGGTTCACACTTATGACTGCACTTAGCCATGACCTTGATCCCCGACTTTTACACTACAGTTTTATACCTGGCAGGCTTCCCTTGTGCATTCTGACAAAAATCCGTTTTCAAACAGAAGACATTTTAGTCTGGGCAAAAAATGCTAAAACTGAATGTGTAACTCTACCTTTTCCTTCTTGCGCCTTCTTTAGATGTACCCTAATTTGTATGACACCTGGTCTGTTCTTTTTAGCAAATATACAAATAATCGAAGCCAGAATATTTAGTTCCTTTTTTTCACGAGGTTAGTCCCTCTACTGAATAACATACAGTATTCAGATCCTTAATGGGAAGAGACTGGGAGAGAAATGTAATTCTTTGCTCTCAGCACTACCAATATCTGTACATATACATTATTAGTGTTACCGTAAAGACTTCACAAGCCAGACTGACCAACCTATTTTACTTTTCATAAGGTCGGGTTTAAATCTCCAACAAAACTTTTTTTTTAAAAGATAGCCTTACTACCTTACATCATTGCAGCTTGATGATGTAAACATTGCGCAATATTCCCTGACAATTCTGAGGATGTAGAAAACAGACGCCTCTCATGAAAATGTTTTCTATTCCCTCCATATATCCTAGACATTTCCTTCGTTCATTTTAATACAAAAGGAATGACTAGCAAGTTTTTAGGAAATGTCTTTAACATATAAGAGAAAGGAAGAATTCAGAGAGAATCCTATGGGGATTTCTTCACACAGTGAGATCCAGGTACAAGGGAGGTAATTCGAGGTGATTATTTTGCTTTTGGCAGAGGCATTTCTTAACAATTGGTAATCACTGTTAGTCAACATGATTCAAGGTCTACAACAGGATTTAAAGTCTCCTCTATCGCTGTACGTACCAAAACACAAAATCTATAAATACAATACATGTTATTGTACTGATTAGTAATATTCGCCATGCATTGTACAGTGGTGTTCCGAACAAGATGGGTGTCCCTGATGCTTGTCAGTGGAGTGTGTAGTCTTGTTAAACTTTTCAATCACGACTGATCAGAACTGGAAATGATACCAGACAGCGTTGAGTGATTACTTGCAAAAACGAATACAGATATGAAGAAACACAAGTGCTAGGACGATTGTCAGACACTTTAAAATGAAGTACAATACAGCGACAATCAATGCCTTAATATACCGTGGTTCTCTTGGTTAGCGCAGCGTAATGACCTAGGAGTCTCTCACCAATGCAGTCGCTGAGAGTTCAAGTCCAGCTCAGGCTGGCTTCCTCTCCGGCCATAAGTGGGAAGGTCTGGCAGCAACCTGCGGATGGTCATGGGATTCCCTCGGGCTCTGCCCGGTTTCCTCCCACCATAATGCCGGCCGCTGTCGTATAAGTAAAATATTCTTGAGTACGGCGTAAAACATCAATCAAATAAATAAATAAATAAATACAGGGGATCATAAAAACAGGGAATAACGTGTAGCTGTCGCTGAAAATTTGAGCAGTGCATTTGTAAGATCCTACGGCTTCAGTTCGGTATAAACTCACAAATACATGTAGGCTTAAATAAAAAGACCTCCACAAATCTGCAGCAAAACCAGTTCAAACTATTGATTACTGTTTTCAGGAATCAAAAGTCCTATTTACTGTTAGCTCGCTGGCACTTGCGAATGAAATGGCGTATAGTCACCCGTGTACCTCAGCCATGATTTAACACTAATGCCTGCATCATTGTCTTGTGGTCGCTGTTTACATTTTGTAAACCTGCATCCATCAAAGTTCTACTTACATGGGAGGAAGGGCAGGCCAAAAAGGTTGGAATTGACTACTGACTGCATCACTGTCTTGTGGTAGCCCTTTACATTTTGTAAACCTGTATGCATCAATGCACTTCTTACATGGCGGGTGGGGGGGGGGGGGGGGGGGGGTGCGGGCAGGTAAAAAGTAAAAGAGTTCTGCAGGCATCAATGTACTATTTACATGGGGGAACGGGGTGAGTCAAACAGTTCGAAATCTGAGCGCATATAGTTTATGGATGGCCCCTAATGCCTTGTACCTGCAGCCCCAAAGCATTACACAAATATGCATATTAAGCACACAACCCCAACAAAAAGGAGAGTCAGCATTTCGGGAACGTCGCAAGTTCACGCAGGATGAGTTGAAACCGGGTGGTGGCTGTGACGCTAATAGTCGTGATTTTATAGCAGCTGCTAATGACACCGTTGGACAAATCAGCTGTACTAGTTTTCCAGAGCCCCCACCTTGTCTTGTCCATATCTGTGTGAACTTGTGGGATTCTTGAAATGCTGATTCGGCTTATTGAATTCAGTAAACTTTGTGCATTTTATGCGAGTCTTTTAGACACATGTGGCTTTAAATGGACTCAGTCATATACAATGTAGTTTCAAGCCGAAACTAGAGCAGAGCTGAACCCAGGCTAACATCAGAATCTGTATGTACAGGCAGAAATGCAAATTCAAAGTGATGACCCAGATGCCTCTCACCAATACAGTTGCTGTGAGTTCAAGTCCAGCTCATGCTGGCTTCCTCTGCAGCCGTACGTGGGAAGGTTTGTCAGCAACCTGCGGATAGTCATGTGCTTCCCCAGGGCTCTGTCCGGTTTCCTCCCACTATAATGCTGACCGCCGTTGTATAAGTAAAATATTCTTGAGTACGCTGTAAAACACCAATCAAATAAATAAATTAAATACAGTGTGCATGTATGTTGCCACAGCGGGGGAAGTGGTGGACATCAGTCATGCAGGAGTTATTTCCCTGTAATGATCCTTATCAAGGGTATGCACAGAGCAATGCTCTTATACACCGCATCCCATATCCAATCACATATTAAAGATCCTTGCTAGATATCAAAAGGCCTTCTGGAATGAAAATGTTCCCGACAACAGTTCTGGTGTGCTTTCAAGTGAAAAGTCACCATCATTAAGTATGCATACAATCTTTATTTATTTATTCACTGACTGATGTTTTAAGCTGTACGGAAACTAATGTTTTACGCCGACACCAGCCAGCATTATGGTGGGAAGAAAGCTGGCAGAGCCTGGGGCAAACCCACAACCATCTGCAGGTTGTTGGCAAGCTTTCCCACGAACAGCCGGAGAAGGAGCCAGCATGAGCTGGACTTGAACTCACAATATACAAGCTTTTGAGAATTAATCACAATAAGCAATCTTTCATCATACGTATAGTTTCATATTAGCGGACTATCATGTTAAACACATCTTAATTGTGTTAAAAAATTTAATGCCACAACAATGAAGTGCATTCATTTCAGTGGTTTCATATTCCACCCACGCACTACAACAGGTTAAATGCTGATGCATAATTCTTCACACCTGACAGGTGCACTGACCGGCCATATAAATGTCTGAATAAAAAGTAAGAAAGTAAGTAAAAAAAGTAAGAAAGACAGCAAGCTGAATTACCACTTGCGCAGTTATAATACCTTTCAATTACATCTTATATACAGGAAAATATCTGTGTTAGCTTGCACTACCTTCTCCACGTTCTGCCTTCAACCCAAAATTAAGGTTAATTAATCACAATGGAGTCCTAGTTTCCCACCACTGTCATATCATTGTGATGTGAAATAAGGAATTAAGTGTCACTGGCCTAAACTTTTAACTGACTGCCGCCATATATCATTGTCAGACATATTCTTCACTACTGGTACCAGTACCATGGTGAAGCTTAGACTAAATTAAGCAAATAAATGTATAAATTAATCTTCAAGAATACAGCAAACAGCGATTAACAAAAGATAAAAGCAATGTAAGAACTGCTCAGTATTTAAATGTTTGTGTATATAAACCACACGTAAACAACAAATTAACACATTTCGCAAATGTCATTTTGTGTTCGTGTAACTCATGTCATCATACATGTAAATGTACTGTATAAATTAATGTTGTTTGGCTCTTGCATTGAGCAATTTCCGCTCTACATCAGTGTTTATCAGTCTGGTAAATGCTGACACATGTTATTTTGAGTCACCTCATCAAATGCTGAAATGTTTTGGTCTGAAATAATCAACTGCAGTTTCGCTGACGCGTGGATGCTGTATTTAGCTCAAACGGACATCGCCGAGATTGAGTGAGTCATCATGTCTCGTGCGAGCGTGGATTCCCGCAACAATTTGCTCTCACGCGACAAACTGCGTAGTATCTCGCACAATACGCCCAAGATTTCAACACGGTTAAGACTTACCTGTATACAGTTGTAGACAAATCAGGCGTGATTTCATGAAAAGCTTCGTAAATCCTTCCCTTTGAGCTGTTAGTTTGGCTGTTGCGCACGTCCGCCATGAAGGGTTTCCACGGAATGCCACTTGTTACGAGGAAAGCAGAAGAGCTGGTGCCGCTCCATACTATAGCAAAATTTCGATAGAATCACAGTAAAACTAATAAATTTTAACTCAGCAGAAATTTTTTTTTAAATGTTAGCATTCGTTCAAGGTCGGTAAAGTGCGTATTAAGTCTGATGTCGGCTTGTTATAGACGGCTAGTCTATATCTTGCGTGGGAGTAAGCTCAACAGATGTAACTGCCTTATGATCTATTTTTACCTTTGACGTCATCAGCTTGCATTGGGCAATAACAAAACAAAGGAGGAAATCCCCAGTGCGTTTGAACAATAGCAATATCATCATTTTCAGCGAGAATGGCCAAATATTATCATTCTTATTTGATTTATGTGCCGCGAAACTCATTGGTTTGGTGATGAAATAAGCCCGCTGTGCAGTATTGACTTATATAAAGAACCAATAATATTTCGCGCAAATAATTTTTTTTCACTCTTAATTTGTTCATTGGCCTACTTACCAGTCGGTGGATGGTTGTTAATAATATTGATTGTTAATAATATTTTATCACAATGAATCATTAGTTATCTTGATCACTTATTCCTCGCGCTCAACGACAGTCATTGTGATGGGTGGAGGAAACCCCAGTGGGCGGAGTAAACTGCCGACCTTTGACCTTCGAGTCCCTGCAGAACCTCTACATCGAAACGGCAAATAATAAAAAACAAAAACAAATAAGAACTTAAGTTCTTACACTCCTCCGAGTGAATTACTGCTATATTAGAACCAAAAACTTAGAGTTTCAACGGAGGGCTACCCCAGTATACGTAATTTAAATAATTAACTTGCCCGGTTTCATCAGTATACAGAAATTTTTCATTATTTCTTGAAGTAGAAGTGAAGACGAAGCGGCAAGGTCAAAGTTAGGCCTACAGCCTTCGTGTATAAATATATTTATTTACACACTGCCTCACTTACTGTTACATAATCGGATATGTGCACGTAGCAATATCATCATTTTCAGCATTTTTGTATGTGACCGAGTTGTGCCTATACTAGCTCCACGAGTGAAACTGACGCCTGGTTTGACAAGGTATGCTTCGTACGTTAGCGCATCGTTAGATCAGTTAAGCCACACATGGTGCTAGGCCTATACATGCTGCCTCATATGAACAGGGACATTTGGCCTAAAAAGGATAATATAGGTCATAGGTCCTGATATATACTGAAGAAAATGTATAAGTGAATACTTAAGTAAATGGATCTCATGATGGATATCACATAATTATGAATATATATGACGTTTGTCAACCTGTTATTACCTTGGTATAACAATACAGAAAGAATTAAGGTAAGTATGTATTACGTGCAGCATTAATACATTTGGGTAGGAGGCGGGAGGGAATGCATGATGTCCCCAACACTGTGTTGGAGTGAACCCTGGGTGATAACTTCAGTCATATATTATAGATACACTTACAAAAATAATTTGTTAATTTTTGCAGATAGTCTGTTGTCTGAGTGATGCTAGAATGTATTGTGGTGTTATAACACAATATTGTGTCACATTCAACATAATATCGTGTTAGTCTAATGGTATCGTGAGGTTGAATTGCAATAGCAGAATACATCATAGCAGCAGACTTTCTGTTAAAACCGACAGATTAATTTTTTTTAGTGTAACATGCGTTAAAGGTTGTAAGAAATTTATGTTGTTTTTATCATTGGTTGCAGTATCTTTCACACAAATGTTTGCTGTGCCCAACACAAACTTCATTGACAAAATTTTTTGAACAGAATTCAATGACGAGTGGATCACTTCCCAAGTCAGGTACATGATGACATCACGTGTTTACCTATATTTTATTTATTTATTTGATTTGATACGTGTTTCGCGCATTGTGGTGAGAGGAAACTGGACACAGCCCAGGGGAAACCCACGACCATCCGCAGGTTGCTGGAAGACCTTTCCACGTACGGCCGGAGGGGAAGCTAGCATGAACTGGATATATCATATACACACTGTCGTTTCTGCTCTGGTTTTTTTTTACACGCAATGCTGCGATAGTTTTTTGTATATAAGAGCGTTTATGTATCTAGTTCCTGATTTCCATGGTTTGTGTGAGACAGTGTACAATCTTCTTATATTATAGAATAATATCTTCCATCCAGGCATATTTGTTCCTATTCTTCGACGTAAATCACCAATCAAATATATCAATAAATAAATAATGAAACAAATAATAAATAAAATAACTTTCCTGATCACAATTCCACATAGCCTATGTAGGCCTACTTTACAGTTGATTAAAAAAAAATTGTATTGTAAATTGTAGTAGAAGTCCTACTTGTAGACTTTATCTCCACTTATCAGGTTGAAAAATGATCAACATGTAGGTGTGTTCATTGAGAGTTCTCAAACGAAATCGCATCATGTGAAAGAATTAACGTTCGCTAACGACTTCACATTGGAACCAAAAACATTAATTCTGTACTTCGTGTATTTCATAAAACCGCATAATCTTGTCACACAATTTTTGTCACATAAAATTATAATGATGAGTTATACACGATACACGTATTCAGGAGCACGAAGGTACCTTAGTCTTAAGTCATGCAGACAGTCTTCAAGTTAACATGTTTTTCTTAGACTTTACATTTTTTTTCATGGACATCTAAGATCACAAATAGAATTTAAAAAAAAATCGATGTGTATAAAAAATACACATCGTTGCTCAAGTATATATTTCACATGAATGCTGGAAGTTTGGTTAATGGCAGGTAAAATATGAAGACCACCGCACATCGCTATTTACCTGACAAACTCCCTGTCATAACGACACAGCTGCTCGGCAGCGGTAGCTGGATTCGAACACCCGACCACATTGATCAGGGGTTTCTCGCGGATTGCAGCGAACTATATTCCAGAAAGTCCGAGCACAGAACAGGACCCGGGATCACCAAGCGATCTTAGACTAAAGATCAAAATCTCAGTGAACAACATCGCTTTACCCTGCCGAGCGTTTGGACACGGGCGCAAAAGTAGTTAACAGAGCTGTTTTTATTCACCTAGAGTTTACTGACGACTCGACCTTGTTCCTTGATCCCGTTAATCCGCTATGATCCTATAAATTCTCCATTAATTCCATAAACCTCTATTGATATAAACATCATGGTTACGATTACTTTAGGTTCAGTCATCACCACTATCCCGGATTTTACCTTCACCATAACCCTTAGCGTTATCATCAGTACTCTACACCTGGACTCCATGCAGCCGTGTCCCCTGATCCCATGAATCTCTCATGACCCCATGAATCTTCCTTGATAACACAAATCTCGATCCCTTGCCCCTTTAAATCTCGCTTGGACCCATAAATCTTGACCTCTTGGTCCAATAAATCTCCCTTGATCCCATAAATCTCCTTTGGTCCCATAAATCTCCCTTAGTCCCAAAAATCTCCCTTAGTCCCATACCCCATCATTGGTCCCATAAACCACCCTTGGTCCCATAAATCTCCCTTACTCACATAAATCTCCCTTATACAGTGCCGAAATTTACCTTGATCCTATTTAATCACACTTAGTCCCATAAATCACACATTGCTATGCGACATTTGTCCGAAGCTTCACCTTTACCGCTTCCACAGGCTTCATCAGTATAATTACCATTACCGTAGGCTTTACCGCTACAGCAGCCTCTATAAGTATTATTACCATTACCTTAGAATTTACCTCCACTTTTATAATTACTGCGAACTTTCTTTCATTCTTATTACGAAGAAACGTTTAATTATTACCGTTGTATCAGACCTAATATTAGCGTTACATTATACTTTACAAACATGACAGTATGGTTATTAGAATTTTAATTTCCAAAAGAAATAACTTCATTACCATTATGAATCTCTTAGACTTCACCGTTAACGTAGACTTCACCGTTACCGTACACTTCACAGTCATCGTAGAGTTCACGATTATCATAGACTTCACAATTACCGTAGCCTTCTCAATTACCATAGACTTCACATTTACCGTAGACTTCACCAATACCGTATACTTCACCGTTACTGTAGACTTCATTAGTATTAGTGTAATTATCTTATAAACCATTATCTTGACAAATCAGACAGCATTATTTCAAAATGTTTGTTGTGTAGGTCTTACAGTTGATTTTCTAAGTCATGACTTACACGTATAATCGTTCGACCCCATTCCATTCCCGTATGATTATTACATCCAGGCATGCTACATTGTCAATATTGTAGTCATGGCGAAATATATGTCAGCAACAGTTTTGGTTTCTTGCTATGCGTGCTACATTCTTCCATTTCTGGGAAGCACCACCAGTATGCAAAAGTTCTGGTTTCTTGCTATATTTGCTACATTTTTCCATTTCCGGTTAACATCACCAGTAGGAAACGATTTTGGTTTCTTGTAAGACGCTGCTTCGTCTTTTGAAAGATGCCATTTGGTAGTCACCAGTTCTTGTTTCTGATGACACGGGCTCTTCAACTTGGGAGGATCACTTGGTCTGGGTTTTGGAACACAACAAGGTGGTTTCTAGTGAACAACTGAATGCTTTTTGGTATGCTGTTAGGGGCTGGTTCATTTTCTTACACGGAGCCACCTTTGTTTTTTTTCGTTGAGAGCTTTGTTTCAGTTTTATGATAGGATTTAGCTACCTTTTATTATTGCCAGAGCTTGTCTTGGTATCTCGTATAGGCCGACAGGTGTATTATTTCTTTTTATTGCTTTTTTTTCACATACAGGGTGGACTAAGCATCTCCGAGTATGTTAAATGTGATGACCACACAGCATTTTGAGAAATCCTAAACCAGTGACGTCTACTAAATCGCAATTAACATCGCTGCATTTTTTTTTTTACCTAATTCTGCTTAAGCCGCATTTCACTGATCACGTGTGTCACTTGTCAACTATCACACTGTCGTCGCTGCTCTGTTTTTTTCTCTCTATGCTGTGCGCCCAAATTATATCTGGACTCTCGTACTATTGTCGTTATTCTTTTAATGTAAGAATTCGACTAGGTTTGGGGCATTTAAAATTCGGTCGTGCCAACCGATCATAGAAAATGGCCGCCTCCGAAGAGCTGTCGTCTGCTCCTACGTCCGTGGGAACTTCGCGCAGCGCTTGATTCCAATCTGCGGATTTATTCGCTTTTGAGTACTGGCCCGTCGACCCTGGTATGCAGTCTTCTTCCGGACGACATCGGTTATAGATGCTGCTACCAGTGATATCAAGGATCTGAAGAGACGGCTTGCCGATGTGGTCATAATCTGAAGCGCTGTTCTGACTGCAGGTTATCTGTTTTTTTGTAAAATCAGAGCCTCCACACGGTACTTTTACTACTGGTCTGTAATTAGCATTATGCTTGGCTTTCTTGACCTTCGAGTATAAATTATGCAGTTCCGATTTTGTTGTGTCATGGCAACCATTTGCCTCTTGATTAACGACAACCCGATGATTCGACGACTGCAGGAGAAGGACCTTTTGAGGACATCCGGGCCAGGGTTTAAACGGGGCTGCAGCCCAATCTGCGACGCTGTTGACGTCGGAACTCTGTTGACGCGTCTCTGGAGTTTCCTTTCTAACGTGACATTTTTGTGGGCTGGCACTGCGAGCGACACAGGGCAAGTTGTTAAAATGCGGGGAGGCGGACACTCCATCCGAGGGGGAAGCTTTGGGGTTAGGAGACTGTGCGCCAAAGGAATCCTTCCTGTTGGCTCCCGCAGATGCTTCTGGATTGTTGATGCTTTCATCGTCTATGTACTCGTAATCCATCCGTATCCTGGTGGACAAGGCATCCATGGGCTCACCAGTGTGCTCCGGATTTTTCAGTGGAGGCCTTAGGTGAGGAGACTGACTTTCATTGACAGCGACATCGGATCTAGGGTTGCGAGGGAGGATATGAACAAAGGGTTCTGCCCTTCGATCAGACACGTGGGACAAGCTTTCCTCCTTCGGCTGCTCTTCAAGAACGTGGTAAAACGGCTCCTCCTTTTTCTCCAGACCTCTCGATTTGATTACGTCATAAGGTCCAAAAGGTTCGCTTAAAGGGACTTCTTTGATATGGGGCAAACCCGACCTTTCGTCGTCCGGTTGACACTTGGGGACGAGGACAAACTTTTTCTTTGAATTTGGGGCTTCCGGGAGACCCCGCTTTAGTGCTAATAGATCTCGTCTGCTTTGATGACCTTGGGAATTGTCTTCGTAGTTGTCAACCAAAGTCACTTTGTCCTCCACTGCCTGACCCCGCTGTCCGTATCTGTAACCCGCGTTGCCTAGCCGCGCTGGGATGGACTGTCCAAATCCAGCGACATTTTGTCCAAATGCGTGTGCCTTGGTTGTTCTGTTTTGCTGTGACAGTAACACGGATGCTGTGTCCACGACGATGTCATTGCGCCAACTCCCCGTGTTATTCACGAACTGTAGCACGACCGTATCATTTGTAAGACCAGTCACAGCATCCCGGCGACGGTTAAATGTTATATTTCTCAGTGTCTGGGTAGAGCTTCTCCTACAGGAGAAAAAAAATCAGGAGTAAAAGTAACAGTATTGTTTGTGATTCAGGCTGAAGAGACTCTGAGGTTACTGGTTCAAAACTCATGATGGTTTTCACTGCCACTATTTTTTGTGCTCTAGCATCTGTGAAAAACCCTATACGTGTAATCATCATTCACGATATTATTAATCCAAACGGGAAATGAATATATGTCCTTTTGTGAAAAGCAAGCTTAGCTGTATAAAGGAGATGGACCTCACACTTGTTCTAATGATTACAGAACATTTTCTCACAGGCGCGTTGTAAGCAGTATGAAAGTGGTACGGGTCATCGGTCAAGCGACTACAAGTCTACATGTATCCCGACACAAAGGCGAGGGTCCAGGGGCCAACTAGACCCCGGAAGCTAATTGGGATGCAAGACGGACGGAGATGTCCTGAAAGCGTTTTACAGGGTTTTTATTCTTCACACAGATCCATTGTAGTTTTATGTGCTTAACAGTTTGCTGTGGACATATGTGTGCGTGAGCCTTCATTTTGTTGGTCGTAATTAAAGGGGTTCGACTTTACTTTTGATTATTTTATTTATTTTTATTTATTTTTTAATTTTTCTTTTTTATGAAGGCCGTACTGCTTCTCACGTCACTATCTTAAAGGATAAAACATTCAAAATGGAAGAAATGAACAAGAAACGACTGTGCAGAGTTATTTTTTTACCTGTATGGCGCTTGTCAGGTTTATGGGTGTAGGAAACTGGAGTCTCCTGAGTAAATCACCGCCCATCGTCAGGTATCTGACAAACTCCCTGACTTATCGGGAGCTGAAACAGAGCTGGATTTGAACTCGCGACCTCGTTGGTCAAGGGCCTGATAATTGCAGCGAGACAGAGCTTTAGGCACACCTGAGTCAGCCAGTCCGCACTTGCAACTGATCAGTGAGGGCTGTGTTTTAAGCGAGCTCCTGTTGGTTGGTAAGCAACCTCACGTCAGTTACATCCCTCATGACGTGTGATGGCGTCGTACAGACCCAACTCAATTTCCTCTAATGAACTTGATCGCCGTAATACCAATAAATTTATTTATTTATCTATTTATTTATTTATTTATATGATTGATGTTTTGAGCCATACTCAAGAACATTTCACTTATACGACGGCGGGCAGCATAATGATGGGAAGAAATCGAGCACTCAAGAGCATCCGCAGGTTGCTGGAAGACCTTCCAATGTACGGCCTGAGAGGAATACAGTATGAGCTCGACTTGGGCGAATCTTTAATAAAATATTCGTCATTGTCATAGTATAATGTTTGATTCCATAAAGTAGAAGCAAACTACGTACTTGTGGTTTAATGTTTCGCAGTTGAAGAACTAAAACATATAATGGAGTTACCTTTTCGCGCAACAAAAAAGGAAAGCTATACTGATCAGAACTGCACACGCTCCAACCAATGAGGATGCCGGGAGAGCTGAAAGAGAACCAATGAGCAGTGAGGTAAGTACCCATGAATACATCGAAGTTCCATACCTTATCATACGAAAACAACATCCGTCGCATACTTACAATTCAGTTTAAAAACAAAACAATTAATGATAAATGTATGATCGAATCATGCAATCAAGGCGTGAGACACATAATCAGTTGTAACTATATAATCAATCACGGCGCGGATATTTTGAGTCAATGATCGCATGGCTAACTTCCAAAACAACTTTCAAAAAAGCACCGAAGTACTATTTATTTATTTGTTTATTTGATGAGTGATTTACGCCGAACTCAAGAATATTTCTCCTATAGGACGGCGGCCAGCATTATGGCGGTGTGAAACCGGACAGAGCAGCGGGGGAACCGAAGAACTAAAAAAGTATATAAAGTAAGAAATTCGGACGGTTTGTGCAAAGAGAGGCAGTGAACATAGTGCAATGATGCCGAGAGGACGCAAAGAACATTCTATGCGCATAATTGAAATCAGTATCCATGCTTATTTAGTTGTACACGAACTGTTGAAAAAAAATTAAACATTCAGCATTGGGCCTATTTGAACATGTTGATTGGTGTCAGCCTATGATTAGATTAGAACAAAAAACAAAAAAAAAAAACAGGAAATTTGATAAATAAATAAATAATAACACAAATATGGAAGTAAAATATTTGTTTTGTAAATTAAAACAATTTGGAACTGAGTACCTCTAGATCGTTCCATCTACATAGCCTACTAATGCATTGTGCCTGTCAGCATTAAACCCAATGAGCATATACATATATACAAACAGGGAAACCATTTTTTTAAAACCCTATACAAAACGTGTAAATCAGACAAAAATACTGAACAAATGCGAAACTCTGGGACGAGCCAGAAAGAAATTCCAAACGACAGTAGAACGCATCGTTTTCTTATGTGACGTTGCAGCGCGTGTGTACTTCACATATGTTTTATGAGTACACGTTCACCGGTAATTGTGACGAAATAAAGGACAGCAATGAGTTCACAGCTTTGCATCGTCTTGACGAATATACAGGCAAAAAGGAGTTTTGTGACTTCCCCATAAAATATGTTCCATGTAGGCCTACATGTTGTCGATTACAACACGGGGGATGTCAGGGGCCGGTTGTTTAGAAGTGTATTAAAAGTTACACCAGGCGTTAATCAATACCAGTTTTGGCCAGGTGCAAAACTGAGGTGAATTTAATCCAGGCTTAAGTTAATACTCGGCTTAATTTCTAATACGCTTTTGAAGAACTGTGCCAAGATACGTGTCGAAGAACGGGGGTTTTCGCAGGCCTAAAAATCTCAGTTGTATAAGAGAAATAGCTTGGAGTTCAGTTAGCGTATAAATGCCTATTAAATAAGTAAGTCAGTATATTGCCCTAAAACGTTAATAGGGAACAAAGGATCAAGGTTATAAAATCCAGTCAGCTCCACTGACACCGGGGTGGTGTAAAGTTTGAAACATTTAACAATACATCAATCAAATAAATAAATAAATAAATAAAGAAATCCTCCGATCGACTTCACACTTGCCACTGGTATATATCTGAGGGGAAAAAAGGGCAGTTTCGAGTGACCAAAAATTAGGTATGTAAGGTAAAACATTGGTGGCGTCAAAAACGGGCACTACACTAGGGTTAATGTAAATTTAGATTCACCCTTATCTCTGAGAAAATCGCGAATATTTCTCACAACTATTTTAAAATGTTTATTCGTCAACTAATCTGATAGAGCGTCCACTTCGGGAGCGATAGATCCAGGGTCAATCCTGGGTCGAGTCACACCTAAGATCTTAAAAGAGGAAGTTTTAACGACTGGTTGACCCGTGTCAGTATAATGGCTCGGGCGGGGCGGCTTACTTGCCTTCGGTAAGGCGTCTCAGTGAAGCAGCACTACATAAAAGAGCAGAGGAAATCCGTCCTGCAACAAGGAGGCACACTACATGCGCTCTACGAATTCCTTCGTCGTCATATGACTGAAAACTGTTAAGTACGACATTAAACCCCAAGCATGCACTCACTCACTCGTCAAGTAATTAAATGATATTGATCCAGTGGACATGCGACTGATACGTGGATAGTGCATGTACATTTAATTTTAATTATGTTGTGACAACGTCAGAATGTGATAAATAACGAGGAAATGAGTATGGGCAAAAACAATTGTTGCAATTGACTTTCTCATGTTTCTCTTCATATGTAAAATTGATTGAGTGGTTGATTGAGTGGTGTTTAAGGCTGTACTCAACAAGAATGTTTAACTCTTATACGGCAGTGGCCATAGGTGTCACCAGTATTAGAAACAAAATGGTATATGGAAAAGTTAGTGACAAACTTTTCCCACGATGTAGTGACGGTCCATATTCTTTACTGGGAATCTGCCGCTCTATACACTCGATTTACATTGTTCCCAGCACTAGACAAGCTTGGCCTTTGGAGCCAGTGTGACGCACGTAGTCTTAATCCCACCACTGTTGGCTAGAATCATAGTGCTTACATGATTCTAGCCAACACCTGAAACAAATTTTTTAATTTCTTTTTTTTTTTTAGATGACGGCTAATTAAATTTTTCCACGCGTGCACACCAGTGGTTAAGCTAAGCTTAAACACGAGGACGTAGATCGCATTGACTGAAAATGTCAAGCTTCTCTATTAGGGGCAGGGATGTAAAGCGAGCGTTGGGATCGAAACACTCGCTGCAAGGAGCTGGTGTTAGCGATGTAAGAGCGTCGCGTGCGCTGCGATAGGTATGGCGACGCCCCTGTGGAAAACGATCAACCGTATCAGACAATAAGAGCTGTAGGCCTATAATCTGTGTCCCGGCAAGAGTTATCGCTCCATCGATCAAAATGGTATCCCGGTGCGTTTTCATCTCGCCACATGTGTTGTAGAAGTAAATCGGGCATTTGGTGTCATAAATCTTTTGTTTGTGACGTGCGATTTCATCTCTGACGTATGTGTAATTCCCATCGTGACGTCACGCTGTTCGACGTCACTAAAATGACGCTGTTTGCGTTTCATATCGGACCTTCTGCTGGTATACCATCTATATTCTAGTTTTGATAAATGTTCGTCTATTGGCGTTTCAAAGTTTTGTTGAAGACTCCAAAGGAATAAGGAAATATATTGAGTTCCTTGAACACATCTGTTTACCATTCAACAGCGATCCGGGTCACGTATCAAGGACTCCACAAATGGCTTTTTTTTTGGCTGCATTTAGCGGAAAACACAATGACTTTGAAGTTATGGTTAAGGTTCGATATGTCTCAATTTTTCTCAGTAATCGCTAATAAATTGCTCTGTTTCAGGTTACATGGAAATCATTTCCCAAGCACAGCATGTAATGGAATTGTCACATCCGCTAACAGATTTTCTTTCACTGTTTGATCTAATTTGGTTCCTTGCGCAAAAAAGACATCACCAGGGTTTGAACTTGGACATGTAGTTTTTATCAAGACAGAGATTTGGTAATAGAAAGGGAAGGTAATAGAAAAACTGACCTGTTACTAAACTTTTCGCCATTCCACAGGTAGGTTCAAAAGCATTTATACAACTGCCAACGTCAAACTACCACTGCTCTCCTCTCTCCTCTCTGCAAGCTATACAGGATTTCATGCCCACCTTTTCCCGATATCTCTCGATTCTACAAACCAACCAGACTTGTCACCCTGTGTAAAACTTTGATGATTACTCTTAACGGAAGCAGGAAGTTTTTCATATACGAGTAGATTTTCGCAGCCTGTACCCGGAAGTTAACTCAGCAAAATCTACGTAAAGTACATTGATGTATTAATTAAAATGTAATTTACCTACATGTGGGTTGAACTTAGCCAAATATGGGTCATTTCATTTAAACTCATGCCTTTAATACAGCAGTTACAGACATAACGATGGGATTGTACGATCATTATGTGTTTTTGCGAGTGATTTCTCAATTATTGGAAGGAAAAAGTCATAATAAATGTATGTATGTATGTATGTATGTATGTATGTATGTAATGGTGAACATGCAAACCCTAATCCTTCAACCTTTTCAAACGCTTCTGAAACCAATCCACTGAAAAAAGGAGCTTTGGTGGTTCAAAAGGTTGAAGATTTAGAGTAATGTACAATGTACAGACCTATTTAAATTCCTCAATCGCAAAGTTTATCTTTGGAACATTCATGAATCAATCAACCAGTCCACCAGCCAGCCAATCCACCAGCTAACCAATCAACCAGCTAGCCAATTCACCACATAACCAATCAAGTAACCAAACAATCGACCGACAAATCAGCCAACAAACCAATCAACCTACCAGCTAACCAGCCACCCTAACCACTCCACCAGCTAGCCAAACCACCAGTTAGCCAATCCACCAGCTAGCCAATCAACCGGCTAACCAATCAACCTACTAACCAATCAACCAGCCAGTCAATCAACCAGTTGGCCAATCCACCAGGTAACCAATCCACCAGCTAACCAGCTAGCCAATCCACCAAGTAACCAATCAACCAGCTAACCCATCAACCAGTTAACCTATCCACCAGCTAACCAATCCACCAGCTAACCAACCAACCAACCAGTTAACCAATCAACCAGCTAACCAATGCACCAGCTAACAATCACCCAACTAGCCAATCCACCAGCTAACCAAATCACCAGCTAACCAATCCACCAGCTAGCCAATCCAACAGCTAACCAATCAACCAGCCAAACAATTGACCGACCAATGAACCAACCAATGTACCAGCTAACAAGCCAGCTTAACCAATCAACAACCTAACCAATCAACCAGCTAGTCAATCCACCAGCTAACCAATCAACGGACTATCCAGTCAACCAGCTGGCCAATCCACCAGCTAGCCAATCCACAAGCTAACCAATCAATCAGCCAGTCAGCCAACCCACCAACTAACCAATCAACCAGTCAAACAATTGATCCACCAATCAACCAACCCGGTCTACCAGGTAACTAGTAAGCCAGCTTAACCAATCAACCAGCTAACCAATCAGCCAGCTAACAAATTAAAAGGCTAACCAATAAATCAACCAGCCACTCACCAATCAACATGCTAACCATTCAACTAACCAAACAACAAACTAACCAACCAATCAACCAACCAATTAACCGACGGATCAACTGACTAATCAACTACGGTAATCATTTATTATCGTGAAGAAAACAATTTCTCCTGTGAACATAAATAATTTTCACAAATTCTGAAAAACATTTTTCTTCACGTGTGGATAAATTTCTTACAAGTTAAAATTTTATAGTTCTTAAAATTTAGAAGTTTTCACTACACGGTATTTTAGCGACATCTGTATTATGGCTCTGTATGTACAAAATAAACTTCAAACACTTATCCGACTTCCGTGCGTACAAAATGCAGAAACAGAAAAATTCTGTTAGCCAGAAAAAAATGTTTTTGGAATTGAGAAATTAAGAAAGTTCAAGATAATTTATAATAAAACATTTTTAACTGTGTAGAGATATGCACGCCATATTGGTGGGGAAAAAAAGCCTCACTGACAGTGTTAAGAGCAGGGAAATTTACAAACTCCATGTCTAAGGCCGAGATTGAACCCAAGAGGGTCTTTTATGTTACCGCTTACCAGGCGTATAAACCGAGATCGATCACCTCAAGCGAATGGCGCTAACCTACTTACATAATGACACTATTGTTCGACCGCAAGTGCTTTATTTTGTGTGTTGTCTGGTTTCGAAGGGCAGTTCTTAGGACATGTATTTGCATCAGAAATAATCTCGATTTCCAGGTAGTTTGTTTCCGTCAGATATGTACAGTAATGATGCATGTAAGGCGACATCAAATGCCAAACCTTTATGGAATCTAAATAAATTGGCACTATTGTCGATTAGAAGTCCACGAGAAAAACACGGTCTGAATATCATTTTAGATCGGATCCAGTGACAAGTGAAATTATAACGAAGATTTATCCGTTAATCTTCAGTAACCCACAACCATCCGCAGATTACTGATAGACCTTCCCACATACGGCCGGAGACGAAGCCAGCATGTGCTGGACCTGAACTCACAGCAACCACATTGGTGAACGTCTATCTTAAGACGAACGCTTATTGCCTTCATATATTTATTTGATTATTGCGTAGCGCTATAGCCATGTAAGAATGTTTTATTTACGCTATGGCGGTCTGCATAAACTATAGGAATTTGCTGGTGGACTAAGCATCACCAAGGCCCGGGGCCGAATTCCCAAAGCCATTACTGACTGAAGTCAAAATTTTGAAATGTGATTTATGATTTTGACCAACCGATAAAGGTGATTGGAGGACAAATGTGTATAAATATCATTTCCCAGTACCGAACACTAAGCGTTATGAGGAGGTTTTAAATTTTGACCCAAGTCAGAAAAGGCTTTGTGGAATCTGCCCCTGGTCCCTTTGCACTGTTTTGAAGTCACTGTACACTAAATATGAAAACTACATATCACTTTAAGTCATTCTAGGCCAGTGACGTCTAACAAATTCCGATTAACAACAGTGTGTTTTTTAATATTTAATTCTGTATAAATCATGGTGCTAGGGGAAGAGTCTAAGCATTTACATGAATAGTTAAAAGAAAACCCTAACTGTGATAAAATGACAAGAGACTACATTTTACCCATTGCGTGTGACCATTTGCCAACTATCACACTGTCGTCACTGGTCTGGTCTTACTGTCTATGCTGTACGTCTATCAGACTGTCGTTGCTACTCTGGTCTTGCGCTCTATGCTGTACGTCTACCACACTGTCGTCGCTACTCTGGTCTTACGCTGGGTGCTGTACAACTATCATACTGTTGTCGCTGCTCTGGTTTTACTCTCTATGCTGTATGTCTATCACACTGTCGTTGCTACTCTGGTCTTACACTCTGTGCTGTACGTCTATCACACTGTCGTCGTTACTCTGGTCTTACTCTCTATGCTGTACGTCTATCACACTGTCATCGCTACTCTGGTCTTACTCTCTATGCTGTACGTCTATCACACTATCGTTGCTACTCTGGTCTTACACTGTGCTGTATGGTTATCACACTGTCGTCGCTGCTCTGGTCTTACTCTCTAAGCTGTACATCTATCACAATGTCGTTGCTGCTCTGGTCTTACTCTCTATGCTGTACGTCTATCACACAGTCATCGTTACTCTGGTCTTACTCTCTATGCTGTACGTCTATCACACTATCGTTGCTACTCTGGTCTTACACTGTGCTGTATGGTTATCACACTGTCGTCGCTGCTCTGGTCTTACTCTCTAAGCTGTACATCTATCACAATGTCGTCGCTGCTCTGGTCTTACTCTCTATGCTGTACATCTATCACACTGTCGTTGCTACTCTGGTCTTACACTCTGTGCAGTACGCCTATCACACTCGTCGCTACTCTGGTCTTACACTCTGTGCTATACGTCTATCACTGTCGTCGCTGCTCTGGTCTTACTCTCTATGCTGTACGTCTATCACACTGTTGTCGCTACTCTGATCTTACTCTCTATGCTGTATGTCTATCACACTGTCGTCACTGTTCTGGTCTTACTCTTTGTGCTGCACGTCTATCACACTATCGTTGCTACTCTGGTCTTACGCTCTATGCTGTACGTCTATCACCCTGTCCTAGCTGCTCTGGTCTTACGCTGCGTGCTGTACGTCTATCACACTGTCGTTGGTCTGGTTTTACTCTCTGTGCTGTACGTCTATCACAATGTCGTCACTGTTCTGGTCTTACTCTCTAAGCAGTACGTCTATCACACTGTCGTCGCTGCTCTGGTCTTACTCTCTATGCTGTACGTCTATCACACTGTTGTCGCTACTCTGGTCTTACTCTCTATGCTGTATGTCTATCACACTGTCGTCACTGTTCTGGTCTTACTCTTTGTGCTGCACGTCTATCACACTATCGTCGCTACTCTAGTCTTATGCTCTATGCTGTACGTCTATCACACTGTCCTTGCTACTCTGGTCTTACTCTCAAAGCTGTACGTCTATCACACTGTCCTCGCTACTCTGGTCTTACTCTCTAAGCAGTACGTCTATCACACTGTCGTCGCTGCTCTGGTCTTACTCTCTAAGCTGTAGGTCTATCACACTGTCCTCGCTACTCTGGTCTTACTCTCTATGCTGTATGTCTATCACACTATCGTTACTACTCTGGTCTTACACTGTGCTATACGGCTATCACACTGTCGTCGCTACTCTGGTCTTACACTCTGTGCTGTACGGCTATCACTGTCGTCGCTGCTCTGGTCTTACTCTCTATGCTGTACGTCTATCACACTGTCGTTACTGCTCTGGTCTTACCCTCTATGCTGTACGTCTATCACACTGTCCTCGCTACTCTGGTCTTACACTCTGTGCTGTACGGCTATCACTGTCGTTACTGCTCTGGTCTTACGCTCTATGCTGTACGTCTATCACACTGTCCTCGCTACTCTGGTCTTACTCTCTAAGCAGTACGTCTATCACACTGTCGTCGCTGCTCTGGTCTTACTCTCTAAGCTGTAGGTCTATCACACTGTCCTCGCTACTCTGGTCTTACTCTCTATGCTGTATGTCTATCACACTATCGTTACTACTCTGGTCTTACACTGTGCTATACGGCTATCACACTGTCGTCGCTACTCTGGTCTTACACTCTGTGCTGTACGGCTATCACTGTCGTCGCTGCTCTGGTCTTACTCTCTATGCTGTACGTCTATCACACTGTCGTTACTGCTCTGGTCTTACGCTCTATGCTGTACGTCTATCACACTGTCATCACTGCTCTGGTTTTACTCTCTATGCTGTACGTCTATCACATTGTCCTCGCTACTCTGGTCTTACCTTCTATGCTGTACGTCTTTCATTGTATTGTGGGTAGAGGAAATCCGAGTGTGTGCACAGAGGAAACTGGAGTTTAAGATAAACGGTGAAAACCACTGACTTTGGCAAGTGACTGATGACCTTTCCCTCCTCATCAGAAGAAAACAAATGTTCCTTGAGCGTTTTCGAAGGTCCCTCTATGACCAGTGTGAGAAAAGGGATATACAAATTCCCCTGTCCAAGGCCAGGTTTGAACCTGCATTGCTTGTGTTGTATCGGGGTTTTCACTCTGATTTTCTTCTCCCATAAACCTGGACAACCTTACCCAAGTTCTAGAGTCTCAACTACGGCACTGAACATCAAGCAAGTAAATAAAACCTTCCAAACATCCTCAAAACACCTTTCAAAAATTAACAACTTATTAATTGGAAATTATAGACAATTTTATCACAAACTGTATCACCCATGCATTAGTGTGACATCTTTTTAGGTCCAAATTTTTTATAACAGGACTGACATAATCTGCTATATCAACATAGACTATATCTGATATTTTCATGTCATTCCTATGTATACATGGAAGAAAAACAAGAAAAGATTTCATATTGTTATCATTTTAATGTAATGTTTGCCGGTTCTTTGATTTATTGTATTGTAAATTTTGAACTTTGTAGTCTGAATAACCCCACCAATCAAATACAGATAAATGGCCACAGTCATAAATCAGTTGGCTACAAAACACAGATCAAAGTCTCCTTTTCATTACACTTTCTCTGACAAATTCACACAACAGATATTAACAAGGGTTATGACAAAAACATTAACAGCTGACCCGAACAAAAAACCTTACTTCATAATTGCGACCTAAAAATGGCTCCCAAGACAAGCGTAACTTGCACATGTGACCATTTACAAAGTCATAATTACACAGGCTTTCTAAGACTTTAGCAGTGTGTAACATGGAACAAAGAAACAGAGGCTGTAGGCTGGGTTGTACGATTCTAGGATCATAAATGATCACAAATGGAGGCTAACATTCTGCACACTTCTGTAACACAAGTGAACATTTCAAGATCATAAATGATCAGAGATGCAGACTTAACTTTCTGCACACTTCTGTTACATAATTATGTCATCATTCTAAGATAATAAATGATCACAGCTGCAGACTAACTTCCTGCACACTTCTGTAAGCTAATTATGCCTTCATAAATGATCACAACTGTTGACTATTGTTTGCACACTTCTGTAACATAATTATGAGAAGATGGAAGGATTATGAAAGGTTGCGACTGTATACTAACCTTTGCACACTTAATCATGAGACAGGTAACATAATCATGAGATGGAGTAGGACATTCTATGATTACCAAACGTCACAACTGCAAACTAAGCTTGTGCACACTTTGCAACATATTTACTTATTTGATTTGTGTCTTACACTGAACTCGAGAATACTTCAGTTATATGAAGATGGCCAGTGCTTTTGTGGATGGAAACCGAGCACAGCCCAAGGGAAACCCTGTTATAACAAGAAGTTGGTGGTGGGGTATTCGTTCAAGATCATAAATTTAACATAATATTTGTGTTAAATAAACATTCTATAACATAATAATGAGAGGCTGAATCCCCCCCTCCCCCACCCCCACCGACAGTCCACAATCATTACAGGCATAAAGGTATTATGAAAGGTCAAGACAGCAGGCTAAACTTCCACACACTTCTGTCACATAATCAGGATAAGTCAAGACTTAAAGTCAAGTTTTTTAATACACTTCTGTTAACAATAAATAAGACAATGTACCAGACAGGTCTAAAAATATCTCCAAACAGCTATTAAAATCTTTTTTTTCTGCAGGCAAAAATGCATTAAAATGACATAGGTGTAACATAAAAACGAGAAATGTGGCGATGGCAAAAGCGTAAAATACATGCCTAACGTTACTTGATTAACACTTCCTAGTTAATCTGAGTGTGCTAAAGTTCTCCTTCAATTCTACTTATTCATAGATGTATAAAGTGACAAAATAATGCTAAAACTATTTCAACATTAAAGAAGAAAAATAAAGATAAAAAATCACATAAATGCAAAGCGAAATTATGTCCATTTTTCGGTAACATTTTTCAAATATGAACACAGCAGCTTGAATTGGGTTAATACTTTGCATTGCTTCCTTGACATTAACTGAAGTTTCATTCACTTCAAGTAAAGAATGGCCAGCACGTTTTACTTTACCACAAACAGACCATATTTTTAAAAACATTAAAAAAAATTAATACAATTACACATAAAATGCTACAGATTCTCCAGTTTGTGGCAAATTCACACACCCTGAAGCAGCTTTTTGCTGAAGAAAATCAATGATATATTGAGACTCAATTTGGTTCTTTAGGATATGTAATGAAAGAGTCTACAATGCAGATTGTATAGATAAAAAATCATTTCTCTCGCAGTATAGCCTGTTCAAGTTGGCCAGACAAAATCAAAGTTTCTGGCAGGCAATACATAAATCAGTTACATGACAGGACTCTCTGCTGGACACAGATACCATGAGACAGTGCAAAATTTCATGGCACTGCACAAATGTTCAGTTGTACTGTTAACAGAGGTCTGCAGGTCGTATCCGAGCTATACCACTATCTTAAAAAAAAAATTTATTCTTAGAAATTAAACTGCTGGCAATACAAGACCTAGGTGCATAACAACATATTCACTTGATCATTCACTCTGAAATTTGACTTGATTTGAAAAAAAAAAGACGCGCACACAAAAAACCTCAACATTTATATATGTAATCTTTTTTTAACTTTTAAACTTATCTATCAATCATAATTTTTAGGTCTTGTATATCCTCGTGGCTTGCGAGATCTTTTGTAAAAGTAAATTTTTTAATGACCTAGAATTTAACTCATATGTCTGATGAATAAAGATATGATACTGATTTATACTGGGAATGTTTCTTGATTATAACGGATAACCTCATGCCACGTGTTGGTACTCATAGATATAGATATTTTGTATATATACATACTTATATAAATATTCATGATTTGGGGCGAATGAACAACAACAACAATAATAATAACAACACAATTTACATTTACAAACAAATCAGACGGCAATGGAAACTTGACAGTTACTGTACAAATCAGATTAGGATAGGATTTTATGTCCCCCAAGACTGCTCTCACGTTAGGTTGGACACAATTTTGTTCGGCCCAACTGTTTAAATGGAGCACACTCTGATGTCGGTTTGGGGCCGTCCACGGGCCAAGAAAATTTTACCAAACCTGACGTTAGAACAGTCTCAGGCTAGATTGTATGCATCCCACTCCTCCAATATTAAAGTTAATTTCCAACACAGCAGGACATACAATGTACCACCATAGCACCTTTTTTTTTTTTCAAGAAGTTTGAGAAACAACATTAAGTCACAACTTCAGAAAACAAAATTATGAGTGATAATGCAAAATCTAGGTGTGGGTGTGTGGAAATGAGGGTTGGTAGAATCATGATAATAGTGAATAACAACTGAAATATTGAGAATCTTTCAGCAGACGTACTCCAACCTTTGTGACCTCCCACTGACACACTTCTAAGGTCATGAACTTAACTCAGCAGACATACTCCAACCTTTGTGACCTCCCACTGACACACTCCCAAGGTCATGAATTTAACTTTTCGTTTTGTGCTGTTTTTGGGCTTTAGGGTAAAATACATTCAGCACATGTTTTCTGGGAGTGAAAATACATGAACATGTGCTGCATGTACCATTCACATTTCATGCCTTCTAGTATGAAGATCCATCTGTTGGGACAAAAAGGCTCCTATCTCTTACACGTATATGATATTTAGGCTTTGATTTTTTTTAATAATATCTAACATACACATCACTAGGAGGTCATGCTGTCTGTATTCCCCAAACCATTTGAATACTGCTCCAAACCTTCAGGTATCTGTGATAACATTGCATGAAATTTTGTGATTTGATAAATGAAGATCCAAGAAGCCAAGTACGTTGAGGACTCCACACATATGGAGAAACCTCAATCACCAGATATGGTTTCAGTTTGTGCGCTCTTACATAAAGCTAACTTGGAAAACCACGCTGCACCAATGTTTTGATTTCATGTCTCATTTCCTCCCTTCTCACACAAAGCTCTTTTAAAAATATCTGGAGCAAATACATCACGTTCTGATTTTATGTCACTTTTCATGCCTTTTCACACGAAATTCTCAAGGAAAACCATGCGGGACAAATACTTCATGTCTCCATTTGTGCCTTCTTCTATGAAATTCTCATGGAAAAGCATGTGGCATGAATAATTCATGATGTTTTGATTTCATGTCAACTTTTATGAATTCCTTCATCACGTACATGTGGCACACAAAGCTGTCTGACCTTTCATGTAAGTCCTGCAAGGACACAGCCGCCTTACATTCTCTTTTTCTCCAGCACAACTAAACAACATTTCGTCTTTTTGAAGCCGACAAACTTTGCCGACGTCTACAGACGGATGGTAAATGTCAGACTCATATGTCTCTGATGAACACTTCACATCTCTTGACTCAAACTCCGCTTTTGTGTTGATGACCAAAAAATAAGATGGCTCACATATCAAATCTGAAACCAGATATAAAACAAAAACAAAATTCAAAAGCTATAAATTTTGCATCATTTTCAAAGGATCAAATCAAATTCTACAACGTCAGTAAGGCTAATACCCAGAAAGGCCTGGAGTCAAACATAAATATGCATCCCTTACATTTGGGTAATGGTTTTTAGACTGGGATTTTAGATTATCCTCTTGAAGTACATTATTTTTCATCACCTCATTACATTTGAAAAACAGATTTTAAAATGGGCTTTCGTGAACCTGGCGGTCAACAGAATCTGTGAGATTTTCTTTCCTATCCAGCACAGCTGTTGAAAAAGTTATTTATTGTTTATCTTTGTTTCTGCCCTTTAAATCATTCATCTCATCACCTACATTCTGTCAAGAACAATGACAAATTTAGAACCAGGATGATGTCAAACTTTCAGCCAAAGTGTCGTCAAATTTACAGCCAAAGGGATGTCAAATTTACAGCCAAAGGGATGCCACATTTACTGCCAGAGAGACATCAAATTTACAGCCAGACGGATGTTAAATTTACAGCCAGAGGCACCTCTAATATCCAGCCAGAGGGACGTCAAGTATCCAGCCAGGGAGACGTCAAATTTACAGCCAGAGGGACATCAAATTTACAGCCAGAGGGACGTCAAGTATCCAGCCAGGGAGAGGTCAAATTTACAGCCTTAGGGACGTCAAATTAACAACCAGAGGGACATCAAATATCCAGCCAGAGGGACATCAAATTTACAGCCAGAGGGACGTCAAATTTACAGCGAGAGGGACATCAAATTTACAGCCACAGACATAAGCACTGATACATACATCACCTGCGATCTTATTCTTACCTTTAGAGTAGCAATATTCTTTACAGGACATCCCTGCGTCAGCGAGAAAAGCCTTGACTGCATTGGGTGGCGGCCATTTTGTTGGCTGTCGTTGGAACATGCAGAAATTTTGATGTTCCAGGTAAGCATTCATCCTCTGCAGCATTCCTTCTTGGGTGTACTCGAACGGAAGATACGACTCAAACTATCCACAAGTAGAACATTTAGAAAAGTTGGAACAGTTCGTGGCTTGTGAAATGTCAATCACCTCACACAATATGTTACATTTATTTATCTGACTGGTATTTTACTCCTAACTCAAAGACTATTTCACTTATATGACGGCGGCCAGCATTATGGTGGGAGGAGATTAAGCAGAGGCCAGGGTGAGCTCATGACCATCCGCAGGCTGCAGACAGACTTTCCCACGTATGACTTGAGAGGAAGAAACCGTGAGCTGGACTTGAACTCACAGCAACCGCAATTAAATGATGGACAATTTTCGTCCTTAAAATATACAATTCTACGGATTTTTATTTAAAATACATCATGAGTTATTCTCCCAAACGAAACTTCCACAATCTAATACAATAACAGGAGAAGCCTATTGACAATGAGCGTTGCTGAAAATGATAACAATTGCTGTTTATGTACCCTATTTCTTCCCACATTTGGGATGCCTGGTCTGCTCATTTTATCCACCATATATGTAATTCTAGCAGGAATATTGAGTTTCTCTTTTCTCATATGATTAGACTATCTAATGAACAACATACTCATATCTTTACCTTTCCAAAAGGCTGGTAAAGAAATGTAATATTCTCCTTTCAACACTACTAATACCTGTCCCAAATTTCACAATAATTAGGATATGATCTCATGTATGACAGGGCCTGGGATTCCTTCTCACCAAAATGATGCTCAAACTCTTACCTGAAAAGTACCAATTATTTTTTCTCTGCTGTTTTCTCCAGCGACTCTTACCTCTGAAGCGCCCAGAGTTTTCTCCACAGTTTTCTCCACTGACTCTTACCTCTGAAGTGCCAAGTGTTTTCTCGCCTGTTTTTTCCAACAACTCTTGCCTCTGAAGTGCCAACTGTTTTCTCCAGCGAGGATGTTTACTCCGCTGTTTACTTGCCCTTTGAAGTGGCAAGTGTTTTCTTCACTGTTTTCTCTACCAACTCTTACCTTCGAAGTGCTCAGTATTTTCTTCACTGTTTTCTCCACCAACTCTTACCATTGAAGTGCTTAGTATTTTCTTCACTGTTTTCTCTACCAACTCTTACTTTTGAAGTGCCAAGTATTTTCTTCACTGTTTTCTCCACCATCTGTTACCTTTGAAGTGCTTAGTATTTTCTTCACTGTTTTCTCCACCAACCCTTACCTTTGAAGTGCCAAGTATTTTCTTCACTGTTTTCTCCACCAACCCTTACCTTTGAAGTGCCAAGTATTTTCTTCACTGTTTTCTCTACCAAACTCTTTACCTTTGAAGTGCTTAGTATTTTCTTCACTGTTTTCTCTACCAACTCTTACCTTCGAAGTGCTCAGTATTTTCTTCACTGTTTTCTCTACCAACTCTTACCTTTGAAGTGCTTAGTATTTTCTTCACTGTTTTCTCTACCAACTCTTACCTTCAAAGTGCCAAGTATTTTCTTCACTGTTTTCTCCACCATCTGTTACCTTTGAAGTGCCAAGTATTTTCTTCACTGTTTTCTCCACCAACCCTTACCTTTGAAGTGCCAAGTATTTTCTTCACTGTTTTCTCCATCAACCCTTACCTTTGAAGTGCCAAGTATTTTTTCAACTGTTTTCTCCACCAACTCTTACCTTTGAAGTGCCAAGTATTTTCTCCACTGTTTTCTCCACCAACTCTTACCTTTGAAGTGCCAAGTATTTTCTCCACTGTTTTCTCCACCATCTCTTACCTTTGAAGTGCCAAGTATTTTTTCCACTGTTTTCTCCACCAACTCTTACCTTTGAAGTGCCAAGTATTTTTTCCACTGTTTTCTCCACCATCTCTTACCTTTGAAGTGCCAAGTATTTTCTCCACTGTTTTCTCCACCATCTCTTACCTTTGAAGTGCCAAGTATTTTTTCAACTGTTTTCTCCACCAACTCTTACCTTTGAAGTGCCAAGTATTTTTTCAACTGTTTTCTCCACCATCTCTTACCTTTGAAGTGCTCAGAATTTTCGCCACTGTTTTCTCCACCATCTCTTACCTTTGAAGTGCTCAGAATTTTCGCCACTGTTTTCTCCACCAACTGGGAATTTTTCATATCTATGGTGTACACATAAGGTTCCCCAATGAAACTTTCTGCATACGGGTGCTGACTTGACACCTAGAGATTGACAAAAAAAAAAAAAATCTTTTTGCACATTCATCTAGTTTAAATATGATTACTGTATTTTTTTCAACATATTTTGCATATTTATTCATATTGCATGTATAACAGCAATGTTTGTCCATGCTATTACCGCGATTCTTTTGTACATCTTATGAACATTCATGTAGTGTTCATGTCATTACTGCAATTCTTTCATACATCTTATGAACATTCATGTAGTGTTCATGTCATTACTGCAATTCTTTCATACATCTTATGAACATTCATGTAGAGTTCATATCATTAACGCAATTCTTTCATACACATTGCTTAACGTTCATGCAGTGTTCATATCATTATTGCAATTCTTTCATACACATAACTGAACATTCATGTAGTGTTCATATCATTACTGTGATTCTTTCATACACCTTACTGAACATTCATGTAGAGTTCATATCATTATTGCAATTCTTTCATACATTACTGAACATTCATGTAGTGTTCATAACATTATTGCAATTCTTTCATACACCTTACTGAACATTCACGTAGTGTTCATATCATTACTGTAATTATCGAAACCTTTTTGCATGTTGACATAACATTCATATTACTGGAATTTTACTTGTTATCTAACACCATAATACTGAAGTATTTTTTTAAAATTAAATTATCAAAGTTATCATATGCACAGATCTCATCTCCAGTATGTTTAAGAGCGCGTCAAAAAAATGTTTTAGAAACTTGACAAATACTTACCGATCTAAGCGTTGGTTTTCCCTTAAAAAATTTATTATTCTGACTATTGTGGGGAGGGTTGAAGGATGGATTTAAAAACACAGCACCATTGGCTATGGCCTCGAGAGGGGCAGGGCCTTCGTAAGGGAATCCCATGCCGATGAAAATCTGGAAACAGGAAAGAACAAGAAGTGAGTGTGATATACACCATCCCATAAGGATGAAAATCTGGAAACAGGAAAGAACAAGAAGTGAGTGTGACACACAACATTCCATGCTAACGAAAATTTGGAAACAGGAAAGAACAAGAAGTGGGTGTGACATACATCATTCCATGCCAACGAAACTTTGGAAACAGGAAAGAACAGGAAGTGGGTGTGACATACATCATTCCATGCCAACGAAACTTTGGAAACAGGAAAGAACAAGAAGTGGGTGTGACATACATCATTCCATGCTAACGAAAATTTGGAAACAGGAAAGAACAAGAAGTGGGTGTGACATACATCATTCCATGCCAACGAAAATCTGGAAACAGGAAAGAACAAGAAGTGAGTGTGACATACATCATTCCATGCCAATGAAAATTTGGAAACAGGAAAGAATCAGAAGTGAGTGTGACATACACCATTCCATGCCGATGAAAATCTGGAAACAGGAAAGAATCAAAAGTAAGTGTGACATACATCATTCCATGCCAATGAAAATTTGGAAACAGGAAAGAATCAGAAGTGAGTGTGACATACACCATTCCATGCCGATGAAAATCTGGAAACAGGAAAGAATCAGAAGTAAGTGTGACATACTCCATCCCACCAAGGCCTGGTTTGAACCTGCAGTATTTTCATTAAAATATGCTAATTTCTGAAACTTTTCCCTTGTGAAAGATCAACTGTCAGTGCAATTTAAGCAAATTTTCAATTCGATTTTGGAGACAAAACTACACTGGTTGGATTGGCCAAGTTTAGGGCTTCACAAAAAGCATGATTTTATCAGTCCACACAGAATAATTCAGAATATGCATGAATAAGCACCTTACAATCATGCAAAAGGAATGAAGAATTACAATATATGGAGGGCACCACTGTTCCATGAGGTACAAGATTTGTTTCCCTTTGTATAGGGCTGGTGAGCCTAATTTTAAAGTGTTGGGTATGGCGAGACTGGGAATTGAACTCAGGATTGACAACTTTGGCAGTTATCTCAGTGTGACGATATAAAAGGAAGTTGTTAGTCATCATAGCACTTACTTTTGTCTGTCTCAGCAGTCTGTGAAGCTCTTCCCCGCCCATAATGCCGTGGTTTATAACAAACGGAGGTACAACGTCACGCTTGTTATCGTCTCCTATGGACACCGTGCCGTGGATTTCTACGTGGTTCCTGATCAGGCTCAGGTAGTTTGCATGGCCCTGAAAGAAATGAGGTGAGTTTTGGAGGTATTTACAGACTGTACAATAACAACATGAACAACAACAACACGAACAACCATTTTGAGAATCTCAACAGCTTGCCGAACACTGTAGGCAATGAAAGATAACTTTTTTCACTACAACCTTCATTAACTTTATTAACTGGCCAATCGACACAAGTCTGTGAGCCTTGCCAAAGTGCTTAACATCACCATGTAACAATTATTGGCCACATTAAAACACATTTTATGTATATTTTAAGCCTAAATTCATCAAACCACTCAAATCTACACTAAAGTCCTACCTAGACCGAAACTGAAGTCTCATCCAGATCTTAACCAAAGTCCCACCCGGGTTTAAACTAGTCCTACCCAGACCTAAACTACAGTCCAACACAAACCTAAACTACAGTCCCTCACAAACGTAAACTCAGTAGCACCCAAGCCAAACTAAAGTCCAACCCAGACATAAATTACAGTCCCACCCAGACCTAAACTGAAGTCCCTCCCTGACATAAACTAAAGTCCCACCAAGACCTAAGCTAAGGACCCACCCAGACCTAATCCAAAGCCCCACCTATACATAAACTTAAGTCCCTCCCAGCCTTGAACTAAAGTCCCAGTCATACCTAAACTAATGTCCCACCCAGACATAATCTAAAGTCCCTACCAGACCTAAGCTACAATCCCACAAAAACTTAAGTCAACTTAAGACCTAAATTTTAGTGCCTCCCAGATCTAAAGTAGTCGCACCCTGACATAAACTAAAGTGTCTCCCAGACCTAACTGCTGTCTCACCCAGACCAAAACTATGGCTCATCCCAGACATAAAGTCCCACCAAGACAAAGAAGTCCCACCCAGACCTAAAACAAAGTCCGACCCAGACCTAAAATAAAGTCACACCAAGACAAAGTAAATTTATTTATTCATTTGGTTGGTGTTTTACGCTGTACTCAAGAATATTTCACTTATATGATGGCGGCCAAAATTATGGTGGAAGGAAACCAGGCAGAGCCCAAGGGAAACCCACGACCATCAGCAGGTTTCTGCAAGACCTTTCCACCAGCATGAGCTGGACTTGAATTCACAGAGACCACATTGGTGGGAGGCTCCTGACTTAAACTAAAGATTGACTTAAAAATACTGAAGTTCTACTCATACCTAAGCTAAAATCACCCCTTAAAGGATAGGTGAAGTATGCAGATTTAACTAGGTTTAATTGCCAGGTTTTAATCCACAATGATCCAAGCACTAACCTGCCACATATACTCCTGCTTGCCATAAACCAGACCCTGATTCTTTCGTTCAATTTTAGAGGTGTTTTTGTCATCAGGTAGATAACGGTCAACAACGAACCCCATAAACGAGTTGTCAGGTGTGTGAGCTGCAGGTTAAAAAGAGGAAAGTTAAAGCTTTTTGGGGGGAATTTGAATCCCATGCCAAATATGCAAAACCTACACATGTATCAGGCTAGCGTTCACGTTTGATCTGAGAGGTCCACAATAAATCTGTTCACACAATTTTACCAAAATTGAACAATATTTGAAGCAGCCACAAGTCAGAGTCAAAGAAAACAGTTTAATGTGCAAAATGGGTCATCTGGGTTCTTCTAACAATGATCTAAATTTCCCCTAAAGGGACCTGCACACAAAATTTTACCAATACTTGAAGCAGTTAATGCATGGACATAAACAACCAATCAGAATCAAGGAAATAGTTAAATATGCCAAACATGCATCAGCATTGTTTTTCCAACATGACATGAAATTTCACAAAGTCAGCCTGCACGCAAAGAATTCCATCATAACTGGACAATATTTAAATCAGCTAATGCACAGACCAATCAGAACCAAGAAGTACATGTAATTAAATACGTAAAACATGCATGTATATAAAGTTCCACAAAGTGAACAGGCGCACAAAATTTTGGTGAAATTGGACAACATTTACAGCAGTTATTGAACAGAGCCTATTAAAGTGTGACAAGACGGGCTAATAAACCAAAGTAACATCTCCCTCTTTGAAGTAGGTGTGAGCGAGAAGACTTTCAATCTGGAAGAGCGATACTTACGAAACATAGTAAAAAACTGTTGAGGTTTCAGATCTTGTCCTCCCCATACGCTCAAAATTTTGTGAGTTTTGGCGTAGTTTTTGTGGTTAAAGGCAGGTTCTGTCCCAAACGAATCCACCACGCGCAGCAGGCAACTGTGAAAGAAACACAGAAAATACTGGTCTTGGCAATAACAAGTGGGTTGGAAAATTTTTACAGATTCGCAATTTACCATTTATGTGATTGTAATTTCAATTAGACATTCAGCAAATGGACGCTAATTTTGAAAATGAAATGAATCTTGATCTTAAATGATGAGTGGCTAGACAGAAAACACAAGTTAAGGGACTGGTAAGATGGCTGGAAAATCCACACGAATCAAATCTGACTCTAGTTGTTGGGCCCGGTTGTTCAAAACTGGTTAAAACTTAATACCAGATTTAACTATAAGTCTTCAATTTTCTACTTTAATAGCCTAAAAAAGTTGTGTACCAGTATATTAAATATGAAGTAAAACTGCTGCTGTTAAATTTTGACTTTGCAGAACAGCATTGCGTACTAAATATAAAATATGACAATAATAATAACAATACCAGTATTATCTAGTGCACTTTCGAACAACTGGGCCCATATGCTTCAACTGAAAGTTTTAATGCACTAAAATGTGAAAGGATTTTATGGATTCTCGGTTCATAACCTTCAATGATATTAAATTAAAATGTCTTCCTTTCTAATAAGGTTTTTTTTTTATGACTCTGACATTTGAGAACATTCAGTCATGTTGAGAGTTATTTTTTCTAACAGTTTCCCCGGAATCCTAGCAGATTATGTGGTTTAGTGATGTCATGATAAGAGACAGATTCGCACTGAATGCAAAGTCCATGCTGCTGACATTTTGTTTATCTCTCTCACCTCAACCAGCAATAGCCACCCCTCCCCCCTCATGTATTATGATTTATAACACATTTAGTTTCATCCCTTTTACACTGAACTTGGAAAGGCCTCAATGCCTGAGGGGGCTAGCACGCCAGCATGGCACAATAACCCAGAAGCCTGCCACCAATGCACTTGCTGTGAGTTCAAGTCCAAGTCATGCTGGCCTCCTTTTTGCCTGTACTGAAAGGTCTTCTAGCAACCTGCGGATGGTTGTGGGTTTCCTCCCATCATAACACTGGCCGCCGGTGTATAAGTAAAACATTCTTGCGAATGGTGTAAAACACCAATCTAATAAACAAATAAATAACTGAAATTAGCCAACTCTCCTTGTGTGATGCTCTATGACCTGTATAAACACATACATGTATGTAACTTGTGTTATGTGCACGACTGCCGTCAGTTTCTAAATATAGCTTGCCACTGTTTACATATGCTGAGTTCAGCACCTGCTGTCTGCCTCTACCTTAGAACATTCCAGAATGCGTGCAGTTCGGTGCCTGTTTGTTTACATCAAGTGTTCAGGAATTTTCTTATTCTAGACAATTCCACCAAGCTATATAAGACCTATGAAAGCAGGTCAAACAGGGGGAGAACAGA
This sequence comes from Liolophura sinensis, assembly GCF_032854445.1. Taxonomy (NCBI): domain Eukaryota; kingdom Metazoa; phylum Mollusca; class Polyplacophora; order Chitonida; family Chitonidae; genus Liolophura; species Liolophura sinensis. The sequence continues at coordinate 20,622,853 of NC_088298.1, read as the reverse complement.
GAACAGAGAGAAAGGAGAATTATTGAGAGCTTGGATGCTTTTGCTGTGTATTACTTTAGTAGGCCTTTTGTGCTGAATTTTGGTGTCTCTATAGCCTCTGGCTTTGTTATATCCTATCTCCACCAAGCACTTGTTCAGTCTGAACTTGTATGTTTAATCTGTGCTCTTGTATACACAGTGCCTATTAGTACACGGACCCTGTCTGTGGAATTTTGTGCATATTTCGTCATACACTCAGTTATACTGTGGATTTTCCCTCTTGTGAATTTGCCTCTGAGCATTTATGCCTGTGTGATATATATATTGTGGAATATATGCGTCCGTTTGGACTTGAGGCCGTAAGTACTTTAGTATTTGTATAGATACTGCTATCCTTTCTTGTTAAACTTAAGCACTTTAGTATTTGTATAAGTCTTTTTATCTGTTCTTGTTAAGCTAATAAATTGTTGTAAAATAAAATCTGCTGGTTTTGGTTACTCTTTTGTGCGGCTAAACTGTCATGTATTTCGAACAAGCCATCTCTTTATAATACAGACAGTTTGGGTCGTAACACTTGCTTCATGCCTTACCCCTTATGCCTTGATACCTCCCTGCATAGTAACACGCATGTACATGTCTTGCTTCGCCCCTTACCTGAACTTGGCGTATCCTCCCTGAACCTTCTTACGGAACTGCCGCAGCCCGACAATGTCTGTGTACATCAGGTCAATGGGCAGGTCTTTACGATTCTGACAAGGCGCTCCCGCTGACGGCAACTTAGACAGAATTCTGGGAGAAAATAATAAGAAATGCTCATAAGTACAGGGAAAAGTTATAACATACACACAGGAAACATTTATTATAATTCTTCAAACTTCATGGTTTTGATAAATACTTAAAGGAAAAGAAACACACTAGTATGACTAACATGTCAGATGAAAGACCATTAAATATTGTCCACAAAAACGGTTTAACTTATTTTTTTTACAATATTTTTCAATCCAATAAAATGCATTTAAAACTCTAGATTCTAATGAGGTCTTTCCTGAGCAATGGAACCAATGATGATTGTACATTGTAACAAAAAAAACACATTGTATTAAAACCCCTGTTGTTGATTTGGGAAGGTAATACGGAAACAGAAGTTTTCTGTCGTTTCCAATTTTGCCTGCTGTGACGTCACGCAAGAACACTTGACATGACCCACCACGTACGTATAGCCACAAATGATGTCATACTTTCAAACACTCATGACATCATTCCAACATAACTAAGGAATATCATCACGTCACATCAGAACAATGTTAGGAAAACTGCTGAGGAGTTTGTTTTTGAGGGCTTTTCACTTAAAGGGATTTAATAATGCTATTCATTATAATTTTTTTAAAACCGTGGGCTTAGCTCTGTTCTATTTTTGATATCCTTATGAGACAAAGAGTCCCAGCCAGTCACAGCACAATGATGCCACACTGAAGATTATTTGGCCTATCCCTTCTCAATAAACCACATGCTCAAGTCACAGGGTACTGGTTTTAACTGCTTTTAAAAATGTTTTCCTTTAAGTTTGAATTGTTCATGAGATCATGTCAAAAACCGTTCATGGCTTCCTCTTTTGAATGTGCTCTCGTTGCAATATGAAGTAACGACACAAAAAGTACTTGACCCATGCTCTAATGCTGAGCACCAAATTAGGAAGTGCCCAGATTAACAATTTGGGCGTAAGTATTCCCAGGATTGAACCTTGGTCCCCTGACTGTGAGTCAGTAGATCAACCACTCAGCCCAAAACTAGTTTAAGACTTAATTCCAGATTTAACTTTGAGCCAAGTCTTCAATTTTGTACTTAGCTTAAAAAAAAAATTGTACAACATTATATTAAATATAAACTAAAATTGCTGATGTTACACTTTGTCTCTGGAGAACTGCACTGGCTGCCAAGTTTGGCTAAAAATTTAAATATAAAACATGACTAAATACCAGTGTTAGCTAATACACTTTTAATTAAATGTTCATGATGAAATAATTAATACTGCAGCACATTCTCAGAGTCAGGTTGTTCACCAAAATTATACGGTAATATGTAAAACAAAATAACAAGTAAGAAATGACCACACTGCCATGAGAGAAGAGACTTAACAACTAAGGGAGACAACTCACCCACTAAGCTGTTCCACCTCACTGGTGATGGTCAACTGGTGTCCCAGCAGGTACAGAGTGGCTATCAGGTCACTCCACTGAACCAGTTCACCTAAAGGGCCTCCTGTACAACAACAACAACAAAAAATATAGATGTACTGATTTATGTATTTATTTAAATCTGATGTTTATTTAAATGCAATCACAAGGATTTTTCTGCCGAATGACGTATACAGAAAACTACATGTCACAAATTTTCAACCTTGTCAAACGCTAAAGCACTTTTTTCAGTGATATTCATGCATATATAATTATTATGAAAATGATCGTAAAATAGATTTGTATGTGTCATTAAAAATGCAAACTTCATAAAAGTGTGCTACATACTATTTCTCTACACCCCAGACTTCTTTCAGAATGTTTCAAAATATTGGTTGCAGTGGCAGTTGACAGGGTTGAGAAATTAGGGTACTGCTACTGATCGATTTTACGCAATACACAAAGAACTCAAAACCCATGGCTATATTTCGACTCAATATTTCTCCATTATTATACGAGCATTACCACACCTAATGTATAATAAATGTTGAAATAATTCAATCATAATGAAGCAAACGATACAAAGCGGTTGGGTTTTGGTGGAAGAAACGAAAGTGACAGACAAACGAGGGATTTCATGATAGGATATCAAATTCCTAAACTTTCTGTATCTGGAATCAAATTCAATGGCTTTTTAGTCTTTTCCAGGCCAGTAGCAAGAACTGCCTATGATTACTATATATCACAAAAGTTTAACTTTTTTTCCAGTAACACATGAAGTCTGATTCTGATTACTTCATCCACCTTAAAGGGCCACTTGACAGTTTTTTGTTTAGTTCAATTAATATCTTATCTGGAAATATGTTATCAGAACTTGGCGAAGTTCAATTAATATCTTATCTCAAATGTTGGCATCAAAAATATCATTTTCAGGCTTTTACCTGCTTCTGAAAATACATTTTTTACACAACATAGCATTCTTTAGGCAAAATATTTGATTTATCTATTGATTTGATTGGTGTTTTACATAGTAATCAAGAATATATCACTTATACGACGGCAACCGGCATTATGGTGGGAAGAAACTGGTGGAAACCCACGACCATCAGCAGGTTGCTGGCAGACCTTCCCATGTACGGCCAGAGAGGAAACCAATGTGAGCTGGACTTGAACTCACAGGCTCCTGAGTCATTATGCTGTGCTAGTGATAGTGGGGTTTAATATTGCTATTAGCCTTTTTTAATCATATAATACCATTACAGTCACTTATTTTTAGCGGATAGTCGTGAGTTTCCCCTGTGGGTATCCCCAGCACTCTACCCGCCCCCCCCCCCCCCCCCCCCCACCCTCCACATAATGCTGGCTGACGTTGAATAAGTGAAGTCTTCTTCAGTATGGCGTTAAACACAAATCGGAATTTCTATCGGCAATATATTAAACCATGGGGTACTTCTAACCTTTAAACTGCATCTCAGCTATTTTGAAGCCAGTCTGTTTAGTGAGCAAGCCCAAGTGCACAATCACCTGTATAAAAGAAACAACTTTTACAGCAAAAAGCAACATTGTAATAATTATCTAAAATTTTGTATTTTTCCCCCTGGGAACCATAAACTATTCTCAATTGAATATACCATTGTGGTGAGGATATGGCTGTAAGCTGGACAATCCCAGTTGAAAACAAAAACAATGAGCATAAACCCTCATTTTCAAAAGGAATGAAATTTTACAGTAAAAAACAAAAGACTTGCATGTTGTAGACATGAACAGAAAACTTCCCCTTTTGTGATTGTGCTGTACATTACATGCAGAGCATTTTGAAGATACGCCCCTTAAATTTTTTTGTCGCAATGATTCTAAAAAACGGAAGTGACTGAGTTACTACTTACACACTCTTGAATGTCAGTATTCTATGTTCAGATCTGACACAAACTCTGTCAAATTCTTACCTTTTTGATGGGGCGGGTATCAAACCCTGGTTTTTTTGCCAGGCTCTGAATACCTTTCACCCACTCTGGCCACATTCGCGTTATCCTCTGACGTATGAACGCGTAACCTTTGCGCTCGTTCGGGTCCACAAGAAGTTTCATCAAGCCATTAAGATCTGAGCGATGTTTGGCCTGGAACACACAGAAAACTTGATCATCCTTCTACAGACCTCTCTATCATTACGACCTTCCCTAAATCCTTAACTCAAAGTTGGAAGACCCTGGGATCAAATCCGAGTCGGGTCATACCAAAGACATAAAAAGGCATTCAGAGAATCCCACCACCTTGCCTGCTACAGCAACCAACTAGACAATGGAATCAGAACAAAGATATTAGTTGTAAAGTGTTGTGGTTGTAAAGACATCATTGGGGGGGAGTTCATGCACAAAACTGAGGCAGTGGTCTTTGATATGCAAATTGTGAACTGCATGTGGCAATCCGTGAACAATTCTGGCTGAGCAAATACTCAGCTGACAACAGTCACTGTCTGAGTTTATGGTTTAAACATTCCATCACAGTAGAGGAAGACACATGCACCAGCCAGTGTCATAAACTCCTAGTACTAATGCACCAGCCAGTGTCATAGACTCCTAGTACTAATGCACCAGCCAGTGTCATAGGCTCCTAGTACTAATGCACCAGCCAGTGTCATAGACTCCTAGTACTAATGCACCAGCCAGTGTCATAGGCTCCTAGTACTAATGCACCAGCCAGTGTCATAGGCTCCTAGTACTAATGCACCAGCCAGTGTTATAGGCTCCTAGCACTAATATAGATGTGGACAGCTTTCAACAGATATTGTGTATACCACATAAATTGGTATACACCAAGGTAACACCTACACAAAACTTTTCTTGATTACAAAAAGGGTAAATCTGGCGAAGTCGAAAAATCTCATAATTCATAAAGTCACAGATACCCTATATAAAAGAAATTGTTGCTCTGCATGGAGGCTTAATTTCTGGGGAACATATTTACTACAGAAAACATATTGAAGTTTATATAACTGATAAATTTTTGAATTGAAAGTCTATCAATTAAAATCAATAAAAAAAAAATTCACAAAGCCTATCAAACTAAAACCAATAAAACAGTTCAACCTTCCATCAGTAAGCAGTTTGTAGATGTTTGTAGGTGAAAACTAATACAAAAAATAACACAAAACAAAACATAACTTTCTACCGCTGTATGATCCACATATTACTGCCATTATACAGGAGGTCAAAAAACTAGACAAAAAAAAAAATAAAAATAAAAATAAAAAAAAGCCTAACCTTCAATTCATGTATGATAGCCCAATACACATGTATAGAAGTTTAAAAAAAAGCTCAACCTGCCATCCTGAGAATGTGCATTTACACACCAAACCTTAAACTAGGCAGCAAAAAAAAAAAAAGAAAAAAAGAAGCTTAACCTTCAATCCATGTATGACAGCCCAATACACATGTACTGGAGCTAAAAGAAAAACCTTAACCTTCAATCCATGTATGATAACCCAATACACATGCACTGGAGCTAAAAGAAAAAGCTTAACCTTCAATCCATGTATAACAGACCAATACACATGTACCGGAGCTAAAAGAAAAAGCTTAACCTTCAATTCATGTATGATAGCCCAATACACATGTACTGGAGCTAAAAGCAAAAGCTTAACCTTCAATCCATGTATGATAGCCTAATACACATGTACTGGAGCTAAAAGAAAAAGTTTAACCTTCAACCCATGTATGATAGCCCAATACACATGTACTGGAGCTAAAAGAAAAAGCTGAACCTTCAATCCATGTATGATAGCCCAATACACATGTACTGCAGCTAAAAGAAAAAGTTTAACCTTCAACCTATGTATGATAGCCCAATACACATGTACTGGAGCTAAAAGAAAAAGCTGAACCTTCAATCCATGTATGATAGCCCAATACACATGTACTGCAGCTAAAAGAATAAGTTTAACCTTCCACCCATGTACGAGGGCTCAGTATACAGGAGCTAAAAAAAAAGCTTCACCGGACACCACCACTTTCCCCTCCTCTCACAATTCCTACAATTGTGTAGGCGAGTTAAAAAAAAAGGTACTTGCTGCTGCCTTGCTTGGCATTCAGCACTGAGAGGTGCAAGGAAACATGATTGCTTGGGCCAGTGTCAGTGCAATGTGGATGGGTGTGGTGTCATGTCTAGTGTCTTCGGCATGATACTTCAGTGGCGACAGCACCTTGGCGTCATCGATTCGTCCTGCTTCAAAAAGACACAGTACTTGTACACACACACACCTCAAGACTCCTCGATGTCATATGACTGAAAAAATTGTTATTTAGCACGGTGTAAAACCACAAGCATTCATTCATTCGTCCATTCTAAATACTCAACAAATTTGACCACAGACACAGCACATGTTTTGGCATATCATGTGAATGTTCTCTGAACTAGACAGATTGCTTTATGATTTCATTTGTCTAGGCAATACATTTTTCAATAGTTTTCAACATCATATGATTTATGTTTTCAAACTGCATCTAGTTATACTTCACCGGTTGAATTCGTTTAGGATTTAGGCTAATTCTTCAACCTTTTCGCGTAAGAAAGAACTACTTTCAGTGTGATTAATGCACCATTTTAATTTCATTTTGCAAACATTGGTTGCATCAGCAATTTTCAGGGCTTCACAAAAAGTAGAATTTTAACAGAGTACACAGAATAATGCCATCAGAATAAGCTTGAATAAACACCTTTGTGTTTATTAGAGAAATTACAGTCAACTAAATATGAGCTGTGGGCAAATCAATCCGCGCTGTTTGCTAACTCACATAATTCGTGACTTCAGGAGAAACATTCGCCCGTTTTCCCTGCCATGGTTTTCTGGGACACCATCCTTCTACCTGTGAAACAACAAAAGTACTGTGTGCCATTTGAACATGTATTTTGTGGGCGTTTCATGCTAAATGGTTAACTGCACAGGCCAGGCGAACCATTTTCTGTGTAATTATTTCCCTATAACACAAAAAAGTATTAAATATATTGCAAAATCATTTCGAGCCCTCTGAAGAAAAAAGGGAAAATCTTGTAAGAAGTTTGAATAAAGTGAGGTAAAGCAAAAGGCACAAATTTTCCCCGTAATTCACAAAGGCAATAGTTATTTTGAGAAAAATGACACAATAAATAGTAAGTATAATTCTGCTGTCAATTTGCTTCGATGTGTAGTCCTGACAAAACACCACAGTTACATGTAAATCTTTGAGTTATGTCTCTTCCATACCTCACTCAGGTACATGAAGAAGGAGCAGTCTGTACCATCGACTCCCAACTGAGCGTAGCACGGGTCTGATTTCCACATGTAGCGCATCCACTGAAACCAAAATAAGCACATTATGGCAGCCCTTTAATAACCCTCTCCCACATCATCAGCATTCTATGGATTCACTACCGGCATGTTGGCGACTAGAGACAAACAATCAGGCTGGATTGTGATATGATAACTCGATACAGAAATATCACCATGTAACAAAATGTGCTTTCTATAGAGTTTCTCTTCATATAAACTATGACTGGCTAAAACCACACTAGAGGTGCACTTTCGGTGAGCTACCGGCAGACTAGAGACAAACTAGGATAACTGTGGAGTAGAGCTCAGTCTGGCTAGAGTTATATATATGAATGGATACATCCATACGATGATAAAATCTGCTTACCATTAGCTTCCCCTCACAATTTGGAAAAGTCTGTTTGTCCTCCTGAGTTAGGACACACTTTTCTACTTTCCCCATGATGACATCTGAAACAACAGTTGAAAAAAATGTCACAAAAGATCAGATGTAATTGCCCATGGAGAATAACAAGCATTCTGGCAGTATTGCATTTATATCTATTTATTTATTTGATTGGTGTTTTAAGCCTTACTCAGGAACATTTCACTATACGACGGTGGCCAGCATTAAGTTGGGAGGAAAACGAGCAGAGGCCGGGGGAAACCCACGATCATCTGCAGGTTGCTGGAAGACCTTCCCACTTACAGCTGGAGAGGAAGCCAGTGTGAGCTGGGTTTGAACTCACCGTGACCGCATTGGTGAGAGGCTCCTGTGTCATTACGCTGTACTGGCGCGCTAACCAACTGAGCCAAGGAGGCCCCTACTGCATTTATAATACATGTCCCCAACAGGTCAGACATTCTGGCAGTATTGCATTTATAATGCGTGTTCCCAACAGGTCAGACTTTCTGGCAGTATTGCAGTTTTAATGCATGTCCCCAACAGGTCAGCCATCCTGGCAGTATTGCATTTATAATACATGTCCCCCAACAGGTCAGACATTCTGGCAGTATTGCATTTATAATGCGTGTTCCCAACAGGTCAGACTTTCTGGCAGTATTGTATTTATAATACATGTCCCCAAGAGGTCAGGCATCCTGGCAGTATTGCATTTATAATACATGTGCCCAACAGGTCAGGCATCCTGGCAGTATTGCATTTATAATACATGTCCCCAACAGGTCAGGCATCCTGGCAGTATTGCATTTATCATGCATGTTCCCAACAGGTCAGGAATTCTGGCAGTATTGCATTTATAATACATGTCCCCAACAGGTCAGGCATCCTGGCAGTATTGCATTTATCATGCATATTCCTAACAGGTCAGGCATCCTGGCAGTATTGCATTTATAACAGGTCAGTCATCCTGGCAGTATTGTATTTATAATACATGTCCCCAACAGGTCAGTCATCCTGGCAGTATTGCATTTATAATACATGTCCCCAACAGGTCAGGCATCCTAGCAGTACTGCATTTATAATACATGTCCCCAACAGGTCAGTCATCCTGGCAGTATTGCATTTATAATACATGTCCCCAACAGGTCAGGCATCCTGGCCGTATTGCATTTATAATACATGTCCCCAACAGGTCAGTCATCCTGGCAGTATTGCATTTATAATACATGTTCCCAACAGGTCAGGCATCCTGGCAGTATTGCATTTATAATACATGTCCCCAACAGGTCAGGCATCCTGGCAGTATTGCATTTATAATGCATGTTCCCAACAGGTCAGGCATCCTGGCAGTACTGCATTTATAATACATGTCCCCAACAGGTCAGTCATCCTGGCAGTATTGCATTTATAATACATGTCCCCAACAGGTCAGGCATCCTGGCAGTATTGCATTTATAATACATGTCCCCAACAGGTCAGTCATCCTGGCAGTACTGCATTTATAATACATCTCCCCAACAGGTCAGTCATCCTGGCAGTATTGTATTTATAATACATGTCCCCAACAGGTCAGTCATCCTGGCAGTATTGCATTTATCATGCATGTTCCCAACAGGTCAGTCATCCTGGCAGTATTGTATTTATAATACATGTCCCCAACAGGTCAGTCATCCTGGCAGTATTGCATTTATAATACATGTCCCCAACAGGTCAGTCATCCTGGCAGTATTGCATTTATAATACATGTCCCCAACAGGTCAGGCATCCTGGCAGTATTGTATTTATAATACATCTCCCCAACAGGTCAGGCATCCTGGCAGTATTGCATTTATAATACATCTCCCCAACAGGTCAGGCATCCTGGCAGTACTGCATTTATAATACATCTCCCCAACAGGTCAGTCATCCTGGCAGTATTGTATTTATAATACATGTCCCCAACAGGTCAGGCATCCTGGCAGTATTGTATTTATAATACATCTCCCCAACAGGTCAGTCATCCTGGCAGTATTGCATTTATAATACATGTCCCCAACAGGTCAGTCATCCTGGCAGTATTGCATTTATAATACATGTCCCCAACAGGTCAGTCATCCTGGCAGTATTGCATTTATAATACATGTCCCCAACAGGTCAGGCATCCTGGCAGTATTGCATTTATAATGCATGTTCCCAACAGGTCAGTCATCCTGGCAGTATTGTATTTATAATACATGTCCCCAACAGGTCAGTCATCCTGGCAGTATTGCATTTATCATGCATGTTCCCAACAGGTCAGTCATCCTGGCAGTATTGTATTTATAATACATGTCCCCAACAGGTCAGTCATCCTGGCAGTATTGCATTTATAATACATCTCCCCAACAGGTCAGTCATCCTGGCAGTATTGCATTTATAATACATCTCCCCAACAGGTCAGTCATCCTGGCAGTACTGCATTTATAATACATCTCCCCAACAGGTCAGTCATCCTGACAGTATTGCATTTATAATACATGTCCCCAACAGGTCAGTCATCCTGGCAGTATTGCATTTATAATACATCTCCCCAACAGGTCAGTCATCCTGGCAGTATTGTATTTATAATACATGTCCCCAACAGGTCAGGCATCCTGGCAGTATTGTATTTATAATACATCTCCCCAACAGGTCAGTCATCCTGGCAGTATTGCATTTATAATACATGTCCCCAACAGGTCAGGCATCCTGGCAGTATTGCATTTATAATACATGTCCCCAACAGGTCAGGCATCCTGGCAGTATTGCATTTATAATACATGTCCCCAACAGGTCAGGCATCCTGGCAGTATTGCATTTATAATGCATGTTCCCAACAGGTCAGTCATCCTGGCAGTATTGTATTTATAATACATGTCCCCAACAGGTCAGTCATCCTGGCAGTATTGCATTTATCATGCATGTTCCCAACAGGTCAGTCATCCTGGCAGTATTGTATTTATAATACATGTCCCCAACAGGTCAGTCATCCTGGCAGTATTGCATTTATAATACATGTCCCCAACAGGTCAGTCATCCTGGCAGTATTGCATTTATAATACATGTCCCCAACAGGTCAGGCATCCTGGCAGTATTGTATTTATAATACATCTCCCCAACAGGTCAGGCATCCTGGCAGTATTGCATTTATAATACATCTCCCCAACAGGTCAGGCATCCTGGCAGTACTGCATTTATAATACATGTCCCCAACAGGTCAGTCATCCTGGCAGTATTGCATTTATAATACATGTCCCCAACAGGTCAGTCATCCTGGCAGTATTGCATTTATAATACATGTCCCCAACAGGTCAGTCATCCTGGCAGTATTGCATTTATAATACATGTCCCCAACAGGTCAGTCATCCTGGCAGTATTGCATTTATAATACATGTTCCCAACAGGTCAGGCATCCTGGCAGTATTGCATTTATAATACATCTCCCCAACAGGTCAGGCATCCTGGTAGTACTGCATTTATAATACATGTCCCCAACAGGTCAGTCATCCTGGCAGTATTGTATTTATAAAACATGTCCCCAACAGGTCAGTCATCCTGGCAGTATTGCATTTATAATACATGTCCCCAACAGGTCAGTCATCCTGGCAGTACTGCATTTATAATACATCTCCCCAACAGGTCAGTCATCCTGGCAGTACTGCATTTATAATACATCTCCCCAACAGGTCAGTCATCCTGGCAGTACTGCATTTATAATACATCTCCCCAACAGGTCAGTCATCCTGGCAGTATTGTATTTATAATACATGTCCCCAACAGGTCAGTCATCCTGGCAGTATTGCATTTATAATACATGTCCTCAACAGGTTAGAGCTGTTAGAATGACAGCTGTGTCAAACTCCTTGACAGAAAACAACCCATAATTTTGCAGCAAATTAACAAACTGACACACGGCTTTAAACTGATCGGTACAACTTGCCATGGTGAATCATGTACCACGGTTGAATTCAGAATTTTTTTCCAAAAACTATTTGAAGTAATAGTTTTTTGTATAGTATAATACATCTCCCCAACAGGTCAGTCATCCTGGCAGTATTGCATTTATAATACATGTCCCCAACAGGTCAGGCATCCTGGCAGTATTGCATTTATAATACATGTCCCCAACAGGTCAGGCATCCTGGCAGTATTGCATTTATAATACATGTCCCCAACAGGTCAGGCATCCTGGCAGTATTGCATTTATAATGCATGTTCCCAACAGGTCAGTCATCCTGGCAGTATTGTATTTATAATACATGTCCCCAACAGGTCAGTCATCCTGGCAGTATTGCATTTATAATACATGTCCTCAACAGGTTAGAGCTGTTAGAATGACAGCTGTGTCAAACTCCTTGACAGAAAACAACCCATAATTTTGCAGCAAATTAACAAACTGACACACGGCTTTAAACTGATCGGTACAACTTGCCATGGTGAATCATGTACCACGGTTGAATTCAGAATTTTTTTCCAAAAACTATTTGAAGTCCAAAGCTATATCAAAAATGTATGGTGTGACCTGATCCTTCAACTTCATCTATAACTGCTTATGGCAAGGCCATGTACCAAGTTTCAACCCAACATTTTATTTATTTATATGATTGGTGGTTTATGCCGAACTCAAGAACATTTCACTCATATGATGGCGGCCAGCATTATGGTGGGTGGAAATCGGGCAGAGAAACCCACAGCCATCCGCAGGTTGCTGGCAGATCTTCCCACGTACGGCCGGAGGGGAAGCCAACATGAGTTCAATTCAACAGGATTAACTGTTATAAAAAAAAGTCCACAAAACCATTTTCTGACGGACAGACAGACAGACAGAAAAAGGGCAAATGTAGTCCCTCCGGAAACATGCTGAACATCTCCGCAAGAATGGACATTGACTTGTACAACTGCTAAGCTCCTTTATCTGCTAAATGTTGTACATGTGTATTGAGCGTTGCACAATTTGACAAGGCTTAAGGCTCACTAATATGTACTTGTCCACTTCTGGTTGAACTTCTGCTTGAGTAGCACTTTATTTAATTTTTCCTTAAGATAAACACCTTATTGATTATAAAAACTGAAGAGTACTTAAAGTAAAAAAAAAATTATTAACCACAACAAAATTTTTGCTATAGACCTTTCCAAATCGTACATTTTTTCTATCTTACTTTTAATTTTGTCTTTTGTAAAAATGTGCACGATAAAGTCTTGTATTCTAAAACACTTTAAACAAAAGTTTAATTTTAGAAAATTAAATGAAAATTACATGGAAATCTTTTATATTATACCTTTTGCATCCATTTTATGCTGGCTATTTTGATTCTTGGTGGCCAGTTGCTGACTTGTGTTGCCTACGCTGATTGACCCATTTATGACACCATTGACCTTGAACTCTAACTGATGAAGTCGCTGAAGAATTGATTCCAGAAGGACAGCCATTGTGCGCTTCAGATCTGTAAATAATCCATGACATCTGAAACTGAATTCTGAAACTTTCTCTGAAATCAATATTTTGAAACAATCAGGAGATCTATGGGTTGTATAAAAATAATACCCACAGTTTTACAAAGATTATTTCGCTAGTCAAACAGTTTCATTGTCAGAATATTTTTATTTATTTGATTGGTGTTTTACGAAGTACTCAAGAATATTCCACTTACATGACGCTGGCCAACATATGGTCATCCACGCAGAACAATATTTTTATGGTACACACAAACTGCACTGGAAATCAAGCGCTTTACAGGTGGAGGACCCATTCTCCCTGGAAAGAGCGTTGACCTACAGCTCACTTAAACACGTAGGTATGCCTTGGGGTTTATGCCGTACTTAACAATGTGTTTCAGTCATGCCAAAACGAGTCATTAGGTGTGTGTACATATGTTGTGTTTTCTTGTAGCAAAGTGCTGCTACCACGGACGTATTATGCCAAAGACACCAGACATGACACCCCACCAAAGTCACATCATACTGACACCAAGCAAACCAGTCCTGTTTCCTTGCTCTAAATTTTCTAGCTGAGTCAACAGAAGCAGAAACAAGTACCATTTTTAAAGTCTTTGGTCTGACCCGACCCAGGTTTGATCTTGAGGTTTCTCGAATTTGTGGCTGACGCTCTACGTATTTGCCACCAATGCAATTTGAAACATCTACACTGCACTTGCCCACACTTACCGTATGCTGTAAAACGACCGGCGTAAGGCCCATCCACAACTTCTCCATTCTCCCGGGCTAAAGCCTTGACGTACTGCTCACTCAGATTTATAATTTCATTCTGAAGCAAAAAAGTGTTTGCTAGTCTGAGAATCACATACTACTATTTATAAACTGCAGGCAGTTCTAGTTTATTTATTTATTTAAATATTTGATTGCTGTTTACCGCTATACTCAAGAATATTTTCCTATACGACGGCAGTCAGCATTATGGTGCAAGGAAACCGAGCAGAACCTGAGGAAAACCCAAGACAATCCACAAGTTGCTTGCAGACCTTTACAACCCGATAGGATGCGCTGGACTTGAATTCACATTCAAGAATTCTATAATGTGATTTTAACATGTGACTTTATCTTTCATGAAGGTTACATGTTCACAAGGGTCGTAAAGGTCAAAGATGTCAAATTTCCAGGCTTTATCCAGGTCTTTTACAGGCCAAATTCATGCCTTAAAGGCTACTTAAATACAAACATTCTACACACACGGACCCTTAAATCCATGTAAAATTACCTTAATTGAAGTCTGTCCTTTACATAAAAAACCCAGCATACTAAGCAATTTTAAAGTTTTCTCCAACAGAATGTCAGCATATTACAGACAGTAGCTCAGGTTTTTCCAGGTCCAGTTAAAAACCCATGATTTTCCAGGCTTTCCAAGGCTTAGAAATTAGATTTTCAAACTGAAGGCATTTTGAGGTTTTCAATGCTGTGTACAAATCCTTTGTACATGTGCAGCACCCTGGGTTTACACTGAAATGAGAAAGTATTTTTTTTACAACATACCTTGAGTTTTTCACTTTCAGGTGTGACACTGTAGTTGTTCATATATGTCACATTCAGGAAGGTCACCCCCCACATGAACCCCACTAGCAGAATCAGCAGACCAATGCGCCGAGGAGGAAAGCGAATCCTGAACATTGCTACCATACTTCTCCCAGCTCAAGGGGGTGCCTCCGCAGCCTCACCCACACCACTGCTGTCTTCTGATTGGATGATCCCTTATGACCTACACCTGTGGTTGACCTTGACCTAGAGATGACCTTAACCTTCTGAAGGCCGCATGATGTCCAGATGTTGTGATATAGTAGCTATGGTATATGTACATCTTGTAGACACATGTCTGCAACCTGAAACAATACATGTAAATACTTTTTTAAGATTTAAAATGAAAAAAAAAAAACAAAAAAAAAACTGTACAATACATTAGATGTCTCTTGCCTATGTAAGCACAGTTGCAAGAGATAGCGAGACTACAATTATAAGTAATGGACATGCACCTGGACATCAAACAGTTTGTGCACCATCCACCAATGTTGTCAACCAAATGTGGAATAAGTTTGGTAGACCCAGCAACAAGATACCAGGAGATGGACAGGCAGACGTTAACCCATACATATACATGCAGACAGGGGGTAATAAATAAACTAAACTATTAAGAAGGTTATATAATAAAAACAAATGTATCTGTCCCAATACCTCAATAACATCGAGTCAAAATATCAAAATATTAGAAGATGATCTCATAAACAGGCACCAAAGTGTTATCAATTTTGTTCATGTCATATTTAGGTCACCATAAGAAAGGTTGCCACAACATTTGATTAAACCTGCTCAAGAAAATTCAAGCCATTTGAATTCAAAGCATGAGCTGGACTGAACTCACAGGCTCCTGGGTCATTGCGCCTTGCTGGTGTGCTAACCCTCTTGCAAACCAGCTGATCTAATGTACAAGGCAATTACTGCTTGTACAGTTGTATGTCTACATGTGACCTCTCATCACTCCAAACGCATGCTGAGAGAAATGTAACTATTTATTGTTTGCAAGTCTGCAGGTACAAAAACACACCTGTACATTGTTTAAACTACCTATACTTTACCTTAGTCTGTTCCGCATACATGATGTTGTAATCATTTATATTAGGAGAATAATACATGTATACATGTATATAGAGTACAACTATCCCAACAAGACACAATCTAGTCCAGCGCTGCTGATGACAGGCCTCTGTGTTTACATCCATGATATTATAGACAAAGCAGCATGTATTAACCTTTGCAGGAATAGGGAAAATGTATTCACTAATTACCAGACATTTACATGCACATCTCCATACGCGTGTACACACACTCATATGGTACTAAAAACAGTGTTTATTCGAAACACACACTACTAACAGGTTCACCCTTAGCATCACAAGATGTTTTTATCTCGCAACCAAGAAGATCTTCATCACCCTCCACCTCTCGTCTGTCACTGTCCCTGTGCGGCCTTGTGGTTAGCCTGTTAGAGGAGCACAATGAATCAGGAGTCACCAATGCAGTCACTGTGAGTTCAAGTCAAGCTCATGCTGGTTTCCTCTCCAGTCCTATGTAATAACTTTGTGATTGCCGTTTTACGCCGTACACAAGAATATTTCACTTATATGATGGCGGCCAGCATTATGGTGGAAGGAACCGGGCAGAACCGGGGGAAACTCACGACGAGGAAGTGCTGGAATTGAACTCACAGCAACCGCATTGGTGACACTCAGACATGCCCCTTGGTCATTGCACCATGCTGTTATGCTAACCCCTTCAGCTACTTAGGCACCCCAATCGCTATGAAGACAAAAAAGTCCTACTCTATCATTTGACCTGTCAAAAATTTTGGGCAACTATCGCTGATCACATTTACTGTAACCGTCTGAAAAATGTTTCACAAAAATAAATTAGAGTAGACAAACAATGGAGAAAGTTGAGGAGCTGAATGTTTGTGAACTTCAGAACGTTCTAAAGGAAAGAGGTGTCATTTATGCCTTTGGAATAAGGTGAGACAGATGATGGGTAAATTGATGTCTATAAAGATTGCCCTTCACTTTTCACAAGTCACATGATGCTTCGGGGGCTGTTGATCCAAGGTCAATGCTGGGTCGAATCACACCTAAGACCTTAAAAGAGCAAACTGTAGCTTCCTTGCATGGTGTTCAGCATTAAGTGGATAGTTCAACGACAGGTTGACCTGTATCAGTATAATGGCTTGGGTGGGGCAGCTTACTTGCCTTCGGTAAGCTGTCTCAGTGAAGCAGCACTAGATAAAAGAGTGGTGGAAATCCATCCTGCAACAAAGGATGTACATTACATGCACTCTAAAGATTCCTTTGTCGTCATATGAGTGAAAAATTGTTAACTACGACATCAAACCCACACATTCACTCGCTCCACACTCTTGATTACAGCAGGCATATGAAATATTAGCACGAACAGGTTAGGCTTAAATCTGAGTTATGAAATCGTCAAAGTGTGATCCTTGTAGCATGTGTCTAATTCAAAGGCCTGTCAATTTAAGTCTTTCATTACACCCATTCCTCAACTTTTTGGATATGAAAGAGCGAACTTTCGGTCCAATTTATGCACACTTTTAATTTGATTTTGAAGACAAAACTACATTCTTTGGATCAACCAATTTCACGGCTTCACAAAAAGTACAAGTTTATCAGTCTACACAGAATAATGACCTCAGAATCCGCTTGAATAAACACCTCGCAAACACGCGAAAGGTTGAATAATTACGCAAACACGAAAGATCAGTCATTTCCTCTACAAACAGACCGCTGCACACATACCCGGATATCTCCAATTTCAGAATACATCAACGTTTGTCAAAAACCTTCAAACTTCAAACCCACTATGTACCTGTATCATACACTCCAGTGACTTTTAATGGTCTAGCTGTCTCCATGAATTTCCTTTTCACTTTTCTCCTTCCCATTTCATTCAAAAGTAAAATGCTTTCTAACAAAAAACATTGACTCAATCCGGTTTCTACTCAATTGTGCCAATGGTCTCTTTCAAACATATTAAACTGGCACGTACAACTGTGTTTATACATGTATACTGCACACTCCCTGCTTTTCAGGATACCTGACAGGCATAGAGAATCAATGGTGATTGGCTGACAACGGAGATAGACTTTCTTAGGTTAAATATTGCAGCTTTGGTCACCCGTAAATAAATGAGCCATACCTACAATTCAGGTTAGGTAATAAAGTGTGTACTTGCCTACTTGTACACTCTCAAATCTTTCAAATTAGCCAATCAGAATAGATTCTGTATCCTTTTAATTTATTTATTTATTTCCTGGGTGTTTCACGCTGTACTCCACAATATTTCACTTATACGCCAGCGGCCAACATTATGGCGGGAGGAAATCGGGCAGAGCTCAAGGGAAACCCACAACCATCTCCCGGATGCTGGCAGACCTTCCCACGTACAGCCGGAGAGGAAGTCAGCATGAGCTGGACTTGAACTCACAGCGATTGCATTGGTGAGAGGCTCCTGGATCATATACTGCACAAACGCACTAACCAACTGAGCCACGGATACAGAATCCATGCTGATTGACTAACATGGGGGTTACAGGTTGACATCTGGGGTTGATGGATGAACTGTGAAATGATGATTGTATTACAGAAGTGCATAAAAAAAGTTGCACAGCTGTTTAATATTACTGAATTTTGGGTCATCATAAATTTTACTTATAAAATAACAAAACAAGATGGTGAATCTGCACAAGTTTATCACTCATTTCTTTTGCTCATGTTTACATGTATGTTGTGGCCTCACTGTATGTACACACAGTCTTAGTACAATATACCTTTTCATTTAACCTGTTGTTACAGCTCTGTCCACTACACAATATTTCATTTTACTCCAAAAAAAAAAAAAAAATCTATATATATATATATATGTATAATGTATATGCCATCTTGTACAATTTCATTTATTCCTCAAAATGGTTTACCTGAATATTAAATCACGCATCGTTTTGTATTTTTTGCTGGAGTTACTTTAGTTACAATAGTCTACTTTGTGAAGCTTTTCCGTAGGAATAGAAATATCAGGTTTTACACATTATTTCTTGTCTCCTTTACACATATCTTCTCAAATCACCAATGGACATATCCTTCTGAAATCTGATATGCATGTAGAGCAGTACTAGTTGTAAAAAGTTTAAAAAATACATTTGAATATATGTATATATATAATTTTGAATTTGGACGTATTTCGGGCCAGTGATTCGGAATCTTCCTTTGGGTTTTGTCTATGTTTGTAACTTTTGCAGATGTAGTCAAACACCTAAATTTAGGGATCTGAAGTTAATGAACTTCAGCTGCCAGTAAATCCCTTGAACAGCGAAGCCAAATGTGTGTGATTTTCCATGACAGACTGTGTACCTTAATATACCAGCATTGTTCTCCTGCTGAAGGCTGTTACAAAAATTGTCATATAGAAAACTGCTTTGTACTGTACCAGAAGCTGAAAATCAGACACAAATCAGATTGCTTGGAAGCCGTAAAAACTGCAGGCAGTTCTAGTCTATTTATTTATTTATCTGATTTATGATTTATGCCGTACTCAAGAATATTTCACTTCTACAACGGCAGCCAGCATTATGGTGGGAAGAAACTTGGGGGGCAGTCCACCCACCCAGCATACAAATGTGTAATGTATGAAAGCATGACAATGCATGTCAGCAAATTTAAGAAATTGAGCATGCACACTTTACATGTATAAAGCAGATAACAATTGGATCAGGAATCTAAGAGCTGTGAGAGACCAATATGGTGCATGTCAGAACCAATCTGAAAGTAGTACGACAATAGGTCGACTATCCCAGCACAAATAGCTGGGTTGCATAGACCCCAGAAGCTCTGGAATGCTGAAGTGATAGAAATGCTCTGAAATTGATTAATGAGGTTTTTATTCTTCTTACTGATTCATTGTAGTTTAAAATGCTTAATGGTCTACAGTGCATATGTCTGCATGGGCCTTCATTCTGTTGGTCGCCAATAAATTGGTTCAACTTTACTTTTGCTTCTGACCCCACTGTTTGTACTACAAATATAATAAGCGCTGACTGTCTAAAAGTACCTATTCAAAGAGAAAAAAAATAATGTGGCAGAACCTAGATGTAAATAGCTTGTGCACATTCCCACCAGGCACATTCCCACCAACCATAAAGATGTTAAAAGGTTACAGTGTTTTGGTGATATCTGTAAGGAGTCAAGGGGATATCTGTTCACAAACTGTAATCAAAATATTACAGTGTTTTGATGATGTCAGTATGGGAGCTGGTGGTTAACTGTTGAATCAATGTAGTCAAAATGGTACAGTGTTTGATTACATCATGTTGTCAACATGTTACAGTGTTCAATTACATCTGTAGGGTGGTGAGGGGTTAATTGTTCAAACAATGTGGTCAAAATGTTACAGTGTTTGATTACATCTGTAGGGTGGCAAAGGGTTAATTGTTCAATGTCTGTTTGTGGGCAAGGGGAATACCTGTTCACACAATGTAGTCAAAATGTTACAATGCTTTGAAGATGTCTGTATCTGGCCAAGGGGATAACTGTTCACACAATGTAGTCAAAATGTTACAATGCTTTGAAGATGTCTGTATCTGGCCAAGGGGATAACTGTTCACACAATGTAGTCAAAATGTTACAATGCTTTGAAGATGTCTGTATCTGGCCAAGGGGATAACTGTTCACACAATGTAGTCAAAATGTTACAATGCTTTGAAGATGTCTGTATGGGGCCTTGGAGATAATTACTCAATCAATATAGTCAAAATATTACAATATTTGATGATGACCTTATGGGGACAAGGGATAATTTCTGAAACAATGCTGTCAAAATGTTACAGTGTTCAATGTATCACTGTATTTCTGGCTGGGGGATAATTGTTTAAACAATGTTGTCAAAATGTTACAATGTTCGATGATCACTGTATTGGGGCTAGGGGATAACTGTTTAAACAATGTAGTCAAAATGTTACAGTAGTTTACTAGAGAATGTTACAATGTTTAAGTGATGACCTTAAAAAGGACTAGATCATGTAATCATTCATACCTATTCTCAGCACTAAAGATCAACAGAACTCTCATTCTGTATATATTCACAACTCTGAGCACACAATATTTTCAAGACGAAATACACTCACCCATATACCAGGCCTAACGAAAAGGAACAAAAAATCAACTAAATATGGCCTTACAAATAAAACCCCACAAGTCCAGTACGCAAATGATACCTGTGTGAGACAGCTATAGGTAGCATAAAATAGCAGTTTACCTCTACATGTACCTGTGAAAAGCTGTGTGTGTAACTGAAAAACCACGTTTGACGCAGAAGTCTGTCAGACAGCCGTAACAGTCATGGGTGCTTAATTACAGCTAAGCAACACAGCTATCCATACACCACTTTTGTTGTGCACTCAAAAAACAACCAACTAAGATCTGTTCATTGTTACGCCCACTGTATGCCTACACATGAACATACATGTAGAAAGCCTCAGGGAGGGGGGGGGGGATGGGGGGAGGCAAGTCATAAGTAAGATCTATTGTCAGTCTTTGCTTTTTTTTGCTTTTCCCCATTTAATAGTGCACTATTTTTTCTCATTCAATAAAATAAGACTAGTGTTAAAAAACTGTTCTAGAAAAAATCCAGAATGTTATCTTTCAGCTAGGATAAATCTTTTCATACATTCATGTAGCAACTTTGCTAACTTAATATTTTTGCATCAATACACTAGAAGGCTACCAGTAAATGTCAAAGGTCAAATCAACTATATCATTCAAACAATGAAATAAAACCATGATACCCAAAACAACCTAATACAATAGACCTGCAGCTGATCAGGCCATGTTTGCTGTTTGTCAAGTATCCTAATTCCTTAACCTTTTCGTATATGAAAGAACAACTTTAAGTGCAATTTTTGCACATTCGTTAGGCTGGCCAATTTCAAATACAAAAAGTATAATTTTATCAGTGTGTACAGAATAATGCCTTCAGAATATGCTTGCAAACATGCCAAAAGGTTGAAGAATTGCAGCATTTTATTTCTGACTTAAATAAGGCAAATGGTTAAGAAGCAGAAGAAGATTTTATGAGAGACTATAAGTGGCAGGGAAGGGGAACGGAAGAGTAGGGGGTGCAGTGCATGGGTTTAGTTTTTGTTCGTTTAGATAAGATTTTTTAGGTAAATATCATAATTATTAGTACATACTCTAAATATTCTAAAATTTCACCCACAAAAGTGCACTTTTAGTGACAAATAAATGTCACAAAATTTTATTTTTGGTGCTGAAACTTACGATTTTCCAGTAGAATATCATGTTCCAAGCAGACCTCAAAACAACTTTCTAAAATCAACTAAACTCTCAGAATCTGGAAAAAATAGGGAAGTTAGTCTTGGATGAGATTTATAATTAGGGTATAGAGTGAAGAATGTTAGTATGCCTTATTACAACGTGATTTAATAGAATAAATTTTTCACCAAGTTGTTTCAGGGAAGAAAACCTTCTGAGTTTGTATTTTCTTTACACTCAGAGCCTTTGTTATTGATCCTGTAATTTTCAGTAAAAGCCACAATATTACAGTGATTCGGCTTAAGTTTAGCATCCAGCATCACGCAGAGTCTCGATCTTTCCAATATCGTGTATAATATACATCATAGCCAATCAGTGGCTAAAGAACTTCACACATCGTGTCTCACTTATAGCACAGTGAGCAATATTATATCGCCCCTCCACCCCCCCAACAACAACAACAGTGGCAGAGTCAGAGCAACGAGGCAGAGGTGTACATGACATACACATGTACATCATTTCATGTATTATTAACACAGTGACAGTAAAATGTCAGCAGCAAGAAATACCCTACATAATCACAAAGAACCTAGTAGATACTGACTTTTAATACACGTATTGTGTACAGTGAGTGAGTGCTTCGGGTTTAACACTGTACTTAACAATTTTCAGTCATATCACGACCATGCAGTCCTTAGAATGCATGTAATGTGCCTCCCTTTTGTTTGCAAGATTTCTATCGCTCTTTTATCGCTCTTTTTTGAAACGCCAAACAAGGAAGTTGCAACTCTTTTTTTTTTAAGGTCTTAAGTGTGGTCCTACCCAGGGTTGATCCTGGATCTACAGCCCCGAAGCGGACACTCTACCAGCTGCACAATCGGGCCAGTTTATTAGGTCCTGAGTGTGACTTCTTATGGTATACGCCTTAAAAATGTTATCACGTTCCATAAAAATGACCTTTGTACATTCAAGTATTTCATCCTACACAGACATCTGTGACTATTATATTCATTTTCATACCTGAATTTACCTCTGTACCTTTTTTTTTTATACCAAAAAAATGAAATTAAAAGTAACAGGGCCATATCTGAAAAAAACATTATACCTGCTGATCCCAACCTTTAATGGTGACATTGTGACTGTGTATAAAGAAATATAAAAACCACAACTCAAAATGATGCTTCATAAGAGCTTTTAAGTCTGTAAATGTAAGAAATTTGTTTGAAAACTTAACTTTTTTTTTTTGGCAAACCATCATATTTTTGTATAATTCACATGTTAGTTTTAGTACAGCTTGTTTAGTTTGGGAGTGGTGGTTAACTAGAGCCCATACTACATACGCCAAACAAAAAACATAACCCAGACAAAAACACTTCCCCATAACTCCTATGGTGACCGTGACACACTTTGCCTCTGGCTGCCAACAATGTCATATCAATGCTACCTGTATATAATGGTGAGCTACATGTAGGCTGCCAGTAAAAACACATACCTTAACACTGCATGAAATAACACACCAGTAGAAACCTCACATTATGCCTGGTTTGTCACATTCCCTCTGCAGCTTATAGAAACGTATCATAAAGGCAAATCCAGCACTGCCTACATATTTGTGTAACAGCTGATGTTTTATTAATGTAAGTAAGCCTATGTAGTATTACATACACGTGCCCTAGAATATCCTCAACAAATACTTCAACCTTTTCGCATGTTTGCAAGATGTTTATTGAAACTTGTAGATTCTGAAGGCATTATTCTGTGTCGACTGATAAAATTAAGACTTTTTGTGGAGCGCTGAAAATGGTAACTCCAATCAAAGTAGTTTTGCCCCAGAAATCAAACCAGAGCCCAAGGGTTGTGAAATGGGTCTACTGCTCTTCTATTTTTAATTTTTCTTGTAACTAATGGCCAATTGTCTTCTAGTACAATTCATTGGTCTTCTCCAACCACAAAGGGCTTATCAGTAATTCTGTCTGTAACGGAGGACCTAACCCACCTCATTATGACATGACTTGCATGCCACAATAACATCATATTATGATACACTGTAAGACTGTAGACCCTTTCCCGAATTTTTTTTGCAACTAAGTTGTTACCATTTCTATTTGTTCGGTTGGTGTAAGCATGAAAATCTTCATTATTTGTACCACTGTCGTATGGCAACTTATCACGGCAACATATCGTAATACATGTTTTGGTCCTTACAATGTACAGCTGTATCTCTGTATCAGTACAAATATAGTAAGGACATAAAATACATGTACAATCTGTCAACCTCTTTTTCAGGATTACATCCAAATGTTCATCACATATAGAAAACATAATTATCCTACTGCAGTACACATTTTTGACAATACTCAACAATTCACTATTCTGGGTCCCAAGCAATACATCTGGAAAGCGTGGAAAGTTGATCCAGTGAAGTGGGTTGAGGAAATCGAAAGACATACATGTACATGTGTGTACAGGTATTGGCCTACTAAGACCTACCTGTACAGAGATTCTTGAAGTTACATATACATGTAGGACTACAAGTTTATGTATGTGCACGTGAACTGCCCAGAGTTACGACCTGTCATAACATTCTAGAATAAATTAATTATTTCAACTCTTCCTCACCTGGAATGAATCTGAATGATGCCTATAGGCCTACATTTATTTATTATACCCGTAGGCCTACTGGGTTTATTTCAATAACTCACTCACTGACTACTTTACCTTTTCATTTTGTTTTGACAGCAGTGGTTGCAGTATTATTTCATTCTACTGTTGCTTGCCTAATGTGACTGGTAATTTTTTTTTTTTACCTTTGGAAACATTTCTGTACACACGAACAACTGCCGTTTAGGAGTCAAAACATGATACGCTTATTATGCTAATTCCAAATATAGGCCTACATTTGAAGACAAAAATTTATTACTTGTGCCTTATTCATTGGCAGTGGTAGGAAGTATAAAGACACACAAAAGAACAGACAAATTATGATCAAGCGTACAATGAACAAGATAGTCCTAAACAACCTGTAATATAACAGTATTTCATTGCATTAGCTTCTCTAGTCAGAAATCACCGACACATGTCCACATAGCACAATAAAACTGACGGTCCGTGTAGAATTAATACCATATTAGGTTGATTTAATCCAGATAGTAGCAGAACTTGCTGTATAGTAGTAACCCAAATGACGACTTTTCTTTAGCCCTTGTTACATTTTCTTCAGGGCAAACACTAGAGAACGTCACAAATACAAATATCACAGTAGTCAATCTCCACGACTGTGGATAGTGGTATATGAGCCTATGCTGTAACCTTTGATTTCTAAAACTAACACGTCTTGGAGAGTGTTGCGCACATAAACTACTTTGGAAATCTACTTTCGATTTTGACAGTACTGTTTGTTTCAAATCTCCCACGTATGCTTCATTTTTCAGGAATTTAGTCATACACACAAATTGCCCTGCGTACTCAATGCGCTTGGTTTTGTTTTTGGAAGTGTATCATCTAATTTTTAGGCGCATTTATGCATGCACGCCCCTTACTCTCTAAGACTGATCGGAAGCTAGAGACCATGTGACCTATTCAGTAACAAACAGCGTGAGTGAAGAACGCGGTCCTCCCAACGTTATTACATAGATAAATGCTAATTTCTAAATCGCTGTCAGCAATTTTGTATCTGTTGGATTTGTACAGTTTTCAGCTTTCCAGGTAGTCCGAGCATTTCCGCAGAGCTTTTGTGCCATTATTTTCTACAACTAGGCCTTAATGGTCACTAGTGAAGTGGTAAAAATTGACCTTTTCCTAACACTGGGTGGCCATTTTTTTTTTTTAGGCATGAAAGGGTGGTCATGTGACCCCCAACTTCCGACCCGTCTTACATAATCTGTAGCACTAGGGTCAAGGTCAAATGGCACAGGCCTACCTGTCGTCTGAGAACTTTCACATTCTTTCACCATTTTGGTGACTAGCCAAGCGCTCCATTACCATAAGGTAGGCGTAAATATTATTAGGAGCTGTTAAATACATGAACGTAGGCTACCTTACATGGTGTAAATCTTTTCGCTACATACGCTATCACAGACAAGCACGGTACCGACTGGTACATGTATGTGATAGCCAAGGATCTAGGCTGTGAATCTTTTAATATGGGGTTAGGCGTAGATCACAGCCAAGGAGTCTTCTAGGTTAAAATATTGGTATTTAAAAACAGCTTAGTGTGTAGAAATTCCACACCACAAAAATCCATGCAAAATGAACCAATGCATGCATTTACCGGGCAAAACTCCAATAAATTATGTTCACCAAGACATTCTCTGTTACTCTGTCAATTTTTGCCACATTCTGTTGCCGTTTAAGGCCGGTAAATCCAAGATAATTCACAGTTGTGACTTACGCTCACACACACAAACATACCCTAATTCCTTCACCTTTTCTCATATTAATGAGCAATTTTCTGTTCAATGTATGCGTGCCTTTGGATGCAACACAACATTGGCAGTATGCCAATTTCACAACATTATACAAAAAGTATAATTATATCAGTCCATACACATAATGACGCCCACAGAACAAACCTTAATTTAATTTTCAGGAATTCAGACGTGTAAGGCACAATCTGAGGGGTCAAAATTTTGCGTTTATACTCCAATAAACCGAAAAAATTGAAGCCACGCCTACATAGGACTACTTCTAAGAACACAACTGAAAGAGACTGAGAACAATTCATGTACAATGACAAACAGAACACTATAAATATATGCATATCTGCTTTTGTCTGTATTATGTTCACATTCATAGACAGGGAGCATCAGTATAAATTCTGTGGATAGTCTAGGATGAATTAAGACTGGTTAAACAGTAGTGCCTTCCTCAGCATGAGCTTCATCACAAATACGCCGACATGCTGGGTGAGCGAGTGCATATGCACAGTTGAGTGCGAGCGCTCACCAACACAAGCCAGTTTGATCAAAATCACTTTCCAACAGATGTTTAAAATATCTTAGATAAGCAGTTTGTTTGAAATACTGAGATAGCATCCATATGTTACAACTACACATGTTTTGCAACCGGCATGACAAAGTCATCTCGTAGTCTACACAGTATACATTCTCGCATATCCTTGAAATGAAAAGTAAAACATTAGAAAACATCCTTTAATTCCGTAAATTAAACTATAAGGATGGTTAAGGTATAAACAAAAAAACCCCTGTGCAACCATTTGCATGAACTGCTATGCCTTTGACCCAAAATAACAACCTCATCCACCTTATTGGCTACTGCCTCTTGACATCGAAACTTTATTTCTTAAAACTACTATCTATGGTCCCGAAACTAACATTTAAAATCTAACTAAAGTCCCGTCCAGACTATCCAACATCACTCAACTTTTGTTGAATCGGCACGAGTCAACTTGAAGTTGAGTCGTGTGTTGAGTAGTCTGGACAGGTTCTTCACACTTCATTCAACAACACTCAACACCATCCAACATTGTTTGTCAACAGATTGTGTCAAGTTGAGTAAAAGTAGAAATAACATGACCGTCTTAAGGCATGTGCCCTGGGCAAAATGGCGGCACCAAAGGCGAAAGAGAGAAACTCGTATCACAATGAGACAGTTTCGTTGATAAAGGAGTATGGAAAATAACCTTGCATGTACTACACTCTCTCTAAAGATTACAAAGACAGGGACAAAAGAAAATCTAATGTGTCTTGTACATTAGAGAGGAAAATGAAAATTTTCGATGAAGTTTGGTAAAAAAACACAGCTCAACACACGACAACAGTGTTAGACAAAAATGTTCTTAAATTGCCGTTGAATTGATCTGGATACCCAAAGGTAAGGTTTTATCCTAAAGTCATGGCCATTATCTGGTTGTAAAATACATCATGAACAAAAAGCACTCAAAAGCTATAAAATGCCAGATATGCATCTGAACAGATAGCTACATGGCTTTAAACAAGTTTCAGGGCTTGAGCTGGTTTGAGCAGGTTTATCTGTGTTGTGTCAACGCTAACAGATAAAATGTCCACGATATGCGGAGGTCAGGATGCATAATAACTAAACCAGATTAAATGTGATCGTGTTAACATGCAAATCCCTAAACTGGCTTAAAACCAGCTTGGCCACATGGTCGTGTGAACGCACACATTTTTACAACAGGTTTCGATTTAAACCAGTTCAGGTTTGGTTCGGTTTAAATTTTGTTTTTTTTTTTAGTTTCATCTTGAGGTCTGCTTTGAACAAAAGCAATGGGAGACTCGAGGATGAGCTACAAAGAAGGTCCAAATGACAGTAGAATGCATCGTTTTCTTCTGTGACGTTGCAGTGCGTTACACATACATCGATAATTGTGATGCAATAAAAGAAACAACAAATGGGTTCACAGCTTAAACTTGCACCATCTTGATACAGGTGGGAAGGAGTTTTACAAGTTCAATATTGTGTTGTATGTTACTCTTCGAGTGGTTAAACCTGCCACATGTGTATGTATATACCAGTACAGACATCTTACAAAACTACTGACACTTTGACTCCACGCAGGGCAATGCCTAATCAAGGTCTTCTAACCATTTACAAAAGAAAACAGTTGCCTTGGAGTGGTTAAACCTGCCACATTGTATGTATATACCAGTAGAGACATCTTACGAAACTACTGACACTTTGACTCCACGCAGGGCAATGCCTAATCAAGGTCTTCTAACCATTTACAAAAGAAAACAGTTGTCTTGGAGTGGTTAAACCTGCCACATGTGTATGTATATACCAGTACAGACATCTTACAAAACTACTGACTGTCTGACTCCACTCAGGGCAAATGCCTCATCAAGGCCTTCTAACCAGTTACAAAAGAAAACAGTTGTCTTGGAGTGGTTAAACCTGCCACATTGTATGTATATACCAGTACAGACATCTTACAAAACTACTGACTGTCTGACTCCACTCAGGGCAAATGCCTCATCAAGGCCTTCTAACCAGTTACAAAAGAAAACAGTTGTCTTGGAGTGGTTAAACCTGCCACATTGTATGTATATACCAGTACAGACATCTTACAAAACTACTGACTCTTTGACTCCACGCAGGGCAATGCCTAATCAAGGTCTTCTAACCATTTACAAAAGAAAACAGTTGTCTTGGAGTGGTTAAACCTGCCATATGTGTACGTATATACCAGTACAGACATCTTACAAAACTACTGACTGTCTAACTCCACGCAGGGCAAACGTCTAATCAAGGCCTTCTAACCAGTTACAAAAGAAAACAGTTGTCTTGGAATGGTTAAACCTGCCACATGTGTATGTATATACCAGTACAGACATCTTACAAAACTACTGACTGTCTAACTCCACACAGGGCAAACGCCTAATCAAGGTCATCTAACCAGTTACAAAAGAAAACAGTTGTCTTGGAGTGGTTAAACCTGCCACATGTGTATGTATATACCAGTAGAGACATCTTACCAAAACTACTGACTGTCTAACTCCACACAGGGCAAACGCCTAATCAAGGCCTTCTAACCATTTACAAAAGAAAACAGTTGCCATGGAGTGGTTAAACCTGCCACATTGTATGTATATACCAGTACAGACATCTTACAAAACTACTGACTGTCTGACTCCACTCAGGGCAAATGCCTCATCAAGGCCTTCTAACCAGTTACAAAAGAAAACAGTTGTCTTGGAGTGGTTAAACCTGCCATATGTGTACGTATATACCAGTACAGACATCTTACAAAACTACTGACTGTCTAACTCCACGCAGGGCAAACGCCTAATCAAGGCCTTCTAACCAGTTACAAAAGAAAACAGTTGTCTTGGAATGGTTAAACCTGCCACATGTGTATGTATATACCAGTACAGACATCTTACAAAACTACTGACTGTCTAACTCCACACAGGGCAAACGCCTAATCAAGGTCATCTAACCAGTTACAAAAGAAAACAGTTGTCTTGGAGTGGTTAAACCTGCCACATGTGTATGTATATACCAGTACAGACATCTTACAAAACTACTGACTGTCTAACTCCACACAGGGCAAACGCCTCATCAAGGCCTTCTAACCATTTACAAAAGAAAACAGTTGCCTTGGAGTGGTTAAACCTGCCACATTGTATGTATATACCAGTACAGACATCTTACAAAACTACTGACTGTCTGACTCCACTCAGGGCAAATGCCTCATCAAGGCCTTCTAACCAGTTACAAAAGAAAACAGTTGTCTTGGAGTGGTTAAACCTGCCACATTGTATGTATATACCAGTACAGACATCTTACAAAACTACTGACTGTCTGACTCCACTCAGGGCAAATGCCTCATCAAGGCCTTCTAACCAGTTACAAAAGAAAACAGTTGTCTTGGAGTGGTTAAACCTGCCACATTGTATGTATATACCAGTACAGACATCTTACAAAACTACTGACTGTCTGACTCCATTCAGGGCAAATGCCTCATCAAGGCCTTCTAACCAGTTGTAAAAGAAAACAGTTCCCTCAGGTAATAATAGTCTAGTAAAGAACATAACTTTCCACTCAAGCATGAAAATGTTCTATGCTCCTGTGATCATGACCTCGTATTTACCGGTATTGCAACACACCCTGCCGTTTAAAAAGCTCCAGGGTCCCGAAACATGATCCTGTTTATATCATGTTTACCATACCTTCAAAACAATTACTGATGCATTTCCAGAAACTGTATACCATAGTGCCTTACGAGGACTGTTGTCTTAAGTTGTAAACTCTCTGTGTGGAGTAGGGGATTACAGGTAGTCAACCAGTGACAGTGGTCCAATCCTCCATCACACCTCAGTGAGCCTCACCAGGTTGACAAGACAAAGAAAGACACATACACCGTCAGGTTTTTAAAGATTCACTTTTTTCCCACTGAACTGTTGTAAGAGGCAGGGATGGACTCAGTGTTGAGATGAATGTCAAGATGTAAAAAAGCCATGAGAAAAAGGACTAAGCCCATGTTTGTAATTACTCCTAGTATCCCAGAAAACAGTATGATTACCGGTACTTTGAAAGATGAAAACCCTGTCTCTGTCTGTATTTCCGTCCACATTGTCTTAGGTCTTACATTTGACACAATCAACAGTCAGACTCTTTGATAAGTTTGTGAAGTGGCTAGCGAATAACCACCTTTTAAATCTGTCCTCTGTTACAGTTCTTTCACTTTTGAGGCCATTTTAGTCACAACATGTGATGAATATTTAAATATGAATACGTAAGAGTTACAAAGTGTTACGTGCATTGTCAATAGTCAAACAGTGGGTCAAATATGAACATGTAAGAATGACAATACCACTTGTTACGTTCATCGTCAATGGTCAAACAGTGGGTGAAATATGAACATGTAAGACAACACCACTTGTTACGTTCATCGTCAATGGTCAAACAGTGGTCAAACATGAATATTTAAGAGTGACAAGATCACTTGTTACGTTCATCGTCAATGGTCAAACAGTTGGTCAAATATGAACATGTAAGAATGACAACACCACTTGTTACGTTCATGGTCAAACAGTGGTCAAACATGAATATTTAAGAGTTACAAGATCACCTGTTACGTTCATCGTCAATGGTCAAACATGAATATGTAAGAATGACAAGACCAAACAAAAAGCAATGATCACAAAACTATTGCTGCTACTTGGGTAAACAGAATTAAATGATAGCTCCACGGGGAAGGCTTGACAGTTTGGGTTGCTTTTCAGCGAACAAATTCTTGCAATCCCTAAAGCCACATTAAGGCAAAGCTTCGATGTAACTTTCGTGTGTTTATTTAAAAGTTTATGATTTGGCGGTCTGTATGTCCTAATGTATGATGCAAATCAGCTAGATCGGTCCACTGAAATGTCACTGAATAATCTACTGTTATACCTATAGCTCCATATATATATTTACAGTCCCACTGTAGAAACGCACCAGCGTGAATTCATGAAAATGTCATGTCAGTTTGAGAAAAACGTCGGAAATATCCATGGTTCTGAGTTACGAAAGTTCCAAAGTTGTTGTCGGGTTTGATTAAGCCTTCGTGTGAGTCATCACCAAAAAGCATCAGGGAACAAGTTTTGACATGAAAAAAGCACAAAAAATTCAGTGTCATTACCTTTGGGCACAAAAATTGGGGTATAAAGGCATTCAAAGGCTATCAGCATACTGCTGTAGCAGCTGTACCACTGAGTTGTTTTCACCTCTAACTTGAAAAATATTTATGATATTCAACCTTCACTGTGCAATATCCTCTGTGTTCATGTATTAAACACGGTACTCCAACAACATTGTAACAAGGAACAGATGTACTGTAATTCTTCAACCTTTTTGCATGTTCGCAAGATGTTTATTCAAGTATATAATAAAAACAATTACTCTATGTACACTGGTAAAATTACACTTTTTGTAAAGCCCTGAAATTGGACACGCCAACCAATGTAGTCATGTCTTCAAAATCAGCTTTAAATGTGTATAAATTGCGCTAAAATTTGCTTTATCATACACAAAAACGTTGAGGAGTACAGGAAACAGCAACACAGCATACTGTTTGACATGCAAATGATAACACCTATGGCAACATGACTTCCCGCATGAAATATGCAACCAAAACGTTTTGTGTCCGGCATAAATCACAATGCTGATATATCAACACACCCTGTACCACTGCACTGAAGTCTTCGTGTAAAGCATGGGGCCTTCATGACAGAGTGGTTACTGTACCACCAGCTCAGCACAATAACCCAGGAGCCTCTCACCAAAGCGGGCGCTGTGATTTCAACTCCAGCTCATGCTGGCTTCCTCTCCAACTGCATGTGGGAAGGTCTACCAGCAACTTTCGGATCGTCATGGGTTTTCCCCCGGATTGGCATAAAACATTTATCAAATAAATAAATGAATCATGTAAAGGTCTGCAGGCCAATTCCACAATGTCAGTTAGGGCTTTATATTGTATGCCAGCATTTTAAATGGGATGTAAAAACTAATTTTTAAGCTAAAATTGGAAACACTTAACAAGAGTTTATATGCAAAGACATGTAAATACATGTATATCAAAATTTGAACGTCTGGATTGATATACAGAATTCGTAAGTAAACAAACTTAAATATAGTCTTTAGATTACACTAATGAATGTAAAAAAACAAACTTGGCAAGTTAATGAGGAGATCAACTCAGATTATCTCGTCATACATTGCTTTGAGGGTTCGCCCTCTGTGTCAACTTTTGCAAGTCAAACAACCTTTTGCTGTTATTTAAAGTGAAGTCATGATATCACAATTGCTTGAACCCAAGAATTTAACGAAAAGTTACTGTGACGTTGTCACAAGACTGGATGGTGTGACAGTGTGTGTCTGCCATCACTGGTTACAATGTGGGCCAGTGGCTCTAAAGTGTCACCTGAACGTATGTTACGCCTCCAGAAACGTGCAACATGGATTATTTTAAACAGTTTGACACCAAGTCAAGAACTGTTCAAAATCTTAAAATGGGTGACAATATATGAAAGAATCATGTTGCACAAAGCTGTACTAATGTTTGAATGCCTCAACTGACCAACCCCATGCCACTTTTTCATCCAATTTACCTACACTGTAACTGATTGTCAATTCTAACTTTTTATCTACAACCTCCATGAACCTCATCCCTCCTGAACCTAGAACCAATGCCCTTAAAAATTCTTTCAGATATTTTGGGGTGACATTAAACAACTGACTACTCATACATGTTGACAAATGTCAATGGTTTAAAAAAAAACAAAAAAAAAAAAACAAAAATAAAATAAATAAATAAATAAAATGGAAATTAAAATAGTCAAAATATGCCTCTGTTGATTAAGTATGAAATTGTTTATGATGCACTACACTGTATATAGTCTTTGATCATCTTATATCAGGGTCATCTATATTTATACAGTACTGTATAGACTTTGTGTGAATGTGTGTATGCATGTGGAACTCAAAGAAGATTAGTTTTGTAACTAACTGATCTCCCTCAGAAAATAAATTACACACGTGTATTATTATTATTATTATTATTAATAAACACACCAAAAAAAAAAAAAAAAAAAATTCAGGATGTATTTACGTTGTTTTATCTTTATGTACAATTTTCAAGCATTGGTATAAAATAATACACACATGTAGGTTAATGGCTTTTCTACCCTGCTTTATTGTTGCGGGCTGTGTGCAAATATACATATATATTAAACAGAGATGACTTTTCAAATGACTTCATGCAACACACTGGCCGGAATGATTACCTGCCCAGATAATATCATTTCATGCTGTTTAAACATTATGAGTTTGTTTACTTTTTAGATAACTTTTATGATTTATATAAAGGTGAACTATCAGAATTTCCGTCAGTGATAAAAGTGTTATTCGAACAGTTTATAGATATCGGTTTTGTTTATTACATTTTTTTTATTTTACAACCAGACGCCTTGATGTTGAAAAAGACGTTTCAAGACGTTCTAATGTGAGCTCAGCGGTATGACGTCATAATAATACATGTGCAGTAAAATTTTACATTTCTATGTCACGCAACAATAAGACACAACGTCATACATACGCAGCTTTGATGTATCTGGGTCAATTGCTACAGCCTAAGCTTGCCGTTGATTGGTCTAAATTGCATGACCTCTACGGAGGGAGTAAAACAGAATGGCAGCATGAAATATGCAGTTTTTGCCATATTTTCTTCATTTTTGGGGGTAGAATAGACTTTAAGTCAAGGTAGTCGTATAAGTTGGTGAAAATATTATTTTCCCGGGGTTGTTTTGAAAGGTTTATGCGTTTACGAATATTTTTGAATTACAAGTAATTATAAGACAAAATTAACGCAAAGCAATCAACTTAACTCAGAAGCAAACGATCGTTGTCACCAGAAATCGCGACTGAGATAGTGACACTGACAGTAACAGGTTGTTGTTGTTCAACTTACTGCAGTAATTTTTTACTTACGTGCTTAAGAAAATCTTTGGAGCTTACTCGACAGTTTCAGTTTTTAGTACATTCTAGCTTTCCTTCTCTTTTTTCAATACTTCCTCTCTCAATTTCGACTCACAACCACCCCCTCCCCCAACCATCCTGTACGCATTTTCTCTCTTTCCTTCTTGTAGACTCACTCGTATTTTCTTTCCTGTA
The DNA here is from genome assembly GCF_032854445.1 of Liolophura sinensis. Classification (NCBI taxonomy): domain Eukaryota; kingdom Metazoa; phylum Mollusca; class Polyplacophora; order Chitonida; family Chitonidae; genus Liolophura; species Liolophura sinensis. Next base: position 20,587,552 of record NC_088298.1, on the reverse strand, counting down.
GCCTTTGTCGTCTACATGCACTGAATGGACCCCAATCTATCATCCTTAGGGGTCCGGTACAAACACGTTGTCGACTGGAAATTTGGGCCCGAAAGTTAAAAATTTGGAGCCTTACTACAAGAATATGGGACATAGGTGAAAGCTGTAATTCTGCACATAAGCTGTATTCAATGAACTCTATTATACTGTGTTTCTCTCAGTCTGTCAGTTACGAAGACTGCATGATCTCCAGAGACCCTCTACAAACCTGCAGTACCAGTACCCTAAAAGATAATGAAAGGCCTAAGAAAATTTCTCTACACTGACACTATAGAGAGTAAGTTCTGCCTGACTGATTCCATTACGCTGATATAAACACACTTAGCTATATCACTGTAAGATCTAGACTGTGAATGGGCTAACAACTGTGAATGGGGCAACTACTGTATGGTAAGGTTCACAGCTGTATTCAACCTAAAACTTCGTCCACAAAAAATGTCCTTGTACCTGATTCTGAGTGTTCTGTTAATCTTGGAAATGTGTTTTGTGGCGTAGTGTTTGGAAGGTAGAATAATATACCACCCTTACTTAGTTATATTCAGCACCAAAAGTAATATTTCATTTGATCTGCCGCCAAAATGGACTCCTTGGAGAAAATTTCTATTTACCTAATTGTTTACATTGAATACTTTGTACTCATCCAAGTATTATGGCAGTCAGGTTTATGGGTGGAGGAAACTGTAGTGACCAGAAGAAATTGTAGTGACCAGATGAAACTGTAATGGCCAGAGGAAACTAGTGGCCAGAGGAAACTGTAGTAATGAGATGAAACTGTGGTGGCCAAAAGAAACTGTAGTGGCCAGAGGAAACTGTAATGGCCAGAGGAAACTGTAATGGCCAGAGGAAAACTGTGGTGACCAGAGGAAACTGTAGTGGCCAGAGGAAACTGTAGTGGCCAGATGAAACTGCAATGGCCAGAAGAAACTGTAGTGACCAGAGGAAACTAGTGGCCAGAGGAAACTGTGTGTGGCCAAAGTAAACTGTGTGTGGCCAGAGTAAACTAGTAAACTGTGTGTGGCCAGAGGAAACTAGTGGCCAGAGGAAACTGTAGAAACCAGAGGAAACTGTGGTGGCCAAAGAAAACTGTAGTGGTGAGAGGAAACTGTAATGGCCAGAGGAAAACTGTGGTGACCCCAGGAAACTGTAGTGGCCAAAGGAAACTATAATGGCCAGAGGAAAACTGTGGTGACCAGAGGAAACTGTAGTGGCCAGAGAAAACTGTAGTGGCCAGATGAAACAGCAATGGCCAGATGAAACAGCAATGGCCAGAAGAAACTGTAGTGACCAGAGGAAACTGTAGTAACCAGAGGAAACTGTGTGTGGCCAAAGGAAACTATAGTGGCCAGAGGAAACTGTGGTGACCAGAGGAAACTGTAGTGGCCAGAGGAAACTGTGGTGACAAGAAGAAAATGTAGTGACCAGAGGAAACTGTAGTGACCAGGGGCAACCGTAATGGCCAGAGGAAACTGAATTTACCAGAGCAACCAACCAACTTTTGCATAAGGGCAAATTTATAGGTCAAATTGATACACCTGTACATGTAGTACTTTGACAACTGAGGTCACATGTCATGGTAATAAGAGATATCATACCATTTACAATTTGTAGTCTCATGCCAGGGACACATACATGTGCACACCATTCCTGCTTCCTTATCTTGTAGACTTCCTCACTCACCAGTTTTCAGTTAGAGTACAGTATCTTATAGCACACAGCACACACCTAATTCTTCTAACTGTAAGACAAATATTAGTAGTGTTGAAAGTAGAACATCACATCTCTTCGCCAGCCTTTTGGAAAAGTAAAGATATGAGTATGGTGTTCATTAGATGGTCTAACCATGTGAGAAAAAGAAACTCAACATTCCAGCTAGAATTATATATATATATATATATATTGGCTAAAATGAGCAGACCAAGTGTCCCGAATTTTAGAAGAAATGGGGTACTATTGTAAATTTTATGTTTTCACATCATACATGTAATCAGGAAAATTTCTAATATTTCTCCCCAAACATGTATGCAATGTTATATGTATATGCTGGAAAGAACTCCACTCGTTCTATGGAGTTTACCATGAATAAATTTGACATATCTACTCAACAGAAGTTCACACATGAGCAACTTCAACTGGATGCTTACAAAACAACTGTATTTGACATCGACAATGGGATATCATAGGGGAGCTTTGAAATCACACTCTTTTGTCGCCTAAGGTATAGAAAAAGACCTTCTGTATCTTGCCAGTATCTTGCTGATATTAATTTACCTATCACCTGCCTCACTGCACGTGTTTCCGAAAGCAAAGATGGGACCCTTTTCCATCAAAGTACTAAAGTTCACCAACGCTTAGTTCAATTTTCTCCATTCTTTGTATTTTACAAATAACTCTGATGCAACTTTTTCCAGACACCCATGTTATAGTAAATGAAATTAAAAACGGTTGTCTAACATGTTACATTTCCAGCAGGTCACACCACATGGCACTGTGCACATGGTAGAAATTCCTTTACCTTCTGCCACAAAAGATTTTGAACTCAAACTCACTTATTGTTACCTTCAGATAGTGTATACAGTGAAGAAATATGTCACTTTGGTGCTGTGAACTAGACGGGAACAGTTTTATAAGTTTGGCCCTTAGAAGATTGCTGGATTTCTAATGTAGTAACTCATCTGTCCAGAGTTCATGCAGGGTCCAGGTTGGATTCTAATGTCTTCAGGACTTTCATTATTTTTAGGAGCGGAAGGCTACCCTGAAAAAGTAGGAATTAAGCCACTAGACAGGGCATTTGAGGAAGTAAAATATCAGTGTTAGTCAAAGTAGGAAGGTGATGCATTATGAAACATGTCTGTCCAGGGTTCGTGGTGTATACTCAGAGATTTCTTACAACTGCGCAACACCAACATTGCTCTAATGCTAAAATTTTGTTTGACCATTAATGGGCCTAACCTAATGTCAGAGTGCGCTCCATTTAAAAACTTGGTTGAGTTACCCGCTCTTGTACATGTGTGCATGTATACTGAAGCTGAAAGTACAGCTGCTCGATTTGAGCATTACCAATACCGATACCTTAGACACATACCTGGAAATATTCAATTAACGTTCAACAGATGACAAGGTATGGAACGTGTGTGAGTGCAAACTTATGGCTGTGCAAGCCACACAGGTATTCAACGGGTGATTTTTGTGTCATAGTCATACGTCTTGACTGAAAATCAACATAATGCAGAAACGCCGCAATATAGGTACAGAGCCAGTTTTGTATGTGGCAAATCCCACTAATATGTGGAGTTAGTATATTAGGTGATACACATGATTAGATGATATGGATTTACATAGACTTTACTTAGGTGATTCAGCTTTGAAAGGTTGATTTGATCGGTTACCGTATGTACCTGTACATAGGGCAGCTAGCTCATCTATTCTACAGCGTTTATTAGCAATAAATTCATAACCTCAGTCACTTTGTCTGCAATATTAATCGCTTTCGAATAAGCTTAGTAAAAGCTAAATACACAGTTTAACGATTGTTATATATGCACAATGCCCACGCCTTCCGCACTAAATCCGAAACGGGTCATACATTTCGAAATATCCCCGCTCATTTGAATACAACTGCATTTGCACGAAATTCAGTAGTTACCTGTATGTCTCCTTCTCGATTTCTCCAGCCTGTTTCATCCCACATCCAGCATGATCCCTATGGGAAAACAGCTTGTAACTCTAAGAGGTGACAAGTTTCTAAGGCTCTCCACGAGCAGGCACAGACTTTCACAATTTGCAGAGCTCCGTAAGTAATTGTCACACAAATGTCAAAGGCATACGCTGAAGAAAATTACACACGTTCATTTACTGCCCTTTTTAATCACAAACCATATTCTGGATGGATTATATCGTTCTCACAGGCCGTATTTGTGTATTTTGACCATCGAAAACAGTCATCTAACAAAATGTTGATTGCGCTGAAATGGAAGGTAAGTGAAAGCATTCCGGACAATGCACAGCGGATGTGACGACATTGACATGGCCGACACATTTCTTCGTGTCTGCTAAGCAAGTTTTCTCACTTTACCTCGTTGTATTGTGAAGAAAGCAGATTTACCGGTGTACTTTGAAGTAATCTGGGATACCAGCGTGAAATCAGACATGGTGAGATGGCTTGACATTTTAATTTAGCATCATGAATGCGTATGTCAAACAAAATGCAACTTGCTTAAAGCGCCGGTGCAGCTTTCGCTCTTCAGCAGTGTGACTATAATGCTGCAAATAGGTTTAATTCATTCGGTAGTAACGATCAGGCTGACGCTTTCATTAGTCACTGATCCCCTTCTCATATGTTAATTGAGAAAAGCTGGTTCAACAGTGAAGTGCCGTCACTCTACCACGTGATAGCAACCTCAACTTAAAAATTCCCTCACTCTGTCTGTCTGAATGTCTGTCTGTCGTTTGGTCGATCCTGTCTATTCACATGGGTCATTTTTTAATCGAAGGGCTTAGTGCAAGGTGACATGAAACTCCATGCTACAATTTTATCTATGTTACTTTCACTTCTGCAAATTTGTTATTGTTTCTCAGGCGTAACAGTTAATATGCTGAGCTGGCATTTCAGAAATTTCATGAATTGACGCAGGTTGAGATAAGTGGGTGGTTTCGCGAACTCACATGGCTAAAATGTGTAATTTTACAGCAGCTGCTAACAGCGTAATTTGGCTGACGGACCCGGTTATGCGAGATGTGTATTCAGTGCAGCAAGTACCATAAAATCTCGCCTTTTAGCTGCGATAGTTTGCGAGAGCCCTCGATCACTCTCTATCGTCCATATCTGCATGAACTCACGAGACTCTTGAAATGCCAGCTCTGCTTATTATTTTAGTATTATAAATGTTACTGTTGTAAAGTTCTAAGTACGCTGTAACATTTTGTGTAGTGAAATGAAAGGTGTGAACTTGAAAGAGAGGAAACAATTTGTCATACTGTCTGATTTACTACATTTGATTCTTTGCTCTTCTAAAATGTACCATGGAGTGTTGGATGGATGAACAGAAGTAAGGTTTTGAAAACAAGCTATGTGATTCGAACATTTTTTCTTGTTTCCTGAAATTGCAAATGAAACTGTAATTTAAGGCACTACTTCATTTAATCCAGTAGTTACATAGTTAAGCATGTAAACAGCAATTTCATCAAAAGTGATTTTTTTATAAGCCACTGAAGTAGTGGGAAAAATTGAAGAAAAAAAAATGCGAAAATCAGGAATCTTTATTGCGGATAATCTTTTGACTTGTGTTGACAGAGTCAGATTTATTATGACGCCATGTTGTTTTGTTGGATTCATATATTATAACTTTGTCTGAATGATATAATAGGGCAGTTACATGTATTACATGTGGCTATAATATAAAATGTATTTCAGTATTAGAGACGTGGTATTGAAAATATATGCAACTCTCAGTGCTGAGCTAAACACTATTATTATATAAGTCAGTTACTTATGATTTTTGCTAAATATTTCATAAGTAAATTGGCTGTGAAAGTTTACATTCTTTTTTCACCACTTGGGCCAAATTAAAATATTGCTTGTTTGATGTTTCTAGCCCTTTATTACAAACGGGTGTAGGTAGGTAGATGTAAGCAAAATGCTGTCCAACTTATACTTTTGACAGATTGAAGTGGAACCTAATGACCTAGTAAAATAAAATCTATACTGAGATATCTGTTTCCATATTCCTATCTTTCCGAAGTTTAATTAAAAACTTTGTGAGACCTATGGGATTCTTCCTTGATGTGAAGGATCAAATATTTATTCTGTCTTCACTACATCATTCAGTGTACATGCTTGTCTAAAGGTATGAAGAGTGTAAGCACCCAAGTGAGCCTCAGCTCAGATCACCAACTTTGACCTAATTTAGGGTCCAAAACATTATACATGAGGAAGAGGAGAGCCAAAATTATGTTGTGTTGCATGAAGATTAAAGGATGGAACATATCAGCTTTGTCTATATGCTACATAGCATAAAGTTTTGATGGGAAGAGAAGGTATCCACATACCTGACTGATCTTTTTTTAAATTTTGTGATGTCCCGAATGAAATCTTTCCATGCCAACAGAGGGGGCTCATATAAGGGGCCTCTGATACTTGTGAAATGAGAGTAATACAATGGTGGATGCCAACATAAAAGGGGCTCTGTTGGGAATTCTTTGATAACATAGGTTTAAAACAAAAATCATCTGTTTTGATCATGTTTCAGCGGATATTATATCACAAGGTCTCAATTTGTCACCGTGATTGTGCCAGTCCCTGAGTGAACTAATTTATTTCACAAAGTATGAACGAGGGGATTTACTTAAGTGGGCTACAGGTAGAACCTCAGCTATAGCTTGAGCCACTTGCCCTTGGAGGTAGGCCTAGAGGCCTGTATCCATATGTTGTCAGTATTTGTAAACATTTTGTGCCTGTTATAACCAGAGCCAGACAATTCTCAGCAATTCAGTATCGTGAGAGTAGGTTTGTTTTAAAGGTATAGCACAGCGAAAACAATTAGATCAGGGATAATTCTCTTTCCGTCTAAAAATGCTGACAGCTGTGATGGTTACAAGATTTCATTGAACATCTTACAATGATTACCTGACAAAGTGAGTAATTAATTTGAAATCTTGACTCTCTGTAGAAACACAAGGACACTGGTCATCAATTCAGTAAAGTATACGTCCCCACCAAAACATGGCAACACTGTTTTACAGGTATCCAAATGAATACAGGTGAAAACACTTCACAGGAATGTCAATCTATGGTTATCAAAAACGTATACCTGTTGAAGCGCTAAAAGGCTGGCTTTGTTCAACAGCGGGAGACAAAATTGTTAGCCAAAAATTTACTGTGAACTTTTAATATTGGGGGAAGGCTAGTTCACAGCCGTGAAGCTATCCATAGTAAAATATGTATTTGGGAATAGAGCCATCCACCGACTTTCTGGGCAGAACGAAAATACCAGAAAACACTTATGTATCATTGGCAAAAGTTAAGTGAATTGCATTTGCTGATGGCTTCGTGGTCTTCTGGACAATTTTTATCCCATTCAGTGGCGTATACGAGTGTTAATTCCATAATATCTTGCTTTTGGAGCCATATTCACAAACGTGCTGCTGTTTATGCGCGTGGCACATGCGCACGTACGCACAAGGTTGACGTTGAGATGGTACAAAAAAAGAAACAAAACTCACGTTCACAGCATCAGTTTCTTGTCATTTTGAAAGCATCTGGCACTTCGTACCCCTACATGTACTTTACTGAACAATTAGCTTTCAAAACAACATTGTTGTCTACCTTTGTGTACTGATCTGCTCTATACATTGGAATACTTAAATAACATTGTGATGTATTTTAACTTGATGTGAGATTCTCAACAGATGTCAGGATGATTGATGTACCAATTTAGATTAGTCGGGTAGACCGCGAAACATGGTGAGTAGCATTGCCTGGGCTTAGTATTGGTAAATATAAGCCATCCTTAGACCTGATTTTCGTAAATTGTATATCTTGTGTTTCAAACGATCAGAAAAAAAAAAAAATGTAGGAAATGAAATAAGATAAAATAATTTGGTGCCTGTAAAGACACGAAAACAGAATTGGGGTGAGGACCTTTTTGAAGTGTTGGTTGTGTAACGTATAATATTTTAATTTTAGCCTTAGTTCCGGGGGATGCAACTCTCATGGGAAAAGTAAAAATTAAGACTTAAAGGTTATCTCCCTTGACTCATCAGAATACCACATATAGGTGTTCAAATCAGTATGGCCAGAATATATCACCCACTAAAATAGCTTATATGGCTTAAGCTGGCCTTCGTATTTAAAGCCAAATTCTGTTACATTTGATTTTGTTTATGTTCTTGTGAGACAGTTGTCTTGTTCGTCAACATTTCTACATTGAAAATGGGATGGTGTTTTTGAATAGCATTTGTGAATTACTTATAAATGTTTAGCTAAATGGCGCTTCCTTGACTTCATTTACCAGCCTGATTTACTTGTATAAGATGTGCTCGGTTAAATAGAATATTTGTGGTTAAAAGATACTGGGTGAAAGCAGTACCAAGAACACACTATAATTTTAAGAACCCTGAATTTCGGAAGAATAGTAGTACAGCTGACTAGAACTTAAAATTTTTCCCCTCATGTTTTTTTCAGGCAAAATTTTGTTTAAAAAAATTTTTTTTTTTGAAGAATATATGTACATGTATGCATTAACTTTGATACCCAACAGCTTTTTAACCTTATGTTTTTAGGCCATTTTACAGTGCATAGACTGATGGAAAATTATTATATGTTTTGGGAAGTCATGAAGTTGATCAATTCTGCCAGCATAAGATGAATGCAGTCTGTCCCTCACAGAGAAAATGTTATGTGTGAAAACCTTGAAGTGTACCTTGATTTCAGATAAAATGATTTGTCAAGGTTTTAGGTATGAATGAAGTGACGTTTTGAGGCTTCACAAGCCAGGGTAGCAGAGTTAAGTTGAGAGCCTGAGCATTTTGACTAATACTAACTGACCCTCATTAAAGATTATTTTTTCTTCATTGAGCTTTTAAGAGAATAGGCTCAGTACAGTTTGTGTAATTACAACATATTAGCTTTAATAGGTACCCAAGATATATGCACACCGTACAACTGCACTTCTATTCAGGCTTTAGTATTAAAGATGACTCGTAGGGAGTGGACTGTGATCTAGTGGTTTAAAGGAGAAGAAAACATAAAAATGATGCCAAAATAAGATGAAAGAGCCTCAAAACTTATTTGCAAATATGATCTTTAATACTTTTTTGGATTTTTTTTCAAGACAAAAGGGTATTTGAAATTATTTTTGTATGGTGGGTATTTGGGACCAACTTTTGGTATTTCTCGTTGTTGCATAATAATGTTCTAAATAAGGATGTGATGCTTGTCTAATAAATTTATTTAAATGTAGATTTGTTGTTTATATCGAAACATATGCATTTAATCTAAATTATGATAATATTTATGAACATATTAAAAATATAAATATGATCTAAATTGAGGTTTAATACATTTGATTTGATTTTTAATATATTTGTTAGCTGAAAAGAACAACTTCTAGTGCAAAAATATTTATTAAACCTGTGTTACATCCTCATCTATACCATTATTAAACAAAGACTATAAGTACCAAAAGGTGGTCCCAAATACCCACCATATAAAAATTATTTTCAAGTGTCTATTTCTCGTTAAGGAAAAATCGGGAAAAATATTGAAGACCACATTTAGGAATAAATTTTCGCACTCTTTCATCTGAACTTTATGTCATTTTTATGTTTTCTCCACCTTTAATGCATTTACCTTTCAATCTCCAGTACACACGAGTTGCTGGGTCAAACCCAGCGTTGAACAGAGAATTTGCACCACTCCTTGCCCTTAATGCTTATGAGCCATGAGCCTTGTTAACAACGAACGGACCACTTGTCTTCCACCGATATCATGGCCACATCTCTACGTCATCTGTGGGGAAAGTTCATCACTAACTTGCCCAGGGTCTGTGGTTTACCATGTGCAAACCAGTTACCTCCACCCATGAAACTGATCGCCATCGTATAAGTTAATAGATCTGAGTATAGCATTAGACAACAATCAAATAAATAAGAAAAATTACATGTGTGTAGATCATGTCCCAATTTTGAATGTTAAATGTATGGTAGATGTGTATCATGTACTATATATTGTGCACTGTCGCTGTGAGTTCAAGTTCAGCTCATGCTGGCTTCTTCCCCGGCAAAATTGTTGTTTAAAATAAACAGGCTATTGAAATCAAATTATTTAAAAGCGTACGTAAAAAAATGGTTTTGTATTTCTTAGTACAGTTTTAAACATGGCTTTAAGCAATGCTTCTAATGCAGAGCTCATAAAAGTTGAAATACTGTAATTCTGCCCTTTGGGTAGCCTGCTTTGGAAATTTGGTAGTCCCGATTTTTTTCAGATAGCCCAACAAGATTTGTGGTAACCATCTTTATTAAATTCACTTAAATTCACTTTCCAAACAGACCCATGTATTTGATCATTCACAATAGCCACTCCAACTACAGTCAAGAAAATGTTTGTTTTATGATTTAGATTGTCATTTCGTTTCTAAATATCACTGTCACAATTTATTTATTTGATCAATATTTTACGCCACACTCAAAAAGATTCGTCAAGGACATTTGGCATTCATATTCGTATTTCACAGTACGTACATACTGGTAGGTTAGAATGGCTGACCGACTTGATCGGCAAGAAAGCTAACATGGTTGAACCTCGGCAGTTGTGTTCCCAGTCATCATTCGGATACAAATAAAGTTTGGTATTCACTTCAGTCACATTCAGTTTAAAAATTTGGTAGCCTAACGAGCAACACGCTGTTAATTTTTAGAAGACCAAAGGCATCAGTGGTCAGTGGAGCAATAACGGGTGGTCTCATATTCCCAGTATTAAAGTTCATGGAGGATTTCTGATCTTTGGGGAAAAATATGTATGAATTAAAGGGTTGGATGGCTCTTCATTTCTCGTGTTTCAGAGTTCCTTTTTTTTTTTTTTTTGTATCCTTTTAATCAGTCTTTAAACCCGGCTGTTTGCCGTCCTAATTCTCAGTGCCGTGTTTTATAATTCTCAGTGCCGTGTCATAATTCTCAATACTGTGTGTCATAATTCCTCAGTGCCCTATGTCATTATTTTCAATACTGTGTGTCATACTTCTCAGTGCTCTGTGTCATAATTCTCAATACTGTGTGTCATACTTCTCGGTGCTCTGTGTCATAATTCTCAAACTGTGTGTCATAATTCTCAGTGCCCTGTGTCATAATTCTCAATACTGTGTGTCATAATTCTCAGTGCTCTGTGTCATAATTTCTCAATACTGTGTGTCATAATTCTCAGTGCCCTGTGTCATAATTCTCAATACTGTGTGTCATAATTCTCAGTGCCCTGTGTCATAATTCTCAATACTGTGTGTCATAATTCTCAGTGCCCTGTGTCATAATTCTCAATACTGTGTGTCATAATTCTCAATTCTGTGTGTCATAATTCTCAGTGCCCTGTGTCATAATTCTCAATACTGTGTGTCACAATTCTCAATACTGTGTGTCATTATTTTCTCAATACTGAATTCTCAATACTTTGTGTCATAATTCTTCATCTAGTTTATGACTGAACTTTAGCAATATCCTTAAAGGTCATTAACATAATTGATTTATTACATTGCAGATTACTGCACATTGGTTGCTTATTACATGTACGTATAAAGAATGAACCAGATTAGCTGTCTTGTCAGGCACATTGTGCACCACACGTAGGTTTGCTTTTCAGATTGTGTGGGTTATTAAGCCTTTAGCCGCAGATGAAAAGCGGGTCATCAAGAACAAAAAGTTAATTTTTTTGTCCCCATGGCATGGGAAGATTTACACAACAAAATCTCACACTTCAGAGACATTAAACTGTGGTTTTTTTTGGAATTTCATCTTTTTAGTCTGTTTCTACTTGAGTTACATCTTCATTGGTAACGGCTTGCATTATTTGGTCATAGATGGAAAGGTCTGTGCAAGTTGAAGATCAATTTTCAGGCCATTTGTGCATTTTCAACAAAATTATGATGTAGCTATTGTTCTGATGGCTCTTTATTGTTAATATCATGCATAGGTTTAGCCAGACAGGTGTCTCGGTGTGTTTTGGGTGGCCTATTTTGACAAAATTAACATCCGAGGAATAGGGAAAAAAGGACAGAATTGGAAATGAGCAAGCAAATTCTTTCTAGGTTTATGATGCCATGTGTATCATAATTGTTAATGCCATGTGTCATAACAATTGTTAATGACTTGTCATAATTCTTAATGCCTTGTGTCACAATTCTTAATGCTGTGTCATAATTCTTAATGCTGTGTGGCATGATTCTCAATGCTGTGTATCACAATTCTCAATGCTGTGTGTCATAACTCTTAATGCCGTGCGTCATAATTCTCCATACATTGTCATAATTATCAATACTCTGTGTCATAATTTTCAATGTAGTGTGTCAGTTCTCAATGCCGTGTGTCATAATTCTCAATGCCACATGTCATAATTCTCAATGCTCTGTGTCATAATTCTCAATGCCATGTGTCACAGTTCTCGATACACTGTCATAATTCTCGATACTGTGTGTCATAATTCTCAATGCTGTGTGATAATTCTCATTGCCGTGTGTCAATTCTCATGCCGTGTGTCAATTCTCAATGCCGTGTGTCATAATTCTCATTGCTGTGTGTCACAATTCTCATTGCTGTGGGTCCTAATTCTCAATGCTGTGTGTCATAATTCTCAATGCTGTGTGTCATAATTCTCAATGCTGTGGGTCCTAATTCTCGATACTGTGTGTCATAATTCTCAATGCTGTGTGTCATAATTCTCAAGGCTGTGGGTCCTAATTCTCAATGCTGTGGGTCCTAATTCTCAATGCTGTGTGTCATAATTCTCAATACTGTGTGTCATAATTCTCAATGCTGTGTGTCATAATTCTCAATGCTGTGTGTCATAATTCTCAATGCTGTGGGGCCTAATTCTCAATGCTGTGTGTCATAATTCTCAATACTGTGTGTCATAATTCTCAATGCTGTGTGTCATAATTCTCAATGCTGTGTGTCATAATTCTCAGTGCCCTGTGTCATAATTCTCAGTGCTGTGTGTCATAACTCTCAATGCCGTGTGTCATAATACTCAATGCTGTGTGTCATGCCGTACACGGTTGAAAGAAAGTAATCCATCTTTATTATGAAATTTCTCTCCATGCAGGTGTACATGAAGTGTTGTTATGGATAAATAATTGAAAGAATTAAACCTTTATTTGAAGGTGGCAATTAGCATAACAAATTGTACCATTTAACCTTGCCAGAGGCCCGTCTCAATTAGTAGAGACAGTATATATATATATATATATATATATATATATATATATATAAATAACCGATTGTATTTTTACAACGTGAAGAAAATGAAAGTAATGCATTGTTATACATTTTCAGCTAGTATCATAAAATTGCATGTAATCTGTTTCTACATGTAAAGTACATGTAGATCTACTTGTATATTCAGAAATGAGTTTAAAAAAATCAATTATTTGACCTATATTTAAGGTGTTTAAATTTATATAGATCTGTAAAAAACACTAGTGTATATTTAGGTTAATACATGTAGTTTTTGTTTATGGAGATTAGTAATATACTAATAAGTATGTGTGTAAATATAAAACACAAACTAGAACATACATGCACATGTAGCTTATCTTTGATAGTTCTTAACATCGAAATTGAAAATATATCAGATTGTTTGTTGGTTTCAATAATCAGTATAGTATGTGAATGGTTTTATAACATAATGTGTGTCGTGTTAATGAATAAGTATTAAACATGCGTATAAGAAGTGACCCCATATCTTATGTCTCATCGTCAGTACCTGGTTAATGGTCTGAAGCATTAAGGGATGGACTGTAATGAAGGCAGATCCTAATCAGCATTTCATTTCACAGCCTTCAGACCTATCTGACAAATTACTTGTGTTTTACCTGCATTTTTTTTGTAATACCTGTAGGTTTATATGGCCAGGTGACAAAGGGACAAAGCATTGCAGACCACAGGGGGTGGTCAGTGGCAAGATCACCAGACCATGGGCACCTTGGAGCACAGCTGACAAACCTGACACCCCCGCTGTGAAATGAGCGGTGACCACAGGTCAGGCGCAATGGAGGGACAAGGGGAACAGCATGGTCGCAAGTCGCGCTGGAAAGACGAAAAGACGGACAGATCCAAGGTAAGCGTGACTGACGGAGTGCATTTGTGTTGCCGGGAAAAACTTTTATTAAAGATACGCTGTTACTGTATATCTCCTAAAATTTGGCTGTTTCATGTTTTGCTTGATTCTGATGGATTCATTCACCTTAAAACGACATGTAAGATTTTTTTTTTGTGTGTGTTTTAAGTTTTAATTTTTTGAAATACTTACACATTAGCATCAAAAAGAATCATTGTAAGGCATTTATTTGCTTCTGAAAGTGCAGTTGATTGATCAAATGTATGATGAAAAAAGTATCCATGTGTACACACAGAACATTACATAAAATTTTGTCCATGACCTTAGTAAGTTACATACTAATTTCAGGGCCTCTGTGGCTCAGTTGGTTAGCATGGTAGCACAGCGTAATGACCCAGGAGTCTCTCACCAATGCGGTCGCTGTGAGTTCAAGTCCAGCTCATGCTGGCTTCTCTCAGGCTGTACGTGGGCCGTGTGTTCATCTCATTGGTGAGAGACGTCTGGGTCATTACGCTGCGCTAGCGCGCTAACCAACTTAGCCACAGAGGCCCCCTCCATAGTAAGAATATATATACACTGTATAGACAGTATTTGTATTATTACTCATTTCAAACGGTTGGGAAGTGGGCATTGGCCAAGTTGTTAAGGTAATTGCATTTCAGTTGCTCGGATAGTTTGAGATGCAGGTTCAAACCCGACGTTGAACAAGGATTTTGTGGATTACCTCAGATTTGAACCTACATCTAAAGTGTCCCATCAACTTAAATGCAAGCATCTAAACCACTAGGTCCACTCCCCTTTCTAATAATGAAATGAGTTATTATTCAAATATTATATATGTATTATTATTATTATTATTATTATTATTATGCAGTATTATTCAGTATTATTATGCAGTATTAAAGTTTTGTTGAAGACCCATTGTCTTACACGAGCTGACCAGTATGGTGTGCCCATATACATGTATGTGTGTACGTGCGGGAAAGTTGATCAGTAACTTGCCATTGGTCATTGGTTTACCTCAGACATTCCTGTATTCTTCACCCTAAAAAATGAACTTCATCGTATATGTGTAAGTGAAAAAATTCCTGAGTATCACGTTAAACAATAGACACGTGTAAATGAGTAGCACCTTACTTGTCTGTAAATGTTACAAAGTTCCTGCAGCTCTGAGAAATTTTATAGAATAGTGTGAATCTCTCCAAAATCAAATTATAAGTGTGCATAAATTGCTCTGAAAGTTGCTCTTCCATATGTGGAAAGGTAGAGGAATTAGGGTAGTGATGAGCAGGACTAGCATTGCTGATCTTGCCACAGTTATACCATATCTTGCCTCTAGATTAATGTTACGCATTTTTAGCTCACCTGTACGAAGTAAGGAGAGGTACATGTATTGTGAGGGAGGGATCAGATGCTGGCAGTTGGCTACTGTTTTTGGTCGATCATAGGGTTGCAGTGGCAACACAGATATAGTACACAGATAGCCAATTGTCAGTTACTGTAGTGATTTTCATATCAAAGACCAAGGAAGTTTTCTTTTACCTCATAGCTCACCATTTCCTCAGCCATTCACAGAGATGCAGTGGCCAGCCATAGTACATGGATTGCCAAATGTGGTTCGCGCTTTGCATATCAAAGACCTCTGCAGTAAATTTGTGGATGAACTCCCCACAGTGTCTTTTATCACTGCAATGATTTGCAACTCATTTACATACAAAGTCACTGCTCTGCAATCCATGCACATATGATATAGAGTAATATAGTTGTGACACAATAATTTTGGCCTTTCTTGTTGATTTAATGGCACGATCTTAGCACTATCTGTTAGTGAATAATATCTGTCTATGACCATGTCAATCATTATACATTATTTTGGTTTAGAGTTCAATATTTGAAGGGGCCTCCGTGGCTCAGTCGGTTAGCGCGCTAGCGCAGCGTAGTGACCCAGAAGCCTCTCACCAATGCCGTCGCTGTGAGTTCAAGACCAGCTCATGCTGGCTTCCTCTCCGGCCGTACGTGGGAAGGTCTGTCAGCAACCTGCGGATGGTCGTGGGTTTCCGCCGGGCTCTGCCCGGTTTCCACCCACCATAATGCTGGCCGCCGTCGTATAAGTGAAATATTCTTGAGTACGGCGTAAAACACCAATCAAAAAAAAAAAAAAAAAAAAAAAAAAAATCAATATTTGAATGTATCACCTCACTTAAACATTATACAGTTTTATGAAGCAGATGTACTGGTATTCTCTGAATGCCTTGTTAGTAACTGATGTTATTGGCTAGCATCAAACCTCGTTGTGTCCTATTGCAGAGAGCCCAATTCATTCATTTATTTCTTTGCGTTTTACGCTGTACTCAAGAATGTTTCACTTATACAATGATGGACAGCATTGTGGTGGAAGGAAACCGAGCAGAGCCTAGAGGAAACCCACGACCATCCACAGACTGCTGGGAGACCTTCCATGTATGACCAGAGAGGAAGCCAGTATGAGTTGGACTTTAACTCAAAGTGACTGCATCAGTGAGAGGCTTCTGGGTTATTGTGTTGCACTAGCATACTAGAATGTGAATGTACATTTTGGACATTATCTGCAGAAAGCTTTCATCATCTATATTAACATTAGAAGCCTGTGGCACTGGCCAATGCATGTGCCTTCCTAGGCTGTGACAGAACGGAATGGTTAAACTGTTGTCAGATCCACATTTGGTCAGCCAATCATAGGATTTCAGTGGCCACCCATAGTGGCAAGGATGGCCAATCATGGCTGATTGGCTCATCAATAGCGATTTGCAAACCACTGCCCCCAATGATGTCATTTACCTCTGCAAAGATTTACAACTCTGTAAGATATTACGTCACTTCTCTGCAATCTTTATGCATATGATAAAACAGTTATATTTGTGATAGCATAATAATTTTGGCCTTGCTTGTTGATTTAATGGCAAGATCTTAGCACTGTAAAATTAGAGGATAATATCTGTGTGTGACAGTGTCACCCTACTTTATTTTGGTTTGAAGGTCAATATTTGAACGTATCACATGACTTGAACATTATGCAGTTTTACGCACTGCATAATGTTTTCTGAATGCCTTGTTCTGCTCTGTTATATCATATAAAATTGTTAAGTACGATGTAAAAACCCGAAGCTTATATATATACTTGTATACTGTAATTCTTCAAACTTTCTGCTTTGCAAGTTATTTATTCCAGCATATTCTAAAGGCATTACTCTGTGCAGACTGGTAAATCTATATTGTTTGTGAAAACCTCCAATTGGTTAATCCAGCTATGGTAGTTCTACCTGCAAAATCAAATTAAAAGCGTGCAAAAATTGCAGTGAAAGTTGTTTCTTTATATGCGGAAAGGTTGAGGAATTAGGGTACAAGCATGCTATTATGTATGCATTGAATTTTTTGTACCAGTATGCAGGTTGTAGCTTAAGACGCCAGAGAGAAAGCAAACAAATCTGGACTGTCTGAGAGTCACTCAAAACTGTTCATCTTGGTTTCGGTGACATCCTGATGTCAAACGAGAAAGTAACACCTTCGTGACTGTCTGTCAGCAACTTGTAGATGGTCATGGGTTTCAATCGGGCTCTGCTTGGTTTCCTCCCATCATAATGCTGGCTGCCGTCATTTGAGTGAAATATTCTTGAGTAAGGTGTAAAATGCCAGTCAATAATTAAGTAAATACCCTTTGTCACTATGCATTCACTCAGTTTCATTTTAGATAAAATAAAAAAAAGCCTTTCCAGTTCACATAAAAACATTTACAGGTCCCACACAATTGCAGATAGCTGAGATAGGAGAAGTTAATTTTCATGAATCCTCAAAAGTTGCTGATTCATAAAATACTTTGACCTACTTTACAAATAATATACCTTAATTTGAGCTGTACAAATGGCTGCCAAGAGCAAATTATGGGTTTTACATGGTCGGAAATTCAAAGTATTATTGGAGGCACCAGATAAAGTGGAAGAGCTTTCCTGTGTGGAATTGCACAATCAAATCATTATACAAATTGAGTTTTCTGCCTTGTTTATGCCCTTTACCCTATGTGTATTTAAAGTTGATGCAAGAAAAAAATATATAGATAACAATTTCTTCTCCCAATAATAACAGCGCAGTATTCAAATCTCTGCAAAGCTTCTCTGATTTTTTTAACCGTTTAGATTCTTTAGGTTTTTCCCCCCCCTCCCTTTTTGTCTTGCGCAATGATGCAAAGTTTGATTGATGGCAAAGAATTTGTTACAAATTACCGCAGAAGAAAAACTGGCCAGCATTCTTACTCGGGAACAAGATAACCATGTTTAATAATGAGTGATGAAGTTTGGTCTATTCATAACTTGATGGATTAGAATTAAAATTTGTCGAATGCATGGTCAAGTTGGAGAAAAAAAAAAGAGACAGGATACTGTGGAGATGTACAATTTGCTAATAAACTATCTGTAAGTATTGGAATGGATTATTCTGGGCTATGATTCAGGACACGGAAGATTTTTGTTATTATTTTGTGCCATGAATTTTTTACTATACACTTTTTTGCTATTTATTATATCCAGAGATAGAATCAGAAGAAGATAAATGGAGTTTATTGTCAGGAGATGTTTCATTTTTTTTTTTCGTTCTCATTTCTTCACAGCTTGTACACCTTGCTATTCAACAAGCTTTTACTCGAGCGATTTTCTTTCTTGATGAGAAAATTTTTTTGTAGTGTAATTTGGTTTGTGAAAGAGGTTGCCAAATATGAGCGGTATTGTCTCGTCACTCTACACCTACATTAGAGTCCTCCCAATTTTCTCGTCAGATTGGTTATTGTAAGGATACTCGGGTCTTCAGCAAGGCCACAAACATGTAATTTGATTGAACTTTTGAACTCTTGTTCAATTCTTCTCATCAGGATCCTGAGACATTATCTACAGTGTGGTGCTTATAAATGTGATTTGTCTTTGTGTACTTTTGTATTAAACCATGTTGACTAACCCTAGATGCTGGCCATTTCAGCCTTTTACGTCTGATACTTGTACATGAATTTGTCAAAATGATGAAAGACAATAATACATAGCTTCTTGTATACAAGAACATACAAGAAACCCATTGTTGCTTTATGAAGAAAATGACTTTTATCTGAAAGTGACCAGTCGTAAACATTTAGTTTGGGGATTTCACCCAGAGTTCTAATCCTGAGTTGGGCACAAGTATATTTCTCTGAGTCTTAATTTAAAATTAAGTGTCTTATTTACATCTGTTATTCATCTGGGCACTCAGCATAATTGGATAAGTCAGGAAGGTGTGGGCGTAATGTCAGTTCATGCTTTGATAGGTGAGGACATTACATGTATGTCTGGTGCAGTGTGTGGTGTCATTGACACGGCATTCCAGTGAGGCAGCACATTAAATATGGGGCTCAGTATTGAGACCGACATGCCGCAATGTGTGCATGTGGACACTGTTGTGATACACAGTACATGAACAACCAAACTGCCCGCATTCTTCAAACGTTTTGCTTATAAAAAGGTGTCTCGAGATAACCAGGCTCTTGGTGTCCAGAAGACAAGTTTCTCATGAGCGCTGCAATGTGTATGTGTGTTTTCTCTTAGACTTGGAATTTCATTTCAGTATAACGGGAGCAGCTTTCCAGTGCTTATACCAGCATTAGCTGGGGGGGAATTTTCCCTTTGGCTCACTTGGTAGAGCCCTGGACTTCGGTTTCGGAGACCCGAGTCCGAATCCGTGTGTGACCCACGTAGTAAAATCCTTCAACCAGCCCGGATAGCACAGTTGGTAGAGCGTCTGCTTCAGGACCGGTAGATCCAGGATCAATCCTTGATCGAGTCACACCTAAGACTTTAAAAGAGGAAGTTGTAACTTCCTCGCTTGGCGTTCAGCATGAAGGGGATAGTGCAACGACTGGTTGACCCGTATCAGTATTATGGCTCGGGCGGGGCGGCTTACTTGCCTTCAGTAAGTCGTCTCAGTGAAGCAGCACTAAATAAAAGAGCGGTGGAAATCCGTCCTGCAACAAGGAGGCACCCTACTGATTCCTACTGATTTCAGTCATAAGGCTGAAAAATTGTTGAGTACGACGTTAAACCCCAAGCACTCACTCATTCAACCATTACACCAGTGTTTATGAGTAGGATAAGTTTCTAATGAGTAAATGTGGGTAATTTTGACAATGTGTTAAGTGTATTGTCATTTGTTTCTTGGTGTTTCACCTTTGTCTTTTCATTTTTATATTTTTTAAGAGGATTATCATGAAAGTTTATTCCTTGCATTGAAATGTCTGGGTTAGTCAGACAGACACAACCTCTATGTAAATTTCAGGCTTTGTCTTCATTTTATTTCCTAATCACGGGTGGGCTAATGATAAATATCTAATTTTAAATCTATACATGTAGAATGGGTATATTAAAAATGTTCCAGGTAGTTATTAAACATGTTACAGTGTACATGCATGCGATAACTTATTGCCATGTCTTCTTGTTTTCTCAGAGGTCAAACAAGTTTGACCTTGTCAAAAGCAAGAAAATTTATTTATGTCATTCTCCGTGCATACAAGAAAAACTGTATCCAAATTTATCGATGAAAAGCCAAAATATGCATTATTTAGTCACGTCCTTTTTATTTTTGTCAAAAGCATCTCTCTGTTCTGTTGACAATTTTTTTTGTGGCTGCTGTTCATATTTTGCCGTCATAGACATGTCAAATTGTTGAGAATGCCGTTTCTAATTTTACACTCACTTGAATGCTGTTGTGTACATGACATTAATACATATGCTGACAAAACATGTGTAGCAAACAAGATTGGTATGTGGAGAAAAATACAGATCAAGTAGACTGTAGGAAAAGTACATGCTGTGTTGTGTACTCACAATATTTGTCATTTCAGGTTCCTTCGTTGTTTTGCTATTTTTTTGTGGAAATTCATAGTTCAGCTTTTTCAAATACTGTATTTCGGGTTTCTCAGGTGACACATTTTGCTCGATCCTTATTGATTCATCCACTTTATTGGGCAACTTAAGTGTTTTTTTTTGTGAAGTTGCATTAGTTTCCTATCAGAAAAACTTGTGTCAGCTTCAAAATTACCATTTTAAGGCCTGTATGTGCCTCTGAAAGTGTGTTTTAACATGTTAAACTTCAAACCATACATTACGTGCAGTACGTGTGTGTAAACATCAAAAGTAGTGTTTTAAGGCCTTCATTTGCCTCTGAAAGTGTGTTTTAACATGTTAAACTTCAAACCATACATTACGTGCAGTATGTGTGTGTAAACATCAAAAGTAGTGTTTTAAGGCCTTCATTTGCCTCTGAAAGTGTGTTTTAACATGTTAAACTTCAAACCATACATTACGTGCAGTATGTGTGTGTAAACATCAAAAGTAGTGTTTTAAGGCCTTCATTTGCCTCTGAAAGTGTGTTTTAACATGTTAAACTTCAAACCATACATTACGTGCAGTACGTATGTGTAAACATCAAAAGTAGCGTTTTAAGGCCTTCATTTGCCTCTGAAAGTGCATTTTAACATATTTTTACATGTCTTACTTTTGTGGGAAAATACTGTGTGGCTTTAACAACAAAGGCTTGGGCCAGAATTAAAATATTGTTTGTTTGATGTTACAAGCCCTTATAACAAAAGAGGGTAGGTACATACAGGTGTGTAGAACAATAGTAGAATCCTGTTCAAATGATTGGTCACAATAACACTTCCTCAATATTGATTAGAACACAGTACTAAATTATATCACCCAACATTTGGCTATTCTCAAAATAAGTATTCTTAGATCTTTGTGATAAAACTAAGAGGTTGACATTTGTTAAAAATTTTTACGAGAACTACAGCATAATTTAAGTCAAAATTTTATGCCATTATTTTCGGGTCCTGTACAGAGGGGGCGAGCATGTGAAAATATAACCAAAGTCCTGTCCAGCTGATACTTTTGAGGAGTGAAAGGGAACCTCATGACCTAGTAAAATAAAATCTTTACCAAGAAGTTTGTTTCCATTTTCCTAACTTCCCTAATTTTAATTAAACTTTGTGAGATTTAGGGGATTTTTCCTTGATGTGAAGGATCAAATATTTATTCTGGCTTCAATACATCATTCAATGTACATGCTTGTCTAAAGGTATGAAGAGTGTCAGCACCCAAGTGAGCCTCAGCTCAGATCACCAACTTTGACCTAATTTAGGGTCCAAAACATTATACATGGGGAAGAGGAGAGCCAAAACTATGTTGTGTTGCATGAAGATTAAAGGATGGAACATATCAGATTTGTGTTTCTGTGTAAAATTTCCAATATCCACTTAGAAATGCACCTGCCCTTTCTATTGTCACTAACATGGTTTCCACTACACAACAATGTATCAGTAAACAGATACATGCTCCCTAGGAAAGAGTTTGGGTGGGAGAAAAGATATTCACACCTGATTGACCTTTTTTTATATTTTTTTTATTTTGAGGTCTCCTGAATGGTATCTTTCCATGACAAGAGAAGGGGCTCATTAGGGGCCTCTGATACATGTGAAATGAGAGTAACACAATGGTGGATGCCAACATAAAAGGGGCTCTGTTGGGGATTCTTTAATAAAGTAGATTTAAAACAAAAATCTTCTGATTTGATCATGTGTTTCAGAGGATATTATGGTGTAAGGTCTCAATTTGTTACCGTGATTATACCAGTCCATGACTGAATTAATTTAATTCACAAAAAATAAACTAGGGGATTTACAATGTACGTAAGTGGGCTACATTTAGAAGGTCAGCTATAGCTTGAGGGACTTGCCCTTGGAGGTAGGCCTACAGGCCTGTGTCCAAGTTTTGTGGGTGTTTGTAAACATTTTGTGCCTGTTATAACCAGAGCCACACAATTCTCAGCAATTCACTTTTCTGATAGTAGGCATGTTTTAGAGGTATATAAGAATAGGGAGAGGAACCCTTAGCCAAAAAATTCGGCTGTGAACTTTTAATATTGGTAGTATTGAAAATGCAAGAAAACACTTATGTGTCATTGGCAAAAGTCAAGTGAATTACATTCCCGAAGGCTTAGTGGTCTTCTGGACAATTTTTATCTCATTTATCGAAGTGGTTAGCAGCTGTTTCTTCGGGGGACGGGAAATCAAGACTCCTCATCTAGACCCAGTAAAGAGACGAGGGCCGCCCTGGCCGAAGTGGTTAGCTCCTCAGCATGGCACAATGACCCAGGAGCCTGTGACCAATGCGGTCACAGCTGACTGGCTTCCTCTTATGCCGTACGTGGGAAGGTTTGCCAGCAACCTGCGGATGGTCATGAGTTCCCGCGGGCTCTGCCCATTTTCCTCCCACCATAATACTGCTTGTCGTCGTAGAAGAGAAATATTCTTAAATAAAAAAAGCAGAGAAGTATTACATTAAGTTGGGTAAATGTACCTACACAAGTACAGGTGAAGCTGTCAATCATAGTTTCTGAGAAAATCTATGTCGTGACCCCTCAGTAGAGAGCCTCATCCCGTTTAGCTGTTTGCCCTTTTGATGCGGAGGGTAGAGAGCTGGGAAAAATGTTGTCGCATGTGGGTACCTGTCATCAGACTGCTTTGTTGTTCACCTGAGAATGTTGTCCCTCTCCTCAGCTCGTTAGGCTGGATATCCACAGGTATTTCCCTTTGATCTTTTGCATTAACGCACGTGTGCTTGCATGTTGATTGCTGCTACTAATGCCTGGTGATTGACAGTGGTGGTTAGGTCTTATTTCTACTCGTTTTTTTATCCCGTCTTTCTTGTATCATTTGGCTTTGATAGCTATCGAGGTTCTCATGGAATGCTGGACATAAGAATTTGTCATCTAGGAAAAAAAAAAGAAAAAAAAAACAGGTATTTTTTATTATATATATATATCAAGGCTCTTTTAAAAAACCTCTTATAGAAATAATTCTTAAAATACTAGATATGTTCGGCAGTCCATGTAATTTTCTTAAATTATATCACAGAACAAATTTCTCTGTTGATTGGTGGACATGTGTACATTTTATAAAAATGATACAGTATATTCTTTGTGACGTAAAAGTGATCTGTTAAGAGTTAAAAGAGCAAGTGATCATTTTCAAGTGTTTGTATTGTATGGTGTTTTTAACACACAATGATTAGAAAACAGTCAGGCAGAATTAACAGTTTGCTTTGACATTTCAAAAGGGTCATCTCTCCATCATGTTTTTCTTGTTTTGGAAAGATCACAGCTTTTTTGCCAAATTTTCCTAATTCCTCAACCACTCAGCATATAAATAAGCGTCTTTCAATGTGGTGATTTGTGTACCTTTTTGAAGTGATTTGGGAAACAAAATGACATGTTTTGGGTTGGCCAATTCCAGGGTTTCACAAAAAGTATGATAAATTTCATCAGTCTGCACAGACTTTCCGGCCGTACGTGAGAAGGTCTACCAGCAACCTGCGAATGGTGGTGGGTTTCCCCCGGGTTCTGCTCGGTTTCCTCCCAACATAATGCTGGTCACCGTCGTATAAGTGAAATATTCTTGAGTACGGCATAAAACACCACTCAAATAAATCAGTTTGCACAGAAGCATTCACTGGGAATATGCTTGCACTAAACACCTTGCAAACATGCGAAAAGATTGAAGATTTATAGTGATGTAAGAATTCCATGTTGAATGTAAATGTTAATGTACTTGTGAAGACTGTTAACCCTTTCTCTGCCAGGCCATCACAGTATTAATCACCATAGTAGGTTAAGTCTGATCGGTGCCTTGTAGTACTAGGGTAAAATTGTTGTATTAACACTGAAGTTGTTTGCTATGTGAAGGACTCTGCATTCACATGTACATGTAGCAGGTAGTATAATGATGTCTCACATTCTCTACAGCACAAGACCAGAAGATGAAAGCAGTGCTGACACTTTTACATGTACACATATGGGACTAATGCTTTCTGGCTCATTGTTTTTTTTTTTCCCCAGGCAGTTTGTTTGTGTTTTCATGAAGTTTTTTGCCTTTAATTTATCTTTTCATTATCAGACTGTTTGTTGTGGTTTTCCTATTTTTCTGTTCCTCGATCATCTTGTACACCTTGTACTTTCATCTGGTTTTGTTGCGACGAAAAGGGATCAGAGTCGTTTCTCTGTCATTTAATTTTTTATTTTTTATTTTTTGGTGTTATTCTCTGTACTTGAGAATATTTCACTTTCGTGTATACCATCAGTGATCAGGCTGTGGAGAAAAGTCCCCAGGGAGAGCAAAAGTAGAAACTGAGGAAATGTTTCCACCTCTACCTAGTATTTATTTATTTATTTTATTTGAGTGGTGTTTTACGCTGTACTCAAGAATATTTCACTTATACGACGGCGGCCAGCATTATGGTGGGAGGAAACCGGGCAGAGCCCGGGGGAGACCCACGACCATCCGCAGGTTGCTCGCAGACCTTCCCACTTACTGCCGGAGAGGAAGCCAGGATGAGCTGGACTTGAACTCACAGCGACCGCATTGGTGAGAGGCTTCTGGGCCATTACGCTGCGCTAGCGCGCTAACCGACTGAGCCACGGAGGCCCCCACCTCTACCTAGTACATTGCCATGCTATTATAGATAATACTTACTGGTAAACTTTGATAAACTTCTAAAAGTGAGGTTTTTTTTTTATTGGATGCTTCTGTGGCCAAAATTCTGTACCTTGGTTCATGAAAAACACATTTATTTACAGTATCTATGAGATATGGCCTTAAAAATTGTAATCAGCCCTATAGTAGCAAGCACTACTAAAGAACTATTCAATCAGTAATAGGATATTTCAGGGCTGTAGACGTTGGTGGATAGCTGGAAATGTTTTCCACATATTTTCTACTCGATATATATTTACACTCACACAAAGGGATTATTTTCAATAAGTTTTATAGATGGCAAAAGCTCTCCAGCTTTTTCTACAACAATTAAAATTCCTAATGTTGCTTTTACAGAGTACACTGTATTTACGTTTTGTGAATAGTGACTGTTTAACATACACAGGGTGGATGCCGCATTTTTTGAACATAGATATACTGTACATCTAATGTTACATTGTGTGTTTGCTGTACTTGTGTTGTTTTTGGATGCAGCTGTGAAGTTTTATTACTTATTTCTTTATAAGTGCCCTCAAATTCTTCTTGTCTTTTCATTTTGTAACATGACTGAAATGCTACACACCATTGTTAGTGTCAGACCTAGTGGTTCATTCATCTCTAACATGTCCACACCTTGTATCCACAGGTGTGTCTAGTATGTAACCTGTAGCATCTTCTACAGTTGTTCTCATTGCCGGAATTATGTGGTAAATGTCAACCCTGAAAACCGGTTTGCATACTAACCCTCTCGATTCCCAGGTGATGTTTATTTGACGAATGATACCTTGTTTCTGCGACTTTTCACTGGCCCTGTGGTTGAAGTCAGACACTAATTCCCCTGTCGAAAACTTAAGCGGAGGTGTTTTCGTGAACAGGTGTCGTTTTATTGCCCCACTCAGTGTTAGCGAGATTTACCTGTTTTCATTTCAACAGGTGTCATGTCACTAACGACTTTGCGTTTACCTGTACCTGTGGCATTGACATCTCGCACAGACAGATTGGTCTGCCAGACAGATTAATTTTTTTCCTTCAGTTTTTTTTTTTTTTCCTCTTTTTTTTTTTTTTTGTCTGGATTCCAGATTTATTACTGGCATGTCTTTCAGAAATCCAATTTACTTGTACCCCACCATGTTATATGACATGTAAATCAGTCCTCTATTGTACTCTGTATGCTTATGTAATGATAAAGGGTTGAAGTGTTTTGGACAAGTCTGTTAATTGTGATAGGGTGGTCAGGTGAGAATCTGGTACAAACTCAGTTTCGCCCAGCTTTTTCTTGTTAATACATCTGTCTAATAAGTTTGTTTGCTGGTTTATTAGAATGACATTTTACAATTTGGTTTTATGTAATTAACGTCTTTTTTGAAGAGAGCAATTACATAATGAGTGAGACTTGCAGTACACTGCTTTTATTTATTTTTTTTTTGTTTGAGATTAAAATGTGCGTGACAAGTTGACAAGTTATTCCCCCTTACCTAGCTTTCAGCTCACTGAAGTATTTCATATACGTTCATTGTTAATGGCAAATTCCTTTATTCAGCTTTTTCTTCTTTGAAGGATAGCAGTAATGGTGTGTCACAAGATAATATGAACCTTTAATGTTTTTTTTTTTTTTTTTTTGTCTTATGACAGGAAAAGAAAATAAGGAAGAGAAAAGAGAAAAACTAGAATAACTCGATTTTGAAAATTGTTTGTCTACGGGAATGTGAGTGTATATGACTCATAAAATGTAGCATATTTACATCAGTAGTTTACATTATACAGCGTTCTTATTTAAGTTAAATTTACATTTTACATAGATGTAAATAGATGTATATTATTTATATAAAGCTAGTATAATTAGACTAAAGCTAGTATAATTAGACTTTCAGATACATTGCTTATTAGTCAACGCTGAGTACTTTTTAGGTTTTTAATTTGTAATTTTTAGCTAGACTCTACCTTGTCATCCTTGTGCATCGATGTTGGCGTTCAGTAACAGGGAAAGCAGTGTTAAACAAAATGTTTGGGGTGGGATCTTAGAAAGTACGGCTGGTATTGAGATCAGGGTTTGAACACATAATGCTGGTCTCACTGATGACGTTTTTGGGCTTGCTGGTAATGTATTACTCGTTCATTGGGCAGCAACAAGGGTCAGTCCAGCTTGGACCCTCATTACAAATGGGCTGTAAAATGTACCCCATCAGTACTAAGGGAGAAGAGAAAAAAATGGGCTAAAATATTCGGAAAAAAAATGTAGCATGGATATCTAGCTCTGGTGACCAATTGCTTTGCTATTTGTGGCATGCCAAGCAGCATTAAGTCCATGAGAGCACGATTAGAGATACTGTTACTTGTCCGGAAGAATGTAGCAATCTGGGTTTTCTTAACGCAGTCGATAGCTTGTACTATATCACGCTGTTAGTGATTGTGTCGTTAATAATACTGGTGTGACACCTTCATGGGTTAGCTGTGACAACATTGACAAATCTGGCTAAAGTGGGAGGATTAAGATGTGGATAGCGGGTAGGGTAGCAATGCTGCGGCAGGATGCAATTCTTCCGGTGCAAGTCCTCATGCATCCCTGCACAGCAATGGATTGCTTTTGAAAGTGTGTGTGTGTGTGTGTTTTTTTTTTGTTGTGTTTTTTTGTCTGGGGGGAGGAGTAGAGGTGGGGTGGGATTATTGCCTATTTTGAGTCACATCCAGCACTCATCACCCATCAAAACTAATTCGTAAAATTCTGATTAAGGTAATAAAAAAAATTGTCTGAAAACAATACACTTGACCTCATCCATTAGGCTGAACTAGAGTCTAGAGAACCTTTTTACAAACCTTTGTTAACGGGCTGCTGTTTGGTCCACTTCGGGGTGCAGCAGAAGTGCCAAGCGGTTCCATTTCAGTTATTGGGGCTGGTAAATTGAACAAGCACTTGTTATGGTATTGGCAGGTTGTTGTTTTTTTTTAAATCCACCAATCAGTGTGAAGAAAACTATGGTCCATTTAATCCACTAAAAAATGGGACTTTTTCTTCTGCTACTGCCTGTTTGGTACTTTGCACTAATCGCTGTGTGCATGCCATACACTTGTCCGCACTGCTTTACGAAGCATGGTCGAGCTACAGCTGTGACATTAGTCATGCTGAATGATCACGCATGTTTTGGGGAAGCTTCCGAGGCGCTGTTCTTAGGTTGTTTTCTTAACTGTTACGTACTGTATAAACATATGCTAAATCGCTCAAAATTTCACCAAAGCTTTTTTAAAAGCAAATAAAATTGCATAAAATATATAACTTTGGCGCTGAAGCTTATTTTGCAGTAGGATATCACCTGAGCTTCCTTCCAAACAAAAACCAAAACACCTGTCTGTTAAAACGTCAGTAGCTAGCACTCCCCAGAAACCGGTGAAAAGAGCAAGTTTAAAATAAGTCATTGGCCATGGTCCAGTGGTTTGAGGCATTTGCGTTTCAGTTCCTGAAACACACCTCATGAGAGTTCAAAAGCAGCCATGGACTGAGGATGAACATTCCCGTGATCTCATTGCTGCCGCTACATGTATATGTGACAGTATTGACAAACTGTCTGGGTGGCAATGCTTGTGATGCCATCTTGTGTTTATTGAAGACCACTTGTTTTCCACCAGTACAGAGTGCATGAATATATCTGTTTGTCACGTTAGGAAAGTTTATCAGTAACTTCCCAAAGGCTGATGGTTTATGCCAGGCACTCCATTTTCCTCCAGTCATAAGCAGCAGCAGCACCACAACCAAAAGAGCGGGGAAAAAAAAAGCAAAGCATGGCATTAATGTATAGTGTTAAAATCTTAGTACAGGGAACGTTATGTTAAAATTGTGTAAAACCCTCTCAAAAGTCCATAATGGTTTTCTCTAGTATACCAAGTGCTAAGTATTTCATTCAAGTACCCTCTTTGAAACAATGAATCACTACATATCTGTTGAATATTTTATTGCTCTCTTCAGTCCAAGTATTAAAGGTATAAGTATGTATTTTTTGCTAGAAATTGCTTATGGAATTCGTCATAAAGCAAAAGTACACACTACTATTCAAATATATGTAGACTGTAGGTTATATATACATTTTGTGAAGAGGAGGAACATTGACCTGTGACCCCTGTTAGGTAGCTGACTGTTACGCATGTAAATGTGTTCCCATAGGAATTTCTGTTCAGCAAGGCTAAAGCAGTGTTAATAGAGGCAGCATGTTTTTGCTGCTGAATTCCAATCAGTCAGCTGTTAAATAAGTTGACCCAAGTTAAAGACCCGTTAAGAAGATATCAAATTCCAATATAATCTAAATAATTGTCCCACACTGGTGAATAACTGTTGTTGCATGAGAAGTGATATTAAAATTGACGTCTTATTTGATGTTGGAATTGAGGTTTTGGGCCAGAAGAGGGATGGAGATGATTTTTCCAGGAAGTTCAGTGATTATTGGAGGTTTTGGACTGTCCTCTAGCCATGCTTGTTGTGTGTCATCTTTTTAAGTTAATGGGTGCCAATTTGGTTGACCAATCTTTTGTCATGCTCATTACCTGCAGTGTGTCTGTTCATTTTAGTCATTGTGATCGATACCTAGAAGGAAAAAATCTAAACTGGGAAAACGATGAAATGAAGAGACGAAAAAAAAGAAAGAAATGAAAGACTATAGCAGAAGAAAATGATATTGCAGGCACAAAAAAAAGAAGATTGCGTCTTAGCTTACAGCCCGCAAATCCATGCAAGCCATTTCATTTGAGCTTTTATTAGTGTGAACCTGTGCAACTGTCATTATCCTTTTTTGTTAGATTTGTAGCAACAGTCGAAGATTGCAGTTCCGGCAGCATTTGAAGCAAGCTCCTTTTCATATTCCGGTACTTAGCCATGAAGTTGCGTCTCTCTATGTGGAAGACTGCTTTGTGGTGCACTCTCCTTGTCTGTGGGGATTGTCCAAGGAATTTATCGTTGTTTAATGAATTTGTGGAAAGTACTTAATGACAGAGAATAACCCAGTGCCATTCTGGAGATCTGGAGTGCATCATGTTCCAATAACCCCACCCCCCATGCCCCCACCCCCATTGCCCCCACCCCCAATTGCACAGCAGACATCAGTCAGCCTACATGAATTGTGATAAACAGGAATATTTCATTCGTTTTATTGTACATGTATATATAATCACAACTGTTATTTCTTTCAAATCCTCAGGCATATACATGTATGTTGTATGTAAATGTTTTTTTGACAGTTGGTTTAATTGGCAGATGTTGTTCTCAGAATATAAAGAAATGAAAACCATTTAGTAATTGTTTGAAAGTGAAAGCTGCTTATTAGTTGATGTTGTGCTAGGAATTTTTCAGAAGTTTTAAAGAACAAGACGGCACCTGGCTGAAGCATATTTCAATCAATAGCAGGATGCTCAAGCTTAGATTTATTTCCCTTTGTTTCAGATTTGAGCATGAATCTAGTTGTACAACAATCCTAATGTATCATGTAAAAATCCCCAGCACACTCCCCCTAGAGGCTGTCACCTGAACCAGGCAGTGCTTCTGCAGCTAGGTTATTTAAACAGGTTCGCTGGAGTTCCTTGTAAATGACATAGTAGGGTTACTGTATCAACAGTTCAAACAGTGGAAGAAATATTCTTCCAGTATGTCAAATATCCGAGAAAATTATATTTATCACTTGGGCCTTCATCGCGGAAGCCCACAACTTTTATACATCATAGGCTAAAGCTTAAATTATTTTACGGAAACTACCTTCGACTTTAGAGAGCTGGAGTAAACGTGACATTACCTTGTTCTGGATAATAGGGTCGCGCTGAAGCTGTGTCAAGACGAAGTTTCACTTTAACTAGTTCAAAAAATCTAAAAAAATATTTAATGCTTGTTTAAGACCCTTTGAATGGTAGTCTTTCAGTGGTCATAAACATTAGTCAGGTACTGTCTTTCACTTTAAGCGGAATTTCAAACTGTATGTATTTCTTTAAAGCATATTCTCATGTCTTCATTTGATTCGTGTATAATTTGATTTGGTGGTTTGTCAGCACAATGTTAATGAACTCTTCACTTTACAGACAAGGCTACCAGTTGTTATGGATGTAGGTAACTTGAAGATCTTGGAGTAAACCATCAACCATGGGCGAATTACTATCAACACCAAACAACATTTCTGTCCTATTTGTAGCCATAAATGTAAAAGTTTTAGTATATTTATTTATTTACTTGATGGGTGTTTAACGCCGTACTTAAGAGTATTTCACTTGTACAACGGTGGCCAGCATTATGGTGGGAGGAACCAGGCAGAGCCCCTGGGGGAAGCCCACGGCCATCCGCAGATTGCTGACAGACCTTTTAGTATAAAAGAATAGTTCAAACACAGAGAGAATGCATTTATCTTAAAATGTAAAAATGTAGGAATCTGTGACAACCAAGAGGATTTTATTGCAACACAGCACTCAGTGCCTCAGTGTGTGTATAAGGATTTAGCTTATATTCAGAGTTTTACGATGTGTTTACAATGTGTTTACGATGTGTTTACATCATTTCTCTGCATTTGTCACTCTGCTTGTAATATTATTTATTCCATTACTATACATGTAGTACGTTCTTCTGATCAGCCTATCCCTATTCGGACTGATACCATCATTCCACTGGCAGTTAATCAGGTTCGTAATCCTATGTTATATGATAATTTAACAGTTAACCCTTTGACCCTTCAGTTATCTGGTGATGTAGCTGAAGTGGTTAATCCTTCTACAAGTTGATCTGCGAATGGGTATACAGTAGTTTAATTATGGCTTTTCATAGTTAGCCTAAGAAACTAAATGTAAACTTTCATTTTTAGAGCAAAATAGAGTTCAGAAAATATTCCTTTTTGAGCTGTAACGTTCATTTTACTAGTGGATGTCATTCCTTTGAAACAAACCTCAAAACACTCAAATACAACTCTGCAACAAGTCAAAATGAGTGTGTGGGTAGGTCCGTTAGCAACCTGCGGATGGTCGTTGGTTTTTCCCTGGGCTTTGCCCGGTTTTCTGCCGCCATAATGCTGGTGGCTGTTAGTATTAGTGAAATAGTTCCTTGAGTGCGGCATAAAAATGCCAATCAAATAAATAAAATAAATCGAATAGATTATTAATTAAGTCAAATGCTGTATTTCAACCATATCAAGGCAGTCAAGTGCATTCAAAAGTAGAAGTTGAAATGTAGAATGTCATCTGGAGGAACATCCATTAACTCTGATTGCCATGGGACTGTTATAAACACTGGTACTGACATGAACGAATTATTCCTGTCAAAATGTAACCTAAATGACTATAAATTTCGTCCAAGACTAATTTGCCCTTTTTTCCTGATTCTGAGAGTTCTATTGAGTTTATTAGAAAGCTATTTTGAGGTTTGCTTGGAAGTTTGGAACATATGGAATGATATTCTACTGGAAATTAGTAATTTTTAGCACCAAAAATTATTTTTTTGTGTGATATTTATTTGCCTCTGAAAGTGTACTTTTGTGGGCGAAATTTTAGGTCATTTAGGGGTAATTCCATCTAACCGCCATTGGTCATCTTTAAACATTTATACTCGCTTACTCGTGTACGATACAAGCATCAGGCTCACCACACTGTTGAATATTTCTATAACCACTTTCACACAGTGTGGAGAATGCTCGCATTATCACATGTTAATGACCTCTGCAATGCATTTGTGTAATTTACCATTAACCAGATTAATGGTTATCTTCGTGATTTATTGCTACTGGGAGTCAGAGGGGCAGCGAGGGTTTGAATGTTTGTGGCGGCTGCGTCGAATGGGGAAGTGAAATCAAGGAGGAGAACTTTAGAACTGGTACTCTCTGTAGCGTGCCGGATCAGTTAATTGATGCAGTCTAGTGAAAACATTGACATGCAACTGACATAGTTTTGGCTATGTTTTGGAATGTTGCCATCAATTACTGGCATTTGTGGCATGGCTGTTTTGATTTTTGGTGGTACATGACATGTATTGTTTTATGGTTGGTATGTGCATTGTTTAGCTAGCTCTCCCTTCTATAGCATGCTGATACACGTAATTGCATTAATTTTCTTTGTCGTCTTCCTCTGAAGTTTCCTCATTTCATCTCTTTCCACTCTCTTTTCCCTCTTTCCTCCATGTTTTCCCTCTTTCTTTCTGCTTCTCCTCTTTCCTCCCTGTTTTCCCTATTTCCTCCCAGTCGTACTTTTGTGTTTCCCTCATGACATTTTTAGTTATATATGTACCATTCTTTCCTTCCTGTTTTCCCTCTTTCTTCCCTGCTCCCCCCTCCTGGTTTTCCCTATTTCCTCCCTATTTTCCCTATTTCCTCCCTGTTTTCCCAGTCTTACTTTTGTGGTTCCCTCACGACATTTTTAGTTATATTTGTACTATTTTTTCGTCGCTGTTTTCCCTCTTTCCTTCTTGTTTCCCTTCTTTCCTCCCAGTTATATTAATACCATTCTTTCCTCCCATATATATATATACATACATATACGTTTGCATACAAGTACGATATGAATTTTTAGTTGATTAGCTTTGCTGTTGTCACATGAACACTCCATTATTAGCAGTAAATCTCTGTACAGAATCACTTACATGCATTAATCGAGTACGTTCCATGTACATACCTGTATGGTATGGTTTGAAGTTTTTGTCGCTTGTTTACCATGCTCTGGTCAAATGCCCTGCATTAACAAGAAATCTTTGCTCTGAATCATATACATAAATTGATTTTTTTTTTTCTTTTTTGATTGGTGTTTTACGCCGTACTCAAGAATATTTCACTTATATGACGGCGGCCAGCATTATGGTGGGTGGAAACCGGGCACGGGCCCGGGGGGAAACCCACAACCATCCACAGGTTGCTGGCAGACCTTCCCACGTATGGCCGGAGAGGAAGCCAGCATGAGCTGGTCTTGAACTCACAGCGACCGCATTGGTGAGAGGCTTCTGGGTCACTATGCTACACTAGCGCGCTAACCGACTGAGCCACGGAGGCCCCTACATAAATTGAGTACAAAGCCTTTACATTTAAAATGTTTCAGATTTTTTTTATTCATTATGATATTGTTTCTCCTCTCACAAAAGTATATCTCTTGAAGAGAATCCCACATGTATGTCTAAGGGTAGTTGTGTCCGTCAGTCTCTCTGCAATCTATTACCCCTACTGGCAAAATCTTGTGGTTTGCAAGATTCCTGCAAAAGTTGCATACTGTGTGTTGTACTAGTTTTCATTTTGTTACAGTCTGGTTACCGATCATCTTCTAACTTAATTCACCTGCTCAGACTCTTCGTTATTATGTGCTGCCATTTGGTAGTACCACTAACTCCAAGTCACCTGTGTTCAAGTTGAACTGAGAAAAAGTGTGCTGTTTTAAAACCTTTCCAGTTTTTGGAAATTTAAAGATAGGAATATGTTGTTCATTAGATGGACTAACCATGTGAACAAAAAAAGAAACTTAATATTCCTTCTACAGTTACATTATAATGGCTAAAAACAGCAGACGTGTCCCAAAAAATAGAAGAATTATTAGCTTGACTTTTAAAATCATCTGACTGTTGTGAGATTCCTGAAGATGTTCCAATAATGCTTACTCTGCAGAAATCCCAGTAATGCTTACTCTGCAGAAATCCCAATAATGCTTACTCTGCAGAAATCCCAATAATGCTTACTCTGCAGAAGCTTAAGTACAGTAACTCTCCAGAAGTTCCAATACTGCTTACTGTTCAGAAGTTTTAATTCTGCTTACTCTGCAGAAGCCTCAATACTGCTTACTCTGTAGAAGTGCCAATACTGTTTACTCTGTAGAAGTGTCAATACTGCTTACTCTCCAGAAGCTCCAGTATTGCTTAGTCTGCAGAGGACTCAATATTGCTTACTCTTCAGAAACCTCAATACTGCTTATTCTACAGAAGTTGCAATACTGCTTACTCTCCAGAAGCCTCAATACTACTTACTCTGCAGAAGTGCGAATACTGCTTACTCTCCAGAAGCCTCAATACTGCTTACTCTGTAGAAATGCCCATACTGCTTACTCTGCAGAAGCCTCAATACTGCTTACTCTACAGAAGTGCCAATACTGCTTACTCTGCAGAAGTGCGAATACTGCTTAACGTAGACTGATAAAATTGTACTGTTTGTGAAGCCCTGAAATTGGCCAATCCAACCAATGTTGTGGTACTTTGGTATCCAAAATCAAAGTAAACACATGCATAAATTCACTAAAAATTGCTCTTTTTACATGCAAAAAGGTTGAGGAATTAGGGTAAATGATAAAAATGGTAACTACAAATGACCTGTCTACAAATGATTAAACATGCGCTATCATAAACATTCACCAAAAGCTGTAGCTCAAACCTGTATATTGCGGATAATCATGCCATGATAAACCCACAAGGGAGAGAACTGAGGTGATGATTTATTCATACATCTATAAGCTAGGCAGGTAAACATTGCCAAGGGAGACAAGTTTATAATACTGGTGATACAGCAGTATAATAAATCAACTCAGAAAATTAAAACTGAATTCATTTATTATTTCACTTTATATGAATATTTGATATTTTTTGATGTGCTCAAAATTGTCTCTCAAATCTCACGGGTACATGTGGTGCCTATCAAAGGGTGGCGTTTTCCCCCACCTATGACAATGTACTTTTCCATGCACCTTAATTGTTGATCAGCATGATATACACATGCCTTTCAAAGCA
Organism: Liolophura sinensis; assembly: GCF_032854445.1. Classification (NCBI taxonomy): domain Eukaryota; kingdom Metazoa; phylum Mollusca; class Polyplacophora; order Chitonida; family Chitonidae; genus Liolophura; species Liolophura sinensis. The sequence continues at coordinate 20,551,426 of NC_088298.1, read as the reverse complement.
CGGTGGTTCCCAGCTGATGGTTATCTGTCAGGTGAAATATGTTGTTGTATACTATAAATGAAACACCACCGTTTCATTTTTCTTTGTATGTTGTATTTTCCTCATGACATTTTTTGTTATATTTATACCATTCTGTCTTCCCTGTTTCCCCTCTTTCCTCTGTGTTTCTCTCCCTCTTTTCCCTACTTCCTCCCTGTTTTTTACCAGCCCCGATAGCACAGTTGGTAGAGCGTCCACTTTGAGAGCAGTAGTTCCAGGGTCAATCCTGGTTTGAGTCACACCTTGGACTTTAAGTTGTAACTTCCTCACTTGTTGTTCAGCATTAAGGGGATAGTGCAGTGACTGGTTGACCCGTGTCAGTATAATGGATCGGGCAGTGCGGCTTACTTGCCTTCAGTAGGTCGTCTCAGTGAAGCAGCACTAGATAAAAGAGCAGAGGAAATCCGTCCTGCAACAAGGAGGCATATTACATGCACTCTAAGGATTCCTTTGTTGTCATCTGACTGAAAAACTAAGTACTACATTATCCCCAAGCACTCACTCACTCACTCACTCCTCTCTGTTTTCCCTATTTCCTCCCATTTTCCCAGTCTCACTTTTGTGTTTCCCTCATGACATTTTTAGTTATTTTTTTACCATTCCCCACAGTGTCTTTTACCACCACAATGATTTACAACTTGGGACCTCCGTGGCTCAGTCGGTTAGGGCGCTAGCGCAGCGTAATGACCCAAGAGTCTCTCACCAATGCGGTCACTGTGAGTTCAAGGCCAGCTCATGCTGGCTTCCTCTCCGGCCGTAAGTGGGAAGGTCTACTAGCAACCTGCAGATGGTCGTGGGTTTCCCCCGGGCTCTGCCCGGTTTCCTCCCACCATAATGCTGCAATCTTTATGCATATGATAAAACAGTTATATTTGTGATAGCATAATAATTTTGGCCTTTCTTGTTGATTTAATGACAAGATCTTAGCACTGTAAAATTAGAGGATAATATCTGTGTATGGCAGTGTCAATCATTCTACTTTTTAGGGTTTAAAGGGTAGTATTTGAATGTATCACCTGACTAGAACATAATGCAGTTTTGCAAACTGCTCAATCAGGCAAGTTATGGGTATTCTGGTATTCATTATGAATACCTTGTTCAGTCCTGTAATGACTCGATTACTTGTGTGTCTATTGAATACTTTGTTTTCTTGAGTCCATTGCTCCCCTAGTGCTGCTTCGACTGAGGTATGATGCCGCAGACACCAGATATGGCACCCTAAGTGAGGCAGCAACAAGTACTAAGACTTTGACCCTTTGAAATTGCACAAATTATTACAGTTTAGCTATCCATCACAATTAGATGTCAAATGAGGTCATATGTTCATAAGACCTCATTGAAAGACTTGATGCAATCAAAGCATGACTGAGATTCCTTGTTTAATTGTTATTTGACCTTGAACTCATTCATGGACTACAAATTTGAACTTTGATATGGAATTCATGCTTGGAATATCAACTGTCTGCCAGGCATCATTGAAAACTGCTGACCGCTTCTCTCTTATGTATTACCGGCTTTATTTCCTATTTGTATAATCTCTTACATGCCTTTGTCTTTGGGAGCTATTGTTAAGCTTTTTTTTTTTTAAATGGATCTTGCTATTATTGACTTGGAATGGCCTTTACAGACTACGCATGGTATACGAATGTCGTACATGAGGCTTATATTTGTGAACTCTAACACGTAAGTTAAGTCTGGTCGAGTCGTTAGCCTTGGACAACCAAAATAAACATGCATTTAAACAGTTAGCCAATACACTATAAGTCACTGCGACGTTGATTGTAAATTCTTGTCCTCTTTAGTCTAACTAAATGTAGCTGTACTGTTGGCTCTGTTCTCCAGACGGTGGAAATTTATGTCTAAGCTGGCCAATTTGCTTGTATCAATGTCATGCGTCTTAACCGTAAATCATCGTTTGACTATAACGAAGTAGTATAAGAACAGAGACCGATACTGTAGGTAAAAACAGAAAGTCCCTTATTTGTCTGACTATGACGAAAGCAAATTAAAGCTCTCTAACCGGCGATAGTCTGCAGCCTTTGCCAAACAGTCAAGGTTGAGGCTGATTGGCTTTCATTCGACAGAGCAAAAAACAACCCACCAATCAGTTGTTGTTAGATTATCCAATCAAGACCAGTTCACCATAGTTGATTTATGGGAATTAAAACACTAGTTTATCAATCTATAATCAATTTCTCCTTTATTGAGCATTGGGCGTGACAGTTAACTAGTACCTGATAAACAGGAACTGTAATTTTAGTCACTCGCAATCTATCAGTCATTGAATGTTGATATTTTCAGGATTCGTTGGAGCGTAAAGTCCGCGAGCTTCAGCATCGTCTGGATGAGGAGAAACAGGCATCCAGGCGCGAGAAACTTTCGTTAGCTCGTCTCCAGCGAGAGATGGCTCGCCAGAAGAGTGAGCTCCCCTTGGTAAGTACAATTTTTTTTTTTTTTATTTCTTTTTCAACACATTTTCCAGGTGATTGTCCCTGTTCATTGCTCAAAGTCCTCTTGTCAGCCATGACAATCTTTTAATTTCCTGAAATGTTCATGCACTGTGATGGGAAATTAGTCTTGTCTGTCTGATGTTGATGTATTGTAGATAAAGTCATCCCACAATTTGACGATTTCTGTGATTTAACAAAACAAAATGAGATACCCTAATTCGTCGACCTTTTCAACCGCCTCTGCAAGCAACATTTTAAAACATTCTGAGAGAACTATGAGGTGTAGAAAAATAATTTGCACAGTTTCATGAAGCGTGCATCTTTCATGACACAGCCAATGATTTGTAGCATCATTTTCATAGTAATTGGATGCATAAATTCCACTGAAAAAAAAAGTCTTGTAGTGGTTGGAAAGGTTGAAGATTTACAGTACCTTTCATGGTCTTGAATTGTGGCCCAAACTTTTATTGATAATTAACCCATCTAAGGGAAGATTACGCTTGAGCACTGGACTACTTTCCATCACAATTGTCTGCCACTGTTGAAAAATCAAAATCAACATGATGAGAACTATGAAAGGTACTGGAACAATGGGCTGTTCTTGTTTACATTGATAGTATTTCTTTTGTTTTCAAACGGTAGTCATGTGTTTTACCAGGTCATTTAATAACAAATGAGTGGGTTTAAATGTGATCATGAATCAGCAAATGCTTCCTGTAAATTGATCATGTTATCTCATCCTAATGGACTGTACTTCGTTAAGGTTTTCCTGGAAATGTTGTTATTCCCTCATTGTGTTCTTAAACTGTAATGATAAATAGGGTTCCTAAGTTTTTCTGCCAGCATATATATCTGTTGCACATCCTTTGACTGTGTTTGAACCCATTGTAAAATTTCAGGATTTACTTTGCCCTTTTCCTTTGTGAAATGTGAAGAAATATCCATTATCTAACATATCTGGAAAAAAGATGAAAATATCCATTTTTATTTCTGTGCATAAGCTGGCAGTTCGGATGTCTTTAACATTGTCTAACAATTGTGTGATCAAAATTCCCTGTGTAAGTAGTTACACTTTGAAGACATGGCCATAATTTCATGTCAGTATCTGGCATGTTAATTCATTTGTCAGCATCCATATAGAACAGGGTCACCATGGCCATTTTGGGTCATTATATGCTTCACCAACAGCCTCAGAGAGGGCTGAATAGCAGCGGTATCAAGGAGCAGTATTAGGCCATTGTTGTGCGGACAATGGAAGAAATTTTGTTGCCGACAGAGCGCTCCAGGTTTCGTACAGCTGTGGCATATAGATTAGCCCTGCATGCTGTTCACATGTGGAATGTTGTATACTGTTGTCATGAATGCTGATTAAATGGATGAAGGATTGATAAAGGATTCTGTTTCTTAACTTTAATGTTAACAAAACTGGAAACATTTTTCCTCTGTGTATCGTGGTGAATTTCAAGTAACTTATTTGGTACTATTCGGATTGTTAATTTTTATTCCACCCCACCATCCACCTCAACAGCCCCAAATATAAATAACTGATATTCTGTCTGAAGTAATATTTTTGTTCCAGTGATTTGGAGGGGTTTTTAAGTTACATGTTTTAATTGGCCCAAGTTTTTTTGACATTGCACGTGGACATAATGGTGGTGCTATAGTCTAAGTCAGTTATCAAATACATGTGTATCTCATTTTTAGGAAAACCAACATCGACATCATGAAACTGCTCCCTCTGTCTTCGTTAAAATCGCTAAGAGTCTGTGATTTTGACACGTCATATTGAATTCCTGGCTACTGCAGCCTGCTTTGTCATCCCTCCCCTTTCCCTGTTTCTCCCTGCTACCATTCAGGAATCTTGCCCTCCTCTTTGCCTCTTTACATGGCAGAGGCACTGACCAAACTCTATGTCTACCCTCTTTTGGACCTGATGTTATTCTTATATGACAGTGTGATAGACACAGCATGAATGGGACCCAAATTGGACCTGTCAGTTGAGGAGCTTTGCATTAGCTGACGCTGTTAATTACCTCCATTGTCCGTCAAAAGTGATGGCTGTTGAAATAACATCGACGATCCTGAATGCCAGCGGCTCCAGAACCAATACTCATTTAACAAAATACACAAAGATTCCACTGACCTACAAAGGGAGGCTACCATGCTTTCTTGGGCGATGTTTTTGCGCTTCTACCAATTTGTACCGTTGGCTCAGTAGGTCATGATTCTCATAGACACTGCGTCGCTTCGGGAGATGGATGTTTGAGCTCGACTAATGAGGCTTGTTACTGTCATATTTTGGTGTTTTGGAACAAGACTCTAATCAAGAGTTTTCTTTCTGAAGTACCGCTTCAAAATGTTTTTGCCCACTAGTACCTTGATTGGGTGCTATACTCTAGTCATAGACGATGGCAATCCCCAGGAATATCAAGCGTGGGACCGAATAACAAGATCTCTTACATTAGATACCTGGTACACTGGTGTAGAATTTGGCCTTTGGAGACTATGTGTGTATCTTTATAAAGTCCTGTATGATAATATTGCTGCTGGCTTGGTTGTTGGTTATGTATGAAGTTATTTATTTATTTATTTATTTGATTGGTGTTTTACGCCGTACTCAAGAATATTTCACTTATACGACGGCAGCCAACATTATGGTGGGTGGAAACTGGGCACAGCACGGGGGAAACCCAGGACCATCCGCAGGTTGCTGGAAGACCTTCCCACTTACGGCCGGAGATGTTTAAAGTTACATGTATGACTCTTGGTGTAGGCACTGGAATAAGTGTGATTTTTAAAATATGACAATTGGGGTTTAAAATGAGACCAGTGTGATACATGTATACTGTTGCTACCCTGATTCCACAATTTTCACTGCAGTTTATGCATCTTTTCAAGTTTATATTGTACATGTAGCTAATCTAACAGAATAATGCCCTCAGAATGCGCTTGCAGACATGTGAAAAGTTTGAAGAATTGTAGTAGGTTTGTACCATGTGTAAAGTGTAAGGCTTGTGTAGTTAAATATACCGGTGTGAGTATGCATTGTGTAAAATGTAACAAACAGAGACATCTATATGTACCCATGTGCTTCGAGTGTGTTCTAAATATTACACATGTAAAAATTGGACTACCTAATTTGCATAAGCAAGTGGCAAATACATGAGATTTAATGCATATTTTTGAAGACATTTTCGGTTACAACAGGAAACATCTAACCAATGTTTGCCAGAATTTGAACTTAAATTTTTGTTCATTTTGATTGGTGTTTTACACCGTACTCAAGAATATTTCACTTGTACAGCGATGGAACCCAAGGGAAACCCACAACCATCCAGATGTTGCTGGCAGACCTTCCCATGTACGGCTGGAGAGGAAGCCAGCATGAGCTGAACTTGAACTGATAGCAACCACATGAATTTTAATGACCGTAAACTTTTAAGTATTATAGTAAATTTTATGGTAAAAAGTTTTTTTTATGATAAAACTGTATGACAGAATATTATAAAGCTGTGTAAGAAAGCAAATCCTACAAAGGGTAGAATTTTTGTATTAAATCGTGTGTTATGTTGAAGATAAAAAGGAATACTGTTAATTTTGAGTTTGGGTCATTCCTTTCCAATTTGACTTTCTTTAAATGCATCCATTACGCGATAACTGCACACTTTCTTTTGCCAACCCAGAGAATCCTTATGCTTGACAATAATCCCCTGGCATGTGTTATTTTCATATGTCTTTATTTGGTAAGCATGCTGGTGCCTGGTTGGCCTAATTAGCGAGTGTTAGAAGAGTTACCTCCTCATTAAGGCCGTAATCTTTCGTTATTTTGGCGATCTGCCAATGGGTCTTTCTCATACTCTTTTAGAAAAGGAATAATCTACGATCGCAATTATAAGCTGTAAAATCTGATACAGTCTTCACGTAGCCTAGAGGCAGCACTTTTCCAAGGACTTTCAGAATGATTGGGACACCTCTGAGGTCAAAGGTCAGGGCGGTTTCCCGCCAGGCCGGAGCCCAATCATGCCATATCGCGTCTTTAAGACAGAGATGCGGTCAGATTACATCGGGTGATTCGGACAGCGTGTCCCGAAAGGCGGACGTATTGGACCCGGGCAGTCCAGCGTTGTGACAGACTTGTGGTCAAGGGGTGAAGGTATATGCCTGTCAGAATAGTGTGTTTGTGTCTTTGTTAGGATCAGGGGTGATGGATGGAGAGCTTTTCCTTAGAGCGCTGTAGTCATAAATCCAGTTATCAGTTGATGAATTGGCCATTTCTGGTATTGAATTTATGTACATATAGATACAAATGATAGTGTACAGTTTGCTCCATTTTCAACCACCACAGTGATTTTAGTCTGAAAATAGTTTTGAAGTAGCAAGCTTGAATATTCATACAGCTTTGTTTGGGTTCTCTTTTTCACCAAGCTCATAATGATTTTCAAGAATTAATGATGCCGGGTGTATCCATTAAAGTGACAACCTGCGAATGGTTGTGGGTTTTCCTTAAGCTCTGTCTGGTTTTGTCTCACCATAATGCTGGCCTCTGTCTTATATGTCAAATATTCTTGAATAAGGTGTAAAACACAAGTCAGTCAATCAATCAATCAAATCTGATTGCAGTGTGACCTGGGGAATCCATAGATCCCCTGTCTAAGGAAGGTTTTGATCTCACACCTCATGTGTCCCAGAGTTACAAAGGCAAGCCCCTATAACCACTAGACTGCTAGACAGAATTAATGTTAACCACTGTAAGAAGCATGTCTCCTGTCTCTGAAAGATCTAGATCTTCATGTTAGTCATGCAAACATCAAACGTGATGAAAATACAAAACCTTTAAATGAATTTGTGGCAATTTTGATGCACTAGATACACCTGAGAAAAAAAAGTAATAATTATATATTGTAGACTTGTTTGAATGACATCAAGGTATGACATATACATGTATGCTGGGAGGTCTGTGTTATGGATTTACTGGGCTGGGAGAAAGGTATAGTATTATGCATGTATTGTGAACACAAGGGGAGAGAGATAAAAAACAATATGTGCTGTAATTCGTTGATTGATTTCTAATTATGTTAATGACTGATTGGTAATCTTATTAATTAATTTTTTTAATTACTGTGTGGGTTAATTGATATGGGTGTGGATGAATCATTGCACAGTAGTACATGGGTATAGATAAAAATAGTGCTTACTAACAAGATCAATAAATAAAGAAAAAAAAATAAAATCTTGCACAGATGAAAAAAGTTGGCATGCATCATTAAAGCATCTTTGTTTGAAGATTTAAGACTTTTCATTTTTTTTTGTCTGCCTTTTTTCCTGTGTTAATTTGCAAGGGTCAGATGCAGGCAGTTTTATTCATGTTCTTCAATCTTTTCACTCGCCACAATATGGCTGCAAAATTGCCCATGTGGCGTTAAACCATAATCATTCATTCATTCAAACTTTTCACTTGTTTGCAAGCTGTCTGTTCAAGTATATTCTAAAGGCATTATTCTGTGTAGGTTGATAAAATTATACTTCTTGTGAAGCCCAGACACTGGCCAATTCAGCCAATCCAAATCAAATTATAAATGTGCATAAATTGTACAGAAAATGGACCTGAAAGTATTGGTAATATGAACACATTCACAGTTTAATAAAATGATGAGAAAATAATTATTTAAACTGATTCATCATGAAGAGGCTCCACAGGTTTGTTGTAAATTAAGAGATCGGCAAGACATTGAAAAAAGTTTCTCCAAACGTCACATTTTATAACTTCTCTGCATTACCAATGAGACTAATAATAATAACTTATGAATGTTATGAGTTTTAATTATAAAAGTGTGACGGGAATAAAATTGATTCTGATACAGTCGCCTACACAATGATCACAGCATATGTTTGGAAATAGAATGGACAAATACGCATATTACCTTTGATATTATATCGTTGATTTGTTACAGGTGGCTCATTACTAATTTGATTATTAACTAAATTAGTTTTGTTAATTATGAACATAATGTTGATTATGTTAACTATGCTTAATTATAGTAATTAAGCAAAATGGGATTGAGATTTTGTGATTGTTTTTTTTTTTATGTTCCTATACCTGTTCTTTTTGTGGACAGTCTTTAAACTCAACGTTTAAATATAACATGCACAATCAAATACAGGAATATGCAACAATACAAATTCTAGTTTGCATAAATACTGACATATTTAAAAATGCATGCAAAGCTCAGCAAACTTTGTTTGATCTTTGTTAAGGAACTTCGTAAAGTGATTCAGTGGAGTTGGTTAAATTATTGTTAATGGGTTTTCTTTAATCATTATTAATGGAATGCATTCAATCACCTAATGGAGTTTCTTGGATCATTGTTTCTTGAATGAATTCAATCACCTAATGGACTTTCTTGGATCATTGTTACTTGAATGAATTCAATCACCTAATGGACTTTCTTGGATCACTGTTACTTGAATGAATTCAGTCACCTAATGGACTTTCTTGGATCATTGTTAATGGATTGCATTCAGTCACCTAATGGAGTTTCTTGGATCATTGTTACTTGAATGAATTCAATCACCTAATGGACTTTCTTGGATCATTGTTAATGGAATGCATTCAATCACCTAGTGGAGTTTCTTGGATCACTGTTACTTGAATGAATTCAGTCACCTAATGGACTTTCTTGGATCATTGTTAATGGAATGCATTCAGTCACCTAATGGAGTTTCTTGGATCACTGTTACTTGAATGAATTCAATCACCTAATGGACTTTCTTGAATCATTGTTAATGGAATGCATTCAGTCACCAAATGAATTTCTTGGATCACTGTTACTTGAATGAATTCAATCACCTAATGGACTTTCTTGAATCATTGTTAATGGAATGCATTCAGTCACCTAATGGAGTTTCTTGGATCACTGTTACTTGAATGAATTCAATCACCTAATGGACTTTCTTGGATCATTGTTAATGGAATGCATTCAATCACCTAATGGAGTTTCTTGGATCACTGTTACTTGAATGAATTCAATCACCTAATGGATCTTCTTGAATCATTGTTTATGGAATGCATTTATTCACCTAATGGGCTTTTTTTGATCATTGTTAATGGACATTATTGTTAATAGTTTTTTTCTTCAAGAACTGAAATATATGTGGTGTTATCTGTTTTTGCTGAGAAGTTAAATTTACTACCCTGTTGCACATAAAACTTTAAGGTGGTCATACAGGGGTAGGTCTGCCAGTTGATTGTTGTGGGTTTTTCCTCACCATATTGCTACCTGAAGTTTTAAATGTGAAATTTTCTTGACTACGGCATAAAACACCAATGAAATAAATAAACAAATAAATAAATACTATAACTGAACAGTGAACCCTTTCTTTTAAGGCTACTTGAGCCACCTAATCGTATCAAGTAAATGTGTGTATAAGTACATCAGTTTTGAACATATGGAAGAAAAAAAAAGCTACATTTCACAACATACCCTGATTCCTCAATCTTTTTGCATATGAAAGAGCAACTTCAGTGCGGTTTATGCACATTTATGATTAGAGTTTTGGAGACAAACTATATTGGTTGTATTTGCCAATTTCAGGGCTTTGTAAAAAGTATAATTTTATCAGTCTACACAGAATAATGCCTTCAGAATAAGCTTGAATAAACACCATGGAAACATGTGAAAAGGTTGACGAATTACAGTAGCAATTAATAGCTGTGAGGTCCTGCGGTAAGTCTTTAGACCTCTTGTTAATTGTATGGTCCATTTTGACGGATAAAATGTCACAAGCTGTCAACTCTGCAACTACAAAACATCTCCGATCAACCACAAATGGTAATCCCCAAGTGCCATTCCCCTCCTCGAAGTATGTGAAAACAAAGCCTTTCATACAATGGTCCAAAACTGTGGAACTCATTAGAAAGGGACTTTAAAGAGTCAAAATCTCCAAAAGCCTTCTGATGTTCTTGTAACAGTTCTTGTAACTGACAGAGTAAATGTTCATCATTTGTCACCCTCAGAAAATAAACTTATATACATATACATATATATTTATGTAAAAGTTTGATTGACTAACAGCCTGGTTGCAAGTAAAAAAAGAAAAAAACAGAAAACAAACAGAACAGGTCACCGAGTGAAGGTGGTTAACAATTGATCACCAAAAGACACGGGTATCATATCTCTGTGTTTTTCAGTATGAAAAGTGTCGCTGCACATTATACTCTATCTAAGGCTGCTTCACAACAATGCCATCTGGTTTCAACTTGATTAAAACTGATTGGGGTTTATGATGGTGGGGGTGCTTGGGGACACAGTGCTCAGGAAAATAATCCCCGCCAGGAACAGATATTTTACGACCTGTGGTAAAAACCTGTGGGCTCTGGCGTCCATCACCGTTATAGACTCAGCATCCCCCAAATCAGCAACCATCATCATTTCAATTGCCCGATATGGAAATATAAACCAGAATTCTTTTTATCTAATATAACAGGCCAGAAATTATTATCGGCGGGCACTCGTTCGTGATTTAATTTTAGACTGGCAACAAAAGTGCGTTTATGTTTGCATCGTTGTACGCTTCCAGGCACAGTGGCTGCGCATGGCTCGCCCCGGGGAGGGGAGATGTTATTTATGGCATGTTTAGCGGCAGTGTGCTGTGTGATGCATCAGTTGCAACATGTCGACTTAACATCAGGCGTGATGAGGATTTAAGAGGAATTTCTCTTGATTTTTCATTTGTTATATTTAATCCTCTCGAAAACAACTAACGGCAGCACTCTGTTAAATGAGATATTGTTTGCGCACATTTCACAAGAATCCCTTTTTTTTTTTTTTACACCTGCCTCTAAAGAAAACAGAATTTTTTTCAAAGGGGCTGTGTTAAAAGAGTTCAGATTTTGAAGCACAAGTAGTTGTTTTTTCTAGTTGAAGGTAATTAAGGTACAATAAGTCTTGTCCTTCAAGCTGTGGGTTCAAATCCAAGTCTGGCTAGCATTTGAACCTTTTTTTTTTTCATTTCTTCTGGACAAGTCAGTCAGTCTGTCATTTCATTAGCTAACTTTCACTACAATGTGCAATTTCATATTCTGGAGTTAGGCAGGAATTAATGGCTGTGAGTATCCTGCGGATGGTCATGGCTTAGAGCCTGGTTTCCTCCTAACATATATGCTATGCTGGCTGTCATCGTATATATGTGAAATATTGATGAACTTCTGAGCATGCTATTTAACATTGGAATATCTTCTTTTTGTACATAGATAGACATTAAAACATCACAGGAATTACCTCCAAACTAAGATTTATATATTTATTTGATTAATGTTTTATGATGGGAGGAAACTATAAAGAGCCCCGCTTAAACCCATGACCATCTGCAGTTTGCTGGCAAAACGTACAGCCGGAGAGGAAACCAGCATGAGCTTGACTTAAACTCACAAAGTGCGCATTGGTGAGAAGCTCCTGGGTCATTGCCCCGCGCTGGTGGGCTAACCGCCTCAGCGATGAGGGCCCCCCTCCAAATTAAGATAAAAACACACAGTCACCACATCATTAGTATATAACATTTGTAAAATATATAGAACATTACACATTATAGTTAAAAAAAAACGGCAAACAATTCAAGCACGTGACTGCAAGCGCTTTATTCAACAACCTCCCCCTCTCCCCCCAAAAAATGGTTTGAAATATAGATATTAAGGTTTTTTTTTCTCTGACATTTACTTATTTGTTGTTGATTCTTTCACTAATTATAAGGTAACTGCATTCAAACAAATGTACAGACACATTTTTATGATATTTTTCCCTAAAGTTTATAGTTGCTGTGTCTGCATGGAAGCTGCAGAGATTCAGAAATGTCACAAAGTGGTCAATTTTTACTTGCGATATGGATGATTTTTTTTTTCAACCATCAACATTGAATTTAGTTTACTTAGCTGCTATGGAAACAGGGTCTTGAGATCAAAATTTGTCAAGGTGTTTTCCCTTTTTTTCTTTTGTTCGCATAGAATTTTTATGATTTGCACAATGTGTGTGGGAAGAATCTGTATTACAGTTTACCTTTTTTATCTTTCTACATTTCCATATTTAATGTGATTTCTCTAAAAGATATTTATTCTTTAAGTAACCAAGGCAACGGAGTCACTCAATCATTGTGAATTTCATTTGAGTTTTATGCCTCCACACTTTTTAAAGCCAAAACAAAAATCAATATTTTTCTTTATTGTATGTGTATAATTTCATCGAAAACCGTGAATTCATTAAAAAGCTTTCTGCTATCGCTGTCATTTGGCGAGGAATCTGCTCAGCCATATGGCTTGTTTTCCAGCAAAATCTGATGGTTTTGTATTGTACTTTGTGTCCAATACGAACTCGTATTGGACTGATTTCCATGACAATGTAACACTCGTCCGTTCTCTGATCGAGTCCAAGAAGATATTGATCTCGTCACGTGCTGATTTTTTCCATCTCGGCATCCTCTTTTTTTCCCAATTTTTTTTTTATGTAATTTCTTGACGCAGCTCGCGAATTTCCTTTCAACTGATGGCGAGTTGCGATAATACTGCATAGCTTGCTGAAAAAGACCCTTTCATAGACGTTGACTGACGATGACTCTCTGTTAAAAATTAAACGTGATTAAGAATCAATCGTATCCAGATTCTATGAGTGTGCCTCATTGAAATCTCGTGAATAAAACGACGGAGGAAATAAAAGTAATTAAGTCATGCTTTGCAAGCTAACTCCGCATTGTGCCCCCGCACATGTATCAATTGGTGTTCTCCAAATATTGAAACATTCCTAGAGAAGGATTAATTTGAAAAGTGTCTGATATCGGAATTTAGTAGCGACATGTATCGGTTTGCTAACTGTGTTTATACTTTGAGTGGTGTTATACAAGCAGCTTAGCTCATTTTGGGTTTTCTGTTAGGGGTGGGGGGTGTGGAGGTCTGTGAGTGGGGGGTGGGTGTGGGGTGGTGGGGGGGAGGGCGTTGAGACTTGGGAAGGGGAAAATTATGTGAATCTAAAAATGGCCTGTAAATTTTTTTGTGTGATAAACAAGTATTCAGTGTCATGTTTACATGGCTTCGGTGTCAAAGTACTGGTCTTCTCCTGTTCTGCCATAGATTTGAACCTTGGTCGCACTCCTTAAAATTAGACCTGTGAAATATATTTTATTTATTTATTTATTTATTTATTTGCTCCCACTATGATGCCAGCCACCGTCATATGAGGTGAAATGTTCTTGACTACAATGTAAAACACCAATCAAATGAATAATCAAATGACAGCCAGTATTATGGTGGGAGGAAACCTCTGTGGAAACCCACAAACCTGTGAAATATGGCCTGCTGTTAATGGTTTTGTCTTTAGGATGCAGCAGGCCGTGTAAATTCCATGGAGATTCATGGAATACTTATTTTACAAATACATTGATGAAACTTTAAAGCCTTATACATTTTCTGAGGTTATGCCCCTTTGACTCTACGTTAGGAGATTCAGTCATGTGGCGTTTAATTGTATGGGATCTTCTCTTTGCGGGGGAGAATCTGAGTGCCATCGTTTAAAAATTCTCTCATAATTACACACTGTTATATTGAGCTGTCTGTTTCTTGTCTGTCTGCTTGTCTGTCTGTCCGTCCACTCATACACACATGTATACCCAATAAATATTCAGAGAGTAAAAACCTAAATATTATATACACATTTTACCAAAACAAACAAATGGATAATACTGTGCTTTTGTGTCTTCATTGCAGTATTGAAGAATCATTGAAAAAATATATTGGACCTGTATTCAGAGCACGATCACCACCAAAATTTGATATATTGGAATTTGGACATAGGCCAAGCTGTACGCTGTGCACAAAGTTTCATCCAAATCCATTTGTAAGGGCTAAAGTTTCTGATAGACTGATAGGCAGACTTATAAATTCCAACAAAAACAGAACGGAGATCCTTGGCAAAGGTAATAGCATGTTATCTGGACTGTGACTTCATTTGACCCTGGCTAGATCATCCTTACAGGCTGCTGCTTAGTCATTAATTTGTATCTGTCTTTAAGGTGAAAAAAACGTCCTCGTGTACCATGTGAGTTGCCTAAGAAATCTTAGCCAACTGTGTTTAATAACATTTACTATAACATGGGCGCCCGAAAATGTTTTCCCAAAAAGTTTAATCAGAACAAACAATGAGCAGAACCTGAGGAAGTGAGCCTTTGTGAACTTTAGAAGTTCCTATAGCAGAACAATATCAGTAGTCCATCCAGAAAATGGTGAGAGAGGTGATTGGTAAAGTAATGTCAAAAAATGATTCCTAACATTCTAGACAACTCACATAATACAGGACTACTTTTACCTTCATTGACATAAGAGTTTGAACACTGAACTGCCATATATATTGTCAGACATGCACCACTTTAGTTTGTCTGCGTCTGTTTGTTTGTCTGCCTCTCTGTACACACTTAAGTAACAGCTTCTTTATTCTTTGTAGTTGAGCACTACCTGTTACAGTATAATAGTTCGTCAGCCTGAAGGCTTTATGGTAGCTATTCCATCTGATAAAATCTTGTCATGGCCCGTGTCGGTAATGGTTTGGTGGTGGCATTTGGATAACATCTGTAATATGTGAAGAATATTTGGTTAAGGACTGTTGTATAGTTCTGGGGTTGTGTACTGAACTGCTGTTGCATAGCACTCAGTGATAGTTGGAAGCATCTGTATTGTTTGTTCTGAGTGCACTGCTCTTAACATTTACATTTATAGCAATTGCGGATTCACAATAGCAGTGACTTGATTTCATGTTGCCTAGCACTTAACAGGCCCATTGTTAAGGGAATGGCCAATTTTTAAAAGGTAGAATGTAGAAAAACTTGAAGATGTGGTCGAACGGATTGCTTTCCACCAAGACGTTTTACATATTTGTCAGATATATTTGAAAGTTTGTCAGGAACTTGTTTAAGGCATCCTCCACCCATAAAACATTTGAATAAATAAATTAGAACGTTATTCATTTCAAATATTTCGATTTCCACTGATAAGCTTCACAAAGTAGAGCTAGTATTGTGGTAACTCCAACAATACAGGGCGAAGCATCATTCATTATGTTGGTTTTATTTAAACCAAGAATTCTTGAAAATGGCTTAAGTAAAACTCTAAATTATTCACTTCATCTTATAAATTTCATCGTATAAATTTCATCTTATAAAATATATGTTTATTGGACAGAATATTTTGTGCTTGTGAAGAAAAAGACTTACTGATGTTTGTATCCTTATAGTTACATTGAATTGTCCTCAGCACAAATTGAATCATGGTTTGCAATGCATTTAGCAGATTTCCATTCAGAATGGAAGCTGGCTCAAAGGTTATAACCAGCGTATACAATCATTTTAGTTCAATACCATAAATTCTCAGCACATTTGTGGCATCAAAATCTTATGAATTATGTTTTCAAATTTTGTCTGAAGTAGTACTTAACTGGTCGACTTGTTGAGGATTTGGAGTAATTTGTGTCGTTGATTTTGTTCAAACATGCCGTTTCCGGTTATTGTTCTTGGTAATTAATCTCTGTTCACTCAGAAATGGAAGAGCAAATATAACCTTCATGTGCTTCCAGATCAGCGCTTCTTTTTCTGATTTTATGGAACTATTTGTTAAAAAAAAAGAAATGGATTTAGAAAAGCTTCGATCTTGTGTCTTTCAGCTCATTGTACAGATATCTCTGTCTGGTTTAACATAATGTGTTTCAAGGATTCTTTGTTTCCATGGAAATGGGATGTAAATAAAATAAAGTGCTGCTATATTGTTACATGAAAGACATCATCATTGTGCAATTATGTTGATGAATCTTGCGCTATATTCCTGCTATTAATTAAATTTCAGTGTTAATCACTCCTCTTTTGAATTTTTCTGATAATGGAATTCGCTTGAAGGACTTCATTGTTGCTTAGTTCGGAACTGAACCTGCAGATTGAGTCTAAAAACGCATGTCGCTTGTGCATTTGTGATGCGAGTTAAATAATGCCTGCCCGGGCTGTTGTTTGGATTTCGATAATTTTGCGTGGAGCGATGACAAAGGTAGAAAGTTCCAACTTCCCAAAGGGTCGTGTGCCGCCAGACAATAGTCCCATTTTAAAAACCACAGCATTTGGTGGGGAGAAGTCCTTAAAGCTTTCACCTGTGTGGCGTGCTCAGCATTGATAGACAGGCAGTACATTTTATTGACGGCGTGCTGTATGCGATTTGATGGCCATTGTCGGATGTTAATAACCAGTCCAGCGGGAAAAAAAATCCATAAAGTACGTTCAATATGGGGTTACCCTTTGTTGGCAATTGCAGTCGACGACCACCTCAGACTCTGCATTTTTACCCATAATGCCATGTCATTGGCACCTATTTCCTGATTGGCTAAGGGCGGTGAATTCTTATCTGGCGCAGACTGTTAGACACACTGCCGTCGTACCATCAAGACTAATTTCCTTTTCACATTGCATAGTGGGAAGGCTGATTTGTCACGGATGTACAGACTCGTTATAACACTGGAAGGTCATCGTCAGTATATGTGTCCAGGAGGTGGAAAGATGTGAACACATTCAGTATTACAGGTATCTACAAACTGTGATATGAACCTAAGGCTGCACTGTTTTAAATATTTGTTTTATGGGTGGAGTGAATTTTTTTATCAATGCTGGAGGATGGTACTAAAAAAAAAAAAAAAAAAAAAAAAAATAAGAGTGAAAAAATTCAATTTTTGAAAATGTGGAATGTCTCAGCAATTGTTCCTGAGAAAGACATATTTATGCGAAAGCCTTGAAAGACAGAACAATCATCGAAAAATATTATGATTAGAGAAAATAATAAAGAGCCAATTTTCACTTTTATTCTTATTCCCATTTTAGATTTTTATTGTCAACTCACCAGTAAAATAACACAGAATAAAATTGGTGCCTCCTAACTGCGATTCTTCAAAATTGTTGGACTTTAGTGATGCATTTTTTTTGTTTTAGATTACAGCTATTCATTACATTCCCTAAATGACCTAAAAATCTGACCACAAAAGAGCATTTTTAGAGGCAAATAAAAGTCATAAGGAATTAAAGACTGCTAACATCTGGTGCTAAAATGTATGTTTTCCCTGTAAGATATCCTTCTACCTTCCAAACACCTCTCAAATCATCTTTCTACAATCAGCAGAACTCCCAGAATTTGGGAGAATGAGCAAGTTAGTCATGGACGAAATTTTAGGTCATTTAGGGGTATATACATGTAGATTTATAGGAGTGATTCAATCTAATGGCTTTGCTTAAAATTTCATTGCCTTACTATTAATGCATATATGGCGATAGTTACATTGTAAACATGTTCAAAACTCCCTATTTGATTTTTAACTTTGTTGACTATTTTATTTTAGGCGCCATATTAAACAAAAAATGCAAACAAGCTAAGTGTATGTACATATGATGTCAAGAAATATTGTACATGCCCTAATTTTATATTTCGCTTTGTAGAGCTAATTGTACATAACTAGAGTTTGTAGAGCTAATTGTACATAACTAGAGGTTGTAGAGCTAATTGTACATGACTGGAGTTTGTAGAGCTAATAATACATAACTGGAGTTTGTAGAGCTATTTGTACATAACTAGAGTTTGTAGAGCTAATTGTACATAACTAGAGTTAGTAGGGCTAATTTTACATAACTAGAGTTTGTAGAGCTAATTGTACATAACTAGAGTTTGTAGAGCTAATTGTACATAACTAGAGTTTGTAGAGCTAATTGTACATAACTAGAGTTTGTAGAGCTAATTGTACATAACTAGAGTTTGTAGAGCTAATTGTACATAACTAGAGTTTGTAGGGCTAATTTTACATAACTAGAGTTTGTAGAGCTAATTGTACATAACTAGAGTTTGTAGAGCTAATTGTACATAACTAGAGTTTGTAGAGCTAATTGTACATAACTAGAGTTTGTAGAGCTAATTGTACATAACTAGAGTTTGTAGAGCTAATTGTACATAACTAGAGTTTGTAGAGCTATTTGTACACAACTAGAGTTTGTAGAGCTAATTATACATAACTAGAGTTTGTAGAGCTAATTGTATATGACTAGAATCTGTCAAAGCTAATTGATAGCTTTGGTATTTTACAGTAGCATGTAATAAAGTGCCGGTCACAGTTCTTAATCTCCCAGGCCTGTTTTTTTTTTTTTGTCTGACACGTAATTACGTTGGTAGAGTGTTAATTTCCTCTGTATTAATTTAGCTACTGATGTAGAAATAGCACTGAAGGATCAATATCCAGTTGAATCAGGTTTTGGTTTAATGCTGGTTCTGGCCATGGTTATCTTTGTGTGAAATAATTTCACATTTGCTTTAATTTTAGTGCATCTTTTGTACTGCCTTAGAGGCGTGATGTGACTGAAATAAAGCAACATTAAATCTGTAGAAAGCAAATTGATAGCTTTGGTATAATAAAAAAATGATAAAAACACTTATCCATCAAACTTTTCTGATGTTGACTGGGCATGTATGTTGGAATAATTTGAGAGCATGCAATCCTGGGTGTACTCTGACGATCAAAGCTGGCATTTTTTTTTTTTTTTTTTTAAGGTCATGAGAACATTTCGCTATTAACGCCATCTAATTTGCATAATCACTTGATAAAAGATGTATAAGCATATTGTGTTCAAATGTGCTTTTTGATGTGTGAAAGGTAACAGAATTAGCGTACTCTACTCCTGTCAATTCTGATTTTTTCTTTCCTCTGCACTGACTCATGGTTAAATATTGTTACGTTCATGTGTTAATTTCCGTTTTATTGATTATTGGACAGAAAGCTGCAGAAATATTTATTTATGATCTCCCTTGATTAAGTTTAACTGCTTGTTTTTTTTTGCACGAAGCAACATCAGACCTGTCAGGTACTATTTAACTGTGTCGTATTAAATTATCGTGTGTTTAGACAAATTCAAACGCAGTGTCCATTGCTATATGGTACAGCAAATTGATTAAATGTAGTGTTTGCTTCCAGTAGAAGATCAATCAAGTTTACCTGCAAAGTAATTGACCTTCAAGCTGGGATATTTTATCCACTGTGTAATTGAGCTGGAATGTGAGATGTGGTATATTTCTGTCAAACCGTTGCGTGTTAGACGGTGATTTCGAATTGCCTGTAGAGTGCCTTAGCCGCGCTGGTCAGTTCGTGTAGCTATATAACCAACTTTTATCCAGCCATTCATCTTTGGCACCAAATAGAAGGAAGCTTTTATCTTCGGACGATCTATTTGTTAAATGCCGATGAAGATATTGACCAATCTGTTCAGTCACTGGGACTGTGAAGTGAAGGACCCCCCATGGAGCTGGAACAACCAATATATCGCTTAGAAATTAGTCTGTGATTTACAGCAGCTGGCTGTTACTCTTTGTGCGATACTACTAACGGTGATTTGTATAATTGCGATCTTCTTTCAAGCGCGTATTTGCACACGCATATTTTAATACGAGGTGCCATCACATTGGTCAGCCGATTTTCCACCCCTGTGCTCCTTTTTTTCTCCTGCGCGCCCGCACTCCCAAGTTAAACGCGGACAATTAGAGGTGCGTTTAGGATCTGGAGAGTGTATCTTACACGTTGTTAAGGAAACTGAAACGCTTGGGTGGCAGAAGAGGGTCATTTGGTATGAGGGTCAGAGAGGAATTGCCCAGCCCCTGGATCATTTAGGAATGTCAAATATCAAATTGTGGTGACTAATTGGCACTTCAGATGTGGCATCTGCAAGTGCCTGAGTTACTGTATATTTTTGAGCTCATGTTCAAATTTATGTCATCAGACATGAAGGATAGCATATGATCTTAAATGCTGCAATAACTCAGTGTTTTAAAACATTGCAAAAACTGAAAAGATCATATGTATTGAACCATTTAAATGCATGTGTACTGCTGTTTGTGAATTAAACTCAAACAAAGAGTAAGGTTAAAAGAAAAAAATATTTTCTTAGCAAAAAGAGGTAGGTCATTATAGGTAGTGTCTTATTCAGTACTCTCTAATTGATTCAAGGTGTTGATAGTGAGCTTATGTCAGAGACTTACCCTAGTACATGTAGTAATCATTGTTATTAATTCTTTGACTCACCTGTCAGTATAAAGGAGGAAGATGGGTCAGTGAGTGTTCTTAGTTCTTTGACTTACCTGTCAGTATAAAGGAGGAAGAAGGGTCAGTGAATGTTCTTAATTCTTTGACTTACCTGTCAAAATAAGGGAGGAATTTGGGATCATTTGTCTGTTCTTAATTCTTTGACTTACCTGTCAATATAAGAAAGGAACATGTGATCATGTGTCTGTTCTGAATTCTTTACACAGGTAGAAATCACTATTCATAACTCTTTGAACCCTCTTGTATTTGAACCCTTTTGTATTTGAACCTTGGAGGAAGCGCTTTTTCTTTCCTTTCTATCTTACCTATTTTATGAATGCATCAGCACATTCCACTATATCAGAAAATCTTCTTGATAATTAAATTTCTTTTGTGTGTATTCTCAAGTAATGTGTATGTAAAGGAAAGAAAATGTTATCCGGACACTCGTGCATTAGTGCCCTTAAATTGCTCATTCACAAAGTCTTTTTCATTATTAATTTTTTTTTTTTTGCATGTCTCAGGCAATGTAGAGAAGAAAGTCTTACCTGGACACATTAACATTCATGTATTTAATAGTGCCCTTAATCATGAATATCTTCGTGTTGTGAAGTGTGAAATGTTGACTAAAGGGATGGAGTTGTTTCTGATTGGCTGCATGGTGTGAGAGATGGGCAAGTCTATGCCATGCTTAGCTAAAAAGGAATTTTAGATACTGTAATTCGTCAGCCTTTTCGTATGTTTGCAATGTGCTTATTCAAGCTTATCCTGATGGCAGTATTCTGTGTAAGTTGATAAAATTACACTTTTTGTGATGGCCTGAAATTGGTCAATCCAACCAATGTAGTTTTGTCTCCAAAATCAAATTATAAATGTGCATAAATTGCAATGAAAGTTGCTCTTTCTTATGTAAAAAGGTTGAGGCATTAGGGTATGCCAAATCTATTCAAATGTGACCACAGCTGTAGCCTTCAGCCCAGGAAGCCGTATCTCCATGGTCAGCCAATCAGCATCGATTCTGTATCTCTTTTTAAGCAAACTTTCAGTCTGAATATTTAACTGGATTTCAATGAAGTTCATCAGCATCTCTTTGCTAAGTGCTTTTGATTATGAAAGTTTAATTTTGCTCATACATGTTCATTGTTTTGTCTAGTTTTTGTCTTCAATTTTTCTGAAACCCCCCTTTTTATTGTCATCAGAAAGATAGGAGTTCCTGTTTGCTAAATCTATGTTTAACTTGATCTTTGAACTTTTACCTTTAAAATTCAAGAATAATCTGATGATTTCTGTCGGGGGATATTCTTGGATCAGGATGATTTGTTTTTTTGTTTCCCTAGACAAGTTTAGCATGATTAAGCCATTAATAATATGGTTATGTGACTCTGATTTATATTAATTTATCCAAAATTACCAATTTAGAAAATAATTTAAGTTTTTTTTTGTGTGACAAAACTGAGTATTATGTACTTTTTCTTTTTGAAAACACCTGGCAATTCAAATCAAGCCTGTGTAAAATGAATATACCTGCCTCTGTGGAAAGCTCTTAAGCTACGTTCTGTTTGCTCTGAGAAGTTGTTAGACAAGTTCCTCAATGATCAGATCACTGAATACACATGTTTGAAGATGTGCAAACTTTACTATTTCTGGCTTCCCAAGTGCACTTAATGTTTTGAAGTGTCAACTTGACTTTGTTCTATGGCTCGTCATCATATGACTGAAAAATTGTTAAGTACCACGTTCAACCCCAAACACTCACTCACTCACTCTATTCTACGGCTGGTCTGTCTGCATTGATGATGACCTGTAATTAGTGAACATATATTTGCAGAGGTTAAAGTTACATATAGGTAATTGCCTCTGGCCGATACGACCAGTATCCATTGTTATCTACAGGCCCACTCAATATTATAGCGGGTCCTTCAGTTAAATAACGGTAAACATGACCAAATTATGTCATTGATTTATTTTCACCTATATGTAGAGGATTTAGTGGAAGCCATATTTTGTGGCCAAGGTTGTAAGCACGCCAGCAGGGTGCAATGGCAGAGGAGTTCTCACCAATCTCGTCGCTGTGAGTTCACTTTATGCTGGTTTATTCTCCGGCCGTACCTGGGAAGGTTAACCTGCAACCTGCGGATGGTCAAAGATTTCCCCGGGCTCCGCGTGTTTTTCTCGTACCATAATTCTGGCAGCCGTCATATAAGTGAAATATTATGAAAGAAAAAAGAGGGGGAGTTAGATATATTATTCGTTACATGGTTACTCAGTGATAGGATATACATATATATGACCAATACGAGGATTATTGACACCATGTGTTTGCATCTCCTATCACTGAGTAACCATGTAACGAATTTATCCGGCAAAGACCCATCAATTCAGCGCAGAAGACCGATGTACAGATGAATCTCTTCAGTGATGTGGCATCGGCCCGGATAGCACAGTTGGTAGAGCGTCCGCTGATCCAGGATCAATCCTTGATCGAGTCACACCTAAGACTTTAAAAGAGGAAGTTGTAACTACCTCGCTTGGCGTTCAGCATGAAGGGGATAGTGCAACGACTGGTTGACCCGTATCAGTATAATGGCTCGGGCAGGGCGGCTTACTTGCCTTCGGTAAGTCGTCTCAGTGAAGCAGCACTAAATAAAAGAGCGGTGGAAATCCGTCCTGCTACAAGGAGGCACGTTACACGTACATGCACCCTAAAGATTCCTTCGTCGTCATATGACTGAAAAATTGTTGAGTACAACGTTAAACCCCAAGCACTCACTCACTCACTTCAGTGATGTGACCATTGTATTCAGAACCCAACAAAGGGAGGTAACCGACTCAGCACCAACATTTGACGTCATCTGCAGGATTCGGGAATATATCTGACCCCCACGTGACTATTGTTGTCCAATGAAAAGTGGAGTATTTTGTCTGATGTGGGATAATCTTGAGTACATCCTAAAACACCAATCAGATAAATAAATAAATAATAATAAATATTACAGGTAACTCCTTCAATTTGTTTACATTTAACAGTTTTACGTGTAACAGTTTTCTTGGCCCAAAAAATGGATGTTTGTACAATGTCAGTGTCTTTAATTTATGCATGAGTTTTTTGAAAGAGCTATTTAATTTCGTAAAATGATGCCAGAAGTAAGAGTTTTAAAATTAAATGTACAATACATTATAGCAGTGAATCATGCCTATTGTATATTACTGTTATATAGAATAAATACAAGGTTGGATGCGACCGGATTTCCCTCCTTATATTTGCTTTGATATTCTACAAATTGACAAGGACATGTACATAAATGCAAAGTTGTGCTTGTACGTTTTGGTGTTTGCTGATTCCACAAGCTATTTCTGATTTAAGTCAAAATTTAAAACACAGTTTTAGGGCTTATTTTTGGTTCCTAGAAATCAAAATTTTTACCACTTCATCTATGTTATCTTTTGACAAATGTGTCAAAATTTTAACATCCAAGTTTGACTTAAGTCGGAAATGGTTTTGTGAAATCGGCCTCTGTGCTTTGGCAATGCTACAGGTGGTCGAAAAAAATTCTTGACATTTATGAAAAAAAATTGTATGCAGATGTATTCAGGTGAGAACTTGTAAAAGTTTACCTGTGACAATGAGTGACATCCCCAGCTTTTCAGAAATGGACGTGTGTGTGTACATATGTTACACACTAAAAAGGGGTGTATACATGTGTAACTACGCGAGGGTAAGAAGTTCATTTGTACCTTTTATGGGAGTTTTATTTGAACTGCATGCAGATTACACATGTACTGTACAGTTCTGCTGGTGCGGTGAATTATGAGAACTTAAGAAAAGGAAGGACCATTTTTTTTATAAAAGGTGATTGATCTACCATAAATGACCTACAATTTTGTCCACAAAAGTGCATTTTTAGAGGCAAATAAATGTCACAAAATTTTATTTTTGGTGATGAAACTTAGATTTTTCCGGTAGAATATCATCCCAATTTCCAAACAATCCTCAAAAAAACCATTCCAAAGTCAATAGAACTCTCAGGATCCAAAAAATGGCAAGTTAGTCAAGGACGAAATTTATGGTCATTTAGGGTATTCGACTGAGTTTGTTAAATGTACCATATGGTTCTTTCAGTTGTGGCCTGTGTAGTTATATTACCTTACTACTTCATTTGTTACACACTGGGGTTTTGCAAAACATCTTAGCAGGTAACAATAAAAAACAAAGAGACAACCCAATGTGCACTGAATTGATGAATCAGAATGCATATGTTAATCTTTGATACACCTGCGGATGGTCGTGGGTTTCCCCCGGGCTGTGGCCGGTTTCCACCCACCATAATGCTGGCCGCCGTCGCAGAAGTGAAATATTCTTGAGTACGGCATAAAACACCAATCAAATAAATAAATAAATAATCTTTGATACATTACGTGCGGTCAATCAGCAATGCGTTAATCTAAAGCTGTTTAAATCTGTTGATACAGAAAGTGTTAGGTGACTGTCAAAACGTATCACATATTGTAAGTAAGCTTTTTTTCTCGCAAACAGATTTGGCAGATTTTTTCTGTGTGACCCATGTGGTATGCGGGCTTCACAAAACATCACTTTTTTGAGTGATGATTTCTCAAAATGAAGAACGGTAGTGTTTGAATTGTTCATTATTTTGTGTTTAAGGGATGAACAAACAAAACATTTAATTTCTCGACTGTGTGAAATCACGTACGAGTGTCAAAAGTACGTACGAGTTTGTCTCATGGTTGTCAATCAGCATATCATGTAGGATATGCATGGATGATGCGAGACTGAAAATATTGAGCGTCCATGCCTATATACAAGTATATTGACTTGCATGGATGATGTGAATTATTAACAGGGTTGAGGATATACCAGCTAGCATTCCCTTGAAATGCGACCCCTCCCAACGGAACCTCCTATTATGCAACAATTGCAGAATATAAGCCAGGCTACGTACATGTATGATATGCCGGATGGTATTATTATCATTTGGAAATTGCTTAATGTATCGCATGGGTTGATGTTTATGTTGAAGTACTGTGTGTAAAGAAGAAACCATAACATGTACCCCTCTCTTGAGAGCCTCATGTTGTACCATGCAAGAGTGAGATAGTGATCTATGACATGTAGGGTTCTATCACTGCGAGCAGTGTACAGTGTTGTAATGTATGTTGTGCTTAGGCAGCACTCGCCATGCTTCACTGGCTTTGTCACTGGCCTGTAAGGGGGTGCAAGGGGCTAAGCTTAGAGGGGATCAGCTGTATGGCTCCCTGCCTGTAGACTTCACTCTCCCAGGCAGTGACCGGCTCAGTGGGCTAGCTAACCTCCCTACTTTGTTGTACGCTTTCAGCAGTGTGTACATAAGCCTGTATCCTCCCAGTCACAACAGAGAGCTGCATGTTGTAGGCCTTCGCTGCTCGCCACTGCACTCTGGGCTGTGCTGCCGTGCTGCTGTGAGGGGCAGTCCACTGAACTCCCCATCGCCCAATAGGAAAGGGCATCAGGGGATAGAACCGGTGATCGGGAGCCGGCTTTGTGGAGGGCTTCGTTCATGCGCTGTCCGTTTGTTCATGCGCTGCTGCCAGGTGCCGGTTCAGTCTAACCCTTTTTATATGCACGTGTATATGCAGAGGAACATAGGAGCTTTATTACAACAACATGTCCATGCTGTCAGCGTTTTGGGGGTGTTAGTCCTTGGCTAGACATACAGTGGCCCTGGGTGCAGAGCCCTATGAGCTACTACTGCTCCTCAGGACAAGGGAACAGATCATTCCTGGAGCCTGATACAGCTCTGGAAATGCCGGCCTTTGTTTTCCTCAAGTCATCCCGCCCTCCTTTAGGTGACAAAGCTTGCTGTGTTATGAGGCCTTGTAAACAGTCCCTGCACTAAGGCACTGCTGCTTTACCCCCGGTGTTAAAGGGGGGAGTGAGATCTGCAGACCCTTCTTAGTCTTTTGTGGACTGGAGTTCGTCAAGTTCACTCTTGAAAGCCTGTAGATGTTTTGTTTGACACGGCTCTAAACCTAGCACCTTGAACACCTGGAGTTACCCACTGCCGGATTTGAACCCTTAAGCCTGTCTAATCATGGAACAGCAACACAATAGCCTGCAAAATCCAGAAAAGGAGTGTTTCTGTGGCATGTAAGTTGTAGCCATCCTTAAGATCAGGTGTTCAGGGTTCTGGTAAATCTGGAACTTTTCACCTGGCTTCCCTTCAAAAGGTGTGCTTAAGTTTGAAGAGACTTTTTGGACAGTGTATGGAAAGGAAACCAGATTGTAATTCCAACATGCAGTGTATGTGATTCCTCAGTTTCTAAAGGTTTTTGTTCTTGCCTTAGAATGGTATGAAATCCTACCTCTTTGCATGCATGTATGGGCTGAGCTCTTAGAAATCTAGATGTACAGTTATCTGTGTTGTTACATGACAGATTGTTTGCTCATTGCCTTTCAAACTAAGTGAAACTACATGTGCTCAAGCGATGAACAGATGTGTTGGCATATTTGGAATGCTGTCCCTTTGTTGAAGTAAGGGAATCGCAGACGTTTTCTCATTGTCTCGAAAAGCGCGATCGAAGGGGGCTATGGGTTAGAAAGTGCACATTTCACCTGGTTACCACGGAAACCTATCAAGGAAATCATTGCGGCTTTGATACCCTGGTGCGAGAAATGGATTTTTTTTTTGGTTTTCATAGATGAGACTGTACAACAGATGTCCAAGTGTAACTTTTTGGACTAGAAACAGTTATCCTCATATAATCCCTGGGATGTTAACGAGTCCATCTCTGTCTACCTGGATTGTTTACCTGCGTCGTTTAACATTCATCGTATGTGAAATCGTCTGTCCCAGTGTGCAATTATAAATAACTTGTAGCAGCCATGCACTTTGTTCTACATGAGTGGACTGTCCAGTTTTGTCCAGACAAGACACTCTCTACTCTAAAAACTCTGGCATATACCTTTAGCTGCACTTTTTAAAGACAAGGTAAGTTGACACTACTGATGTTCTGTCTCACTGAAGTATTACTGTGTATCGTTACTGTATCTGTCATGTATTCGGAGGGTAGGGAGGGGAGCAAGAGTCAAAATCACTTCCTGCACTCAACATTACTAGATACTGGATTTCAGTTAATTCAAGTTTGGAATATAAAAATGCAGGTTTCAGATGCGAAAAAAAAAGACTTTAAAAGTTTCCATCAATTAAGTTTTCCTGATAAGAAAAAAAAAAAACTGTTAAAAATTGTCCAATTTGTAAAATGAATCAATCATAGAATGTTAAATTCAAGGTGAAATACAACATTCATAGTATTATGAGTCGACTCTCCAGTAGATTTATTTTCATACTTCCAGTGCAGAAATCATAAAGACATACATTTTTTTACCAGCATGCTTGGGTCTTTGAAGTTAGATTGAGCTAATTTAAAGAATGATTTAAGGCCTACACCTGTATGATGCATGAACAGGTAAATGTACACACAGTAATTAGCTCATTAGCACATGCTTATGGTTACTTACCTGTATACCTGTGTCTTATTATACCTAACTACACAGACACAGGTATGTTACATATGTAAATCTTATGTAGATTTGCAAAGCTCTGGTGTTGTAAAATGGTGTGTTCAGTGCTTCAATCCTTATACTGTTATGAAGATTGATCCATATCATGAAACCTAACTGGTTTTCTTTGTCAGGTACAATATGCGTGTTCATGGTTGGTCAGCTGTGTGTGACCAGATATCAATTATCACGCTCTTGTAGTGTATAGGTTTACTTCACCTTGCCATGTGAGGCTTTGCACCTGTGTGTTGTTACTAAGGTCTGGCTGTTGAAGTTATTTCTGTACCTATGTGCAAAGTGGCACCTTAACATGGAGTTTGTGTAATGCTAAACGTGATAAGATTACATATTTACTAGTTTTCACTTTATTCAATACCATCTGGAATTTTTACCCTGCAGCTTTATTTTGCCGTCGTTTAAAATTAAGTGGCATTTTAGAAATTTATTTATTTTAGCCCTCAACTTTGGCCCATACTACAAACGTGACAAAGCTGTCACAATGCTGTCCCAAGTGTATTTACCATGGTGACGTATCTCTTCGTTTTGTGTTATATAGAAATTTGTGACTGCTGCGTGTTACGGGAGTTGTAATGGTATCTTAGTTTGTAAAAGGCTGAAAGAAATCAGTACGTGTAATAAAACACTAAATAAAGCATTGCTTAATCATGTGAAAAACACTTTACTTTATTTTTGCCAGGGAAATACATCACTTATATAGCCTTAGACACTTCTAGATTGAAGTGAAGAGGAGCTTAGCTCGTTTCACCTCTCCCCACAACCCACCCACCCACCCCTCGCCCTAATATTATGGGGTCATTCAGTAAGGTACACCTGATGGCTTGCTCCTAGGGACTCCCACTCACCTTAGCATCTGTCATAACCAGGAGCACAGATAAGATAATTACAGAGTTCTATCACGGCACCGCTGTAGATAAACTGTAGGTGCAGATAAGACGTACATGTAGGGTAAATGACTTAAAATTTGACTCAAAATAGTGTATTTTATAGGCAAATAAATGTCACAAAATATTACTTTTTGTGCTGAAGCTTTCATTGCTCTATTCCAATATCATACCTATCAAGCAAAGCTCAGACCACCTTTCAAAGATCAGTAGAAATTTGAGTATAGGAGAACATGGACAACTTGGCATTGGGTGAAATCAGAGCACCTCCATAGATACAGTTGTAAGTATTGACCTAACCTGACATGTGCTGAAGGCCTAGATCAACTCTGCTAAACCTGAATCACTGTATTTCACCTACCCTAGGTCCTCAACCACTTCGCATATGGAGGAACAACATTAAGTGCAATTTATACACATTTTTAATTTGATTTTGGGGACAAAATTACATTGCTTGGCCAGATTCAGAGCTTCACAGAAAGTATAATTTTATAAGTCAACACGGAATAATGTCTCCAGAATATGCTTGAATAAACACCTTGCAAACAGACGAAAGGTTGAAGAATTAGAAGGAAAGTTCAACATTGTTCAAGTGATACATTTTGCTTGATACTGATTGATTCATCCAACTTATAGTCCCACTGAGCAGTTTTTTGTGAAGTTTGATTGATTTCCTAACAAGAAAATTTATGTTGGCATGAAAATTATCTTTTTAAGGCTTTTATGTGTATCTGAAAATGCCCTTTTTTTTATACGAAACTTCAGGTGAAATGAAGTAGGCTGGTACTCAATGCCTGTACCTAAAAATTAAAACTTTAGTGCGGTTTGAAGCTGAACAGTTGAATTAATTGCCATGTTCAGCATAGTTATTGAAGTAATGTGTTACTTAGCAATAGACTAGGAGGCCTCCGTGGCCAAGTCGTTGACGTGCTAGCACCGCACAAAGAGTCATGAGCCTCTCATGATCACCAATGCGGTCGCTTTGAGTTCAAGTCCAGCTCATGCTGTCTTCTTCTCCAGGTGTGTGTGGGAAGGCCTGGCAGCAAACTCAGTTGGTTTCTCCCCGGTTTTGCTCGGTTTCCTGTAACTAATAATGATGTCTTCTTGAGTACGGAGTAAAAAAACAATAAGTCAATATGAAGCTTTTGAAAGGGGATCTGTCATTATTTTATAAGTAAGGACAACTTTTCTTGATACATAAACTGTTCACTCTTCTTTAGACATAATTTGGTAAATAAAATATATTTACTATTAACATTAAGAAAAATCATCCATGAACATGTTATTAAGATGGAGGAAGTGCTTTCAGAGCTGATGGAACCATGTTGCTGTTGTTGGTTATTTAATTACTGAATCTTATTGGAAGGCTTTTCTAGCTGTTTAATGTCACATTAAAATGAAAGTTTAGAAATAAAATAGAATTGTGAAAATTTTGAAAGTTTAGAGTTACATATACACCACAAAAATAAACTCTTCCTAAATACTTCCCATAGGTGTTTTTTTGTTTGTTTGTTTTATTTCTTGTCAAACTGCACATTTATATTGTATCAATTGACATATCACATGTGTAACATCTACGTCAAAACGCATTACGCAAGTTAAATGCGTGTGAAAAGGGGCATAGATTTTGTTTATGTTTCTTTGTCATATCCAACATTGCCCAAGGATATTAGCATTTGTGATAGACCAGATTTGGTTTACGCCTTTCACTCATGGGTGAAAATTCACTTAATAGCATGCTAAGGAAGCGTCGCTCCGTGAATGGCTCTCCCACCCCTCTCACAATTCTCAAAGGGCGTAAACTTGTCTTCAAAGCTGTGAAGATAGTATGGATGTTTCTTGTTGAGTTTATTTTTTTTTTTGTTAATGTTACGATTCAGTTACCAGACAACTCCGACATCTGTATTTTTTATCATGCCCACCCAACCTTTGGTTGATCATCCGTATGAAATAGGCGTTAAAATCGCAGAATGGTCTGTGCGATTTACGCTCAACTTCATCTTGACTCGCTGAAGTTTGTATTTACAAGGCTTGTTATTAATGCATTCATACAGATTACTCACTGAAGTATTCAGTTTGCTCAAGACGCCAGGGATTGAGCCGAAATTTTACCCCAAAAAATGTGAGGAAATTGTCCCTATACCGATTCTGTGTTCAGCATAACATGGATTGAGCATTTGGACGTTGGCACTCTATGACTTTATCATTAAAACTATACAAGACAACGGGACATGTACATGTATCGGAAGTAGAGAAAGCATCGTCAAAGTGGTTATAGTCTGTGTATCAAATAGGGAAATGGTTTCTGCGGTCTGAATTACTGCTTTATAGTGAACAAAAATTGGGAGGTTGAAATTTTCTTTTTTTTTTTGTCACATGTACATTGATACAGGGATAATCAAGACTGGAGTTCAATACATCAATACAGACGAGGGATGGGATGATATTTAATATATGTCACCTAAAAATTCAACCCAAATATTGTTTTTTTTTTAATGGCGAATAAAGTAAATAAGATAATTATTGTTACTGTAATACTTCAGCCTTTTCGCATGTGTGCACGGTGTTTGTTCAAGCATATTGTGAGGGCATTATTTTGCGTGGACAGATAAAAGTATACTTTGCGTGAAGCCCTGGAATAGACCAACCCAACCAATGTAGATTTGTCTTGAAAAGCAATGGGAAAAGATCCATAAAATTTAATTGTACTGAAAATTGCTCATTTTTAGACTGTTTTTAGGAATGTCTGAAAGGGTTGAGCAATTAGCGCTGTACTGTGATTTGCATTTCCCGTTGTGGGATATCACCCTATCGTCCCAACAAACCTGAAAACACCTTTCGGAAGTTAATAAAACTCTCTGAATGTGCCAATTGAGGAACAGATGATCATGTCCTTGATGATCAGCTACAGTGAGTGAGGTTCAGAATTGTGGGTCATTCATGTAAGCATACATGTATATGTATATCCATGGCTATGAGAGAGCTAGAGAAAGGGTATAGCCACTGCAGTGTGACAGCCTGGTTTGGGGCTCAGGTTTTCAGTCAGTACATTTATCAGTAACCAGAGACATTCCAGGTTATCTAGGCTTATTAACAATCTGAGCTCTTAAAGGTCTGGGGATTGTATTTGTCAGGTTAATAAACTGTAGAGTCCCTAAGAAAAGTCCTCAAGTACGGGCATAGTTGTGTGTCTCTGGGATATGCTGTAATGTTCTCAAGAAGTGGATATCATGTCCCTGAGAAATCTGAAGTCGTAAAGTTTTGAACCCTCAGTTATACCCAAAGGAAAGCTTAAAGACCTTCAAAATCTAACTTGTGTGGGTGTGTGTGTTTTTTTGTGTGTGTTATTGTTTTTTGGTTTGTGTGTGTGTGTGTGTTTTTTTTTTTTGCTTTGTTTTGTAGTAATATCTAAGAGAAATGTGTAGAGACAGATTTACTGTGCACAAGGGTTTCCAAATTTTTTCTTAAGAAAAGCCTTTTTATGTTAATTGTGTTAATAACCGGTTAACCTGCAGTGCTGTATTTAGCTGAGTGTTTTGGTTATTCACCACTTGGTAGGAACTTAACTTTTTCACAGTTAGACTGAACCCTGCGGTGAAAATGTGTGACACATGGTATAACCATTTAATAAGGTTCAAGAAGGTACAAGTATGAGCACTTTTCATTTTTTTTGTTTACCCCACGCGTCTAGCACAACCTTCTCTGTCCATGTCCCTTACAGTCATCATCCATGTCTGTATAATCCAATCCACGTGCCCAAATATGGTAACAGTTGACATGTCACACGCTGTGTCATGTGATGTGGTGACCTTGTCTGATTGGGTAACACCCAGGGGTCATGGGGCACGTGCCGTGGAACATCTGGAGAAAAATTGCTGTGGTATTTGGGAAACAAATTGGGAGCTTTTCAGTGCCAGTAAAAGAAGTTTCGTTTTACACCCTTTGGGGTTATGTTGATAAGCAATGTTGAGAGTGTGTACAGAAAAAAGCGACAGCTGTGTTTTTACTTAGGCCTAGGAGTGGGGCAGCAGTTTGGGGAGTCCATCTGTGTTTATGTGACACCAGCAAAACATGTATGTGAGAAAGTATTCATACAAGTGCTGGACAGTTTCACTTAACATAACTGCGCTCAGGAATTTCTGTGAGAAAATAACCGAGGATTTGTATTCAAAAGATTAATAAATGATGAAAGAAAAAAAAAGGGAACAACTTTGATCTGAAAACAAGCAACAACACACAAATTAACATATCTCTTTCATGTAAATGATTGCTTGCTTTAAATTGTTGATTGAGCGATTTATTTTGGGGGGGGGTGCATGGGTTGGAGTAAGGTAAAGACATGTACATGTATATTTATGTAGGAAGATGTGACGAGTTTCATTATAGTGAAGAAAGGCAGCAGTCCATGAAAAAGCAGGTATGGTGATGCTGTGAATTAGTTTGTCAGAACATCTCTTATTTACCATGAAATAGTTGTAACAAGAATACCATAGAGTAAAGAGCAGATGTGAATGTGAAAGTGTATGGTGTGATAAATGTTTAACCAGTCTTTTTCGCTGCGGCATGTTTCCCAATTAGATGTCCAGCTTGGCCCCTGTGAGTCCCTGTGGAATTAAGAAAGAGGTACCAGAAGTTTGGAAGTTCAGCTAGAAACATTTGAGCTTTTTATTACCAAAGCCCCCCCCCAAAAAAAAAAAGAAAGAATGATAAAAAATGACGGATGTTCAGTTACAAGCTGCAGTACGTGAGCTTTTCAAAAGTGCACTCCACAATCGAAAGGAAAAAGAACACCGTCTGAAACATGAACCACAACAACGCTGTCAACCCATAGAGTTGCTAGTCACAGCTAAAAAGTAAAAAAGAAAAACCCATGTGTCTACATGTGTGCCTGCATGTTCAAAGTTTAGCTTCATCCAGTCAAAACAAATTATCAGAAGAAACCCAAAGTTCTAAGCGGTGAATCCTTTTGGATTCCTTGGCCACAGAAACCTGGATCTAATTTACTGACTGAAGCCCATTCGACTTTTTCTCTTCATGACATTTCCTTGATGACAAAATCAAAGATGCACACATGTGTCTGAATTAGCGTACACATGCTCGTGGAACTCTGCATTGCTGTTCTCTGGAAGGTTTGATTATCATGGATAGAAAAGGGTTTTCCTTCAAATATATACTCGTGTGAACTTCGGTTAGTTTAATTGAAGCTGAAGTAGCTTTATTTTCTTAAGCAAATTCAAGAAAACTAGCTTTCATATAATTGAATAAGCATAATGTAGTTTTGCTCCATCCACTTTTGCAGGCAACTCTTCCTTTCTACCCTAATTCCTTAACATGTTTGCATATGAAAGCGCAACTTTCAGTGCAATTTATGCACATTTATAATGAGAATTTGGAGCAAAACTACATTGGTTGGATTGCCCAGTGTCTGAACTTCACAAAAAGTGTAACGTTGTCATTCTACTCAGAATAATGCTTTCAGAATATGCTTGCATGAACACCTTGCAAACATGAGAAAATGTTGAAGAATTACAGTATATAAATCCTGGAGACATAAAATTGCAGATTTGAATACTTGTACCTGACTATTTAATTTTCATATCAAATGCAAATAGAATGATTCTAAAGCTGCGCTAAGTTTTAGAAAATTTCAACAGAATAAGGTTGACACAATAAGGCTTAATGCAGTTATGAATTAATGTAGTTACAAATAAAACAAAAAGACCAAGACTGCAGTTGAACTCAGAGAGCCCGCCATCCAGTACTTGCCTAGGTCACTGTAATTCTGCAACCCTTTCGCATGTTTGCAAGATGTTTCTTCAAGCATATTCTGAAGGCGTTATTGTGTGTTGACTGATAAAATTAGACTTTTTGTAAAGGATTGATACTGACAGTTCCACCTAATATAGATTTGTCTCCAAAGTCAAATAAAAAATGTGCATAAATTGCACTGAAAGTATTTCTTTCATAAGCGAAAAGGTAGAGGAAGTAGGGTACTGCCTAGTAGTTCTCTTTTGTTGCCCTCTCTGCCATACAATTCCATAATCACAGGGAATGGAACATTCAGAAAAAAGACAATATACATGTGCATGTAGGGAGAGGTTTACTGTCAGTGGCTGTATATTTGGACAGCTCTGAATGACCAGTGTTTGACTGACTGGTGTGTTGGGGACCTTGATGGCCCTGATTGGATGGCCCAGGTTATCCAAACAGGACAGGTCACGTTTTTGACATAAAGGTCCAGAAACCTTAGCTGGGAGCTATTGACTGACCATTGCTTCCTGTGAGCCTAAAAAAAAAAAACAGCTTTGGGAGAAAAAAAAACCTTCCAATAAGTATGGCCAGTGCTAGTGTCTTCTGAAATCAAGACATTTAAAACCGAGGTGTAAAGAAGGGTATGCAGAGTGAATCATGTGTCATTTGAATGTCTCTGAAATTGAGGTCATAAAACTACATACACATATTGAATTATTAGTAGAAAGGGAATAGAGTACAAGTGAAATATAAGCGTCAAGTCCGACATTCATATACCAGTGGTAAGTGGTCAGGCATTTACCAAAACTATTCTGCATTGAGACTTCCTGTGAAGCAGGGTATGTAATGACTCTTCCTTTTCATGGTGGTGTGTAAACACAGTTGCTTTATTTATAAGAAGATTTGACTTTACAATTAATTAATACAGTGTACATCTAGATATAATTAGCAATGGCTGTGAGTTCAAATCCAGCTGATGGTGGCTTCCTGTCCGGCATACGTTTGAAGGTGTAAGTGAAATATTCTTGAGTATGGCATAAAACACCAATCAGATAATTAAATAAATATAATTAGCTAATTATCTCTGTTAGTAGCTTTCCCTGACAATGATTTCAGTTAAATATGACTGCGGGTTGTAATAATAATTGTCAAACGATGTCAAGTACTTGCCTGAACAGTGTTACAGGACGCTACAGTTTTTCCCATAGGGAAAGGCTGTTCTCATTGTGCATGTACATGCATGCAGCCAGGAGAGACATATGGGGAATCTTATAGGACTGAGGAGATAAGGTAATGAAGGGTAGACAGTGTGGAGGACAGTAAAACCTTGGTCTGACAGATGTTTTAACTGCTAAAGTCCAGACTATAGATACAGCTGTAAATTTATTACCTCTTCCCCCTCACTGCCCTCTTCTATCCCCCCCCCCCCCACTTTCCCAAACCTTAGCTCTAATGAAACAGCTGGATGAAAACTGGCCCCCCTTGGGGTGTTAATGCAGAACTTTACAAAGACAGGAAGTGTAGGATTAATGGGGCAGGGATTTTGTCAATGAGGTTACAGGATGGACATTTAGTGTGGGCGTTGTTGTAACAAAGTAGAAATGCTACATCATGGTAAATGGGGGAAAAAAGTGCTTACCTGCTTTTCTTGCAGAGCTTAATTGCCATCATGCATCACCATTTTAAACAAACTGACAGTGAATCTTCATATGTTAATAGCTTGTCAAAATTAGCTGTTGGTGTTATTTTTTGTTTCAGTTTTTTTGTATGTACATGTGCTAAATCACTTTTTGCAATTGTTTTGCATGGTTTTACACATGACAGTTTGGAGTTGGCATCATCTTTGATATATTGCCATATATAAATCTCTGCAAATATTGAAACTGCAGTGGTAGGCACCATATGTGGACCCTGGAAAATATTATTTTGACCACCCCATAATTGTTTCTCTTTGGAGACAAATGAATCAAAACTTCCATTAAAATTCTAACGAGGTTTGAAGGTTGAAAATTTTGACACATCAGAATGGGTTGCCCTAAGTCTTCACTCTTTTCAACCGCCTCTGCAATAAAATGTATCAAAACATTCTGCGAGAACTATAGGGTGGAATGAAATCATTCCACAGTTTTGTGGAGCTCGCATCTTTAATGACGTGAAACAAATTATTTCTGGCATCATTTTTATAACAATTTTATGCATAAATTCCACTGAAAAAAGTGGTTTAGTGAAAAGGTGGAAGATTTATGGTACGTGGTATCAACCCAGTTCCTTCTCCATGGGCTGTACATGTCTGATCAGATATCATCGATCAGACTGACTTCACTCTTTACCCCAGCTAGATTTGTTTTTTTTTTTTCCCCCCTTTATAGTAATCCAATTATTAACTGTGCTTGTAGTCCTGCACAGGAGTTGTAAATTGCAGTCTCCATGACAGCTACAGCACAAGATCAAAGAGTTGGCTGGTGCGGGGATGCAGTCAGCCGTGACTGGTCAGTTTTATGTCTTCACAGCATCTCTTTCAAGTTTCTTTCTGGTTGTAATGGGGGCATTGACAAACCTGTTGGAAAGGCATTCTGCCTTTTCAGTGTTATGCTAAAATAGCTTGTGCAGTCAAGTTGTTGTATATACGTAGTTATAAGCAGTCATATGTTCAAATTAAGTTCCCTCTTGATGATGTCCGTACAAAATGTTTTCAACCATTGACAGAAAAACAGGGATAATTAAGAGAAATAGCTATGCCCCAAGAATAATCTTCTGCCTTTTATCTGGTATGATTTTCTTTATTTCCCAGATACTTCAAATCTTCATTGAGGTACATTCTCTGCATGAATCCTTTGAATAAACAAGATACGCTGACATTTTTAATACCTAGGCTTTTCACAGCCATTCACATTAAATTTTACTTGTGAATTTGAAGAATGTCATTATGAAATGAAACATTACGATTGATTTATGTGTATAGCAGGATCTTTCAGGTGCAATTTCCTTTGGTCTGTATTAATTAAAGATAAGACCATAAAGTGATGTACATGTACTGAATTATGTAAGTTAAGATAGGCTAAAAAAGAAGGTAACAGGTTATTGCATGATGTAATGAAGCACTTCCGTCGAACGTGTCTGATAGATAACTTCCGTGTGTTTTACACATATTTGAGCTCTAAGAATGAGTTAGTGTGTTGGAGCAGTTCCAGGCAAATTGTTGGGAATTGGGCGCTATTTTGTGATCCATAGGCTGTTGTGTGATGTTAAAGAAGGACTTAATTCTTTGTACAAAGGTTATCGTTCGGAGTAGAAAACTGGACTTTGTCACTTACGCTGGCTCCTGTACATGTATATATACCTGCAATTCTTTGTAGTCCTTATTTTAATTTTCTGGAAAAAGAGGATATTTAGGAGGCAAAGTACCCATAAATAAGTGACCATAAATTTCGTCCATGACAAACTTCCCATTTTTCCTGATTCTGAGAGTTCTGTTGAGCTTGGAAAGGTATTATTAGGTTTGCTTGGAACATGGAATGATATTCTACCGAAAAATTGTAAGTTTCAGCGCCAACAATAATATTTTGGGACATTTAGTTGCCATTGAAAATGCATTTTTGTGGGCGAAATTAGAGATCATGTAGGGTAATTCCATCTAACTGCTATTGGTCATCTATAAACATTCAAACTCGCTTACTCATGTACAATTCAAGGATCAGGCTCACCAAAAACAGGAAAAAATATGTAGAAAATTTGTAATGAATGAGATTTGAAAGGAAGTCCTTTTCAAGATGCAAAACATTGAAACGGATTGGAGAAAAGTAAAACTTGGTTTGATTCTTTCTGATATTTACCCATTTGACTTTTTTGGAAGAGTCTACTTGAAGGACACATCAGTGCCCATGTATAGAACACTGGTGGGCCAGTATATCTAGTTGTCTAAGAGAGAGATAAGGCCTTGCCTGACCATCCAGGAACAAGCGATAAGGAGTGATGCCCGAAGGTGTTAGATGAGATAAGGAGAAGGTGTGCGACAGTTGTGAGCAATCAAATCTGCGTGAGGCGCAATACAGCTCACTTGAAGTCAAGATGTGTTCGAGCAAGTATCTTTTTTGGTCGCGTTACAGTAATGGCTGCCGAACACCATCATTACCGAATGTCTGACACATTTCATCTTCCTTCAGACATACACAGACACATTCATAATTCAAAGCTCTCCTCATCTCACACATCCTCCCTTTCCCTTTTTTCCCCACATCCTCCCCTATCCCAATATTCCCCGACCCCTGAAGTCTTTGGCATTATGTCAGACGTCGGAGAACCCGGTTCATGTGCAAAATTTCTCCAGCCCAAATGGTAAATTATTAAATCCATGTTGCAAAAAAATATGTTGTGCAGGTCTAGCTTCTAGAATTGTGTGTGTGCAACAGATTCTTAACTCTTACGTTTTTTTTTGTCGAGAGTCCTATTGTGAACTGAAAGTATTTTTTTCATATGCTTGTACATATGCATCTTTTGATAACACACACATTCAGACATGTTTTTTCTGTTTATTTCAGTCTCGCTATTCTATACATTCAATAATATTATATTATGTTACACTGTTGCAGATATTGTAGTGGTTAGCATGTTGCAGGTACTGTATTGGACAGCATGTCACACTGTTACAGATATTGTATTGGTTAGGTACATTGGTTAGCATGTTGCAGGTACTGTATTGGACAGCATGTCACACTATTGCAGATATTGTATTGGTTAGCTACATTGGTTAGCATGTTGCAGGTACTGTATTGGACAACATGTCACACTATTGCAGATATTGCATTGGTTAGCTACATTGGTTAGCATGTTGCAGGTACTTTATTGGACAGCATGTCACAATATTGCAGATGTTGCATTAGTTAGCCTGCTGCAGGTACCCTGTCAGTACGCACAATTCACTGTACCTGTATTCTGCATCTAACATCCAATCAGCCGAAACAACTCTTAACAGCTTATCTTATAATATAAAGTTGAATTTTGCAGCACTCTGTTTAGTATAGCGTATAGTGCTGTGTGTTGCATTGACTATCAAATCACTGAGCGCCGTCTATTAACTGAGGATAGATCGGTGAAGAAATCTGATTAGCCCCTCTCCTTGCTACCCCCAGGGCACTTTCACCTAGATTGCACCCTGCCCCAGCAACACCAGGGAGCGGAGATAATTCCCCACCCAATTCTCCTCAAATATGAATTCTTTTCTTATTTTGACAAGGGAATTCTCAATTGATTGTTCTCTTGGTTCCCAGGTCACTTAGCAAGCCAACATCAAGGCAAGAAAGAGATGGTTCTCTTGACGGCCAAGAAGGAAAAAGGTGGCCTGGGTGATAATTCTTGCTACGGGGTGTTGCATGCTTGAGGAGAAACCCTGCATCAACAAAAGCATCAAGATTAAGACAATAATTGTTGACCCTGATTTTTTTTTTTTAGGTTAAGCACTACCCGAAGTGATTGCAATTTTTAAAATTGCTTTAGACTGAGGACTGGCGACATGAGAATTCCTTTAGATGCAGGACTGTCATCTTGACGTAGCTTGGGTATAATTAATATGATTGAAATCTAAATTGAGAATTTTGCGCTTGTTTAACTAATCATGAAAGACCTGTATTTTTACAGTTTGCTGCCTAACCACATGTAGTCAGGTTTAATATTTTGCCTGCATATGCTATTAAACAATTTAATTTGTCCATGAATGAGATAGGGGGAGGTGTTTTAGACAGTGGCTAATCTATTATCCCTGCAGACAAAATTCAAAATTTAGCTTCATTGTATATATATTTAAGTACTCATACACGTAACAATAATGAAAGTTACACATTGCTCTTAAAAAAATGGATTCCATTTAGACCACACTAATTCAGATTGTGTTATAAGAATAAATCTTCTAGCGTCAGGGAATAAGATTGTGGGAAATGTGAACTGTCTGGGCCATATTTTCCTATTTAAGACATACACATCCCCATTGAAGGACAGGAAGAATCATAGAAATATCAATATTGGACAAAAAAAAGAGGATTCTCAGTTCTCAGTTTTATTTTTATTCTTTTTTTGGTTTATTAGTGCTGGCTGGCCTGTAAAAACAAAAAAAAGGAAAATTGGTGTTAACTTACATTGTCCAGTTGACCGCAATGCCCTTTGTCCACCTTAAAACTGGATATAGGCCATGGACTGAAATGTCCTCGTAGTCAGCGGTCAGTAGTCAGGTCCAGGCTTGTTTTCAACTTTTACGATCTTAAGATAAGCGGTGAGTTGATTCGCGGTACTCAATAAAGACCAAACTAACATCTATAGTTAATCCAGGTTAGTGGTCAAACTCTTAAATCCCTTAATATATTGTGCAGACCGTCTCGAAGTTAATCCTCTTGTCCAGTCCTCCAGGACATTTCGCTATGTCAAGACGTAGCTAGAGGATAAGTACACGAATAGTCAATAAAGAACAGTTGACCACATCAGAGTTTAGGATTAGGGAAGTGGGTGAATGTCCGTATTTAGAATATGTGGAGGGGAATTAAATCCGCTTTCGCAATCCTTTTGTGATTTTCTGTTTATGTTGTGTTTAGAATTAGTTGTTGTTTCATATGGACTTAAAACATAGTGTATATCTGGTGTAGGCATTGGTTGATATCCTCAACAAATTCAGTCAGTGAAGTATAACTTTTGAAAACATTTACGATTGTCAAATGTATTGTTGAGGTTGGGACATCATTCATCTAGTATGTTTACTGTCTGATTGAAATGTTGATTTGGGATACAGGATACGGTTCCTTAA
Source organism: Liolophura sinensis (assembly GCF_032854445.1). NCBI lineage: Eukaryota > Metazoa > Mollusca > Polyplacophora > Chitonida > Chitonidae > Liolophura > Liolophura sinensis. The sequence continues at coordinate 20,509,826 of NC_088298.1, read as the reverse complement.
GGCTGTAGCTGAGTTCAGGCCCCGGTATCACCAAACTGTCTTAGACTTCAGTTAAAATTTCAATCATTAAACTTGGTATGTTCCTTTCTGTTATGTTAGATGCAATTTGTTTTACAATAACATACCCAGAATTTACATTGTCAAGCAATAATTTGACTGTGTTAGGAAAGAAATAACAATTTTAAAGTTATTTAAAATTTTGACGCAAGTCTAAGATTGATTCGTGATCCAGGGCCAGGTGTTTATGAAATGACTGTTTTGCCAATCTGTGTACAAAGCAATACACTGGGATACATTTGCCAAAGTTGACAGAAAAATGTATGGAATGATTTTGTTTAAAGGCTAAAAGAACTGCAGTATGACTATTGTTTGTCTTGGATTTGAGATCAAATCCAGGCGAGGGAGATTTGTCTTGGTTGGGCTGGATGTTGGCAAAACCATTCTTTCTCGAATGTCTGATCTAACTTCCAGGGTCCAGTTTCACAAAGCGGCGTACGTACAACATTTTTTTATCCTACATTTATCAGACAATATTTTGTAAGTCACTATAACGATGATCATACATGTATGACATTGGCTTAATTGTTCGTGGATGTTTGATTTCTGCGATTGATTTCTGCGTGATTGGTGTGATTTACTGAACAAATCATTCGCCACTATGATGAAACTTTCTAAAAACAGCTGTGATTCTTGAAACTATTAAACACGGTGTCTCTAAATGTGGCTAACATTCTCACTATTTTTTAATGAGACACCTGATAATTAGATTAGGAAAATTGGACATCTTAGGGAGACGGAAGTGAAATGTGAAAGTGTGATTCAAGTACGTGTAATTGTGCGTTCATTTGTTACTCATTATGCAGAGTGGGAGAGGGTCATGGCAGAGTTGTGAAGGTGCTGCCTGTCGTTGGCATGAAACTGGGTTCAGTAGCATTATCAGACAGGGAATTTTCAAGATTCACTTGCTGTCCTTGTCCTTGTGGCATTTACAGGTGATAATTAGCGCTATCTTTTGTGCAGCCTTACATGAAATTCATTGGAGGTGATTTGATTTCCACCAATGTACATGACGCACATGTCATACATGGGAAAGGTTGCCAGTTACTTGCCAAAAGTCAGTTGTTTATACTTCAGACATGCCAGTTTTCACCATAGATAAATACTGACTGCCATCAATCAGAAAAAAAAAAGAAAGAAATAAGCAGAAACAGAAACGATCATTATTCTGGTATATTCCGTGCTATTGCCATTGGGTTTATAAAACTGTCTCAGAATAAAAAAAACACAAAAAAGTATTCATTACTACTGTTTGTTTACCACTTTCTATCATAGCAATACATCTCAGTTAATATTTACTGATTTTTTTTCCATACTTCTGTTTTAGAAACATACAAGGACATGGAGTTTTTTTGTCATAAACCTGTACAATCCTTACAAAGCCCTATAGCAAAATCTTCAATCTTTCAAGAGTGTAGCAGACTGTTTTGTTTTTCAGTCCTATTTTAACCTCTTACTTCTCTTCTCCACCCCCTCCCCTCATTTTCCCCTCTTTCCCTACTCTCCTTACATGCTCTTGTCCTGTAAGTCTCTGCACCTCCTTAAGTCCTTAAAACAAATGTCAGCTCAAAGGCCACAAAGGGTACATTCGATCCCGATGGCTGATCATGTTGATCGCTTTGCGACTCCATTTAACGTTGGGCTCCCACTGCCCAATTCCCCCCACATTTCCTCCTTTCCACTGTGATCCTTTAAGACCGGACCATATATAAGTGGTAAGGACAAGTTGTTAAGCCTGTCAGATGACTGCTTTGATCTCGTGGAGTGATCGATCGATATTGATCACGGCTCTTGATATCGCTTGACAAGTGGCCTTGTTGAGAGTTGTGAAGGTAAACGCCGACTGATACCTGAGTGAGATTTAAAGGGCAAAAGTTGAATGGCCTCCGAAGTCAAGACAGCCACCTCTTGTCTTCTGCCAGAGGGAAACAAAGGATATGAAAAACAACTTAAACATGGCAGTAGCCTAGTTTGTCTGCTGCTGCATATAGATACACAGTAAATGACCTCAGTCTGTGACAGAGTTTCACATTTTACATGATTCTCAGAGTTCTTTTGTTCTAAAAAAAGGGTGTGTTGAGGTTTGTTGAGGGATAGCCCATTAGGAAAATGTGATTTTCAGCACCAATAGTCATGTTTTGTGAGATTTATTGGTGTCTAAAAATGCAATTTTGATGCGCAGAATTACAGGTCATTTGACGATGCATGTATTCGAAGAGTAAATGTATAGGTGAATGGCGTTGTCAACAACAACACAAATGGCTACAACTACAGCCAAGTGTAGGGTAAGCTAAATGGCACACTACAATGTATATCTAGGTCAAAATGTTTGTAAATGTATCAGAAAATATTGGGTATTGATGGACAATAGTTTTAATGTCATTGAAATTCAGTGAACAGTGAGTTTTGATGAGTGAAAGTCCAAATTTTTTTCTTTGTTTTGTATTGCCTTAATTCCTCATGGTTTTCGCATGTCAAAGAACAACTTTCAGTGCAATTCGTACACATTTTTCATTTCGTTTTGGAGTTGGGTTGGCCAGTTTCAGAGCTTCACAAAAAGCGTAGTGTTATCAGTCTGCACAAACTAAACCCCTCAGATTATGGTTAAATAAACACCTTGCAAACAGGTGTGAAAAGGTGGAAGAATACAGGGCACTAAAATCTACATCTTGCTGAAAAATGATTGTTTCTGTGTCCATGCGATATATCATCATTTAATTATAATGACACCTGAATAAAGGTAAAATCAGTTAAGTAAAACTTATTAAATAGTATGGGGCGACTTTAAGAAAACTTGGTAAATCAGTTTTTCATAATTTTTGTTTTAAGTGACGTCGCATTATGCAGCTATAACCTAGGCATTGTCTTCTATGAAAAAAGTTGAGAAATGTGACTTACAAAGTTTTGTAAAAGTTGGCCCCACTGTTTTATTGTTCTAAATTTTACAGGAAGTCATAAAATTCAATTTTTAGATAGCATTATATACTTTTAAAATAGACCTTATTAAACAACTTTGAAGAGGAAGAATTCATATCATGTTATGAATTTAATCACAGTGAATGCATTACATTTCTGGCACAACGGGATATCTGTGGAAACTCATTACATTAACTTTTGTGACATTGTTTATTTGATTTTGAATAAATTATGAAACACCCACATTGTAACTTTTTTTATTTTCGAATTCCTTTATGAATTCTGGACTCCACTCATTAGCAGCTGACAGCTGAATTGTTTTGTGTGTATTGCCTATGTGTGACTTAATTATGGCTTTTCACATTAAATCTACTCCATTACCATAGATGTGATGAGAAAATATTAATTAAAATTGTGATATAAGCAGGTGTCTTAGAATTTAGCAAATGTGTTTTTCTTAGCAATTTGAAGGACACTTAATTCTCCCAGAAGTTTATTGTCCTCTGTAGGCATATCAAGCTAAAAGGTAGATGTTGATGTAATTTTTTTGGCGATAAAATGGAGCTCTTAGCCAATAAAGCATTTAGATTGTGAAGTTTAAATCTTAGCCCCAGGGCATTAAGTGTCCGATTTTAGACAGGTGATGATAGAACGGTTTGTTACATGGACATTTCTGTAATTTGATGGATGAGTTTGATTACTAAAGTTACCTGTAATGTGTCATTATTCACAGGTGAGTTGTCTAACTTTCAAATTGTAACACCATAGCCCTTGTTTTTTTTTTGTTTTTTGTTTTTTTTTTTTCCCTTCCCTCTTTTGTTCAGATAATAAATGGAATCTCTACCGTGACTTGGCAGCATGTGAAAATTGCGTCTGGCATATTCATTAAAGCCTGGACTTATGCTGATGAACAAATTCTTTATACCACATGATTTATTCATGTCTACAAGGAAAAGAAAAAAAAAATGACCAAATGGACAAAAAAAAACAAAACAAAACCCAGAGACAAAAGAGACAGAAATGATGCAAAATGTATTTTTCATCCTCTGGTAAGTTAGCCTGATTTCGCCAGACTTTTCTCCCGTGATAGCGTAAAGAGAGGCAAAATCATGCAACAATTGTTGGAAGCCTTTCCTGAACTAGTTACTTTGATTTATAGTCTTGTTATTTCAAGAAGGTAGGTTACATTTGCATACAGTGTAGTATATGCACGGATGTACATATTTCATGTTTTAAGAGTGGCCATCCCATACTGAACAACATTCTCTTCATGATTAGAATTATTGTTTCACATGTACACCTATTCCTCAACCTTTTTGGATATGAAAGAACAGTTGTCAGTGCAATTTATGCACCTTTTTCATTTGGTTTTGGAGACAAAACCACATTGGATGGATTGGCCAATTTCAGGGCTTCACAAAAAGTATAATTTTATCAGCCCACATAATACACTCAGAATATGCTAAAATAAACACCCTGCAAACATACAAAAGGGTGAAGAGTTACAGTAGGTGCTGTATGTAGTTTAAAGATGTTTTGAAACATTTGAACTCTTAACTGTTCGGTTGTTCATTAGGCCACACCAATTTAAATTGTTGATTTAAGGGCAGAATAAGTCTTTTTTTTTTAATGTCGGAGGAGGGTGTAAAATCCTCTAGTTTGCGTGAAATGTGGACGGCTGTAGCAATTTTTTTCCTTTTTAAGACATATTTACATTATCTGAAAGCCTTGAAAACAGGAAAAATCATAAAAATATTGAGATCGGACAAAATGAAAACATGTATTTTCAGTTTTATTTTTGTTCCATTTTGGGATATTTTTAGTGTCGGCTTGCCTATATAACACAAAATATGATTGGTGTGCTCTTTAAAAAAAAAATTAAGAAGAATTTTTTTTTTTTTTTTGTCTTTTTGGTTTTAGCTGAACAGTTATTTTTGAAAACTGAAGTTGCTGATGGAATCATGTTTGCAGGGCTCTTGAGTTTTGCGTACACGTATATAATTATGCCTCATCTTAGACGAGATGTGCCAGTTATTATTTGTTCGTCGGGACACAAGGAAATAAATCCTTCTTGTTCATGAAGAGTCTTTGTAATTACCTGTAATGCAGGTCTGACAAAACCTGATACAGGACAACTCGTGCTGTGTGCAACACACGGCCTTCTCCGTATGTCTTTATGTGCTGTTGATAGAACATGTGTCTCTGAATACATCCCACTGCCAAGGGATTCAGCCATTCTGCGCAGCCTCCTCCAAAGTGTATTTCCTCAGTCATGCGTCTTCGCTCAAAATTTGTCTGGTGCTTATCGAGTGGCAATCAAATACTTGTCATCCTCTTTTGATTGGCTGAGCTGTATTCTTGTAAAAACGCCAATATACTGGCAGATATTTGTGTGAAAATATCAGTCGATACACCGATATGAAGCAGTGAAGACAGGGGCAGACATGAATAATTTAGAAAGAAGTAATAGAATTAATGAATGCTGGGATTCTATTTGTAACCTTTTCATCTCATAGTATAATGTACCAATGAATTAATAAAGATACCGAAGATCTCCCAAAAAATGTGACCCTAATATGGAGTGTTCATGTGACACACGATCTACAGGTACAAACCAAAGTGTAAGATTTATTTATTTATTTGATTGATGTTTTACGCCCTACTCAAGAATATTTCCCCCTTACGTGTATACAACAACAGCCAGCATTATGGTTGGAGGAAAACGGGCAGACCAAATCATAAAACATTTTGTTCGCATGCATGTGTACTATTATATATAGTATCTTCAAGACAACGATGATGTTTTTTTCTTGTTTTCAGGTACAGTAAGTACATTATTGTGTCACTTGTTAGATCTTTGAGCTCAAAAAACAGTAATATACATAAACAGTATATACAGTATATGTGTGTGTGTGTGTGTATGTGTGGGGGGGAGTGGGGGGGCTTGTGCTGTCTTTTTATCAGTTTATTTAACAGAGTTTGATTTATTTTAGCTCTTCAAAAAAGCAGGTATTCTGCTAAGAATATATATATGTCTTTATTTGTTTTAATGACTAAAAATTATGATTAAAGGAATTACTGTGCTTTCACATATTAAGTAGTAAAGCTTATATACAAATGTGCAGGTTGTCTGGTAATTTAATAGTCTACATGTATCTCTTCTGTGTCGGCTGGCTTGGGCAGTTAAAATTTGCTTTTCTTTACTCCTCTTTATGGTATTTAAATGTATTTGAGTGGTTTTTACATGCACATTTACTAGGTAAGCGACATTACAATAAATCTGTTAAAAATCAGTATTATTATACCACTTGATATCGGAGGAGATAAAGGTGTAAGCAGGTGCTCTTTAGTGCTTTAATTCTTTAAACTCTGTCACTATCACCGTGTTTTTTGTGGATTTAGTTTGCTTTTCCTTAAGTAAATATATGCTTCACATTAGTTGTCAGAATGTTTTCTTTTTTCAATCCTCCCACAACTTTATTTTGCGGTTTGAAAGAATGACATGTTTGTTACCATTAGAAGATATCTGCTCAGGTGACTAATTGCTCACCACAAGACACCCTAATTCTCGCACACCATGGCCTTGTAAACCGGTTGAACGGGTACAGTTTGGAAAGCACTTTTGTGAAGAGTGATTTTTTGGGTGTCTTTATTTTTTTTTTTGTTACATTTATCAAACATGGATGTAATGTACGATGGGCTGGCCAGTGTCATGGGTTTCCCCCGGGTTCTGCCCGGTTTCCTCCCACCATAATGCTGGCTGCCTTCATATAAGTGAAATATATCTTGAGTACGGCGTAAAACACCAATCAAATAAATAAATGAATAAATAAATATGACATTAAGCAACAGCCTAGTAAATAGGTTAATTAAAACAAACCCATACCCTTTATAGTATCCTTATTTTAAAATTCTCCCTCCTCCCTTCTTGTATACAGTTTTAGTGTCAGAATTTGAAATTGGGTGTTACAGACATGAATTTTTTCACTATTGGCCCCAAATCTTCTTAGTTTTTGTGTGGCTCTAAATATCAAGTTTCCACTCGTTTCCAGCATTGTCTTGTTTGATGGAACAGCTTCCAGCTACAAAATAAGACTTTCAGCGTCAAAGCATTAAATGCGTCATCAGTATAACTTGTCATCAGTATAACCCGTCATCATTATAACTTGTCATCAGTATAACTTGTCAGTTTCACACGTTAAAGCTTGCAACTTCGACAAAACTGCTAACTTGTCAAGGGCTTGTGGGTAAAACGTTTCGTTTGACCTATAAAATGTACAAGGTCAGAATGCCAAGAAAAAAAAAGAGAAAAAGAATCTTCCAATGAAAGCATCGTTACAATTTGCTTAGTGTCTTTCAACAATGATTACTATCCAGCCTTTGCTGCTGGGCATAGATTTTTTTTTATGTATTATAGTGTGCTCTACAACAAGTCCTACCCCTGTTTCTCAATTGTTCGATGATGGATCTGCCGCTGGCATTTCGGTTTAAACTAGGAATGGATGTTGGTCCACTGGCAGAGCAAATCATAGTGCCTTTCTGAAAGAATTACGAAAAGAAAAAAAAACCTTTTTTTTTTTTATCTTATTCTTGTTTTCTTTTTGGACCGCCTGTTTTATATTTTACGACCTTCATCTCAAAGACCGTTGCCTTTAAGCTGGGGATAATTCAGGAAGATTGGTGGGGTTTGCCAGAGAGGATCAGATTTTATGGCCGTTTTACTTCCGTACTTAATTCCAAATATGGCCAGATGAACAAGGATTTCTCCCGATCAGCCTGTATCATGGTAATAGTGAATTTCACTTCACCCTTGTTATTTTGCAGTTCACCTTTGGAAAATAATGCACAAGTTTTTTATGAACGTCCAGCCCTTTGCCTGAATTCTGGTTGTCCAAGAACATGATACCTCTGTATTACCCCCTTGTAAAAAGACGTCGACCTTTGTTCCATAATTTCCTTTCATGACTAATGTAAATGTTCTCTTTGTCCATTGGCCACAATCTTTGTTGTGAAATATCTCAGAGATGACCTTGTGAACTCTGACCTCTGTTGCATTTTGTTTTATACTCTCTGTATCCTTTTTGGTTACAGTCTTTATCGTCACATCGGAAATTTACTTCTTGTAAAAAAAAACAGGCAGAATGCATGCAGGCAATACATGGCAGGCTTATCCATTTTTACGAAAAATTCTATTATACAGACTTCATCACACATGTGATGAAATGTGGTATTATTTTCAGTATTACCCACTTTCCTGCAGTTTTTATTGCAATTTATGCACATTTTTAACTTGATTTTGGAGATGACACGACATTGGACGGATAAGCTAATTTTAGGGCTTCACAGAAAGTATACTTTTATCAGATCTACACAGAATAATGCCTACAAAATATACTTGAATAAACACCATGCGAACATGCAAAAAGCTTGGAGAATTACAGTGACTGAATAATAATAAATGATGCTTCCAAACTATTTAACACACCATAAAAACTCAAATCAAATGAAATCAAATCAGAGTATTTGACAGTATTTAACACATGCTTACTTGCTGTCTGTTTATATGTTTACCCCTTTATACTATGAAATAAATAAAATGTATAAATTTCCTGGATCTCATCGTCCATTGAGCCTCAGTGACTGAATATAGGGCCATCTGTCCTGGCTTTTTGACCAATTTGCAGAGTCTTACTTTCAATACAAACTGAAAATCAGTTGTAGTATTTGTCTGCCACCAAAATGTTACAAATCTGTGCATCACATATTGTAAAAGTTGTCAGTAACTTCATTGCCAGAAGTTGGTGGTTTTACCCCGGGCACTTTGGTTTTGTTCACCCATGAAACTGGTTGTCAGTGAACGAATTAAAACGCTCTGTGTATCTCAATAAACAACAATTGAAAAAAAACTATATTTGTAAATAAATAGCATAACTCACACCCTTTCTCCACTCAAGACTGCTGTCATGTTTTCATTTTATGAATTCTTATAAAACCTGATGATGGACTCTTTAAAAGGAGCCAGTTAAATTCATCTATTTTTCGCCCAGGAGATGAAGGGCATGAACCAGGGACTGTATGAAGTGAACCAGTATGATGTTAGAGATTTACAGATAACGTGCTAGAGTAATAAACTGTGATCTTCAAATGCCCCCCATGCTTAAGGCTCTTTGTCAGAGCACTGTCTAAGCTCATCCAATCAAAACAGCAGGGGACAAATTCTATTGAAAATTCAATACTTCAAGGAAGGATATTAAATAATTTTCCTTCTCAAAAGTCATATTTTGCTTCGAGGAATTTACCATCCAAAGTGGGAGGTGAAAAAAAAAAAATGCTCTCGCGGCGCCTGCATCGTCATTGTTGAAACTGTCGAAAGTGAGTGAACGCTCTATTTAATGTCCTAGGCTGTGTTTTACACTATTGATTGGAGATTACAAGAGATCTGTCTTGTCATTCATCAGTGGTTCTCTGTGCGGAGAACCAAATTCCGTTACCCGCTCCAGCTTCATGGAGGCTCGACGGCTCCAGAGAGTCTACGGCGATAGTCAACCGCGGATATGATTCTGAACCATCAGCCATCCGACAGCGTAATACCGTTAGTTTTGGCGCCTTAGCCGCATTCTCTGAATGTCTGCCCACGAAATTTGTTGCCATTTCAATGTTATTGTTTTCTCTGAAAGGTCTCATGTTTAGTATTACCACACCATTAAGGAGGTACATGGAACAGAACTCAGTGTCATGTTTACTCACTCCAATATCAAAGTTTTTTTTTTTTTCTTTGTTGGCACCATGCGGTAAATCACCTAAAATTTTGTCCAAAAAAAAGTGGATTAAAATAAGCGAATAAAAGTAAAAAAAAAAGACTTTTGCTGCTGAGACTAACATTTTTCTATCAGGTTTAAGATTTCAATCGACCTTACGAAACGTCCTTGTGAACACGATAGTAGGATATGGAGTTTTTGGTTATATACAGTATTTAGACATGTATTTTGGTAGGATATCACCTTGTTTGTTTTCTAGTTTTGGCTTGAATGGAACAGTCATCCAAACAAATCATCATCATCGTGGCATACATTCAGGTGAAACTGTTGCTTTTTGGCACGATAAAACAATTATAGGCGGGAAATAAACTACACGTGTGGGTTACCTGACTCAAATCAGTTTCACTTCTTCTTGTAGTGTTTTGATATATGTAAGTCTAATTGATATACATTGCTATCCTGATGGGCTTGTGATTTGTTAGGTCATTTTTTTTGGAGGGGGGGGGGGGGTTATTTTGTTTTTCTGAAACTATTATAATATATCATTGTATGTCAGTGTTTTTTTTGTTTTTTTTTTTGTGATAACTCAGTTACACTGACAAGTTGTTTGAACTATAGCTGTCTAATCAGCAGTTTTTTGCCTATTGCATATACTGTAATTCGGCAACCTTTCTGCATGTTTTCAAGGTGTTCATTCAAGCATATTCGAAAGGCAGTATTCAGTATAGAGTGATAAAATTATACTTTTTGTGAAGCCGTGAAAGTGGCCAACCCAACCATTGTAGTTTTGTCTTCAAAATCAAATTAGAAATGTGCATACACTGTAAGTTGCTCTTTCACATGCAAAAAGATTGAGGAATTACGGTGTGTATCACTTTTTTCTTGGAACTATAGAGTGAGTGATGTGAGTGAGTGCTTGGGGTTTAACGTCATACTCAACAATTTTTGAGTCATATGACGACGAAGGAATCCTTAGGGTGTATGTACGTGTAATGTGCCTCCTTGTTGCAGGACGGATTTCCACCGCTCTTTTATTTTTGGAACTATAGGCTTGTATAGAACCATTTCACAATGGCTTGATTATTAATAATGTCATGGTATGCTGATTTCACTGTGTATTAAAGTTAAGTTAGTCGTGAACAAAATTTGTAGGATAGAAAATTTTCTGTCCTGAGAAAAACGTTGTTTTACATGACCTTGTAAGAGTTTGAAGAGAATTTTTGTAAATCTAGTCTAATAACACATTCAGAGGATACTTTTGCCGTTATCCGTGTCCTGAACGATAAAGAGGTTCCGTCGGAGACTGATAAATGTCCTCCTATTTGGTCGCGAAGTGGCTAGCATATAAAGAGGAGTTTAGCGGAAAAAGGTTGTCATTTAAGCATGTGAATTATTCAAAATAAGGTGCTTCCGAAATGGGATAAAGAGATAATAAAGACAAGTGATGTCAGCGGAGCCTCGTAGATTTTGCTGTTGTGTCGTATGTGTACTAATATGGTGGAAAGGCTTGCCCAACCGTTGGGTAAAAAATGACTGTGACGTGATTATTTTGAAATCAGATTTAGATCAGAGAGCGTTTTATTATTCCTGAGTCATCAGTGGTCAGTTGTGAAGTTAATTGGATCAGTCAGTCACTCACTCACTCACTTGTGGCTTAAACTTTCAAGACTCTTGACCTTGGAATGACTTAAGGTCAAGAGTTTATAGCCAGTGAAAAAACATATCCATTTCAACTTTGAAGATGAGACTTTGTTCCATTGAGAATTGCTAATCTGTTTTTTTCTGTCTTTCTTATGTTTTTTTCTCTATATTGGTTTTTTTTATTGAACATTCTCCAATCTGGTATTCTGTACAGAGCTACATGTATGTATTTTCTGTTTCACAATTATGAATGAGTTTTTTTCGAATTGCATTGAGAAATGAGCTATACGCTTCACAGGGGGAATAGCATTAGCTTAGCCAATATGGCGTCTTGATCTGAACAAGTGATTTTTACTGTAATGCAAGTTTCGTGGAAAACCCATCAGAAACCTACCTGAGGCAATACCATCTTTTTTTTTTTTCCCCCTCCTCTCTATCTTGCTGAGCTCGTTAGCGTGAGTAAAAAAAATGACCGAAGAATTTGTGAGGTTCAAACTATTGTCCGTCTATCGACAGATTTAGCAAGTCGAGACAAAAGATATTCCAGGAGTAATGGCGAGAACAATTAATATCAGCAACCCACTGACCGAAAGCATGTCAGCAATGGTTGCCAACATCCAACGCTTTTGTCCTCAAATCAATGCCGCCACTGGATAGCAAAATTTTTGAAACGCTGGACAAACAACACAACCTACAAGAAGCCAGGAAAGCTATTTCACCCGCAGTTTTTAAGTTTGTCTTACTGATTACGTGGGTATGTATTTCAACCGCTAGTCTAATTATCCTAGCAAATTGCATCTGTATAAAATGTGTTATTTTGGTATCTAATTTTAGGCTCTGAAGTTGATTGGATTAAATGAAGCCTTTGCAGAAACCTTTCATAGGTAATGCCTTTAAAGTCATGGGATCCATTGTAGTTGTTGTTGTTGTTTTTGTCCTTTGATAATACTATTGGATCTTACAACAGTTTGTATTCATAGCTAGTTCAGTGTTTGTTCATCACTGGGGCAGGGAGCAATTATTACTGTGGCATATTCTCTGTAAAATGGCACTTTAGCACTCATTTTTAACCTCACGGAGTAACAAGTCTGTCACAGTGGTACTTTAGCACTCATTTTTAACCTCACGGAGTGAAAGTCTGTCACAATGGTAACTGCATGACAAATTGAAACACAAACTCATCAGCTTGAAATATATGTAGTACATACACTGTATGTCAGTGGTATAAAGATCAACACATGAAATTATACAAATTCTGTATCAAAATGCAACATGTTAGAGTTCGTATTTGTGCTTTTTGGGCTCGCCTTAATACAAAGCAAATAGAGGTATTGCGAGGGGAGGTTCAGACATCATCGGCAGCGATGTCGAGTTTGGTTAAAGTGTTCAGCCAATCACAAGGTTGCAGTGGCCACCCGTAGTACACAGATAGCCAATCATCGTTAGCGTTTTTCATTTCAAAGACCAAGAAAGCCCTTTTACCCCATAGCTCAACATTTTGCTCAGTTATTCACAGGTCAGAATTGCCCTCCATAGTACATGATTGCCAAATGCAGTTTGTGATTTACATATCTAAGACTTTTGTGGTAAAGTTTTGCTTTAACTTCCCATAGTGTCCTTTTACCACCGCAGTGATTCTCAGGCTTCATAACATACGAAATCACTGCTCTGGAATCTTTAAGACTGCAATAAACAAGTCATAAGCAGTCGTCATGGGTTTCTTCAAGTCTTCGCCCCGTTTTCCACCCACCATAATGCTGGCTGCCGTTGTTTAAGTGAAATATTTCTTGAGTACTGCGTAAAACATCAATGAAATAAAATAAAATAAATAAATAATAATTTTGGTCTTCTTGTTGATTTATTGGCAAGGCCTTAGCACTATATAATTAGAGGATAATTTCTGTGTATGGCGGTGTCCATCATTCCACTTTTTTGGTGGGTGGGGTCAATATTTGAACGTATCGCATGACTTCATCATTATGCAGTTTTACAAACTACTTAGTCAGGTGAACTACCACTGTTCTCTGAATGCCTTGTTTTTCTAGTGAGTGTTTACCTGAAACACTTCCAGTGAAAGTCTGGTCTGGTAGAACCACAGACAGTAAGTAAAACATATGAAAAGGGCATGGGGGAGGTGTGTAGGCAGAAGGGATCAGTATTCTACTGGTCACAGTAAACTTTCTTTGACCCCCAAAGGCAAATCCATGTTTTACAGAAACTGTAAAAATCTGCATATATGTATTCTATTTGAGACAAAAAATCCCTGTCCACCTGAGCAAAGTTTCTTCACAAAAGTCTTTGAAAGTTTTTCTTTAGCAGATGCAAAATTTAATAAAATTTCTTGTACGAGTTCTACAACACACAAAAGCTGAGTACGTGGAAGTGGCTTTTATGATAATATTGTAGGAAGCAGTTTCAATCCATATTAATTTAATTACCTGTCCTGATCCTTGAAATAAACATGGGAATCTTCAGTCTGTATATCCTCAATAAAATCAATGCATGTTCAAGCATATTTGACGAATGTTATGTAAGGAATGATATCTGGGCAAATTATTTTACAACTTCATGTACTTCAACAATACATTTTAATCTTCAAAATATTTGTTTTTAAGTTGTATCACAAGTCAGATTTGTTGAGAGTTTAGCGTACACCAGTTTCATACTTTCTATATTTTCTCAGGTAGGAAAATTGAAAACTTTGTCAGGGTCCAAAAAACACTTTTCGTGGATCTTTGTTGTAAAAGAAACGTCTGAGTTTCATTGAGTGCAGTTTCTTTTTACGCTTAACAAAGTTTTTTTAGGAATGGCCTGACAATAAGGACGTTGGCAATAAGAGAGGAAGATTAGATACGTACTCATTTCCTTTGCTGCTTTGGTTGCTGCGTCCAGCGCGTGTCATGAGTGAGGATGTTGTGTTGTAATCAGATCTGTTGCACAAACTTCGCTGGCGACCTTACAACCTTACATCCAGAATGATAAACTTCCTGTGACCTTCCACATTGTGTTAAAAAAATCCTGTATATTGTAGAGTTAAAATTTGAGCTGTATCTATGTGTCATAGTGTAGGTTTTGGTGACATCACATTGACGACATTCAATACAAGCTGTGGTTTTATTACCAGTTTCAGTTGTAGACTGGATATCTGATCTGTAACCTACGAATTGTCAAAGGTATGTGCTTGGCAAACCTGAAGGGTAGGGTGGGGTGGGTTGGGGTTGGATGGTGTGGGTAGGGGTGAGAAAGGTCTCGAGTAAGGTGGGGTGGGGTGGAGTTGCGGAGGGTGTGTGTGGGAACGTGGACATGCAGTAGTTAGTTTTTCTGTGGGGGCAAACTTCCAGCAGGGCTGTTTAAAATGAAACTCGTCGAAGCAAGTTTTATGTAATAATTATAGAATATAATTTGTGTATGAAATCTTAGAGAGGAAAAAGAAATGTTGAAGACAAACTTTTAAACTCAGCACTTTTCAATTTCATTGAAAAACCTGGTATAGATGTTAAATTAGCTGTTAGTTTGTATAGTGTGTTTTCCTTATATTCAGAAAGAAATGGAGGATGGGATAATTGGGCTGTATATTTGACACCTCTTCATGAAGTAATTATATATGAACATTGAAGCTGTAATGTTGTTTGATCATGGGGAAGATTGAACCTGATCAGCTGTTTAGCTATTTCTGTTTTATTATAAGTTTTATACATGAATCTGAGTATATGTGTTCAAAATCAAGTTTATCACAATTTTTTTGTGAAAAGTTAATTTAGACATGCTATATTTGACATGTAATGGTAAAATAGAAACAAAGTGATCCATTACTGTTGATAAACTCTGGTAGCTGAGTATAGGTGTTCAAAACCAAGTTTATTATAATTTTTATAGAGTTATTTTAGACAGACTGTTTTTGAAATGTAATGCCAAAATGAAAACAGAAGTGATCCATTACAATTGATATTCTAAAGTAGCGGAGTATATGTATATGTGTTCAAAACCGAGCTCCATTCAGATATTGTAATTATTTTTTGGTGAAAATTTGTAGTGACGTTATATTACACATCCTGTATTTCAAATGCAAATTAATGACAAAATCAAAACAAAGCTGGTGTGTTACAAGTTGGGTCACTTTACTCTTGGGTGTTATGTAATAACATCGCATAAGACATTCAAAGGACTAGTAATTGAGATATTATTTGCCCCTTGATAAACCCTCTAAAGAGGATTACCCTTAATCCGTAGGGTTGATATGAAGGAGAATGTCCCGTAGGGAAAACACCCTCTAGAGGGTTGTGAATATCCGATTACCGAAAATCTTTTCTCCTCAAAATAATTAAGATACACAATTTTATTTGCTTCTAATTTGCCCGGAGAGTTGCTCTTATTGAAGGTTGCCAACACCAGTGCATAAGCTTAATTTCCAAGGATATCAAGTTGTATTTAATGGTATGGGATGAATTTAGCCTTAAGAGACCAGGCTCTGACCGCAGAAGGTTAGCGAAAAGGGTATCGAGAGTTTATGGTAGCATTATTGTGTTTTATCGGGTGATAATTTCTCCTTGGAACGCTGCGGCGTCACGTTACTAACGAGCGCTGGGTACTGTGGGCGCAGGCTGTGAGTCATCTACCAATGCCTTAGAACATGATACAAAAATTGGTAGAGGTTAAACTCGTTATTCTTGAAATGGTTCCAGGGTCCATTATGCTTTTTTTTTTTTTCGTTGCTTTTGCCTCCAGGAACGGCAGTCATCAGTGAGGTATATGTCCGTCAAGTGAGGCGCAACAACGATCAATTCTAGCCGCAATTCTCGCTTAACCACTCTCTGTTCAGAACAGTTCTCAGGAATCTGAGTTATTTTAACACCATTAGCAGTCAGTTCTCATTGACTGATGTTTCAGAATTATTCTCTAACCTGCGGAGAATTCATATTTTTTTTTTTCTTCAGAAATTTGATTTCATATGTTGCCATAAAAATATTTCATCAATTTTGCAAGGTAATAACTCATACATGTATATGGTTTTGTTTCTTTAATGTCTTTTCCTTTATCATTTTTATTAACTTTCAGCATGCATGTGCATACGGTATTTAGATTCTTTTCTTTTTTAGACATCTATGCAAATCTTTCCCATGACCTTGTGAAATATTGAATTAGAAGTCGGAAAGACTCTCATCCGGCACATATGCCGTGAGTAAAACCTAAGGTGTATTTGTACAAATGGTCTTAGTTATGAAATGAAAGCCAATATGTATTTTCTTGATTTTTAAGAAAGTATTGGTTTCTTTACGTGCATTGGTTTTTTAAGTGAGGACATGTGTAATGCATCAGAGAGAAAGTCCATACACTGTTGAGGTCTATTATCTGAAAAGGGTCTTCTGAAAGCTTTATCAAATATTTGATATGTGAAAAGTTAAGTGAAAAAAAAAAGAATGTTTTGATTGTTCTGAGATATTCTGTGGAACATGCAAGGTTACTTCATGTATAATTCTTCACAAAAAAGTTATGAACAAAAAAAAAAGATTGCTGAAATGAGCTTTGATTTTTTCAAGCCACTTTTGAGGGATGCCTACGTGTAAAGCTTTTCTTGAATGTGTCGCTCAGAGCAAACTTGTGACACTGCATTGAGGACTGCATGTAGTTGGTTAAAGTCACCTTCTCCCCTCTCACCCCTCCCCCCACTCCCCATACACACAATTACTTTTGTAAAAATACAGAATGACAGAAAAAGAAATTTCTCTTTTTCCAACCAGTTTCTTTGGAACGACTAAAATGTACATAAATCAATAGATATCAGCCCATGACCAAAAAAAAAAAAAAGATGTGGTCTATTGACAGCATTGAACACAGAAGCCTGTATAGTCCCATCCTTCAATATTTACAAGTAAAGAGCACGTATAGATCTGAGAAGCCAACCAGAGCGGTAGCTGCACATGTAGCTGTTGATGACTCATGCACCACTCTTTATTTATGACAGCTTGGGCTATATCCTGTGCATAGATTTTTCATCTATCCCCCTTCACCCCCTGCCTCCCCCCCCCACACACACACATAGCTGGTACATGTTGCCCGGGGTGCCTCCTCCTCCTCCCCAACCTCTACCCTCCACCTATATGCTCTCCCACGTGCGGCAATTGCCCCTCGGTTATTCCTAGCCCCCAATCAATTGCCTCGCCAGCTTGCTTTGTCAGAGTGGTGTTGTATGTAAGATGGGCTATTTATCGACACAGATTGCAACAGAGCATGGCGTGTTTATGTCAGAGATAAAAATGGCTGCGCAGTTATTTACAGACATTACTATTATTATGCATTCCATTGCTTTAGGTCAGTTCTCCAATGTATACATTGTAGTACATTGTGGGTTTATTGCCTGCTACATTGTAATGGCATAGAAAGAACATTCATTCATTCATTCATTCAGTCAGTCGTTCATTTATTCATCCATTCATTTATCCATCCATCCATCCATTTGTTCATCCAGCCATTCATTCATCAGTTGGCCCATCCATCTGTCCATTTATCCATCCATTCATTTATCCATCCATTCATTCATTTGTTCATTCATTCATCCATCCATCCATCCATGAGTTGGCCCATCCATCTGTCCATTTGTCCGTCCATCCATTAATTTGTCTATTCAGTCATTAATTTGCTTATCCATCTATGAATTTGTGTATCTATCCATTCATACATTTATCCCTCCATCCATCCATTTGTTTGCCTATCCATCTATTAATCTGTTTGCCCATATAGCCATCCATTAGTTCATCTTGTACTATTGTCGACTTTCTCCTGTTATGCAATGTCCGTCAGGTTTCTGGTGTTGTGGTATTGAAAACATTTGTGTTTACAATTCTTTTTGCACAGTAGAATGATTTTGAACTTATATACACTGTACTTTTAATAAGTTAATTATCATAAATTATCTTTGATGATAAAATTTGTAATTTTGTTCCTGCTCTGAACGTGGAATTAAGTTTAGTATTGCTTGTTAAAGACTGCACCCTTTTTGCAAGTATGCCCATAAATTTCACAAAAATACTGCCTGGTCATTAAAGTTTCATGTGGCATGTTTGACAGGGTTCCCCCATAATGTTACATGCATTTTTACGTGTTTTTACAGCTAACACTTGTATGTACATGCTCATGGATGACATCATCCCTTAGAACTGCTGCATTTCTGCATCTGTTGTTGGTTTCCATGGCAATGCCATCAACAGACAGAATACATCATCAGTAGCAATGCACCGCTGCTGCTGCTGCTGCAGGATTTAATATACAAATGGTGTAGATGTTATCTCCTGCAGATTTTACGCTTTGGTGTCATTCCTTTACCATTTCCCATCTGTGGGCATTCAATTAAGCCAAGGTTTTAACTGCACCGCTCTTGCTGCTGTGAAGACCTACATGATGAATGGGTTTGAAATTCACTAGATGAATAGGAGCTGTTTGGGTTTTGAAATTCGCTAGATCAATAGGAGCTGTTTTGGGTTTGAAATTCACTAGATGAATTTTGAGCTGTTTGCGTTTGAAGTTCGCTCGATGAATAGGAGCTGTTTAGGTTTTGAAATTCGCTAGATGAATAGGAGCTGTTTTGGGTTTGAAATTCGCTAGATGAATAGGAGCTGTTTGGGTTTGAAATTCACTAGATGAATAGGAGCTGTTTGGGTTTTGAAATTCGCTAGATGAATAGGAGCTGTTTTGGGTTTGAAATTCGCTAGATGAATTGGAGCTGTTTGGGGTATTTTTTGATGATTGCACCAAATTTATAGGTTCCAAGAAAGCTAATAGTAGTTCAAATTTATTGGACAAAGATTTGTGTAGAAATAATTTTGAAACTGCAGAGGTGTATTTTGATACCCTTAAAAACACTAAAGAATGAAGCTTGTATTCATCAAAACCTTGTACTCTACCAGAATCAGAGATTACCCGTCTTTTCTGATTCAGAATACCTGACTTGCAGTGAAGGGGGCGGTTCCTGCTCTTTGTTTGCCCCTGTATGGCTGTACCCATGTTCTGCCTTTCACATGTTTTATGTCCGCATTGTGCGTGTTTTTCATGGATGGATATGTCAGAGTATTGGATAATGGACATATTGAGCCGTCACGTAATCTGATATTTCCCCTTTTTCTCGTGGCCTTGTAAAGCAAGAGTGGGCAAATAAAATTAGAGCGTTAATTACAGCAGGGGTTCTTGGGTGCAGTGTCTTGTTAACAAAGTTTTCTTCCTTTTGTGGAGCCGATTATCAGCAAAGTTTTTGACAGTGATGGATCACGTCTTAGACTGTTGGTGTGTCCGAATTGTAAATCTTTCCGATTCGGAATGCCCATTCTCTTAGCAAGAGCGACCTCTAGGTTTTTAATCCGATTCCCGTGTTCCGGATTTGGGATCCTCTCCCAGGGGTTCGATCCAGCCTCCTCGCTGGCCGGATCTGTAAGTGAGACAATCCCACGCTTCTGGCCCACCATAGTTTGGAGGTTGAAGGGAGGGGGTTTCCCCTTGATACATGTACACAAACCTAATGCTGATGAGCTGTGTAACTGCTGGTGAGCTGAGGAAATGTAAATAAGATCAAACAAGGCTGTAGTACAGTAATGATCAGAGCATATTTCTCTCCTCATCCATCTCTGGCTGTTTTGACAGACCTCACTGAGCCTTCTTCACTCCCCCAACACACCAGCACTGGTCCCAAAGGTGAGAAAAACTCCTGGTAAACTGTTACAGTAAACATCCCAATAATTATGCTAGAGTTCAAAGTTCAGTAATGGATTACAGTTATTGAGTACAGTTCATTGATCACAGAAATCTTACATGTATTTGTGACTGGAGTAAAAGTAAAACATTGACAGTAGTAATTAAATCAGACTATTTTAAAACTTACAATTACCGTATACATCCTAGAAATTGTATCACTTAAAATATAACAGCTTGATATCATGCTTAGAAGTTAGTCCATGATAACATTAAACTTACCATATATACTGGTATCATGAAAACACAAGGAAATACATATCATTCACAGGATACACAAAACGAAGCTCATTCAAAAATGGTGGTCACTGTTCACATCCTACAGATACTACTTGTGACGGAAGGGAAATTAAAGGAGCTTAACTGAAACCTTGAAATAGAATTATTCAGGAGTCACAAAGGTTGCATATTTTCAAAGTGCATTTCATAAGTACACATAATTCTTGGAGTGCCACAAGAGATGGAAAGGTTTAGCATAAACATGGCAGTGTCAGTTAAGTGCTCATGTCATGCACACATCAGGCATTCAACATTTTTAGGAATAGCTTTAGTTAAAAGTCAAAACGCACTTTTCTTTTTCTGTTGAGCTGAGAACCAAGACATTGTGCATGGATATTGAAAAAAAAAATGTTGTGATTAATATTTAACATACTGTATCTGAGGGACAGATTGGTGAAAACTGTACATGCTTAATCTATAACAATCCCCAGAGGGCTGTCCAGTAATAAACTATAGTGTGGAAATTATCAGGACTGAGAGTAAAGGTTTATGTAACTGACACAACATGCTCCCCTACTAGGTAAAAAACATCTATGGTTTAATATTCCCAGCAGGCTTCCAAATTGCTCCCAGAAATATCCTCACACCAGGGCCTTGACAGGTCCATGGGTGCCTTTACCATAGTTATCCCAATAGGAGATCTCAGGAAAATAATTAGTAGTGTAATGTCAGTTGTATGAGCTTATTGTTTGATAAGTGTCAGGAATCATTTATAAGGTTATCAGGGTTAGGAATTAAACACTTCAGCACCGAGCAATTGGAAACTTAGTGTTTCTGACTTGACAATTAAAGTACACGACAAAGTGCCTGACAACAATCCTGACAATGTACTTTGCACGGTGCCCGACAACAATCCTGACAATGTACTTAGCATAATGCCCGACAACAATTTTGACAGTGTACTTAGCACAGTGCCCGACAACAATCCTGACAGTGTACTTTGCGCAGTGCCCGACAAAAATCCTGACAGTGTACTTTGCACAGTGCTCGACAAAAATCCTGACAGTGTGCTTTGCACAGTGCTCGACAAAAATCCTGACAGTGTACTTTGTGTAGTGCCCGACAAAAATCCTGACAGTGTACTTTGCACAGTGCCCGACAAAAATCCTGACAGTGTACTTTGCGCAGTGCCCGAGAACAATCTTGACAATGTACTGTGCACAGTGCCCGACAGCAATCCTAACAATGTACTCTGCATTGTGCCCGACAACAGTCCTGACAGTGTATATTGCACAGTGCCAGACACCAATCCTGACTGTACTTTGTACAGTGCCGACAACAATCCCGACAATGTACTTTGCACAGTGCTCGACAGCAATCCTTACAATGTACTGACAGTGTACTTTGCACAGTGCCAGACACCAATCCTGACGATATACTTTGCACAGTGCCATACACCAATTTTGACAATCCTATATACAGTGGTATAAATTTGAAAATTTTTGTTCATGACTTGATGAACAGTAAATATTTCAGTTTTGGTATCTGTAAGTAAAAGTTTCAAATTGAAGACAAATTCACAGTCTTTGTGACAGCTGCAAAACGTCTTGTTCTTCTACGCTACTCCTTAAATGAAAAATTTGATGAACTAACCTTGGGATTTGTTGCAGTTAAATATAAAACTATTGTTGGTATGGCAATAATCATTTCAGATTTTTCTTCGAATGCCATCCATTATTGACCACCTTTGGATACATGTGGGGCATATTACTGATGAGCTGCTTTACAGAATTCAATAAAAGAGCTGTAGCTGTAAAAAAAAAAATTACACAATGAATATGAAGTGCACAAATCTGCAGAGTAATTTGGGCCAAACCAGGATATCCCAGAATGCCTTTCGTGATTAGCATATTTCATCTGGATGCAATTTCATTTTATAGGTATTAAACTGTATAGTTTTTCTCAACACCTTTCACATACCCTTCCACTCCCCCTCCCCCTCCCCCAATAGCCTCCATTCAGATAAGGTGATTAAAATAACTGTTAAATGTACCCTCAGGTGTTTGCTAATTGCCATGGTAAATAATGCAGAATGATGTCTTTATTACCCCCATGGTGACTCACTTTGTTGTCAGGATGTATAATTTCATCACCATCATATGTTTCAGGCAGCTATTAAACAGGGGGGTTTTCTGCCATTCTTTGAATATATGAATATAAGTTACTGAATTTCCCACAGTGCAGCACTGCTCCTAGTTAATTGTATACACCCTAGTCCCTTAACTTTTTCACATATGAAATTATAAGTGTGACTTTCAGTGCAATTTATGCACATTTAAATTTGATTTTGGAGACAAAACTATATTGTTTGGATCGTCCAATTTCAAGGCTTTTTTTTTCTTTCAAAAAAGTATAATTTTACCAATCTGCACAGAATAATGCCTTAAGACTATACCTGGATAAACATCTTGAAAGTATATGAAAAAGTGGAAGTTACATTAACATTGGCAGCCATGAGCATGTACCTAGATTGGTTTCCTGCTCTACACATATACGTAAAAGGCATCAGGACTCTCTATTATATGCTAATTTCGCAACTTTTTTGCATATAAAAAGAGCATAACTGTCAGCGCATTTTGGAGACAGAACAACATTGGTTCATTGGCGCAGTTGCAGGGCTTCAGAAAAAGTATAAGCCCTACGTGGAGTGGTCCTCCAGCAACCTGTGGATGGTCGTGGGTTTCCCCCAGGCTTTGCCCGTTTTCCTCCCACCATAATGCTGGCTGCCGTCATATAAGTGAAATATTCTTGAGTACGACGTAAACACCAATCAAATAAATAAATAAAACAAAAAGTATAATTTTATCAGTCTACACAGGACAATGCCCTCAGAATATGCTAAAATAAGCACTTTGCGAACATGTGGAAAGGAAGAATTACAGTAGTGTAAATAAGTGTTTCCACCAAACTTTAGTAAATGTAGTAATTGTAGAAATAAATGTATGTGTTACTGTATTTGATGTGAAGTTAAGGTTCATGTGTATATTTTCAAGTAGTCAGTAAAAGTTGTCGAGTAGCAGGGAAGACTGTCATACTTTATATTAACTGAAAAAGACCCTTGAGTACTGGTACTGCATTCAAAACCAAGAATATAAATACAACTTCATGTATGTGTAAATAGGTTGAAATTGTAAAAAGCCAGGTTTTATGGGACATAGGGTGCAGCTGTATATGCACCAGGAACTGTGTGAAGCATGGGTACATGATCCAGGTTAAACAGGTACAGTGGGATATTTTGCCGTCTGTCCCATCAACCTGTGTTAGGGAATCACTCGGATGATATCAGCTTCTGACCTTGTGAGGATGTGTGTTCAAATCCAGCTTGTAATGCGTCCTTAAATACCTTGACATTTTTTAAGTATGATGTCAAACAAAAATGAAATTAATAAATAAATATATTTTAATACCCTAATTCTTCAATCTTTCTCATATGAAAGAGCAACTTGCACTGGAATTTTTAATATGCACATTTATAGTTAGATTTTGGGGACAAAACTACATTGATTGGATTGGCCAGTTTTGTTGCTTCACAGAAAGTATAACTGTATCAGTGATCAGGGAATAATGCCCTCAGAATATGCTTTAATAAACACCTTGCAAACATGTGAAAAGGTGGAAGAATTACAGTACCTCAGTTTTTCACACACCTGGTAATTCATCTGGTAATTACACTACATTAGATTACATTACACTACATTACATTACATTACACTACATTATATTACATTACATTATATTACATTACATTACATTACATTACATTACATTACATTACATTACATTACTATCTCGCTATAGACATCACCTCTGTCATTCATAAGACAATAGTGACAATTTTCCAGACTTCACAAAGCACCAATCAAACAGAAGACCCTGAATGTTCATCTGTACTTTATTGATTACATATATCTACCTAGTAAACGTGGTGTTGCTCTAACAAGGGAAATTATTCAGTTATGAATAATTTTCAGTTATGAATAATTTTCAGTTGTGAATAATTTGCACTTGGGTAGAAGTATTCCTGTACAGTGCTTGCATTTGTTGGAGTCGCTTCTTCATAATCAAGTATCGCTAAGGTCTTTGAAGAATTTGAGTTTTTTGCCCTTGCTCACCTTAAATGCCAAACTTTACAACCATGGATGTCGGCTTTCATTCAGCTGTGTGCCTGTGCTGGTAATAGGACTCCATGTTAGTCTCTAGTAATTTCAGACTGTCTGGCTTTCACTTCAGGTGTACTGGACTGTCTGGTACTGAGCATTCAACCATTGCAGGGTGTAATGTGGAGTATCAAGGCAAAAATGATATGAGTTTAAAGCAGAAGCAATGGCAGAATGATTAAGCTGGATCAAGTTGATGAATTGTGATTTCTGTAGTATAAATGTGTTCACCTTAAATCTGCAAGAGAGAGAGAGAAATAAAGAATTGTGGAAAAATTTGAATTTCTGAGATTACGATTGCTTTTTCGTCATGTTTATTACCACGCATTTTCCATTTTTCAATGAAAGAGATCAAACATTTTGTATATATATATATATATATATATATATATATATATATTTGATAGGGAGGGGCAATTAAAATAGGAAAAATAAATATGTCTTGTTTACAAACAACACTAGAAATACATGCACTTGATGAACTCAACATCCTCTTGAAGGAAAAATTTTTTTAGATATTGTGAAGACAGGTGTAACGCAATAACTGAATTTTCTGCCTACAAACCTGATTTCCAAAGATAATGTTCCTAGCCTGTCTGTGTGGTGTAGACTCTATATCTGACCCTGGACAGGTTTATTATGTGAGTGGTGCTATTGTAGCGAGACAAATTCCTTGCTTGCTTGACTACACATGCACTCACATGTGCCTTGGATCAGATGATTTTTATGTAATCTGAAACTGGTTTAGATTTAATGCCCTGCTCCTGGAATTGTTCTGTAACTAGTAAAGCATGATGTCATTTTTTTGCTGGGGAGTAGTCAATGAGTTGACATTGCTGTAAAATTCCTAATTAAAAAAAAAAAAATCTCCCGCGTTAATATGGACAGAGCTGTCATAATCCTACAACAAGCTTGGTGCATTCAGCGATTTCTTTATGAGATATGTTCCCCCAGAGTTTGCCAAAAAATCAAGGCACACATATAAAACACATGTGAATGAAAGTTGCCAAAGTTCTTTTTTATTTCACACATGTCATTGTTGTAATAGGTTTCAAAAGGGTTAAAATGACTGGGTGCATGCCTTTTGGTTTTGAGCTTGCTTCGTTGTTTGGGTTAATGCCTTTGCTTTTGAGCTTGCGTCGTCGCTGTTCCCGACATATGGTATAACTTTTTACACAATCTGACAAGTCCAGAAATCAAGCGGGTGTGATTTCCTGCATTTTCAAAAGCCTCAGTATAACTGTATTTGTGTGTTACATATGCATCAGAAGTACTTCACAGCTATACTATAATTATCCGCCATTCATTTTTAGAGAGGAAAAAGTCCCCCAATAAATGAGGTGTCAGTATACTGTGAATTGGTCTATGCCAGTGTCAAGCCCTTTTGAAGCTAAATAGGTTCTCCCTCCAAATTACACAGGGCACTTGTATGAGGGCTTGGCCAGCACTTCATTATAGGGGTATAGGGTGGACCTGTGAATGAATCTCATAGTGACTTGTTACATCGGTCACGCTTGACTGACCCTGGAGGGGGTTGTCAGAACAGCCTGATTGTGAACCAGATCTCCCGGCCTGGACACACGCATGGACTAACTGTGACTTGATCACATGTAGTACGTGTGTTATAAACTTTCGGAAAAAAGAAAAAATCTTGGAGTCTTATACGTGTTGAAAGGAAGGTTCGGAGGCCACGAAATTTCCTTTTTTCGCACATAACAGGTGAGTTGTGGTGAAATGAATGGGTTACATCTCTCAGTAATCGGTGAGTGATGTCTGTGAAATCAATCTTCATACGTCAGAAAGTTTAAAAAAAAAAAAAATCATGGTTTCTTTACAGTGTACCAGCTGTTAAAGAATTGCTGTTAAAATTGCTTGTACCAGGTGAGAACGTTCTCAGATCGTGGTTCAAATGAACAGGTAACATCTCTATACTGTACATGTGAGAGGTATCTCTGAAATCATGGATTCTCATGTACATATATCAGACAGCCTGTAATGGGTTCTTACCTGAAGCAGGCTTCATTGTCTATGAAATTGCATTTTTTTGCTTGCATTAGGTGAGAATTGATTTCAGTTTATCGTGTCGAAATGATTGTATCTCCGTAGAGGTGTCACCTCGCTCAAATTGATGAGCCTCATGTCAGACAGGTCGTATGCATGTATATCTATGTATATTTTTACATTTATAAATTCAGTATGGTGTATATTTTCTTGGCAAATACCCGTGAGCAGTATATGTTCAGCTACTATTTGCATGTTTGCAATGTGTTTATTGAAGCATATTCTGAAAGCATTATTCTGTGTTGAATGATAACATTATACTTTTTGTGAAATGCAACCAATGAAGTTTTGTCTTCGAAATCAGTTGAAAAATGTGCATAAGTTGCACCAAAAGTCAATTGTTTCTACGAAAAGGACTGTTGTATTTGTTGGTATTGATCCACATTGTAGGAATTGAAAGATGTGAATGTAGGTTGTGCTCTGTGTTTGAAAGGTAAGGGGATACAATCTGGGTGAAGAATCTGGGTCGGTCAGTTAATATTCAAGGAATTTACCTTCCCTATGTCAAGTAGGAAGGTCAAAAATAACCTCTTGGGTTAAAATTGAATAATAGTCAAATAAATGAACCATTCAAAAGATAAATCACATTTGTAGTTCTGGCACAAGACCACGTGGAACAATGTAACATCAGAGGGGAAATTGTATTGCATTTTAATGGTGTCCTAGGTAGAAGATGTGCATCAATATCAAAGGTGAAAATTGTAGAACTGCTTCATTCTGGGTATTGAACTCCTGCCTTACAGTATGATATTATGATAGTATCTTGTAATAGACCTGGGATGGTATATAAGAGAAGATAATCTGTGATCTGATTCACTCCAACCTTGCAGTGTAAGAGACTAAGGGAGAAATCTAACAAGTGCCCTATGCACCAGCAGCACCTGTGTGAACCTCTTCAGAGTAGCTTGGGTTTTTCACCTGTGCTTTTTGCCCTCCAACATTGTTTACCAACTGGTCATTTTTGTTTTGTTTTGTTTTGTTTTCTCAGATCAGGTTGCCTGTTCACCTTTCGTTTTCCCCGGTAGTCTTCTATTTGACCTTTTATTTAGAAGGTTACTAACGTACAGGTGTTCAGGTGAACTAGGTAGAGTAGGATGGTTTACCGTAGTTCTCCCAATAGTCTGTGGTCAGCTGACACCGTCACCCAAAGGTCATCCTAAATGTACATGAATGTTACATTTCAGCAGATGCTTTTCATTTTGGCCTCCGCAATCTGAAAGACTCTTAATAGTCCACCTGAATTAAAGAGGTTAAAAAAATCTAACCAGTTACCAGTATATATACTAGTATATATACAAATTGTTAAGAAACTGTAACCTCCAGCGGTTGAGCCAGAACTCAAATACATGTAATAAACAAGTAGTGTAACTCAGGAAAATTTAGACTTCTTTGTGACACCTTGAAAGGAGAGTGAAGTATCAAGTCACACCATAGTCTTCCTTTTTATGAATTACACTCCTTGGGTATTGTGTATGAGTTACACTCCTTGGGTATTGTGTATGAGTTACACTCCTTGGGTATTATGTAAAACTTTACTCAGTACTCGCGGAATTTATATATGGTTTATGTTCATGAATCGTTATGTATTTCCCCCGCAGTACCTCCCACCCACCCATGGCTCCACGATCAACCAGCCTCCACAGTTCCTCTCCCATCTCAGTACCTCCCATCCACCCATTGTTCCACGATCAACCAGCCTCCACCGTTCCCCCCCCCCACCTCTCTACCTCCCATCCACCCATGGCTCCACTATCAACCAGCCTCCACAGTTCCTCTCCCACCGCAGTACCTCCCACCCACCCATCGCTCCACGGTCAACCAGCCTCCACAGTTCCTCTCCCACCTCAGTACCTCCCATCCACCCATGGCTCCATGATCAACCAGCCTCCACAGTTCCTCCCCCACCTCTCTACCTCCCATCCACCTATGGCTCCACTATCAACCAGCCTCCACAGTTCCTCTCCCACCTCAGTACCTCCCATCAACCAATGGCTCCACAATCAACCAGCCTCCACAGTTCCTCTTCCACCTCAGTACCTCCCATCCACCCATGGCTCCACGATCAACCGGCCTCCACAGTTCCTCTCCCACCTCAGTACCTCCCATCCACCCATGGCTCCACGATCAACCAGCCTCCACAGTTCCTCTCCCACCTCAGTACCTCCCATCCACCCATGGCTCCACGATCAACCAGCCTCCACAGTTCCTCTCCCACCTCAGTACCTCCCATCCACCCATGGCTCCACGATCAACCGGCCTCCACAGTTCCTCTCCCACCTCAGTACCTCCCATCCACCCATGGCTCCACAATCAACTGGCCTCCACAGTTCCTCTCCCACCTCAGTACCTCCCATCCACCCATGGCTCCACGATCAACCAGCCTCCACAGTTCCTCTCCTACCTCAGTACGTTCCATCCACCCATGGCTCCACAATCAACCAGCCTCTACAGTTCCTCTCCCATCTCAGTACTTCCCATCCACCCATGGCTCCACAATCAACCATCCTCCACAGTTCCTCTCCCACCTCTGCTATACGTACATGTACATGTATCATCAGCATCCTCAAAGAGCAACTTTCAGTGCAACTTGTGCACATTTTAAATTTCGTATTGGGGTCAGATCTTCATTGGTTGGATTAACCTGTTTCAGGGCTTGACAAAAAATATAATTTTAGCAATCTACCCATTATAATGCCTTTAGAATATGCTTGAATAAACACCTTGCCAACATGTGAAAAGAATTACAGCTGCTGTAAGCTGTACATGCTCTTATGTACACATACAGGATTATTTGTTCCCTGCCTGATGTGGCAGCTCAGGTTTACATTCTTAGTCGGAGTGAGTGTTGGTGTGTCCCCTCAAAAGTCAGCAATAATCAGATCATTTCTTATCATTGCCCTCATACATGTACTTGTGTAAACCTTGCCTTACCCCTAGTATGTGTGGACTGTAGGTTTAAGCTTCCAATACTGAATGCTCCTGGGCCCAGTTTCACAAAGATGTTGTACATGTGTCTTGCAAACTTTACTGTATTCACTCATTCCCATGTTAGAATTTTGCAAACCTGTTGTATCAACAAATATATGCACTCTTAAAATAGGCAGGTTATTTGAGGGGCTATCTGTGCACCCCTAATAACACATGGGGTGATGTCTGATTAACCCAAGCAGACAAAAGATCTATCATATTTCGCTGGCCATCTTAGATTAAACAGCGGACACTGTTTGCAGGAATGCACCACTGCTTGTATGGATTAGGGTCAGATTTGTATACAGATCAGGGTTGATTAGCGCCATCTAGTGGCAGGGGTTATTTGAGGTCATGGCAACAAAAACAACTCCGGCCTGAGTAAGGCGAGACTCTTCCCATCATTGTCCAAAAAATCCTCTCACCTTGTTTTGTGGAGAGCAGAGATCAGACCTTACAAATGTAAATAAAAACAGACAAATTCCTGCCGCTTTGCATTTCTGTCTGTCCTGGCGATACAGGGTGGTCTGAGGGATATCCGTATAGCAGCTGATCGGAGATAGAAGCTATGTTTGGGGTATTTTCACCTTGATGGGCTCCGGAGAATCCACAATCTTCTATCTCTGAAGCCCACACCCCCCCCCCCCCCCCCCCCCACCCCTCCCCCTGCTGAACTTCTGATCTTTCTGGCTTTTGTCAAAAAATGTTATTAAGGCTGTTATTTTGAAGAGATTTCAGTCGTCATTTTTTTTTTTTAAGATACTGCAATAATGGATGTTTTTTATGGCTAGCAATGCATTCTAGGAAATGTGGCTTGATTCTGTCATGTCTGTAAATGCCTTCTGTTCCAAGGTGAAAACTCAACAGTTTCATTTGAAAATAAGTCAAAAAAGGATTATGAACTTTTATTTGAAGTGGGTTGCTCTGTAATATTTAACAATTTGCCCTTCCCTAACCCATTTTGCATACATGTTTGCAGTATGTACAATTTCATCATTAATAAAATAATGAAGAAAGATGATTGTTGCAAAAATAGACTGCAGCTAGTCAAAACAACAGTTGCTTCTGAATGAATTAAGAAATACTGTTGCCAATATGACATGTGACAGGAAAGCAGACATGCCTCCACACGTCATGGAGGCGTGTGGAAAGAAAAAAAAGCATAAGTGATCAACTCTCACACATGAAAATTGATAAAGGCGTGTGGAAAGAAAAAAGAATAAATGATCAACCCTCACAAGTGAAAATTGACAGAGGCGTGTGGAAAGAAAAAAAGTATAAGTGAACAACTCTCACAAATGAAAATTGACAAAAACCCCTTGGCCTGTCTGCTTTTCACCCATCACTGTTTCTCCTATATAACCTCCC
Source organism: Liolophura sinensis (assembly GCF_032854445.1). NCBI lineage: Eukaryota > Metazoa > Mollusca > Polyplacophora > Chitonida > Chitonidae > Liolophura > Liolophura sinensis. Next base: position 20,478,886 of record NC_088298.1, on the reverse strand, counting down.
ATTACCCCCCCACCCCCCACCCTCCCTCACCAATCTCTCTGTCTCACAACCTCTACCCACTATGTCTGTACACTTTATACCACCAGTATAAATATCACTAAAGATATTTTCGCTTGTATCTCTTCGGAATTTTATCTTCTCTCATGGCTGGCTCAGTCAGACACCAGCCTTCTCCTATACACAAATAAACAATCCCTGTCTCAACAGGTGGCCATTGTTTTTGTACACATCTTTGCACCTCTGCTACTGCTGCGGCTGAAGTTTGTTTGTTTTTGGAACCTGACAAAGGCATACATTCCTCTGTAAGATACGCTTTTTTTAAGATACTCTTTGAAACAAAAGATTGCTAAATATATCTAGGAAATGTCTCAAGGATATGGTTTAGTGTAATTCCTCAACTTTTTCGCATGTTTGCAAGGTGTTTATCCAAGCATATTCTGAAGACATTACTCTTTGTAGAGTGATTTGTGAAGCCCTGAAATTTACCAATCCAACCAATGTAGTTTTGTCTTCAAAATTAAATTAAAAGTGAGCATAAAGTACTCTGAAATTTTTTCTTTCATATGCGAAAAAGTTATAATCAGGGATTAGTGTAGTGTATATATGCAGATGGATTTTGAAGTGAGTCACAATTAGCATTGTAACAGGAGTGTTTGAAAAAAAAAAACAAGGTTATTAAATTCTAATTTTATGATGTCTTGAACTGTTATATCTCTGCCATGTTAGAAAAACTATTTAAGCAAAAAACAAACTTTGTTATGATGAAAGTGTCCATAAATTTCTAGCCATAACAAAACGTTGAAAGGATTCCTGGCTGTCCAGTTTTTGTCCTGTCTTAATGGAAGGCAATCAAGTTTTTTTTTTCATGAATTTGCTATCATCAACATTTGATTTTTTAGAATTAAACACTTAAGGGAAACAAAAGATTTCCCGAGTTGTAGAATTAATTCCTGATAAGAATACATCTATAAATAATTATGTCATTATGTAACTTGACTTGGAAGAAACAAAAAGAGATCAGCTTTGATGACGATGAAAATGAATGAGCTGTACATGGTAATCTGGCTCATTTTTGCAAAGATAAAGCTTTTTGATGCGGTTTATGAAGCAATAAATCAACAATTCACTTCTTTCCCTACCTATAAAGTGTGAACATTTTATTGTTTATTAAGATTTCAAGTTTTTGTCTTAACAACAAAGTTACCAAACAAGAATGGGAGTTTGTTGTGCATTCTTTTTTTTTTTTTCCTTCCATCAAAAAATTAGTCATTAAGAAATTTTTTCCCCACATGTCGGAGCAAGTTTTAACTGCACACTAGTAAGAGTTCTCCGTTGACTTCGGCAGATTTCACACAAAGGTTTCCCAAGTGTGGTGTAATTCACTTGCCGTTCTTCAGGTCTTTTTTTTAGCCCGGTTAATCTTGCATGTATATGTCATAGACAGAAATTACAGGCAGCTTAATTTTTTGAATTTCCTGCATGGCTTTGTCTTCAAAGTAGCACTAGACCACCTTAACTTTCATGCCTCACAATAAACAACTTTGTCAGGTTGGTCAGTTTTGGGATGGTCTTTTGGGAAATTAAGATCCTGTTAAAAGCTCATAATATATATGAATTCATAGCTATACAGTAGACATATCATTTGTTTACCACTGAATCAAAGCACAGACAGGCGACAGTCTTTGCGGATTTGACTGCAATTGCATTGTTGTTTTCAAATTAAGAATGTCTTCGCACTTCTTGGAAAAGGTATGTTTTTGGTTTACATTTGTTTTGAGACTTATCAATTGTATATGGTTAAGCGTGGCTTGGTTTTGGCGTGTTTTGGGGTTTTTTTTTTTAATGTTTGTGTTCCCAGAGTTTTGAAACTTTTTGTCAGTGTATAGTTGTTTGAGTTTCAATATCAATCGTTGCAAGACTAAAAAAACTGCATTACAAAATTCGCATTAGGTTGGTCACAGACTTCTGTGGTGGAATAAACCCTGTTGTTTTCTGAAGGTAAATGATTATCTCATGTATTGAATTGATTTAAACAGATATTTAAAGAGGCTTTATATTTTGGAGTAGATCTGTGTGTTCCCAAAACGGTAGCTTGTATAAGGTAAGGTCTGGTGTATTTTGATTTAATTTTTTCTTTTGGGAAGGGGCGGAGGCAGGGGGGGGGGGGGGTGTATTTCAAATGGTTTTGTGACCGCCAATATTTTCATGTCAGAAATATCGACATGTACCTATAGCCCTTGAGTAGTACCCATATACATGATTGTGTTCAACACCTGAGCTCTGAAAGGTATACATGCAGGTTTGCATGAGGCCTGGCCTTGGGTAAAAACACAGGGGTATAAAAAAGCTGAGGGTTTAGCCTGGCCAGGTTAGGTCAGTGGATATCTTGTACTTTCCCATGTACTGTGATATTCTTAGACACCTTGCCTCTCTGTCGGAGGGCTCGGGAAGCGTTCAGTCTGGACTTGTGTCTGGTACATGTATAATCAGGGAACGTTCTCACGAGATTGAATGGGCTGCTCATTCAGGTAGGTAGCCAAATTACCTGAGCCTTGGCCTTAAACAGATTAATTTACCTGTGTAAAGTGTGAGATTACTGTGCAGGTTGTTCGTTTACGTGTACCTGGAGGGATTTTTAGTTGCACCGTAACGTCTTGTATTTAGTATATTGTATTCACTTCCATTGTGTTCATTGTACAGTGTGTTCAGGGCATGATTGTTGCGCTGTAATATCTTGTATTTGGTTATTGTATTTGGTATTGTATTTGGTTATTGTATTTGGTATTGTATTTATACTTTGTATGTATATTGTATTCAAGGAGAAATCGATGAACCTTTATCTAGTATTTAGTATTGTATTTACTTCCCTTGTACATTGTACTCATGAAGCGATAATAGTGTTTTAATATCTGGTATTTAGTCAGCAGGTGTAACGCATAGCTCATGTTTACAGGTATGCATATAAGTGGTTTTCCAATTGCGTACTCCAAAAGGTGTTTTGCATCCACTGTAGTCTGTGTGACATTGGGTTCATTTCTAGGTTAAGTTTCCCCCTTTTGTTTCCCCACTATTTCATACCCCTATATAAATCTCTCATGCTGTGGGGGAAATATTTTGTTCGATTTAGAAGTCAAGCATATGGCGTATGGTCAAGCAAAACCTGATAAAAAAAACCTCTTAATGACGGCAATCTAAGGTAGTGAGAGGTATAGTGAGATTGAAACTTTTGTTTTTTTTTTACTCATGCTATCAGTGTATCACATGAAACTTACCCCATGGCGTGCATGCATCTGCTGGACCTTTATATTCATTTAAACCAAACAGACTTGCAGGCAGTTGTAATTGAATCTGAATTGAAATGACATTCGTCGTTAGAGTGTTGTAACTGAAACTTTGATGCTTATACTTGGCTATATTTCCCCCCCTGGATCGTAAGGGAGGGGTTTTAGGCTGGCAGGCTAAGAAACGCCAGGTTGCATGTGAATACACATGCATACATGTGGTTGTTTTTACCCACATGCCCCATGTACATGTATATCTACACAGACAGTACATTTGTTTGAAAATAACCCAGGGCTACATGTATATGGTTAAAAGGCCATGTTACCTGTTCAGGTATGTTTTTTGTCTAACAGGTAGCTGTTCACATACATTTGTTGACAGTTACATTCACCATATGTTACAAAGATATTCAGTGGTCCAGCTTCTCTTTTGCTCAATTTACAGCTCTCATGTCTACTGAGTAACCTTTTGCTTTGATTGCACTTTAGAAGCAAACTGTAAATGGGAACTCCTCATTTTGTCTATTGATATTGATAAAGATGTGAAAGATTTCAAAAAACATTTGGAAAATAATTTTGAAAAATCTAAGGGAGTTAAATCCCTTCCTTTGAGGCCTGCTATAACATAAACACAGGATATAAGTATAGCAGCTTTACAATACATGTAAACAAGTACATTTGCATGTGTGTACATATATTTCTGGTGCACATTACCTTTTACAGGTACATTTGGATAAATTAATTGTGTCAAAGAAATAGATGTTGTTTTTTAAAAATGCCATCTGCCACCCAAAAGTTTGATTTGTTGACATTACAACTCAGCTGGGAGAATCAAATCAGATATGGATATGTAAATATTACTGATGTTATTATCTCTGCCTGATTTTGTGGAAGTGTTCCCCATGCCATAGCGGGTAGGTTGCATGCTTTGTAGAAGTCCAGTTCACACTGCTGCTGCCTGGTGCAGTTTTGAGTCCAGGGATTTGTTTGTGCTAACAATAGTGGTTTTCTTAGCCCAACTTTTCATCCACCAGAGAAGACGAATATGTGAATGAATATTCATTAGGATGTATTGCATTTAACGCCTACTTAATAAATAAATAAATAAATAAATAAGGCTTGCTATAATGGCTCAAAAGATCAAAATAGTGAAACAGTGGAAATATTTAAAGATGAAGAGAAAGTAACACTAATAAATTACAATTTCAAAAAATTGTAATATTTTGTGGAATGTAAGCTAAACATTTTTTTTTTTGCTCTGGTAGTGAAATTTGTAGCAGACAAAAAGTGCTGTTACAGATCCTTGGTGTCTACACTTCATGGCTGTATGTTTTACAGTTCCAGACCCTTGGTGTCTACATTGCATGGCTGTATGTTTTACAGTTCCAGACCCTTGGTGTCTACAATGCATGGCTGTATGTTTTATAGTTCCAGGCCCTTGGTGTCTACACTGCATGGTTGTATGGTTTACAGTTCCAGATCCTTGGTGTCTACACTGCATGGCTGTATGTTTTACAGTTCCAGAACCTTGGATATGTTTATAGTCTACTTTATGCAACATTCGTCATGCCATTAAACCATGGTTCTTTTGTGTGACATTGATCCATTGATTTATTTAGGCGCTTTTTCTCAACACCTTGGGTGAAGTGTCGGCAATATAATAATTAGGTGTAATGCTTAAGATGTTTAGTTCAAGCAGAGCGACAAGTCGGTGGTGCCAGGGCGCAAAAACAGGGGGTGTAACTCTGTCAGTTTTCACGATGGGCTAGTAAAAAATTGCATTAGTGTTGTGGATATTGCCTTGACTGCATGCTATTGCAGTAAAAATAGTAAAAAAAAAGAAAAGAAAAATGTTCGACCTGCACTAGGTCAACCTCAGTCTTCCTGTACAATTAGGTTGTTAATGATTCCTTACGAGTACAAGTTGTCTCTTCGAATTAGCAAGATTAAGGAATAGGATAAGATGTTCCTTTTTACCTCCCATACATCAGCCTGTTAATGGAGAGTCCAAGTAATTTATAGAGGAACATGTATAATTTGATTTGAGTCAGTCTAGATCAGCAACAGCTAGTTTCTTAATGTTGGATGTCTTTGCTTTTGCATGAAGTTACATGTTTAAAAACTTTCCAGGATGATGTTAGTGGGATTGTTCTTCAACACAGCACTCTTGTTAATGGAAATATGTACTACATTTTGTTTAATTAAAAGTTCACATCAAATTTAGCTGTGATTTACATGCATTATTAGTGACCAATTGCATTTGATATCCACTTATCTGCTGGGATTAAGATCATTCGTCTATCTTAATCCCAGATATGTGTTAACCATAATTTAGTGCCCATAAAATGTATGTATAACAAATTTTCAACTTTGACTCAGTTACAACCTACATCTTATCAGAGTAAATATTTCAACTTAAATAATAATAAATGTAAAAAAAAATCAATTTAATTTGAGGAAATCAGAATATTTATTTTTGTACTCCAGATATTATCTGATATTTTGGACTTTAGCCTCTCACAGTTATAATACTAAAAGAAAAATGATTCTTGTGTGAATTTATGAAAGGTTAACTGATGGAACAGATGTTTTTTTCCTTACAATGCCGGAATTATAGTTGTTGTTAATTATAGTCTGTGGATGTGTTGATTTTTTCTCTCGTTCTTGGAACCAGCGTGAATGAGGTCCAGTTTCTTGTTGCCTGGCAATCTTTCTTCGATCAGTCTTTGTGTGTGAGAGTGTATAGACACAGATAAATCTACCTGTAACGATCCGCGGGCATCCCACCTGAGTCATCCTCCCCCTGGGTGGGTGTCACCCTAGTGCCCTATTGTCTGCACACCCTGCGAGTATTGATAAACTGCCTGCCCTGCATCAGTTAAGAGGTACTTCAGCGCTGTCCTGCAATGATGCACACAGATGCAGGTGTTGCTGTCGTGTATTGATTGCAGAGTCCAACACAGTGCAGCGGAGCGATGATTGTCCATCAGGATTTAGATGGAACAGCAACCAGGGGTCGAGAACAAAAAAAAGACTAAAAAAAAAAAGAAAGAAAAAAAAAAAGCGGCTGTAAAAACCTTGGTGACTCATAACTGGCGCCAAGATGGCGCTGTAGGTAAAACGGTTTTGGCTTCTGGAAATGCGTCCAGAGTTTATTGGAGCAATCCCATGATAATTGGAAAACGTATAGGTATAATCACATGCCCAGGTGTTCTTGCGTGTTTCTAGCTCGTTCTCACGAGATCAAGGATGATGATGACTCATGCGACTGTATTCTGCGAACTCAGGAAACATGTCAAAGCCACAAGCCGTAGCATTGTTCCTGCCAATTGTTGCTGGTTGTGCGTATCAGTGTCCAGATACTGAAATTGATCATGAGTCGCGGCTTTATGCCGGTTGCGTAGTTGATTCCAGAACATTTGGTTATCATCACAATCAACTGAACAGGTCATGCTTTTAAAGGTTAGCCATTGTGTGAGCCTGCAACAGGTCATTGCGTGAGGCGTTGCAACCATTATCACCTTGTTGCGTCATTCCCTTGAAGCCATTGTTTTAATTCCACAAGCATTTCATTGATTAAAAAAACGGTTCTCATTGTAATTACAGCACCTAAATAAATTGGTCACTTAAGGAAAGAAAAACTGGATTGACTGGATTTGACAAATTCAGGGGCTGCTCAAAGTTGTATAATTATCATGTTTTCAGCAGGAATCTTGTTCACAAAACACACGGAAATTGTGTGTGTAATCTGAGCATGGAGATAGAGTGGCTGGAAAAGTTGCTTTAATTTTTCACACTTTGTATTTTATCTTCTGTTTCTCCAGTTTTGAATCACCCTCCTTTTTATTTTGTCAGTTAAAGAAAGCCTTCTACTGTCCTGTCAAATCTGTTTTTATATTTTTCCAAAGTCTTAAACAAAGCAGCTATATAATCTTTCACTTTTTCCAAGTTAAAAGTCTTATTTCGGTGTTCCAAAGATTTGTCAATTCATGGAACTCCTTCATTCTTTGTCTTCAACCAAGACGACATACATATGTGCCAGACAGTGGAAAAGTTTGCCAGTCCTTTGCTGAAGGGTGAAGGTTTAATCCATTCTCTCCTGTTTTCTTCACTAATAAAACCTGGCTGTCATCATATTATAAGTAAAAACTTCTTGAGTATAGGTGACAATAATCGTTATCTGTAAATGTTCAGACATGTACTTCTTTAAAGAAAACAAAGATATTTTGTGACCAAACTGGAGAAAGTATCGTTCCTTTCATGTACTTAACTACTGATTTTTCTATCCCACTAAAATCCCGTTTACTGGTGATCAGTATTTGGACTTTGATTGATGAACCCTTGCATTGGGGATCATTACCAGGTTAATTCAGTCTCTTTACATGTCATTCAAGTGTTCTACAGATAAAGCTTGCTGTATCAACTGGTGGCAATCCATTTTGCTCCATCGGGGCACTGACGTTCTCAAAACATATCCCTGTGAATGCGACTTGTATCAGGTTTAGTTAGCTCTTGGTTGATAGGTTTGGCATTCATTGGATGTGACAGTGGTTTTGCTTTTTTTCTTATTGGCTCAGATTTTTTAGGGAAAGGTATCAGAATAGGATTGCGCTGTATTTTCTGCTTGTGATGTACACATATTTTATTGTGATGTACATATCTTTGCTTGTGATATATATGTCTTTGGTTATGATGTGGGTGTCTTTGCTTGTGATGTACTTGTCTATGCTTGTGATGTGCGTGTCTATGCTTGTGATGTGTGTGTCTATGCTTGTGATGTGTGTGTCTTTGCTTGTGATGTACTTGTCTTTGCTTGTGATGTGTGTGTCTATGCTTGTGATGTGTGTGTCTATGCTTGTGATGTATGTGTCTTTGTTTGTGATGGTCGTGCAAGTTTCATCGTGCAAGTTTCTTATGAATCATGCGATACTGTTGATCAAAGCAACAATGTAGAAACTGGCATGTGTGTGTCTCTACAGTCAAGTGTTAATTCATACCTGTAAATGTAAATGTAGTTTTTACGATAATTTTGATAAATGGCAATTCTTGCAATTACTAAGCCTTAGACCTGGGAGCAGCTGGGTTTTTGGTGATTGGAAGCAGTTAATACAGATTGAATGTGCTCTGCCTTTCCAGTTGTATACCCATTTCTGTTGCTCTGCATGTGTTTTCGCCCAGTTGGTCACAGTTCTTCAAGATCGCGTTTATGTTGAAAAGCTTTGTCAGACTTTTAGCATAAGCGTTAAATGTAGATCAACTTTATCGAGTTAAACTCAGTTGCTTATGATCAAAAGAACTTTAGCAGTTTTTTTCGACATAAACATTACATGTCGGTCATCTTTGTCGAGTTAAACCCAGTTGCTTAGGATTAAAAAAGTTTTATCAAACTTTTCGACCTAAGCGTAACGTGTAGGTCAACTTCGTTTAGTTAAACCCAGTTGCTTGGGATCAGAAAGTTTTGTGAGCACAAGCAGTACGTGTAGGTTAACTATGTTGAGTAGAACTCAGTTGCTTAGGATGACAGGACAGCCTACACCTGGAATTAGTTTGTGTAGATTGTACTCAGGGTGCTGTGTTACTTAGGAAATTCAAACCTACCTCTCAGAAGTAGGGCAATGTATAGCCTTTCACTTTTGACCTCTCCAAATCCATAAACTTGACATTATATGACTTGGTCAGTTGGGTTTTATTCTATCCCCTCACCCCAAACCCCACCCAACTTTGTCTACACAGTGACCAGTGGGAAGTAGATAAGTGTGATGTTGATATGGGCTGACTATCTACCATCAGCCCCCATCACCAGCTGAGCCTCCTCTGTTTCAGGCTGATGTATTCACAGAATGTCAGGAACTTGAAGAATTTCTGATGTTCCTGGTGGAAGTCTGAACTATATGCACATATATACCCCAAAAAATGTGCACAGCACCAAACTTCTTAATTGGGTGTGATTTGTGGTTGATGGGTATTGAGAAAGGTATACGTGATAATAAACTAATTTCTATTTTTCATAATTTCAAAGTATTCAAAGTATTTTTTACAGGTATGCACCTATCAGAAATTTACATTCCTTAAGAAAAACCTCTGGAAGGCCTGCAAAACTTCAGGGAATATGCTATTAAGAAATGTCATATCTCTCAAATTTATTATTATGCACAGATGTAGATGTATATCCCATGAAAACAGAACTGGTTAAAGATTAGCTTTCGGTGTGTGTAGGCCTACATGTTTATGTAGGTATATGAGTTGCATTCTTTTTACATCGTTATTATAATGGGACCAGATCAATACATGAAGACTCATTTCAATGGCATTTAGAAGCTGGGTTGGATGACATAAGACATACACAAACCACAGCTTCAGTTTATTCAGTTTATTTGTTGCTCATTGAATAAATAGAAATTATGATCTATGTATACCTTGTGTTAAATGCATGAAGGGTTTCAGCTTATGTAGACATTTCTTTTTGTTGACTGAGGCAAAGGTTTTGTGATAAACTTAAGAAGGTCTCAGTAATGAACAGCTCCACTCCTGGGGTATATCTTTAGGGTATGTTTGATTGTATGGAATGGGCTGCCAGCTGGGAGAGGGAACAACACACCCAGTTTTAGTCAGGATGAATTTCTCAACGCTCTGTTATCTACACCTGGGGGAGGCTTACACGCATTTCCAAGCCATTCAGCTCAATTGACCATAACTCTTACAACATCCCTCCCTCCCTACATCAACCCACCCTCTCTCCTCCATCCCCTTCCATTAGCTTGCCTCAGCACTAGTATACATGAAACCTTTCCGCATTGAGAAATATAATGCATTGGAATTGGAAATGGCCAGACTAAAACTGTAAAAATGTTTTTCATATTTTGCTGTATAAATTAATTTGTTTCCAGGTGTGTAAGAAAACAGAAATGGAAAATAAAAACATGGTAAACAGGTTTATTAGGCATATGATGTAGAAATGTGTCTTAAAATATATTTTTGAATAGGTTTCTGAAAGGATAAACGTTCTGAGACATGTTGAAATCAACTCTCCAGTACCACTTCCACCCCCACCGCATTTCCTCAAACCTCCATCCTCCTCCAAGATCTTATTTCCTGTAGAAGTCTCTCCTAGACCTATGCACCTGTTCATTTAAAGTACACATTTTTATCCCAATTTATTGAAACTTGGTAAATTTTAATCCCGTGCTATTGGAAGAGAAACTGCTGCATTGTTAGCAAACCATACCATACATACATGTACTTATTACCTGTATTAGAGCTCTCAGTGCAAGTTAATTTTTTAACCTTTTCAACCACTTCTACAACCAATATTTTGAAACATTCTGAGAGAACTATGGAGTGTAGAGAAATAATTTGCATAGTGTTATGAAGCTGGCATCTTTTGTGACACAACCAAATCATTTTTAGCATCATTTTTGTGATGAATGTGTGCATAAGTTTCACTGAAAAGAAAAGGAAAAAAGAAGTGCATTGGTTGTTGAAAAGGTTGAAGATTGACAGTATTCCCAACACTGAGTGATTAGTTACCCAATCCATCATTCGCCTGCAGTCTGATTTGCATTAAGATAGGCATCTGTTGTGACTTTATAATTGTCTGGGTGTACACAGTAATGTATAGCTAATGTCCTGTAAGTTGAAAGCCAGGTCTTGTTATGGCTGAGATACCAGCATTCTCAGAATAACCTGCTGGAAACCAGAATAACCAAATGATGCTGATAACTGGTAATGGGGCAGATAATAGGATAGGAGAAGATAACCCGAACTATGTTGGATAAGGGAAAAAAGATAAAACTAAAGACAGAGTTGTCTTCTGTAGGAAGCTTGAATCTCCAGACTGTGAATGTAGAGGGTTGTGAAGTTCCAGTGGGTTTGCAAGCTTGTTTCGATCCTTCCATCCTACCAGGTCTGTGTGTAGTATAGAGTACAGAAGAAGTTACAATAAACATAGCCAGAAAGTGAAGTAAGTGGTAATTATTAGCAGTTCTAAAATTGTCTGAAAAGTGTCTGAAATTCTGGTTAATGGTCTCAATTTTGCCACAATGTGCATTTTTTGTAGGCAAATAAAGGTACTAAAATATTGCTTTTTGAAATTTTCGGGAACTTGAAGAAATTTTATTTTATTTCTTTTTTTTTTCTGAATTAAATGTTTTAATTCTAAGGTTGACTTTTTGGATCATATTGGCAATCTTGAATGCCATTGATTATGCATAGCACCAAGATTTTCTAATTATCATTTTTTTTAAGCTTTAATTGGAAGAAGTTGTTGTGAATCTTTCTCATGTAATGTGCACTCTGCACACAGACCAGCTACCCTAATTCCTCAACCTGCTTCTGCAGTCAATATTTTGAAATATTCCAAGAGAACTATGGGGTGTAGAGAAATAATTTGCACAGTTTTATGAAGCTTGCATCTTTTGTGACACAAACAAATCATTTGTAGTGTCATTTTAATAAAAAATTATTTGCATAAATTCCACTGAAAAATGCACTTTTGTTGAGGGATGAAAAGGTTGAAGATTGACATTATCCCCATAACAGATAGAATGGGTATGAGAATGTTTGTTATTTATATGCAATAGTACAATGGTTGTAACGTTAAAATGGACCGTTGTAGCCCACTGACAGTCTGCTAACAGCCTGCCAGTTGTGAGCTAGTGGCTGGCTTGCCAAGTGTTTATGTTATTTATATGCAATAGTACAATGGTTGTAACGTTAAAATGGACCGTTGTAGCCCACTGACAGTCTGCTAACAGCCTGCCAGTTGTGAGCTAGTGGCTGGCTTGCCAAGTGTTTATGTTATTTATATGCAATAGTACAATGGTTGTAACGTTAAAATGGACAGTTGTAGCCCACTGACAGTCTGCTAACAGCCTGCCAGTTGTGAGCTAGTGGCTGGCTTGCCAAGTGTTTAGAAACCGTTAACCTCTTGACACTGTAATACCTGGTGCACAAGCTGAATCAAATTATCTTTGAGGATCTAGATGATACATTTAATTAGCGCAATAAATCATCGTCAGAACAAGACCTTGTTTGCAGAGCTGTTTTGCAGATATTTGTTAAATACCACATCAGTTAACAGTAAAACTTTCTGAACACAAGTTTTTCACAGATACATGTGTATTGATGGTTGTACCCAGATTGTTTGGAATATACTATATTTCAGTTGTTGGTCAAGTGTGTATTCCCAGTGTGTAAAAATAGTTTGTCGTTAAAATAGGATGAGACTTCACTTGGTCAGTGTCAAAAGAGTTAGTTTTGTTTTGGGTTGGTGGTTGATGTGAAAACCATGTAGGCCTTTCTGCTCTGCCCTGAGTTCTTTAAGCCTTCATTTTCATGTCACAGGCCCCTCAGCAAATCAGAGCCAGGTCCTCACAAAAAGTCAATATTGTTTTCTGTCGTCCCCATTTAACACAGCCAGCTCTCAAAAACCTCTCAAATGCCATAGGTTGAGAAACCATCTGTTTCTGCCATTATGGAGGCCACGAAAGAAGCATTTGGGTAAATGTACCTCCATTGATGAAGAGTTCTAACTGATTGATTCACAGAAAGCACTTGTGGCTGGCCATGGTGACATGTCACTAAAAGGGCAACCTCTGCATTCCGATGCTCTCCAAATTCTTGGCCATTCACTGTGCCTGACATGGACATGTTTTCTTGTTAACTTGGGGTGGGTGGGGGGAAGAGAGGGTCTGTAGCGGCACTAATTCACCTCACGCCACTCACCATTTCCGTTGCCGTGGCAAGTACCTTCCACTTCCGTTTTGTCTTAATTGTTTGCTCTTTAAACAAGCTTTAAACAAAAAGGAAGATAGAGTTAAGCAGTTGCAATTTCTGGAACACCATTCAAGAGTGACATGTTGTTGATCGTGATATGCCCTAAACCAGTGATACGTCTTAAACCAGTGATACGTCCTAAACCAGTGATATGCTCAAAACCAGTGATACGCCCTAAACCAGTGATACACCCTAAACCAGTGATATGCCCTAAACCAGTGATATGCCCTAAACCAGTGATTCACCCTAAACCAGTGATATGCCCTAAACCAGTGATATGCCCTTAACCAGTGATACGCCCTAAACTAGTGATACACCCTAAACCAGTGATATGCCCTAAACCACTCATATGTCCTAAACCAGTGATATGCCCTAAACCAGTGCATGTTCGCTGTACATTTTAGTCATTGCTAATAGGTTATAGGGCCTTGTGCTAATTTAGCTTATTTGTATCATTATAATTTCTGTTCATGATTTCTTAGTGCGTGTCATCTTTAATGTCAGCAAACTGTGTTGATACATGTGGAAGAATAAACATCTGTTTGTTTATCTTATTACTTAATACATGTCATTATGTTAATAGAGTTGTAGCAATTCTTTAAGAGGCGTGTAGAAGTGGACAGTAACTTTGTGCACCTTGTTATCCATATGGAATTTTGTGAAGCTGTGGCAAGGTTTCTCTTACTGTAGCTGTGTTTAATATGCTCTGTATTTTGGCTTAGTATGTTGGTCGGTTTGTCAAATTTATGACATCCTACTTTTTTTTTAGCAAGGTTATTAACAAAGGGCCTTAGTACAAGATAATGCGAAACGCTACGTGGAATATGTCGGCTATTACAAATTTACTGATGTTTAAATTTTGCCAATTACGATAGACATGTTTATACATGAGACACTTATACACACAGTCTCTTATTACACAACCATGTGCCCTCGCACTTGGGGAATCCGTGTGGCAGTGTTCATACATGCAGTTTTAGGAATATTATCATGCACGTAGTCCAAGACCGTATGATACTGTCAGTGACCTAAAAAAGAGCGTATTTATAGGGGAGAAAACGTCATAATACACTTATGTTGGATATCATCCAATTTTTCGATAAGAAAACATCAAAACACCTTTCTGAATTCTGTTGAAATTGGGCAAAATGAACAACTTAGCCATGTATAAAAGTTGAGGTCAATTGCAGTAATTACCACCTACATTTTTGAGGGTGGAAGACCAGAGGCATCAGTATTATACTGAGCTGTATTCTTCTCAAGCAATGAGCCTTCACTCAAGGAAATACATGAACAATCAACCCACCAATAGTTTTTCCAGCTGTTTGTTAATGTGATGATGTATTGTTGTTGTTGCAGAGGGAGGGCGTGGCCGCGGAGTTGGAGAGGGAGAAGATGCTGAGGGTGGACAGCGAGCAGAGGCTCAGAGACATGACCATCGAAAACGACTCGTGCAAGGGGCGGCTCAGGGCGCTACAGGAGGAGTTCAAAAAGTGAGAAAACATATAAATCTGTTAATTTTTATTTTTATAGGGTTCATCTAGAAACTGGAAATTGGGGCCTCTGTGGCCGAGGGGGTTAGCAGGCCAACACAACACAGTGACCTAGGAGCCTCCCACCAGTGCGGTCTCTGTGTTCATGCTGTTCATGCTGGCTTCCTCTCCAGCCGTATGTGGGAAAGTCTCCCAGCAACCTGCAGATGCTTGTGGGTTTCCCTCTGGCTCTGCTCAGCTTCCTCCCATCATCATACTGAACGCCTTATAAGTGAAATATTCTCGAGTGTGGTAGAGGGTACATGTACACGTACATTTGCCATAGGATGAGTTAAACAAAGTGGGCCTCGCTTTTTTATATATGCTGTATATATACTGGTTTTGTTTTAAAGTTTGGCCTATAAAACTTCACTTTCAGTTGCACATAAAGCCATGAAGATGAAGGCCATTGATACCAATGGGTGAAATGATTTATGAATTTTTCTGAAAGTGGGCCTGTTCATGAAGGGATACAGAATTGATACAGATTGGCTAACATTTGTGATAGGAGATACTAGGTTAAAGTGTAGCTTGGTCATCCTTGAGTACCCAAGGAATATGTGTACAGCTGGCTCACCCTTTTGACTGTTTCCTGGAAGAACAAGGAAATCTGACCTGAAATTTGAAATATTCATCATTTTATAGATCATTTTGAAAACTTTTAATTGGCCTCACTGGCACAGGTGTTCAAATTGCTGGCTAGCTGGAATTGTCTGGCACCTTAATGATTACGATCGCACATTCAAATCCAACTCTGCTGTTCCTGCTGTGGCTTTAAGTCAAGAGATTTGCTAGGTACCTGGGTCAGTTGGTTGATTACCGCAGTCACCATGAGTTGGTAGAGCGTCCGCTTCGGTAGTGGTAGATCCAGGGTCAACCCTGGGTCGGGTCACGCCTAAGACCTTGAAAGAGGAAGTTGTAAATTCCTCACCTGGCGCTCAGCATTTAGGGGATAGTGCAATGACTGTTTGACCTGTATCAGTATAATGCAACAAGGAGGCACATTACAAGTACATGCGCTCTAAGGATTCCTTCGTCGTCATATAACTGAAAAATTGTTAAGTACGATGTTAAACCCCAAACACTCACACACTCACTCGGACACCATGGTTTCCTCCACCCATAATCCTTACTGTCGTCAGATAGATGAAAAAAAATTAACACAGTGTTAAAGACCATTCAGATAAGTACATGAAAACCTTCAGTATAGGAGATTTAAATTTGTGTGAGATGATTGCTCCCTTGGACAGGCTTGATTAAGTGCCGTTTGCTTTGTAGTGGATGAGACTGGTTCGTAACATTTAGGCCAGAATTCACTTCTAGCGACCTTGGAGTTAATAACCCCGGGAGTTTTTGAGATTCTACCATCTCCACTTTTCTCACAGCATAGGAGCCATCAATTTTATGTGGTTTTGCATGGAGTTTGTTAAATGAAATACGAATGGAGCTGTCTGGGAAAGTTGATCTGTTACCCTAAGTCCTCAACCTTTTCACATATCAAAGAGCCCTGGGTTCTGCCCGGTTTCCTCCCACCATAATGCTGGCGGCCGTGGTATATGTGAAATATTCTCGAGTACGGCGTAAAACACCAGTCAAATAAATAAATAAATAAAGAGCAACTTTCAGTGCAATTAATGTGCACAATTATAATTTGATTTTGGAGACAAAACTCATTTGGTTGGATTGGTCAATTTCAGGGCTGCATGGTTTTTTCAGTCTGCACAGAATAATCCCTTCAGAATATACTGAATAAACACCGTGCAAACATGCGAAAAGTTTGAAGAATTACAGCACTTGCCACAGGCTGATAGGGTTTACCCCCGGTACTTTGCTTTACTTCACAGATGATAGTTACTGTCCTTTTTGAGTGAAATATTTTTTCATTGAGCACAGAATTATAAACATCAGTCTACCAATCAAAACTTTGAAGTTTTATTCACCTCATCATTGATCATAGAATTCACTGGTTCTAACCATTGTCCTGTGTTAAAAAGAAATAAATAATGAAATTTGTTCTTTTTTGCTGTTGCAGAATGGAGGAAGTTGTACAAAACATGATGCAGTACAAGACGAAGATTGACCAGTTAAAACAGGAAAAGTCCAGTTTGGCTGTCACCTATGAGGTGAGAGGATCTTTATGTTAAGCCTAAGGCATGTTTTGACATGACGACTGTATTTCACTCAAAGTTGAGCATTTTTCATGTGACATTTGCCTTGATTCTGATTGATGCATTCAGTGTCCCAAATAAGATCTTTTTTTTTTTTGTGAAGTTTGATTAATTTCTTATCAGACAAACTGAAGTGTTGGCATCAAAAATTTCATTTTAAGGCCTTTGTGTGCTTCTGACAGCGCATTTTTACAAGCTCGAAACTTTAGATTAAATACAGTATATCAGAGATTTTTGGCAAAAAAATATCAAACTGCACAAGCGTTTTTTTGCTATTATTGAAACAGTTCAAATCAGTAAAAAAAATCTTTTACAAAATATCAGCCTCATCTGTGAACATATTACCATTCAAAATCGATATTAAAAGTTCCTAAATTTGTAGTACGGGTCACTTTATAACTTTTTCAGATTTTAGAATCCTGTTAGCACTGTATAGTAATAGTACAAGTTTGATTCTGATATTCTCTGGAAGGCAATAGTTCAAACTATCCTGGGTGAATAGAGAACATTTTATATGATCAGTGACTGGGGATTTATTTTGACAAAGGTCAACGTTTCTTATATAACCTCTTTAAAGGGGAAGCTCGGGTTTGATTAATTATGGGTTTGATTAATTATGGGTTCATTGCTGATTTAAGACCTTGTAGGTAAGATCCAACCGTTCATTGTAACAAAATTGTTACGAATACATTGCAGTCAATCGGTTTTGTTTCTGCCTGTTTTGGAGAAATGCTGAAAGTAAAAGCCTCTAATACTACTCATCAGTAGACTTTACACTTATGTATGAAGTCGTCAGTGTCAGACTGTGAAAGAAGGCAGCCCTGCTATCAGGTTCTGTATGGTCCATGGAAACTTGTTTGACTTCTCAACAAGATACAAGATATCCCTGCTATTGGGTTCTGTATGGTCCATGGAAACTTGTTTGGCTTTTCAACAAGATACAAGATATCCCTACTATTGGGTTCTGTATGGTCCATGGAATCTTGTTTGGCTTTTCAACAAGATGCAAGATATCCCTACTATTGGGTTCTGTATGGTCCATGGAATCTTGTTTGGCTTTTCAACAAGATACAAGATATCCCTGCTATTGGGTTCTGTATGGTCCATGGAAACTTGTTTGACTTTTCAACAAGATACAAGATATCCCTGGTATTGGGTTCTGTATGGTCCATGGAATCTTGTTTGGCTTTTCAACAAGATGCAAGATATCCCTGCTATTGGGTTCTGTATGGTCCATGGAATCTTGTTTGGCTTTTCAACAAGATGCAAGATATCCCTACTATTGGGTTCTGTATGGTCCATGGAATCTTGTTTGGCTTTTCAACAAGATACAAGATATCCCTGCTATTGGGTTCTGTATGGTCCATGGAATCTTGTTTGGCTTTTCAACAAGATGCAAGATATCCCTACTATTGGGTTCTGTATGGTCCATGGAATCTTGTTTGGCTTTTCAACAAGATGCAAGATTGCCCTGCTATTGGGTTCTGTATGGTCCATGGAAACTTGTTTGGCTTTTCAACAAGATACAAGATTGCCCTGCTATTGGGTTCTGTATGGTCCATGGAATCTTGTTTGGCTTTTCAACAAGATGCAAGATATCCCTACTATTGGGTTCTGTATGGTCCATGGAATCTTGTTTGGCTTTTCAACAAGACGCAAGATATCCCTACTATTGGGTTCTGTATGGTCCATGGAATCTTGTTTGGCTTTTCAAAAAGATACAAGATATCCCTGCTATTGGGTTCTGTATGGTCCATGGAATCTTGTTTGGCTTTTCAAAAAGATACAAGATATCCCTGCTATTGGGTTCTGTATGGTCCATGGAATCTTGTTTGGCTTTTCAACAAGATGCAAGATATCCCTACTATTGGGTTCTGTATGGTCCATGGAATCTTGTTTGGCTTTTCAAAAAGATACAAGATATCCCTGCTATTGGGTTCTGTATGGTCCATGGAATCTTGTTTGGCTTTTCAAAAAGATACAAGATATCCCTGCTATTGGGTTCTGTATGGTCCATGGAATCTTGTTTGGCTTTTCAACAAGATGCAAGATATCCCTACTATTGGGTTCTGTATGGTCCATGGAATCTTGTTTGGCTTTTCAACAAGATACAAGATATCCCTGCTATTGGGTTCTGTATGGTCCATGGAATCTTGTTTGGCTTTTCAACAAGATACAAGATATCCCTGCTATTGGGTTCTGTATGATCCATGGAAACTTGTTTGGCTTTTCAACAAGATACAAGATATCCCTGCTATTGGGTTCTGTATAGTCCATCAAAACTTGTTTGGCTTTTCAACAAGATACAAGATATCCCTTCTATTGGGTTCTGTATGGTCCATGGAATCTTGTTTGGCTTTTCAAAAAGATACAAGATATCCCTGCTATTGGGTTCTGTATGGTCCATGGAATCTTGTTTGGCTTTTCAACAAGATGCAAGATATCCCTACTATTGGGTTCTGTATGGTCCATGGAATCTTGTTTGGCTTTTCAACAAGATACAAGATATCCCTGCTATTGGGTTCTGTATGGTCCATGGAATCTTGTTTGGCTTTTCAACAAGATACAAGATATCCCTACTATTGGGTTCTGTATGGTCCATGGAATCTTGTTTGGCTTTTCAACAAGATACAAGATATCCCTACTATTGGGTTCTGTATGGTCCATGGAATCTTGTTTGGCTTTTCAACAAGATACAAGATATCCCTGCTATTGGGTTCTGTATGGTCCATGGAATCTTGTTTGGCTTTTCAACAAGATACAAGATATCCCTACTATTGGGTTCTGTATGGTCCATGGAATCTTGTTTGGCTTTTCAACAAGATACAAGATATCCCTACTATTGGGTTCTGTATGGTCCATGGAATCTTGTTTGGCTTTTCAACAAGATACAAGATATCCCTACTATTGGGTTCTGTATGGTCCATGGAATCTTGTTTGGCTTTTCAACAAGATACAAGATATCCCTGCTATTGGGTTCTGTATGGTCCATGGAATCTTGTTTGGCTTTTCAACAAGATACAAGATATCCCTACTATTGGGTTCTGTATGGTCCATGGAATCTTGTTTGGCTTTTCAACAAGATACAAGATATCCCTACTATTGGGTTCTGTATGGTCCATGGAATCTTGTTTGGCTTTTCAACAAGATACAAGATATCCCTACTATTGGGTTCTGTATGGTCCATGGAATCTTGTTTGGCTTTTCAACAAGATACAAGATATCCCTACTATTGGGTTCTGTATGGTCCATCAAAACTTGTTAGACTCCTCAAGAGGATAATGTCACCATGATCAGTGCAAGCTATTGCTAAATGAGGTGAGCTGTTCCATGGTGGCTTGTTCTGCTTTTTAACCATATGAAGCTTTTTAAAGTCATTGTGATTAGTGCAAGCTATTGCCAAGGGACGTAGAGTAGCTGCACATAGTCCATGGTAGCTCGTTCCACTTTCCGTACAGATAAAATTTTTTAAAGTCAGCATGATCAGAACAGCTTTCGCTAAATGGCCTAGATTTTTATAAAAAAACAAATAGAAAAATCAATGGGCGTCAACCCGAGAAAGATTAGATTTCTGCATGAAATTAGAAACAAGTAATGCTGCAGAGTGAGAAGCTCCGCTAGAATTTCTGAGCTTGGAAATTAATCTCTAACCCAAAACCCATAAACATATTGCCCTTGTTTGCTAAAAAAAAAATACGGGATTAAAATGCCAGAGATGAGAATATATCGATTGTTTTATTGAGCGTCCAGAATTGGCAGATTTGCGGTGTAGCGGTGGATTTAATTATCGTCAGTGTGATGATTATGCAATAGTTACTTTTATCTTGAATAGGAAGGAGAAAAAAAATGTATTTTTGACTATGAAAATCCATATTTATTCGGATTGGGCTTTTAGTATTTTCCGTCCTGTTGAATTTAATTATGCATCCTTGGTATTATCGCATAATAGGTCGCTGTGACGTAAAAAAAAAAGTATTTTGGGCGAACATTTTGAGAAGGAAATTTACTGCCAGATTTCATTGTTTTATGGGGCTTGTGCAATTGATAGCTCTTTTGCCGGGGTGATTTTAATTTTACATAATTACTTTTATCACTAAAATTTGACCCGACCAAAATGAAACATTCATCAGCCAATGAAATTAGACGTGTGGAGTTACGCAACCGTTTTATGGGATAAGTCTTTGCCAGAAATGTTTTAGTTTACGACAGACCTTTTTGAGTTAGTTGCTTATTTGAGCCAAGGGTCAAATTTGGGTGATGATAATTTCATCCTAGCTTTGTGACTGCTCATAGTATTTCTCATTGGTCCAGTGTTATGGTGGATTAATGTATAATCAGTCTCTCTCTGTACTAGAGAGCTAGTCATGTGGTTGAAAGACGGTGCAACGTGAGATTGGCAAAATCAGAAACATTAGGTGGCTTACATGTAGGTTCTCTGTTAAACATTTTATTTATTTATTTCATTCGTGTTTTACACCATACTGAAGAATAGTTCACTTATACAACAGCGGTAAGCATTATGGTGGGAGAAAACTTTGCAGAGCCCAGGGGGAAACCCACAACTATATGCAGGTTGCTGGGAGACCTTCCCACATACGGCCAGACAGGAAGCTAGCATAATCTGGACTTGAACTCTCAGCGAGTGCTTAAGCTTAAGTTAATTTAAAAACTGCACCTAGACCAAATTCTTTGTGCCATGATAATGCCTTTTCGCAGCAGAGGGTTAATCTGTCCAGTTGAATATGAGCGGATATATACAGTAATTCATATTATCCATAATCAGTGACTTTTCTTTTCTAAAATATATTAGTTTAGTAGATTTTTAAGGTAATTTAGTAAATTAAAGTGATCTTTTGTGGATAATTTTCAGTATCACTTATATACCCATGCACCCCATGTTAAAATGCACTGATTAGCCCTCAGTTTAGTGCAGTTCAGTGATGACGGCGTAGAATAAACGGACATCATCATCATATCATAACATCAGAATTGAAAATTCCTGTATTTGGTTTAGATTGTTGTAACGAGCATGTCTTCAGGTAAGGTGAGGTATTCAGTAATGCTGTGGGAGTGTGTTTAGGTGTCGAGTTAGACTTCTGTGCTGTTGTAGTGGACGAGTGTTGACAATGTCAGGATATTTTGAGGTGCTTGGTTGCATGACAATATGTTCAAGGTCAGTAATTTGATGGCTGAGCTAGACTCCTTTCTGCACCAGGTTAGACTTTTTGTAGTGCTGTATTGCCATCATTTTCTTAACTTTCTTAAACACAGCAACACTCTGTCCCAGCCTACTTACAGTATGTATCTACCTACCTACCATTACCGCCACATAGCTCCTCAATCCTCCCCTGTCGTTGTGTTTCTCTAATCCATAACAGATCCATTATAACATGGAGTGTGCACGCTGTTTAGATGACCCCCCATCGGTCAAAGTCGCGGCGGCCATCAATAACAATTACACGCGTGCCTAATACTTCAATTACTGGGTAAATCGTTAATACCATAAATAACTTGTCACTATAAAGTTAAGGTTAATTACCAGTTTATACTGATCAATTATTATTCTGTGGCCAAATCTAACTGTTTTATTCCCCTCCCCCCCCCCCCCCCCCCCGCAAGAAAAAAAAAATCAGATTGACACTGATTTAGATCGTGTTTTGTAATGTTGTGTTTCCTACCTGTAGTTTCAGTTTTCTTTTTTTTTTTACTTTTTTTTTTTTACATGATTCAGATGTATCATGTTTTATTTTACCGTTAATGGTTGCTTGTTAAATATTATAGCCTAGCATACCGTTGAGTCTTGGCCAGATGTGTCACCTGTACGTGCATCTGTATGCTCATCTGGCTTAATTAGGTGATGTTTGGAAGATGTCTCACATTAGACTTGAATGCTTAAACGTAGGTGGTTTTCCAATTCGTAGGAAATATGTGTTTTTGGCCCATCATAATTTGCGCTGCAAGGTTTGCTTAATTTCTAGTTCCATGGTTTTTATGGCTTCTTTATGTTCCGTGTGCAAACTTCGGAAACAATTTTGTGTGGCTAACTGTTCGTTCTTGGTAGAGTAAAGCAGACAGTTTAGTCAATTTATGGAGATCGAAGCCTAAAAAGTTTTAGCTGATGTGTCCAGAATGTTTGAAACACTTATGTAAAAAAAAGACTGTTTCATGTACACAAACAAACATGCGTGTGACAAAATTATAAACTTGAAGTGGCTGCAACCTGCGGATGGTCATGGGTTTCCTCCGGGCTCTGCCCGGTTTCCTCCCACCATAATGCTGGCTGCTGTCGTATAAGTGAAATATTCTTGAGTACGGCGTAAAGCACCAATCAAACAAATAAATAAATATACTTGAAGTGTGTGCAATTTGCATTCCATTCAGGCTAGTTATTAAGGACAGCGTGGCCCAGTAACAGAATTTGTGGTACAGATCACATTTGGATGTAGGATATGGCAGTGGCAAATTAGGTGCAAATCCATTTGTATTCATACAAGTGCAAAACATATCTGTCAAATCATACGTTATATGTGGTGGGTCACTGGGGACCGTTTTCTGTTGCAGATCCAATTAGTACACTGATAATGAATCTTTTATAGCACATTAGTGTGGAAATTGTTGAGGAGATATTGACCATTCTGATGACCCGATGCTGGCGGTGTTGATACACAGAACTGGCTGACAGGAATATAGTCATGATATTTTTGGTTAAGCAGGATATCGGCGGGTTGCTTTTGACCGACGGTCACTGTCAGTGCATTGATTGATGACCCTTCCATGAACTGTCCGTGTTAGGTCAGATTATTTTTAAGTGCAAAACGGAAACTGGGCCTGATGCGCCATCCAAAAAGCAGTGGCCTGAAACCGAGGAAGAATTGTAGTGTCACTGTGATAGAGAAGGAGGTAGCTTCAATTTCAGGCATGTTGGCTGATGGAATTTCCTCTGGGGGTTTGCCATGTATCGGATCGGACACATTTCAGCAGGCTTAATGTTTGCGGACAATCTACACGCCCCAGTTCTATGACCCCAAATAGGCCGTCCTGAATTCCAAACTCCAACAAGCTTTTAATTATCTGCATGCCTTATTTTTTGGGAGACCAAGCTCGGTTCCATTTTCTGCCATGTTGGAATTCAAGCCGCGAAGTGCACTTTTATAAAGCTGCAGAGATCTGGATTTCGTGTCCACGGAAACATGCTAATTGTGCAGTGGCGAGAAGAAATATTATCTGCAAATTGGTCGTGTCAGCTAATGCAGAGATTAGCTGCTTGCTTGTTAGTGGTTAGGATGGGATCAGCAGTGGAATTATTTTCCAATCAATGTAGCATGATAGACCCAAGCATCCACAACCACTACCGTTGACACTCCCTCCCCCTGCCCTCATGGTGGTTTTTAGACTCCCCCCCACCACCATCTCCCACAGCTCCACTGCCTGACAAATGATGACCATGAGATGATAGAGTACCAGCATTCCATTGGTCAACCAAGCATCCTTATTTAATTGGTCAGTATTTAGTGGAATGAAGAGTCCTGAATTCCTTCAGATTAACAAGAGCTATTGTGCAGGAATAGCAGATCCAAGTGGAAGTTAAAACGCCTGTGACTCTTTACCGGATACTGCAGTTTTGGGGACACTCAGGGGACATGTCATCAAGTATAGTATTTAAATCTTGTTTTCTTTATTTAATTTTGTTGTTATTTTGGAAAGTTCATTTCATAATCAATTAATATCCTTAAAACTGTTGTGACAAACTGATCGGAAAAGGAGACAGTATGGTGTATATTGTCCAGATTTCAGGATTATGGTTCAGTGTCAGGATTTTTAGAGTTGGTTTCATGTTTTTAAATGTTTTACGTTTATTGAGAATTCATTCGTAGAGCAGGTTTGTTTGCTTGTATTCACCAGTGAACTCCTAGGCTAAATTGAAAATTAAGACATATGCCTTTGGTAGTGAGGTATTAGTGCTATGGCTTGCAACGGTATTAAAACAGAGTTGTCATATTGCCACTTGTTGACCTTTGTGATCAGGTTTGAAATTCATTAAGTGTTCCAAACAAATTGTAACACTAAAGGTTATACTCGCACAATTTGAGCAATTGTGCCTATATCCGAACTGAAGAGTGGTAGGGCAATGATTGGATAATACTTTCACATAGACATTATTGACTCTCAATACACCATAAATGTCTGCACTGGGTTATTTTGCACCTGCTTAAAATATAAAAGAATGTTTATCTGTTTTGGATAGAACTGAAAACATTGTGCCCAGTGATACCACACACTCCTTTGTAGGTTACTATAGTAACAAAATGGTGTGACTTCACTTCCAGCAACAACAGCGAAATGAAATGGTAGCCATGTTAGGTTGACTCTTGCAGAGAGAAATGTTGCAAAGAAAAGTGGAAGCTGCATGTGGTGGTATGGCATGATACCAGGGAAAAGTTAGGGGATATATATCTTTTGGGGGTTGAAGGCGACAAATTGACCACAGACAGACAAATTGGGAAGGAAGTCTGTATAAGCTTGTGTAACTTAAAAGGTCAATGCAGGCGAACAACTTTTTAGTTGTGACAAACAACTCTATCAGATTTTGGACATCTTGCATCTTTTCAAATTGGCCATTCAATTAAGGAGCGTTTTATAAGGCAATATGACATGGACTTTTTCCTTCGATGTTGCCGTCCTTGCGAATTTGGACTTTGTAATCAAAAATAATATTGAAGTGTTGCCAGATGTAAAATAATTGCCTAAATTAAAGATTATCATGTTGATTAAAGGATGTCAAAATTCAGTTATTCAATTTTAGTTGTCGGTTCAGGGTAGTCAAGCAATTTGCATGATTTAATAACCAGATATTAAACATCCTTAAATACTTTCAACGCATTTTTAGCCCAGTTTACAGAACCCCAAAAGACGTTCGAATGACAAACGCTTAATTTGACTCTACATTGTTGTATTTTGGGACAAATGAATCAACACTTGAACATTCTCACGCCAGAGGGTAGTATTGTCTGGGGATATTTGACATAGTCTGGACAACCCTGGATATTCCACAGCTGTTTCAGACATCATCTGACACCATGTATCAAAAGGTGATCAGCACTTGGTAGAAAAACAATTATTTATAATGATGTCTCTGACATATTTTATTGGCTTAGACTTGCCAGAGGCCTACCTTATAGTTCCAAACTGCTTTTCGTCTAAAATTTCTTCCAGTGCTGAGGTATGTATTTTGTCAGATTCTGATTTGAGAGGTGTTTTGAACTTTATCCTGAATCTAGGATAATATTCCAATGGGAAAATATAACATTCAGTATCAAAAGTACTATATTTATGACCATTGTTTGCTTCTAAAAATGCACTTTTGAGGGCAATTTTTGAGGACAAGGACAGCACTTTCAAGACGACCATGAGACTCGTTCAGTATTGTCAGCTATGTTTGACATTTACAAAATGGTCCTTTGTAACGCATTGTACTAAGGTTGAAGTCAATTTATCGCCCTCCCACCAGTGTAGCTGCTGTGAGTTCAAGTTCAGCTCATGCCTGCTGGCTTCCTCTCTGATCGTACGTGAGAAAGACTGCGAGCAACCTGTGGATGGTCGTGGATTTCCCCCAGACCCTGCCTGCTTTCTGTCTACTATAATGCTGGCCTCCGTCGTATAAGTGAAATATTCTTGAGTACACCAATCAAATAAATAAATAAATAAATGTTTATTGCCAAAATAATGTACTGTCTCTATTTTAGTTTGTTTGCTACTGCGAGGCGTAACTTTAGCCAATATACGAAACCTTATAATTGTTCGGCATAATAGAATGTACTGGCTTCCTAATACAGGCCAAAGTGGCCTATGGGAAGGACAAACAGGCTAAGGTCACACCCATTTTAGTTTTACAAGTGGAATAAATCTTTAATTTGTTAGGGTCACCTAAAGTTTTGCAGTTTTCAAATGAAACATTTTGCTGGATTCTGAGTGATTCTTCAACCTTATAGGACAATTTTATTATATTCAGACTTTTCTGTGAAGTTTGATTAATTTTTTGAGAAAAACTTTAGTTTCGGCATCAGAAGTATCATGTTAGGGCCTTTTTCTTCTTCTCCATTGCATTTTTATGTGCCAGATTTTAGGTGAAATATATATTATATTAGCTGAATTTTCTCTTTACTTTATAACATACCTGTATGTTTTGTGCTTTTTTTTTTCCAGTCAAATCTACAGAAATACAGGAGTCAGATGAACTGTTTAGAGAGAGAAAATATGATGTTACTGAACGAGGTGAAGAAAAAAGAATCTCAGGTAAGCTCAGGTGTACTGACTACAAAATGACCTGTGGTAAATATGCAAATTAGCTATGAGTCATTTTGTTTAAAGTATGCTAATTGAATAAATGCCATTTTCAGTTTTGAAATTGATAAATTGTGTCCAATATACAAATGTATGCAAATTGGAAAAGATATGCTGATATACCAGGAGAATGCAAATGATTACAATAAATGTACTGGTCTTTTTTTTTTTTCTTTTAATATTCAGTATGAAATGATATTCAAGTTTTCACATTGAAATATGTGAGAGATTGTGCAATTTTACAATAAAAATCTGTTGCGGTTTGCTTTTTGAAATCTCTTGTGTTATGTAGTGCTTTTACTTTTGGTTATTGAATTAGTCGTGGGAAATAACTGGGGGCATGATCAGGCATATATCACTTTTTTCACACTGTGGGTTCGGACTGCCAAAATCAGAGAAAGATTCGTAGGCTTCACATGCGCAAGACGGGCAATTGGGTCCAATATCTACCTCTAACTGAAGAGTGAAGGAGCACTGATTGGATAATACTGCCACACAGACGTTACATGTTGTTAATGCACTATAAATTTGTGCACTGTTTGTTTTGCCCCTAGTCAAAATATATAAAAATTTTGTCTGTTTTGGATAGAACTTTTTGCTCGGTGTTACTATCCAGTATAATGACAAAATGCTATGACTATTAAATTCAGTTCCAGCAAACACAGCTTAAACAAAATGCTGGTCATTCTAGGTTGGTTTCTGACATGTTCTAGAGAAAAGTGGAAGTTGCATGTGATGGTATGGCATGGTACCAGGCGAAAGTTAGGGGATATATATTTTAAGTTGACTATGTACACAAACCTAATGACTCATCGTCGTCATATGACTGAAATTGTTAGTACAGTGTTAAACCCCAAGCATTCATTAATTCATTCATTCGTTTTATGTTGACAAACAATGCTCTTGTGTAATCTTTAGTCAATCCGCTCACAGTTTTTGAGCTGGCGCTCTCCACACATGAAAAGAAATAATACGTCCATGAATTTAATGGCATTAGAATTTATGGGCAATTGGGGAAATGTTGGTTGGAATGTATTTGAGGTAAAATTTCATCCTAACTACTGTATAAAAATACTGAGTTCAATCCATCTTAGAAAGTGATTTGAGATTTGTAGGATGGGATCCTTTTAGAAAAATGTGAGTTTTCATCAGTGCCCGAAGTTTGATTTTGTGACATTAAGATGCTTCTTGTATTAAAAATGCTGTTTTTTTTTTACCTATAAGAAGAGAAAGGCTGCACTTGTAGATCTACATATACTCTAATTCTTCAGCCTTTTCACAAGTTTGCCAGGTGTTTATTCAAGCATATTCTGAAGGCATTAGTATGTGTAGGCTGATAAAATGGTACTTTTTTGCAAAGACCGGACTCTGATCAATCCAACCAATGTAGTTTCGTCGTCAAAGTCAAATTAATAATGTGATTAATTTGCTCTGAAAGTTGCTCTTTACATGCAAAAAGGTTGAGGAGTTAGGGTCGGGGTGGAACTTGAGCCTAGGAGTCCAGTTTTACTTTATAGTGGGGTGTATGGGTTGAAGAGGAGTTAAGGGATGTGGAGGGTGGGGGTAAGAGAGTGAGGGACAGGTTGTAAATTGATCTGACAGTGAAACATGGCCTGCCTGGCTGACAAGGCAGTTAAAGAGAAAAAACATCTGTACACAAGCTAGATGTTCTGTGTAGTAGTCTACTATGACCCTCAATTTGCTTATCTGCCTTGAAACAAGTTCGAGATTTGAGAGAGCTCTCTTGTACATGTCCAACCGTAATTAACAGTAAGAGGTGTATCTGCCTTAATTCCCTGTCCTGCTTCTGTTTTGCCATGTGTTGTTGTACACTTTGAAGCATTTGGAGAAAGGTAATGTGTTTATACAGTCATATTTAATACGTCCAAACAGTACAGAAGCTAAGTGTCCTAGAAAACTTAGGTTGGTGTCAAATATGAAATGATTGCGTTGCAAAATTGCTTCTAAAAATTTGACATCCTTGGGGGTTTTTTGGTGAGCAAAATGGCATGGGATTTAAGGTAGGCTACTGATGAGTGAGTGGGGGGAAAAAAGAGCTATGGTATTGAAAACACCTGTTTCATTGGAATGGGTTAGAGAGTAGGCTGTCTATCTTTGTCCATCAGTGGGGCATCATTTCACCTATAAATCACTCTGTGTACACTTAGCAATGTTAGGAGCCTTCTGCTGCTGCTTCTGAAACATGGAGCTGCCTCATCAGGGGCTCCAATGGGGCTTTGCAGTCTGTCATCAAATAAAAAGCATTGGGAATCCTTAATACCAGTACTTATGACTTGTCTAGGGGTTCCCTTAGGTGTGCGGTATATCAACATTTAACCAGTTTTTAATGAGTTTCTGAATCTGTTATATGAATAAAGAAATGCATGGTATGGGATAAGGTAACATGAATTTCAACCTGTCATGGCGCTTCTTTGACAGAAGACAAGATGAAAAGTAATAAGAGTGGTATACACTTAAAACTCCCTTATGATGATGCTTTTTTAGGGATTTGGAATCCGTGGTAACGGCAGTACAATACATGACTTGTAAGCTAACCTAGAAAGTAATTGTAAAGTTTTATAATAGTTTAGGACATTAGATATTGCACAAAGGTTTGCAGCAGTGTACTTGATGAAACAAAGTTACTTTCCAAATCTTATTACGCATGATTGAAGTTTTAGATCTGTGAGAAATTAAGAACATTCAGCTCACATATAGCCTGTAGTTGTTCTATAAAATGCACATAGATCCTGTTTAGATCACTGTAAGCAGTATCTTTAATGGGGGCTCTAACAGGGGGCTATAACAGGGGGCTACCTCATCTGTCTGTCTAGCTATCAGGGCCTCCGTGGCTAAGATGGTTAGATGGTTAGCGCTGGTGCGGTGAAATGGCCCAGAGGCCTCTCACCAATGCAGTCCCTGTGAATTCAAGTCCAGCTCATGTAAGTGTCCTCCTTGGTCGTAAGTGGGAAGGTTTGCCAGCATCCTGAGGATGGTTGTGGGGTTCCCCCAGGCTCTGCCAGGTTTCCTCCCACCGCAGTGCTGGCCACCCTCATATAAGTGAAATATTCTTCAGTACGGCGTAAAACATCAATCAAATAAACAAGTAAATAAATGTCTGGCTATCAGTCTGTCTTCACACAGCTTTTAGTACATTTTTTCTTGTTTTTTTATGATTTTTAATTTGCACATATATATATATAATAATAGTATTTCGGATAGATCTGAAATATTGTCAACATCAACTTTTTTGGAGTGGGGGATGGAGGGGGGAGTTCTGAATGTGGAAAATTTGAATCTGAAAACAAAATTTCCTACAATATATGGTACAGTTTTTTTCATACTTCTTTTTGCTGTCTTTGAATGTTTAGTGTTGGAAGTTGGCATATGTTTTTATTATGATATTGCGCATAACAGGCTCTCACCAATGCGGTTGCTGTGAGTTCAAGTCCAGCTCCACTCCCACTCCAGCTGTAAGTGGAAAGGTCTGCCAGCAACCTGCAGATGGTCGTGGGTTTCCCCTGGGCTCTGCCTGATTTCCTCCCACCATAATGCTGGATGCCGTCGTATAAGTGAAATATTCTTGAGTAAAGCGTAAACCACCAATCAGATAAATAAATAAATAAATAAATAAATAACAGGTTCCATGTTTTAGTGTTACTGTTTTACTGTTTACTGTTCATTCCCTGGGTAGTGAAAGGGGAATATTGCAGAGCAATACTTTCAGAAGGCTTGTTTTGGTTGTCTGATTTATAGATTTAGTATTTTGATTTCAGCCAATTCGTGATGGTTTATTCCACATATAAAACTGACTGTCATTGTAAAGGTGTAACTGAAGAAGCACAGAGTACAGGTAGCTATGACAGCTGCCAACCAACGTATAGAGCTGTTTGTATCGCTCTCATCAAAGCAGTCGCTGTGAGTTCAAGTTCAGCTCATGCTGGCTTTCTCTCCAGCCGTATGTGGGGAGGTCTGTCAGCAACCTGTGGATGGTTGTAGGATCCCAGGGGCTATGAGAAATATTTTTGAGTTCGGCATAAGACACCAATCAAATAAATAAATATAAATTCTCAAGTATGGTTCTAAACGTTAATCATGTATTCAGCCTGCAAATGGTTGTGAGTTTCCTCCTGGTTCTGCTCAGTTTCCTCCTGGCTCTGCTCAGTTTCCTCCTGGTTCTGCTCAGTTTCCTCCTGGCTCTGCTCAGTTTCTTCCTCGCTCTGCCTAGTTTCCTCCCATCATAATGCTAACTGCCATTGTATCAGTGAATTACTCTTGAGTATGACATAAAACTCTAATGAAATAAATTAATAACTGACCACTGATTCTTTCTGTTTTCCCTGTGTAGACTGGGTGTATGTCAGATAGCCGTGACAAGACCAAACTACTGCTGGAGCGACTGCGAATCATAGAAACAGAGAACTCCTCACTAGTGCTGGAAAATGAGCAACAACGACAGCAGTATGAGAAATGCCTGGATGAGATAGCCAATCAAGTGGTGCAGGCTCTTCTTGGACAAAAGGTAGGCCACACCCCCACTTTTCACATTGGCATTTCTTTCAGGAGCTGGGACAGATAAGCTCACGTTACGTACGACATTTTTTATCGTATATTTTTCGTACAATATTCTGTGCATCACTATTACTGTACCACGGCCTTATATGTCTGGTTATTTTACATGTGTAACATCTTCGTGAATCCTCTCACCCATGCGGTCGCTGTGAGTTCAAGTCCAGCACATGCTGGCTTCCTCTCCGGCCAAATGTGGGAAGGTCTGCCAGTAACCTGCAGATGGTAATGGGTTTCCCTCGGCTCTGCTTGGTTTCCTCCCACCATAATGCTGGCCACCGTCGTATAAGTGAAATATTTTTGAATACGACGTAAAACACCAATCAAATAAATAAATCAAATGATTTCTATAGCAGAGTGATGGAATATCACGGAAGTATGTCTGTGCCCAGTATTCTCTCAAATTAAAAAATTTTCTGTTTTGATTGTTTGCAGACTCTGCGTGAGGAATGCCTGAAGTTACAAGGTCGAGTTCAAGATTTAGAGCTACAGAACCAACAACTGAATCTCATGTTCCAGCATAAGATGCAGTTTTCTTCCGAACCACTTCTACAGGTAAGGGGAAATAACTCTCAAAGGATTGTGTTTTGGCGCCACCAGAGTTACCTCCCATCATTGATTTGATGTTGTTAAAGTGAACAATCTACTGTTTTCATGTGGGCTCATCTGACGCATGATTTTTAATTATCTGCAAGCAGATTTTGAGAAAAACATGATTCTTTATGCCCACATGACAAAGCAATGCTAACCTGGCACTTTTCTGGTGAAATAGAAAATAATTAGAATGTTGGGACAATGTTCACATATTCGTATAAAAATCAGATAGTTACACATTATTTGACATTCAGGCATTCAGTTGACAATCTGGTATTAAATGGAACTTATCTTAAACGTTCTACAACAACAGCAGGGCTCATCAGTGTCTGTGTATTTTGATTGGTTTCCAGCCACTTCATGAGCAACTTCCTGTTTTTCATTATACATGCACATGAGATGTGGTAGTGTAGCACAATGACCTCATTAGCCTCTCACCAGTGCGATCTCTGGAATGAGTTCTCATGCTGGCTTCCTCTTCGATCTATCTGCAACGTGAGGATGGTCATGGATTTAACTCTGGGCTCTGCCCTGTATCCCACCGTAATGCTGGGTGCCGTAGTATAAGTAAAATATTTTTAAGTACCGTACAAGGTAAGACACTTAATCAAATAAAATAAATAAATATATGTAAACTGTTCATATGGGATATGGGATTAAAATATGACTTGTGTTTAATCATGGTATGAGTCACCAGTTGTGATTG
Organism: Liolophura sinensis; assembly: GCF_032854445.1. Taxonomy (NCBI): domain Eukaryota; kingdom Metazoa; phylum Mollusca; class Polyplacophora; order Chitonida; family Chitonidae; genus Liolophura; species Liolophura sinensis. Next base: position 20,445,921 of record NC_088298.1, on the reverse strand, counting down.
TTTTCTTGCAGCAGTCTTACCCTAACAGTCGCTCTCATGCTCAAGGCTCTGGGATGAAGTCCAGCAGACCCGCCCCCTTCACAAGTGTCTCTAGTCTCCCAACACACACTTCTGTAAGTTGTACCCTACCTGTAGCTTCCTGTAAGGCTTAAAAGCAAAGGAAACTCTAAAATGAAGTATAAATCAGATAAAAGCCGTTAAAAACTGTCCAGGAAAATAGTTGGATTTTTTTTTTTTTTTTTTTTTACAGTTTGTTAAACCAACTAAAATGAGTTTGAATATTTTATTCAATAGTGGACTTTTCTAACCGCAAGGGGAACAGTAACGTCACATAAGGCTTGTGCTACTTAACAGAAGCACGTATTAGACTGCTACATTTCATCATTCAAAATGCATTCGCTGATTTGACTTTGAAACCACCGTAGAATCTGATCTTTTAACACAGTTTTATTTGGTTAGAAAAATTCTGACCAAAAAAGAAAGAAAATCCAGCTATTTTCCTGGACAGGTTTTAGTGATCGTTCATCTGATATATACTTCATTTTAGACTGGTCTGCCTTTAAGTAGGTTTCTCATCCATTGGAGTTTCTTGTGAGTGGTGTTCACACATCTACAGAAACGTAGAATAGTTTATGAAGCCTACACGTACATGCTCTTTTCTGGGTTAAATTTGCTTTGTTTTGATTTCCAGTACTTTAGTCACATGATCAAAGAGTGAGCCGATGATTGGCTCAGAGCAGTTACATGTATGACATCACTGAAAAATGTGAATATTTATTTATTTATTGGATTGGTGTTTTACGCCATACTCAAGAATATTCCACTTTTACGAGAACGCCCAGCATTATAGTGGGAGGAAACTGGGCAGAGCCCAGGGGAAAACCACAACCATCCGTAGGTGGCTGGCAGACCTTCCCACTTACAGCCAGAGAGGAAGCCGGCATGAGCTGACTTGAACTCACAGCCAGAAAACTATGAATAAGACAGTCCTGTATTTCAGTCATCAACACCAAGTCTGATGACATTGTTCGTTGTTTATTCATGTCGTGACAGGCATACGTTGAATTTCCTTAACACTTATCAGAAGTGCTTAAAATTGCGAAATGACTATTTGTCCCTTGGGCAGGCACTAATAGATAGAAATCTGGTTTTAGGTTGTCCATGGGGCACAAAAAGTTTTTGCTGTAAAATTCCCTACACCTTTTGAAGGTTATGCATATGTGACATTTGTCAGAAAATGTGCAGATCTGTACAGTACTAGCTTTGTCCGTAATTGGCACAGCGCAACAATAGATCCATCAAAATAACCCTGAGAACATCTTTAATGAGAACATGTTAAAATTAAATCCTTTCTAATTTTGTCTGATTATCTTGAAAGACAGTGGAATGGAACAGTTTGTGTAGAACTATTCACAAGTTGTCAAACTTGGTGTTTGGTGTTGTCTTGCAGACCCACACAAAGCCTTGCGCAGTTCGCCAGAGTAGCGTCTCCCAGATTCCTCACCTGAGACGCCAGTCCCCCGCCTCCAGCAGGGCCAGTCTGCCCTTCCTGAGGGACAGCATCGAGTCCCTAAAAAGTATCTGTAGTGATTATGTAAGTATTTTGTAAGGTCTGTTTTAATACATGGTGGGGAAAATCTGGCACTGATTGTCAGTGTCAATGAATTATGCAAATGTTCAAGGTGGTGTCTCAGAAATAGTTCTGCATGTGTTGATCAGGTTTTGCATAATAACATGACAGGAAATATGCCATTATTCATGCACTGTGTGCACATTACCGTAAATTATAAAATTCACAATTTCAGTGTCTTATTTGTTGAAATCAATGTTGAAGTAAATGTCAAGAGTAGTGTCTCAAAAGTACTATATGTATTGAGCTCCATCAATGGCTTTTTAAGGTGAACAACTGTCATCTTCTAAGGTGAACAACTGTCATATTCTAAGGTGAACAACTGTCATTTTCTAAGGTGAACAACTGTCATCTTCTAAGGCAAGCAACTCTGACCTTTTATGGTGAACAATAAGGGAAGTTGCAGGGATGGCCGAGCGAGTGACAAAATGTGACAAATGCTTTGTAATAAATTTATGACTGACATGCTTGTGATCTGATGCTGTGGTGAGATAAAGTTATATTTGACACCCATCATGTGAAGTATACCATGTACATCATGTCACAAAATGTGGCATACTTAAGCAGTTTATGACTTGTGAAATGAAAATGTAATCATTTTTTCAGAATTACGATGATTGTGCTCGACCCAAAAACCCCAAATCTTCGCCATCCTGGTTGAAGGATCAGCTAGGGCTTGCGGGTATCCCTTCAGATGCTCTGGACGGCGGGGATTTCAGGAAAGATGCTGCCATGACAACCAGTGACCCGAGTTTTCTTCGTCATAGCAACGGCCACATAGCATCGCCAGGGTCTGTGGAAAAAAGGTTCAGAATGAAAATTGAAACGGAGTTCCCTGCGTCAAGCAATTCCAGTCCAAAGATGAAACACGTAGGGATAGTGGCTTGTGGGCCAAGCGAACAGAACTGTTTATCTGCTAATCACAGCCGTGCTTCATCTGTAAGTGCCTTGTCCCTGTCCAATCAGAATTTATCCAGCTCGCCCCTGCTCACTGAATCTGACAGCCTGTGTGTCCGTAAACTTTCCAGAGAGGAAGGCGTCAAGTCGCCAGGTTGGGAGTGGGTGAGCCCGACCGGCAGTCGCCATGACAACCAACCGTTTCTCTCACCCATCGATGACTGCAGCGATGACGACGAATCGGTGCAGATGACCCATGATTTTAGCTCCGCCTCCACGATGTCTCTGAATGAGATTCTGGATGATCGAGTGGGAATGGAAGTCGCCGAATCAGAGATGGAGGAGACTCATGCAGGCAGTAGTATAGAGAATTTATCCATCCCGGCCGTGTCTGAGGCTTCCATTTTCTTCGCTATGAAACCGGGGCAGAATTCTCTCTCAGGGATCGCCAGCCTTGTGCAGACCTCATCGCCGGACAGCGACAGTGGGGTCCACACACCATGCATTACCTCTCCTGTTCGAAGCGAAGACAAGTCAGGGTCTTCAGGTTCTTCGGGGCCTTCGGGGCCACAGATTACTCTAGCGTCTACCTCCACCCCTTTCAGGGCCTCAGTTAGCATCCCCACACCTATGCAGACCCATGGATCTTCCACCCCTCCCGAGAGGCCCCAATCTCTGGAGCTCAGGAGAAACGGATCTACCTCCGCAAGTTGCAAATCAAATGCACATTCGCGCTCGATAATCCCCAAGAGGATTGAAACAAAGTCCTCCTCGCTGCCGTTGGCCAAAACGAAAACGGACAGCAGCGTGACTTCCAAATCATTTAAATTCAAAACGGACCAATCACATCCTTCTTCACTGAAATACGCTACTAGCTCGACCAATCAGACTGACTCTACTTCGTCAGGCAACTCCAAATATGGTGCTAGACCCCCTGTTAGTAAGTCAGGAAAAGTGTCCGCCTTACCTCGAAAAATTTCCAATCATTCATCGAGACGAACTCCAGACCTTTTGCCGCCAAATATAACATCAACTCCATCAACGAGCTCGAAGCGAAACTACCAAAAACTGCCTGATAGGAATCGAACCGTTGTCATTGCAAGCGCCATGACAGATCCAAACCATATTTCGAAAGCTTTTGAATATTGTGCAACTAACTCTACATACGTGCCAGGTATAGACACCCCTACAGTGCCCAGAGAGACTGTTCTTGTTGAGCCATTCTGCGGGAACTCCTGCATTTCTTTTGTTTATAAGCATCCAAGTATTTCATCGGATTCAAGCAGCGAGAGTATTCGCGTGGAACGATCAGGAAGCAAAGATGATGGCTATTCAACAATGTCGAGCGATGTCCACCAGGAGGCATCTGAAAAGTACGCTGACGGAACGGTGAAAAGAGGTGGACTTTTGAAGCAGGATAGTCTGGAAATTACGTCTGTGTCACCTTGTTTTACTGACGACACCACATCACCTTCACCTGTTTTCATAAAGCAGCCCCCTAAACCGCCTCCGAAGCCGTCGAAAATGCCCGTGGCTCTAAAGTCAAACAAGAAGAAGACTACCCCGCCTCAACCACCTCCTAAACCCACAAGTCCACGAAAACCAAGTAAACTTCCTTTATTTCGCTCATCGTCTGTTTCTGCAGAAGCCAAAACTACACCCAAAGAGAGTACGGTTGTCCAAACTCCATCACCCACCACAAGTAGAGTTCGTCAGATGGCGAAAATGTTTGAAGCAAATGCGTCAAGTGTGGAAAGACCACCTTGTAAGAGCAACCGCTACAGTTTCCATGGCGACTTTAATTACTTGTCCAAAAACATGGCCCAGAATGAACCGAAGAAAAACTTCCGTCACAGCTATAATGGTTCCATCACCATGACCACCAGTAATTTGAATGAAGATTTATCAACAGTAAACAGTGGTGCTACTCAAAATCCTTTACCAGTACTCACCAAGGATTTAGCATTGGTGGCCAAAAGCAATGATCATAGTAATTTATCTGTAGATGAAGATTTGAAATCTTCACATAGGACACTGGAGAACTCTGCAAAGAGATCTTCTGAAGATCTCCACGAAAGGGAGACAACCGTGCCAAACAGTTTTGAACAAAGCAAAGAGAACAATAATTTTTCAGTAGAGAAACAAACCAGTGTATTAGGGAGTGCCAAATCCACAGACAACGAAGTAACACAAAGCCATTTTGCAGATTCAGTTCTAACAGACATATCCTCGAAAGATTTACTTTGTGCGGCGCTTGCCGAAGAATTTTCCAGTCCTGACTCAATCTCACCAATAAGCGATGGTTCCGAAGACTCGCTGACACAAATGAAAATGGTGGAAAGTGATAGTGTTGAGAATTACCTGATGTACGGAGGTCTTGACAGTCAGCTGTCAGATGTACAAAGTCCTGATGTACAAATTGAGGGACGGACGAGAGACTGTCGAATCCTTCACGATATCACTGAGGAAAGCGACGCATCGCAGAGTTCAGCAGCAGACAACTACATCCGTCGGAAGATGGGAGCACGGGTGAAGTCAGCTCAAAGAAAAATGCAGCATTCAGTTAAAAAAGCAGACGAACATGTCCGTCCTGTTAAACTCAGAATGTTGAAATCTTTATCTGATTCAGACCTGCACAAGAAACAACGCATCACAAACTCTTGGCTGGGCCGACATGAGCCTCAAGTCACAAACATTTCAGCGGGTGGTGGTAATGAACGCTCGGCTTCGCTAGGAGACATCACTCTGCCCTGCACACCTCTCTCATCGATGTCGCTCTCGTTACGACGTAGCCCCCGTCAGGTGCTGATTGATGAAGACACCCTGTCACAGAAGGCAGCCATGTTGCTTCACCGAGAGCATTTTTCGGATGTAAGTATAGTCTTATCTACATCTTATTTCTGATCATATCCATGAAGAAAGTCAAACCAGTTTCATTTCTGATTAAATGTAAGATGAAATTCAGAAAAGGTTATTTCCAATCGTATGTGTGAAGAAGTCAGAAAAGTTTCATTTCTGATCAGATGTGTGAAGAAAGAAAAGTTTCATTTCTGATCAGATGTGTGAAGAAAAATCGGATAAAAGTTTCACTTCTGATCAAATCTTTGAAGAAAGTCAGAAAAGTTTCATTATTGATCAAATGTTTGAAGAAAGTCAGAAAAGTTTCATTTCTGATGAGATGTTTGAAGGAAGTCAGAAAAGTTTCATTTCTCATCAAATGTTTAAAAAGTCAGAAAAGTTTCATTTCTGATCAAATGTATGAAGTAAATCACAAGTCAAGTTTGAGATTTAACTATTAAACATTGACATGTGACATAATCTATTTCTTCAACCTTTTCGCATGTTTACAAGGTGTTTATTCAAGGATATTCTGAAGGCATTATTCTGTGTAGACTGATAAAATTATACTTTTTGTGAAGCCCTGAAATTGGCCAATCCAACCATTGTAAATTTGTGTTCAGAATGAATTATAAATCTGCATATATGGCACTGAAGCCCTGCACTAGCCATTGGATGTGGCAGGTAGGGATTACACATTGTGGGACCGGCCCAGATAGCACAGTTGGTAGAGCGTCCGCTTCGGGACCGGTAGATCCAGGATCAATCCTTGATCGAGTCACACCTAAGACTTTAAAAGAGGAAGTTGTAACTTCCTCGCTTGGCGTTCAGCATGAAGGGGATAGTGAAGCAGCACTAAATAAAAGAGCGGTGGAAATCCGCCCTGCAACAAGGAGGCACATTACACGTACATGCACCCTAATGATTCCTTCGTCGTCATATGACTGAAAAATTGTTGAGAACGACGTTAAACCCCAAGCACTCAATCACTCACTCACATTGTGGAAAGGTATATCATGTCGGTGTGCTTCCTCACCAACTTTGCCACAAGCTTTACCACGTCACAGAAATGGGAAAGGAATATTCTCATTAAAAAACAAATCTGACAATGCTCTCAAAACTTACTGTAAATCTTCAACTTTTTCAACTACCAAAGCCCTTTTTTCAGTGGAATTTAAGCATAGAATTATTTTGAAAAGCGATTTGTTTGACTCATTAAATTTAATTATTTAGTTGATTGGTGTTTTACGCCGTACTCAATAATATTTCACTTATACAACGGCGGCCAGCTGTATGGTGGGAGGAAACCGGGCAGAGCCCGGGGGAAACCCACGACCATCCGCAGGTTGCTGCAACACTCAAGACTTATGGGTTGTCTCGTTCATCAGTCTGTTTCATTCTTCCCAGATGAGGTTTCATATATCATTGTATTTCTTTATTTGATTTGTGTTTTATGTTGTACTCAAGAGTACTTCACTTACAAGATGGTGGCCAGCATTATGGTGGGAGGAAACTGGACACAGTTTGCAGGGGAAGTGGGGGGGGGGGGACCCACGACCATCTGCAGGTTGCTGAAAGTCCTTCACATGAAACTTTATGATTTCTACAATCAAAAAAATAAATAAATTTTTTGACTCCCCACAGGATGTGTACAATTACAGCAGTGACTCTGAGAGTGACTTTGAAGAGACAATAAATTTTATAGCCCTCTGGCAACAGCGACCAAAGGGAAGGAACTCCCTCCCGGAGTGGAACCCAAAACAGACATTGGCGGAAGCAACAAAGGTATGTGTTTTCTCCATGAAGGACAAAGAATAAGGCGTATCTCGAGAAGTTAAGTCCAGAAATCTTTAAATCTTTTTACGTGATTTTCTCCTACAGTTCAACATATTTTTCAGTTGCAGTTTTAATGTTTCTTTCATGTTTCTATTTTACATAGGCAAATAATACATAAATTTTATCATGCCTTTGTAGTCTTGGCTTGAAACTAATATGGGTTTGGATGTGAAAATGGCCAGCTGATTACATTATGTTATTCTCTTTTTTTATTCTAGGGAGGATTAAATTTTACCAAGGATTTAAAAAACTTGAAAAGCTCCAAAGACGTTGATGAGTGGCTTCTTCAATTTTCGGACAAAGACATTGACAGTCATTTGTGTGAAACAAACGACAGCAACTTTATTTTGCTTAAAAGTAATGACAGGACTTTCGAAAATAATTTCGACGAAGGAAGCTGCGAAGCATCGGCGGCTCAATGTGAGGATGTTGCCATGGCAACAGAGGAGGACTCAGAAGGTGATATTGATGCTCAAACATCTTTTCGAAGGGAATTTTACAGCCTTTGTCGTGTTGGGTCAAACAAAAGTCTATGTTCAGGTAGTGGAATTATGGGTAGTGACTTAGACCTTGGTGCATTGAACTCTGGGAATGCTGTAGTTGGAACCCCGTTAGAAAACTGTGTTCAGGACTTGTGCACCAACCCTTCCTTAGCAACGGGGACGTCCAATGAAAAAATGGCAGAGTTTGACAAAATTTCCCAGCAAATTGCGTCTCTATCTCAGACCGTTGATGATCTCAATAGAAGTTTGTCGAGTCTAGACAGCGTTGGCGGAAGCTCAGGAGATCTTCGCCTGGACGACTTTCAGCCTTCCAACAAAGAAGAGTCCACAGATGGTTTCCACTGGGTGGAAGATGATGAGTTTTACCTGGAGCCATGCAGTGGGGAAGTCATGGTTCGAGATGTGGCTCTGCTTCACACAGACGACGGCAGCTACAGCTCTGATTGGATGAATGAGTATGCCAAATCGTCCTATCAGGAACAAGATGAGGATTTCCATAATCATCTTCAGGACCTTTCCGAAGAGTCCTTCCTTCCTCAGCATCACAGTGCTCAACGCCGTCACCACGGCAACCACGTAATTTCACCAGAGGAAATGATTGCAAGAGATGCTGAGGTAGGTTGATGCCATGGTTTTGGAAATTGTAGGGAGGGGAAGGGGGGCATTGTTTTTGTCTGCGATTTATTTAGGGGTGGGAGAGATAGAACCTGTCACAAAGACCGTTTATTTAGTGTCCTATGTCCCACAACGTGCAGGCCTGAAAATAGTGTCAAACATTTTTGAGAACACCCCTTTGGAGAAAGTGGTAGTACAAATATTACCCATGTTACAAGGTCAACCTTTGTCCAGTGGGTGACACTACTTTCTCCAAAAGGAGTGTTTTAGAAAATGTTGGGAATCTACATTTGCATTTTTAGCCTTGACCTGAAGTTTGAATGTATGCAGATTTTCTCTCTAAATGTCTTGTGTACCGTAATTCCTCAACTTTTTGGCTGTTTGCACCGTGTTTATTCAGGCACATTCTGAAGGCATTTATTCTGTGTTACCTGATAAGGTTATACTTTTTGTGAAGCCCTAAAACTAGGAAATCCAACCAATGTAGTTGTGTCTCAAAAATCAATTAAAAATGTGCATAAATTTTACTGAAATTTACTCTTTCATATGAGAAATGGTTGAGGAATTAGGCTAAGACCAGAAAATGGTAATTTGTACTTAGCTATCTCTGTGTTTTTTGTACTAAACTTGTCTGTGATATATTGAATGGTAGATTGTGTATGTGTATGGAACTCTTCAGGGTCTTTTCCTCTCCTTCAACAAAACTTTTCACCCAAAATTGAACTACACAGAAATCTGATGGAATTAAACGAAATTGTACATTTTGGTAAATCGTGGATTATTGCACATCCACAAATTGATTTCCTTTTTATTACAACGCTTCTCTTTTGTGGACTTGCTTTCTTTTTATTATTTGTTTACAAAAATAGTCTGGAGCTACAAGAGATTCTGGACATGACGCTAGTACTGTTTGTCTAATTATATATTAAATGCATGGTGTCCCTTCACAGTAATCAGCTGTACATATATGGTGGCCAGATAGTTATCTCTGTATACTAAATTATGGTACTTACATATGTGTATGTGCGATAGTTTGCGCATGTTGCAAGCATTGTAATATTTTTTATGTTATGACATTGGTATATCATTTATACAAATGATCTCATATCACAAAACAGGAGAGTTCTAAGCCAAGAGGAGATAACCACAGGTGCCCAGTACACTTGTTGCCATGGCAATCTCTTCACAGAAGCAAAATTACTCGTAATTAATTAGCAGGAAGTTACAGGTAATATTTTACTTAAAACATTCACAGTGGAAATCGTCTTTCGCTGGATAAAATTGATCTCTCGATGCAATCCTGACGTGATAAATGTGTGCTGATTTTGTTTGCAGACGCGTGCAAGTTTATTGGACACTATGATGGATTTTGGGGGCAGCACAAGTAGCCTGTCCAGCTCTGCCGATTCCCCATCTCAGATTCACTTTCTCAAAAATTCTCCCGTTAAACATGGTGCTAAACATTTTCCAAAGGATAGGAGACGGAAGGGTAATTCATTCACACGGTTTTAGTGTAGCGTAGTGTAGATGTTGGGGCAAGCCTACAGCCTACATATCTCACTCATTGAGATATTATATCTCGCTCTCCTTCACTGTGGCAGAAAGGATGTTCGTATTAAACCAATCCACTTAAATAAGTTTCTGACTGTTTACATTTTCTTTCTTTGAAAAGGAAAAAAAAAACATTGTTTCGTTGTTGACTTGGAGACAAGATTTCGCTCAGAATTTTTCCCTGCTTCCCATTGAAATTATAAACTTTGCGGAACAAATACTGTTATCCAGAGTAGTGCTAAATGTAGTCTTGACCAACAGGTAAATCACTACAGCCTGTAAATTTTACTAAAAAGAAAAAAAAAAAGAAAGAAAATCAGAAACTGAGTTTAATGGTGCCATCACAACCATGCAAGGATTTTAATTTGAACTCATTTTCTGCTGTCTTGAAAGATACATGATACATGTAGGGAGTGAGTCGTGTCAAAGTGTAACTTAGGATTTGGCTTTAGGATTGTTGTTAGTTGCCTTGCAAATTTCTGTTGTGACTGGCTTTTGTTTTGCAACTAAGCGCTTCTGTTGTAAGCTTGGTGGTTTTGTAACTGGAGAAGGCTGCATTCATATGAAAAGTGCATGGATGTCTGCATGGTTCTAGTTTTCTCATTTATGACTTTCGTTTTACTTTCTCCTCTTTAACATTTTCAATTTTTAATTTCAGCCCATTCATTTCCTGACTAATCCTAGGATTCATATGTTATCCTGTTTGTGTTACCAAGTCAAAATTGCATTCATAAAATTTGTCACAGGACAAAAGATCTCATGTCACAAAACAGGAGAGTTCTAAACCAAGAGGAGATAACCACAGGTGCCCAGTACACTTGTTGCCATTAAATTTGTACGTACATGTATATTTCCATGGTTGTTAAGCCTGAGGACTTGGTTGAAAGCAGACGTTTGTGGATTTGTAAAGATTTTTTGCTGCCTATGCTTATCAATGGACACCCTTATTTACTTGAAACAAAATTATTTTGAGTATGGAATTAAACAACATTTAAATAAATAAATGTAATAAATAAAATAAATGTGTACATATAATTATCACATGACCAAAACTTTAAAACTTTTCAACTTTTTGTTAATATTCTACTAATTTTATGTATCATTTCAGTTACTCCGTGTATGACACAGGCTTGTTACAATTTGTTACAAGTTGCACATGCGTGTATGCTACATCCTTGCATGATTTGTTTTGCACAAGTGACTGCATGTCATACTGCATGTAGGCGGAAACTTGCAAAATCTTTTGCCATTTGTACATCGTAACTTGATTTCAGAAGTTTTTAAACACTAAAACTCTTCGAGTACAACAAGGCAGAATATGCGCAACATGTTTTTCAGACAAATTTAGTTGCTAATTTTAAAAATAAAAGTGACAGCGCTTCTGCATTTTGGGATCTGTTAAAGGTGGAGGAAACATAAGAATGACATAAACTGCGGATGAAACACGGCAAAAACTTGTATCTCAGTGTGGTCTTCAATATTTTTTCTGATTTTTTCCTTGAGGAAGAAAAGACACTTGAATATAATTTTTGTATGGTGGGTATTTGGAACAGCCTTTTGGTATTTGGTCTTTGTTTAATAATGTCATAAATGAGGATGTAACACAGGTTTAATAAATATTTTTGAGCTAGAATTTGTTTTTTTTTTTTCAGCTAACAAATGTATTAAACCTCAATTTAGATCATATTTATATTTTTAATATGTTCATGAATATTATCATTATTTAGGTTAAATTCACATGTTTCGATATAAACAACAAATTGACATTCAAATAAATTTATTAGACAAGCATCACATCCTTATTTAGAACATTATTATGCAACAATGATAAATACCAAAAGTTGGTCCCAAATACCCACCATGCAAAAATATTTTCAACTACCCTTTTCTTTTGAAAAAAAAAAATCCCCAAAAGTATTAAAGATCATATTTGCAAATAAGTTTTGATGCTCTTTCATCTGAGTTGGCATCATTTTTATGTTTTCTTCTCCTTTAACAGATTTAGTATGCATTATTTTTTGGTTGCTTGCAATTGTTATCTCCAGCTTTTACTCAGGGTGATGGTTTTTTCAGATGTTTTGTTTGTAATTTTTTAAAAATGATTTCTTATCAGTTTTTTAAATGTTGTGATTGTAAATTTTTTGTCACCTTTTGAAAATTCTGTAATGTTACTCATCTTTTTTTTCCTTAAAGATGTCAAACCTCAAAAGAAAAATTCAAATTTAAATAGCAGAGTGATTCATAACTGTTTTCTGGTTCTGATATGTTCCTGGTGAAATACTGTAATCCTTCAAGCTTTTTGCATGTTTGCAAGTTGTTTTTTTTAGGCATATTCTGAAGGCATTATTCTTTGCTGACTGATAAAATTGTACATTTTGTGAATCCCTGAAACTGTCCAATCCAACCAAACTACATGTAGTTTTGTCTCCAAAATCCAATAAAAAATGTTCATAAAGTGCAGTGAAAGTTGCTCTTTTATATATGAAATGGTTGAAGAATTAGGGTACATGCAAGTAAAGCTGGGTCATTAATTCATTCTAAATGATATGTCAGTATCCGTTTCTAGTCCTCTGTTATTTGCATGCGTACATGTACGCATGTTTCTTTTTATTTCTCGTTAAGAATATTAAATTTTAATCACTGTTTAATCTAACCTGTATTTTTTTTCCGTATGTTTCAGGTAAACTTGAAGTGATGAGACCAATTTGTATTAGGCAGCGGCCCACAATTGATTTTTCTACATTTTTTACTCGCTACGAAGAGCCAGAAAAAAGGGCAGTTTCTTCTTTTGACTTCCTGGACAACATTTCTACCTCTAGCTCTGAAGAGGACCAGGGCAGCGGGAATTGCGTTCGCGAGTTAGGTGACGAACATTCGGAGGGAGCCATTATTTTCAGAACTGGCATTGATGTCCAAAATGGTTCAACTCAGGCAGTGTACCAGTCATTATGTTGTACAAATACACCAGAATTTTTTTCAGGTGGTGGAACGTCATCTTCAAAGAGAAAGTTCAGAGAGAGCAGAAAACGCACACAAACTCCCAAAGTTCTAAAACAAGCTGCCAATCTGACCAAACGACTTTCTAACAGCTCATTAGACGCTCAGGAAACCCACTGCACAGAGAGTTTGAATTTTAGCGACTCCTGTTGCGAGAGGTATTCCCCTTCCTCATTTCACGCGAACGGCTTTTCAGCCTCGTAAAGGGAAAACAACTATGCAAATATCATCAACATGCATACTTGTGAACCAAAGGGTTGCTTGTTTTCATCATGTGTTTTCTGTATTGGACAAAGCAATTGTGGCTCTATTTGTATCAGGTACGTGTTTATCCTACCTTTGTTTATGAAGAGTTATTCAGGGAACTTAACTCTTAAACGTAGGGAAGGCAACTCCGCTTTGGAAGCAAGGGAAAAAACAACCCTGTATTATTATCACTTAGCATTGTCATATACTTATGTACATGTGTTCAGCAATACTCAGAATATTTAGAACATAATTACCAAGGTAATTAATTTCGAGGGAAACTTGCAGTTCTCGGCGAAGTTCGAGCACCATTTTTGTATGAAGGTTTTTGCCTTTTTGTAACCCATTTTTAACACTGTGTGTAGTACTTATAAAACAAAGTAATTAATAATGGAAAATATTTTGATATAATTTAATCAATTTCATTTATAAGTATGCTTAGGGATTGCACTTTATTGTGTTATGAGTTATATATAGGATAGGATATATCTCAAATTATTATTATTTGTATAAAAATTAATACGAATCTTTGTTTTTGTGTGATAGCATGTCGAGTTTGTCGCCCTGTTAAATATATATATATATTTTTTTTTGTTCAAAAGTTGATGTAGGATCCAGGCAGTGTAGAACATTCGTTAGCAATAAAACAATTTTTATGGTCACAATTTTTTTCGTGCTGTAAACTAGGACAGTGAGGCTTCCTCTTGATAGCATATAATACCTGACGTTTTTTCAGCGTAATGGTTTTTTTTTATTACCTACATAACAAGTGTCAACATTTTTTACAGTGTACATTTAACATCTTGACAATTTGTACTGATATGGTTATATTTGACTTTGTAGAAAGACATGTGGATGGATGTTTGAGTGAAATGCTGTTACAGTAAGCGTCTTGTTAAATAGTGAGACAATATTGTCAGGGTTCAGTGGAATTGGCCTCTCTAGAAATGAAGGTAAAAAAGGGTATTGCCTGTGTAAAGTGAAAAAAAATGGCTCTTTACAATATGAATCAAAATCACGAAATAAACAGGCATAACATTTAACTTTCTGCATGATGAACTGATCATTAACATGAAAGAAACAACAGAGAAATTCTTAAAATTTTGATCCTTTCAACCTGTTCTCTATGCTCTGGGGATTCTTGTCAATTTAAATCCTGGTGAAAGTTGAAACCCAATTTACCAATGTGTGCTGCTTTATAAAATATGTATGAGTTTTACCTCCAATTTCTGGAGAGGTAATTCTTCTGAGCCAGTACAGGACAACATGAGTGGTGGTATCAACGGAGTTAATTCTTGCAGTAATGTCATCTGCTCTTCTAACTTTCTCTAGTAGTGGTCTTATATGGGTGCCTTATGAAAGTCTCTATGGATTTGGGAGGATGTTATGATGTAAAAGAATTGCAGATGTAGTATCCTGGTCTACGGGGGTTTACCATTGTCTGGAAAGAACAATGCTGACGGTCTTTGCCAGCCAGTCATCAAAAGAAAACTGCCACGTGCTCAAGACTAATCATGCGACACCAGGGGCTCCACGTAATCACAGAGACCTTAGATTGACCATTGAGATAACAGAGTCTCGCATTTCTTTTGTGAATCATAAAATTTCCCGTACAATCCTGTCTGCTCTTCTACCCTTCTCATTGAGAGACGGTTTCTGTAACTATAGAATATGAAATGGATTTGGGGGTTTTTTTGTGTGACTTTCCACAGAATGTTTCATAAAGTGATATTGGCAGTTCCCAGTTCGATATTGGTCACTGATCTAGTATGTGCTATAAAAGTGGTTTTTGATGGGTCCATTTTTAAATTTATCAATCAGGTTATTTAATGTGCTATGTGGTGTTATTAATTGTAGCTGTTAGGCTGTGTTTAAAAAAATATTTCAGGTTTCATAGTGCACATTTAGGTGATTCTACCGGAAAAAAAGGCCTCAAGTCCGAGCGGAAAAAAATATAAGGGACAGCTTATTAAGGTCCTAAGGGATTACCATACAAATTAAATTTTAAAAGTAAATTTTAAAAGTATCATGTGTTTCTGTAGAATGCATGGATATAGAATGTCGACATGGATATAGAGTGAAATATATGGTTAATATATATGCCTATATATGGGATATTACAGTTATATGTGCTTTTAATAATACAGTAGTAGCTCATTTTTGTGGTGAAATGAAAATATATAAGAGGATACTCAAATCATTTAATAGACAAAAACTTTATATATCAGTCAATAAATTAAAAAATATGATGTTTGTCTTTGTTAGAAAGAAGTAACAAATCATAGCAATATCTTAGGGTTGATCTAACATATTTAAAAGGCATGGATGAAGTTCATTTTTTGTTGTCTCCTCGTCTTTTACAGTTTCAGCCGAAGCAGGTTTGTTTGAATTTTCTCACAGTATGAGTTTTGTGTAAACCTAGCCAAACCACTGTTCAATTCACTGCCTTTAAAACCTGTTTTTCATCAAAGAGATCTGATCGTTTTTTTTCTCATTACTGACTATTAATGATGGTGACCCATTTATGGAACCAGTTTTCTGAAATAGGCTCTGTTCTGTACTTTTTTTTAGACAGTTCCATTTTGAGATGATAGATCAACTTTTGGTTATTTCTTACAATTTTCTACAGATTTAACACACAAACAAAACAGGCTTTCATTTTTTTTTCTTTTTTTGGCTGATGAAGGGAGACAACTTTACGATCAATTAACAAAGTTATCTCCCTTGTAATCCCCCTACTTTTGTGACCCTTCTTACCAAGTTCAATGCCAGCTGATTAAACTAGGGGATGCTGCCTAGTAATATTTTCAAGGGACTTAACTCTAGATAATGGTTATGTGTTCTAGATGGTTTCCGTGAATAAAAAGGTCAACAGCAACAACATAATTTATTGCAACTAGTCACTAACAGCAACGACTGCTTTTGAAAAGTTTCAAGTCAGGAGAAGATTTGTACAATTATGTTTTACATTTTTTTTTTAATATACATATATCAGACTTTTATACGATTGCATTTGATACCATATCAACAAATACAATAAAACTGTTGTAATAGGATTTATGAGGGATTGTGTTTCTGTTTCCCACCTTTTTACTCTTCTTCCCCCTTGCTGGCGGAAATGATTAAAGTGATGGTTTGCTGAAGCTGTCAAGCCTGTGAACAGTGATTGCTGAGGTCGGCTGTTCAAAGCCATTCCTCGTCTCCCAAGTGGGGAACTTGTTGGCTCAGATGGTTAAAACGCTGGTTTGGTGCGACTGTCACACCTGTGACAAGTGACTGCTGAGGTTGGCTGTTCAAAGCCATTGCTCGTCTCCCAAGTGGGGAACTTGTTGGCTCAGATGGTTAAAACGCTGGTTTGGTGCGACTGTCACACCTGTGACAAGTGACCGCTGAGGTCGGCTGTTCAAAGCCATTCCTCGTCTCCCAAGTGGGGAACTTGTTGGCTCAGATGGTTAAAACGCTGGTTTGGTGCGACTGTCACGCCTGTGACAAGTGACTGCTGAGGTCGGCTGTTCAAAGCCATTGCTCGTCTCCCAAGTGGGGAACTTGTTGGCTCAGATGGTTAAAACGCTGGTTTGGTGCGACTGTCACACCTGTGACAAGTGACTGCTGAGGTCATGTGCTCAAAGCCATTCCTCGTCTCCCAAGTGGGAAACTTGTTGGCTCAGATGGTTAAAACGCTGGTTTGGTGCGACTGTCACACCTGTGACAAGTGACTGCTGAGGTCGGCTGTTTAAAGCCATTCCTCGTCTCCCAAGTGGGGAACTTGTTGGCTCAGATGGTTGGCTCAGATCAAAATTTCAAATGTTGTCACAATGCTTAGTTTCTAATTTTGGACATTAAAATTTTGACACATTGATTGATGACATGGTCAAAACTGGCTTTGTGGAATGGGTCTCAGGTTTGCTGGGACTGTCACGCCTGCGACACGTGACTGCTTAGGTCAGCTGTTCAAATCCCAAGCCGGGAACTCACTGGCTCATATGGTTAAAGCTCCACTGTGTCTGCTGAGGTTACATGTTTGAATTCAGTTATCAGTGATTTGTAAGCAGCTTTACATGTATGTCTGAAAGTTTGTCCAGTATGTGCCCAAGGTCAGTGGTTTAATCCCGGCACTCCAACGCCCTCCATCCATAGGCCAGACATATAAATGAAAGATTGTTGAGCAATATCAAACACCAGTCAAAGAAGTTATCTCCTCCCCGGATCATAGAGCTTCCATAATCAGACCTCGGGGGCCCTGTTTTAACATAGCATTTATGCATGCACAATTTTCATGGCGACAAGTTCTGTAGGTATTATGTCACAGAATCCAGTTGAAACTAATGACCATCCGCAGGTTGCTGACAGACCTTCCCACGAGAGGAAACCAGCATGACCTAGACTAGTGCTCACAGTGTTGGCATTTGTAAGAAATCCCTGAATCATTGTGCTGGGCTGGCACATTGACCCCACCTTGCCATGTTAGACACCTCGTCCCACCTTCCCAAACCACACTCTGCAACACAGACCAACCCACAGGCATCCGCGGGGGGCAATAAGGTAAAGCAGGTTTGTGAAACTGCAGACTGCTCATGAAGACCTTATTGACTAGTTTCGCTGACATCGAGAGCTGTTGAATAGCATTGTTTACTGTCTGGGGTTTATGTTGGCATTTATTAAGACTATGCAACATTGCAATGTCTTTCCAACCAAGATATAGAATACAGACACCTATCCAATCACCATGTACTGGCATGTGTCTCACCCAGTCACAGGGCACCAGCTGATATGAGGTATGACAATCCACTCAGTCAAAGTGTACTGACACCTCACATGGCACCCAGTCACAATATACCAACACCAGTCATGGTACCCCACCCAGTCACAGTGTACTGACACCAGTCATGGTACCCCACCCAGTCACAGTGTACTGACATCAGGCATGTCACCCTACCCAGTCACAAAGTATTGACACCAGACATGGCACTGCACCCAACCACAAGGTACTACTGACATTATTGACAAAGTATCGACACTTTACATGACACCCCACCCACTTACTATGCACTGACACCAGTCATGACAACAGCCACTCGCACCAGACATGACATCTACCCAGTCACAAGGTACTGATAGCTTACATGACACCCTGCCATGTCACAAGATACTGACACCAGACATGACACTGCAACCAGCCACAAGGTACTGACACCTTACATGACACCCACCCACTTACAATGCATTGACACCAGGCATGACAACAGTCACTCGCACCATGACACCTTAACTTAGCCCAGTCACAAAGCAATGATGCCATGCATGACACCCTACCCAGTCACAATGTACTGACACCAGACATGACACCCCACCAAGTCAAAACATACTGACACCAGATATGGCACCCCACCCAGTCACAATGTACTGACACCAGACATGGCACCCCACCCAGTCACAATGTACTCACACCAGATACGGCACCCCATCCAGTCACAATGTACTGACACCAAACATGGCCCCCCACCCTGTCACAATGTACTGACACCAAACATGGCACCCCACCCTGTCACAATGTACTGACACCAAACATGGCACCCCACCCTGTCACAATGTACTGACACCAAACATGGCACCCCACCCTGTCACAATGTACTGACACCAGACATGGCACCCCACCCAGTCACAATGTACTGACACCAGATACGGCACCCCATCCAGTCACAATGTACTGACACCAGACATGGCACCCCACCCAGTCACAATGTACTCACACCAGACATGGCACCCTAAGTCAAAGTGTACTGACACTAGACATGGCACCCCATCCAGTCACAATGTACTGACACCAGACATGACACCCCATCCAGTCACAATGTACTGACACCAAACATGGCACCCAACCCTGTCACAATGTACTGACACCAGACATGGCACCCCACCCTGTCACAATGTACTCACACCAGACATGGCACCCTAAGTCAAAGGGTACTGACACTAGACATGGCACCCCATCCAGTCACAATGTACTGACACCAGACATGGCACCCCATCCAGTCACAATGTACTGACACCAAACATGGCACCCCACCCTGTCACAATGTACTGACACCAGACATGGCACACCACCCTGTCACAATGTACTGACACCAGACATGGCACCCTAAGTCAAAGGGTACTGACACCAGACATGGCACCCTAAGTCAAAGGGTACTGACAGCAGACATGGCACCCCATCCAGTCACAATGTACTGACACCAGACATGGCACCCTAAGTCAAAGTGTACTGACACTAGACATGGCACCCCATCCAGTCACAATGTACTGACACCAGATACGGCACCCCACCCAGTCACAATGTACTGACACCAGACATGGCACCCCATCCAGTCACAATGTACTGACACCAAACATGGCACCCCAACCTGTCACAATGTACTGACACCAGACATGACACCCCACCCAGTGACAATGTACTGACACCAGACATGGCACCCCACCCAGTCACAATGTACTGACACCAGACATGACACCCCACCCAGTCACAATGTACTGACATCAGACATGGCACCCCACCCAACAACAGTATACTTAAGGTCTCATCTGATGCTGTGAGAGCTGTATTCAAACATGTTACCTCATAGGTCAAGGAGCTTTATGCCAGTGTCTTAACTAAACTACCAGGCAAAAGAAAGGTTTCACCGTATTTTTTGTCATAAAAAAAGTAAAAGCGCGGTTCTGGGTTTGATTCTAAGCAGGACTTAGTGTATGACTGCATCGTTCCCTCTACCAGAACGCATCGTCACGAACGCAGCAATTGGAATTGTGAAATTGCGACCACATGCAAAACGTCGTTTTGAGGCATGGCTCGTGATGCACGTGCGGTAATGTTGCATAAATACTCTTGCTCGAAAGAGCAGACATTCAGTGAACGAAAAAACACCAACAGTATGCCAAGACTTACGCACCATGGCAGTCTCGCAACGTCACATTGTAAGAACGTTCAACTGCAGCCAAACCACCATCAGGAGGTTGTTGATACGCTATTAGCATACAGGCCAGACCCAACACAGACCAAGATCGGGAAGACCCAGGGTAACAACTGCGGCTGAAGATCGCTACATCCGGCAGATCCACCTCCGAAACCGATTCGTCATGGCGACGTCAACAGCGGCGACGGCACTAGGCCATGTCATCAGCCCCAGAACAACACTGCGTCGTCTTCGTTCAGCTGGTTTACGACCTTACCGCCCCTTCCGTGGGATGGCCTTGACCCTTTTACACCGTCAACACAGATTGCGATGGGCACGTATTGTACGTCGGTGGCAGCGACGTGACTGGGCGAGAGTGCTGTTTACAGACGAGAGCACGTTCTGTCTATTCAGGAACGATGGCAGAGTTCGAGTTTTCCGATGAAGAGGCGAGCGTCTCGCGCCAAACTGCGTAAGAGAGGTTTATACGTTTGGAGGCGGAGGCGTCATGGTTTGGGGAGGGATTTGTGACCAAATGAAGACGCAGCTGGTTATTGTGTGAGGTAATCTGTCTGGCCAGCGATACGTTGATGAGGTACTGAGACCTGTCGTCGTTCCTTTCCTCCAACGACAGCCAAGTGGATCGATCTTGCAACACGACAACGCAAGACCTCACACTGCCCGCATTGTTACAGACTACCTCGAGACCGCAAACGTCATCGTGTTGCCCTGGCCAGCCAACTCACCAGACATGAACCCCAATGAGCATCTCTGGGATCACCTTGACCGCCGTTTGAGACAGCTGGTGCCTCCTTCAAACTAACCAACAGGAACTTCAGCAAGATCTGTTAAACCTATGGAACGTTATCCCTGTTGACGTCATCCGGCGACTGACTACGTCAATGCGGAGGCGTGTGCTTGCTTGCATTGATGCCCAGGGTGGCCACACTCGCTACTGATGACTGTAGTCCTTCATTTCTGTGGATACTGTGACTTTACATGCACTTGCCAGTTAACTTTACATTTGTGTAATTTTTTCTTCTGACCCCTTGTCTCTTTCATTGTGTTTTGTGGTCAATTGAATGCCAATATTTCAAAGCCTTTTTGAGAGAATATTTCACAATGATTCCTGTTTATAAACCAATCTTCTTAATTCTTATATCTGCCTTTGTTTTTGTTTTATGGGCTCAAGAAGTGGGTGAAACCTTTCTTTTGCCTGGTAGTTTATGTCTGCCAACCCTTTAACCCTCTGAGCCAGCATTTTAACCCTCTAAACCAACGCTTTATCTCTCTGGACCAATGCCTAAACTGTCTGGACCAATGCCTTAACCCTCAGACCAAATGCTTTAACCCTAAACTAATGCTTTAGCCCTTTCACCTAGTATTTCAACCCTTTGATCCACTGCCTTAACTGTCTAGGCCAATGCTTTAATCCTCTGACCAAATGCTTTAACCCTCTAAGCCAATGATTTGATCCTATGTGGAGGGTCAGTATGCTAGCATGATGCAATGACCCAGGTGCCTGCCACCAATGTGGAGAGTTGCTGGCTCCTCTCCGGCCATTCATGGATGGTCTTTGGTTCTGCTCGGCTTCCTCCCACCAGAATGCTGGCCATGGTATTATCAGTGAAAAATACTTGAGTATGGTGTAAAACACCAATAAAAAACATAAATCTATGTGTTACATGTTGCTGTGTGAATCAATCCTTTAACCTTCTGACCCAGTGTTTAAACACTCTTAGCCAATGCTTTAACTGGTTGAGCCAATACTTTTACCTTCTGGCCCAGGGCATAAGCCTTTGAGCCAATGCTTCAATATAATCCTCCGCCCACCATGGTGCTGGCCACCATTGTATAAGTGAAATATTCCTGAGTACGGCACAAAACACCAATCAAATAAATAAATAAATAAATCACCTGTGCCGATACCTTTGCTGTGTAAGTCAATCCTTGAACCTTCTGTCTCAGCATTTAAAGTCTGAGCCACCGCCTTAACTCTCTGAGCCAGTGCTTTAACTCTCTGTGCCAATGCCTTAGCTGTGTAAGTCAATCCTTGAACCTTCTGGCCCAACATTTAAACAGTCTGAGCCAACGGCTTAACTCTCTGAGCCAGTGCTTTAACTCTCTGTGCCAATGCCTTAGCTGTGTAAGTCAATCCTTGAACCTTCTGGCCCAGCATTTAAACAGTCTGAGCCAACGGCTTAACTCTCTGAGCCAGTGCTTTAACTCTCTGTGCCAATGCCTTAGCCATGTGAGTCAATCCTTTAACCTTTTGATCAAGTGTTTGAACACTTTGAGCCAATTCTTAACTGTCAGGCCCAGCATTTCAACCGACCAAATATTTAAACCTTCTGATCCAATGCTTCAACTGTCTGGGCCAATACTTTGACCCTCTGGTCCAATGGCTTAAATGCCTGACAGAGCATTTAATCTGCTGACTCAGTGTTGAAAGACTCTGAGCCGAAGCTTTAACTGGTTGGGCCAATACTTTATCCCTTTGACCCAAACCTTTAACCCCCCTGACCCAGCCCTTAACCCTTTCAGCCAATGCCTTATCGGTCTGGGCCAATGCTTTAACCCTCAGAGCTAATTCTTTAATCCTCTGATCCAGTGCTTCAACCCTCTCAAGCAGTGCTTTAACCCTCTCACCCAATGCTTTAACTCTCTGAGCTAATTCTTTAACCCTCTGAACCAATGCCTTTATAGCTGTCTGGGCCAATGCTTTAACCCTCTGAACCAATGCCTTTATAACTGTCTGGGCCAATGCTTTAACCCTCTGAACCAATGCCTTTATAACTGTCTGGGCCAATGCTTTAACCCTCTGAACCAATGCCTTTATAACTGTCTGGGCCAATGCTTTACCCCTCTGACACAGCATAGGCTCAACGGAATTGGAAAACAATTTACCAAAAACATCATTCATCACCAGTTGAATAAAAAAAGACAAAACGCAATCACATCGCAAGAAGTCAAAATATAATTTCATATTCACAAAAACTGGTACATATACACAGCTGGGATCACTGCATACAGCGAGCAGACAATTATAATTATCTTACACACCTGTGTAGGGGGAAAAATGACAATACGACAGTTGTGTCAACTTAAATGATTATACAGGATCAAATCCACTAACGCACATCATGATATATATATATATATATATGTATATATATAGTTGCCCCATTATATGTATGTACATCGAGTACACATGTACAAATACTTAACCAACAGCCAGTATGATAATTATCACTGATGTACCATTGCTACTGCAGATAGAATAAGCTTGACTTACAAACTTTTGTACCACACTAAATCACGTCTTCTACTGATGAAACAATTTTCCACCTTTTCTCCGCTTGCAATGTGAGCAGCTCACATCCTGTTTGACAGTATTTCATCAGTGGTAACAAATATATTA
Organism: Liolophura sinensis; assembly: GCF_032854445.1. Taxonomy (NCBI): domain Eukaryota; kingdom Metazoa; phylum Mollusca; class Polyplacophora; order Chitonida; family Chitonidae; genus Liolophura; species Liolophura sinensis. Next base: position 20,422,440 of record NC_088298.1, on the reverse strand, counting down.
TTTAGTCTGTCTTCTTCTTGGCCTGTATGAATTGTTTGTTTTTCTTTGCCAAAACCGTTATGGTCAATATCACTAAACAAGCTGAAATCCATTTTGACAGCGCTGCTTGTAACAGTTTCTGTGACAATTTTGGTGAATTGTTGCTTTGCAATTGTTTCTACTCTATATGGATGACCACTCTGTCAGCCATTTTGGAGCAATGTTGCTATGCCAACCTCTTTTTCACAAATCACACTAACATGGCTGACAAATTTGTTACTGTAAATCTTCAACCTATTCAATCTCTAAAGCACTTTTTTCAGTGGAATTTATACACAAAATCATTATCAACAGGATGGCAAAAAGATTTGTCACTGAAGATACAAGCTTCATAAAACTGTGTAAACTCTACACCCTATAATTATCTCAGAATATTTTAATATATCGGTTGCTGAGATAGTTGAAAAATTAGGGTATATTCAACCTTGGTTTTCACATCTTGCTGCTAGCAAGGTTGATCCTCTACTACAGGTTTCATAATTTGGACATTGTTAACTTGATTAAATGAAGATGGGTTAATTTTCAAGAGGTCAGTGGAAGATTTACACCCTGATGTCTGCAGGGTTGAAATACCTGAAGCAAATAGTTATCCTTGCTTATTACTACTATGGGTATACGCGTATTTCAGTATTTACATTTATTATTTTTTTTAAATATTCAACTGCTGGTTATCAGCTTCTATACTTATTTAAATAGTATTTGGAATGTCCTGAAAAGAGATGAAAAAGCCTACAATATAACAATAGAGTTTTACAAGATAATTAAGGATTGATTGTAACATTTCTTAGGAATATTGGGGTACAAACGATATGCGGCAGGTGTCAAACCAGTTGTACCATACCGATGACATCTCAGTATTTCAAACATACTGGTTATCCAACAACAACAACAGCGTGTATTTCACAAATTATCAACACACAACATCAGCTGGAAAGTGATTTTGATCAAACTGGCTTATTTTGGTGATCACTTGGACTCAGCTTTTCATATGCACTCACTGACCCAACACGTCTGCGTCTGTTTGTGATCAAGCTCATACTGGGGTAAGCACTACTGCTTAAACAGTCTACACTATTCACAGAGTTTGTACCAATGTGAATATAATACAGACAAAGCAGACACATTTATAGCGTTCTGTTTGTCATTTTACATGATGTGCCCTCTGTCTCCTTAAGTTCTATTCTTAAAAAAAAGCAGTGGCTGAAAAAGCCCTGCGTGGGCATTGCTTTACCTTTTTTGGTTTACTGGAGTACAAATGCAAAAATTTGACCAATCAGATTGAGCCTTACAAGCATAAATTCGGGTAATTATTAAGTTATACAATAAACCGCATTTATCAATATCCCACATCAGGAATGCAAGGAAATTCGTAACAGCTGCAACACTCTACATCAAGTAAATCAGGTGTCTTTTTTTTTCACTGAAAATTCTTAAAGTCAACAACCTGTTTAAATAACTTAGGATGCCAAAAAATTTGACTGACTTAATTTAATGACCAACAAACAGATTGAATGACTTCTAGAACAGCTTGCCAAAAATTATCCAGGACTGGCCTAAAGCAAACAGTTGACTGTAAAAGTGAAAGCCCCATATTGTTGACACACAAGCCACCAGTGAGCAAGGGAGATAAATCTGTTACAGCAACACGTTTTCACTATGTATATTGAAAAGAACATCACACAATTGTGAATACCTTGAATAATGGATAGTGAACACAACGCAAGACAGGGTCTTGTTTTGTCAGAGTTGATTCCAACAGAGGTGTCCAAGGCGAACAAAGCATCACGTGTTCACCATCCGACTTACCTTTCAGAGCCCCGTTCGCTCTGCCCACACCCAGCCAAAATATAATACACCTGGGAAAACTTCATTTGTCACACCTGCTGAATCCAAAATCTGTTTTCCAGAGGAAAACAAAGGAGCAAGAAGCAAAACTGTTAAACATAAAATATAACTGCTCAGATTCATGATAAATATCACTGACGGAAAATGGATGAGTTCACTCAGTGATAGTGTTTCTGGCTAGCCCACCATTCCATAACTGTGGAATTTAATGCCCGTAACTATGATATCAAAATTACACATGCACGTTTGATTTCAGTATGGGATTGCTTCGGATATTTATCAGTCTTCCCGAGACATGAGCAGGACTGTTGTTTTTTATAAAATATAATTTTCATAGAATTATATATAATAATGGCACGTAACTTTTTCACATAACATGTGTTGTTATGCTTGACTAGAGGTCATATATACATGGGGGTACATACAATTCCACTGACAAACACCATGTGAAAACCTCCACATGGTGTGATACTTAACAACTATACTGATCAGGTAAAGGTAAAAACGTTCACAGACAAAAATGATAAAATCAAATAACACATTAAATTTCAACATCGTCCAGCTAGACTGTCTACATTTTACATCATGCACACAGCTGTTCAAAATGACTTCATTTTCTTTTTTCCAGTTATCACTTGCCATTTAATATCCTCATGCCACAAAATGTCATCCTCATACTTATGAAAAAATGTAAGTGTCAATTTCTTGTTCACATGCCATCATGGACTGACAACACATACACAAATCTTCACAATTCCTCTCCTACCTCTTTCACCTTCCCTTTGAAACTTGACATTCAAGGTTCTAAGCATATATCGAAAGACTTCAAGTTCACCAAGAACATGATCAAAGACTTCCTGGTTACCAAGGACACGTTCAAAGACTTCCTGGTTACCATGCAAGCACATGTCCAAAGACTTTCAGGTTTCTAAACATATGTCGAAAGACTTGAAGTTCACCAAGAACATGTTCAAATACTTCCAAGTTACTGAGTACATATCCAAAGATTTCCGGCAGGTTATCAAACACACGTCCAAAGATTTCCAGCAGGTTATCAAACACATGTCCAAAGATTTCCGGCAGGTTATCAAACACGTCCAAAGATTTCCTGCAGGTTATCAAACACACGTCCAAAGATTTCCGGCAGGTTATCAAACACGTCCAAAGATTTCCGGCAGGTTATCAAACACATGTCCAAAGATTTCCGGCAGGTTATCAAACATACATCCAAAGATTTCCAGCAGGTTATCAAACACATGTCCAAAGACTTTCAGGTTACCAAGGACATGACCAAAGACTTCCAAGTTATCTAGCACATGACCAAAGACTTCCAGGTTACCAAGCGCATGCCCAAATGACTTCCATGTTACCAATCACATGTCCAAAGAGAGTATCAGGTTACCAAGTACATGCCCAAAGACTTACAGGTAACCTGATTTGATTTAAAGAATTTCTTGACAGCAGAAATAAAAATATAGAGGGATTCATATAAATGCGATTACAACATAGATTTTGATATATATAGTCTTATATATTTTAGCAATCTTTTATACTGATAGGTTTCCCAGGAAAGTTACTAATCCTTGGAGCATTAGTGTTGACAGACCATGCTAATCTAGCTCTTTAGCGGGTGGTATGGTCAGAGAGTCTGTCACAAAAAGCTGGTTTAAATAAACCCAACAGTGTTTCCCTGTTCAAAGGCAGGTTCATCATTTCTCACTTCTGACAAACCTGAAACATGATTACTAAATGGGGTATCCGTATGGGGCAAAGACCATAAATGTTGTCTTAAGGCAAATATGTCTTCCATTAGCAAACACTAAGCTTTGTGGCAAGGCTTTAAATGTTGACTCCAGTAAGAAACCCTTCTGTGGAATTTGTCTATATTTCCTGCACCCAGAAACCTGACCTCTAACACACTGAAGAGAAATGTTTTACGCCTAAATAAATAAATCCATCCAAGATAAAGACGAAGTCTGTCCCAAAATACTGTTCAAAAGACTTTCACTCAACAAAGCCTGCAGTGTTTCAAGCGCTGTGGGTGACAAATGATTGACCTTTCAAGTATGAAATTTTGATACAAGTCCCATTTGTGACCCAGTTATGATGAACTTTTATCATTGTGAAGAGAGGGAACAGTAAAGATCTTCAAAATGTGTGTAAAAGCCATCTACAATAGAGAAAATGTCTGCTACTGAACAGAGACGTTCAATGTTTTAATACAAAAATACTTGTTACCCCATTTTGTATAAAATCCTAAATTAACTATTTGTAATATGAAAACACAGTGTGAGCATTCATTACACAACTTTTTACTTTCAAGATCATGGTAACATTGTAGACATTGCTTTCATTCATTCTTTATAAAATGTTGCAATCTTGACACACTAAAATTAAAAGTGAGTCATGGCCAAAGGAAAACAGGGAATAGAATTGATTAAGACAGATCACAAAATTCTATATTTGTGTGCTTTATAATTATGGAAATTTTGGAACATGTGCTAGTAAAATTTTCCCTAACTGATTTTGCTTTCAAATTTCGGCATCATATCGATATGTAAAACCTTTTAAGTGATCCTTCAAAGAAAATTATCAACACACAAATTATTTGGCGGATGAAGTGATCAAAGAACAGTATTAACCTAGCACCCTTCTGTCTCCTCCACCCCCACCACATAGACCCCACACCCACCACATACACCCCCAACCCCACCATATACACCCCACCCCCTAACTGTTTCGCTCCTCACTCAAAATCCCTCACCCAAGAAAACTATGAGTGAATAAGGCTTCCATGACTAGTAATTCAGAAATTAAAAATATGGCAGTCCCTAGAGTTTTGGACACTGGATTATAAACTGATATAAAAAAAAAACAAAACAAAAAAAAAAAAAAACATGATATTAATAAAACAAGTGGAATCTGGGCACTGTACAGTGCTGTAGAAAAAAATCAGCAACATATTAAGTAAGCACAAACTAGAACCACTTTATATACATTCAAGGATCACTTTACAATGCTGCTATCAAATGTAAGCCACAGATACAAAAATACAGCCATGACATATGCTTGATTAAATTCTACTCGTAAACAATTTTCGAGTTTTCAGAAAAACAGTCACACATTTTTTTTACTCTTACATTGATTCAATTCAAGTATTTTGTTCCCATTTGCTTGTGCTGATCTGACAAAAATCTAAATTAAAAGTTATAGACTTGTCAACATTTAAATACTCAGTAGTTTATAATTCTAAGAAAACAGCATGGCTGGAATCAAGACAACAAAGAAATACAATTATTACAATATTATGGCTGTACAGAATACTCTTTATCAATTCTTTGCTCATTTTCTTTTCAATAATTTAACGCATTTTGCAATATTGCATATTATAGACTGTCTGAGTTAGGTTAATGCCTTAATTCTTGAATGCTTTTGGTAATATTGCAATTTGTTGCAGCGCTACAATATAATAAATTACAGGGCACGGAAGCAAATAATGATAATTACCATCTCCTTCAATTTCACGGTAAGCAATAGAGCACAATTCTCTAATAAAAACAAACCCAAGGAAACATCACATATGGTGAACCTTTAACCTTTTCAACAGCTGTAAAAAATGAATTTAGCACTTTGGAAAGCACTTTGAAAATGACATACCAGTAGAGTACAAAATATTTCATTTTTTAAATGTCATCCACTCGTTTAATTCGCGCACAGCATGTACATCGGCAGCAAAATCCATACAATTAATATCTGCATTCCTCTACTGTGGCTGTCTGTATGGCCTAATGGTGACAATTACCAGTCCGATGGCGCTTGTGGCGCTGTCGGCACAGTCTGAAACCTGAAACGTTTGCTGAGGACGACTTTTTGTCGACCAATATGACGTGTTCGTCAGTAGACCTTCGTTGGTAACTTGTCAAAGGTCGGTGGCTTACCTCAGGCACTCTTGTTTCCTTCACCCGTTAAAACTGATCTCCAGTATATGACTGCAAGCTTCTTGATTCTGGCAATTATCAATAATCAAATGAATGAAATAAACAACATTTCTAATTTAGACACTTCCAGCTGTCTTCATGCAGTAAAGATGAACATGTAATATCACATGATGGAGAAAAAACAACTGCAGAAATGACAAAAACAAAAATAGATTGGCCATGATTGAGATGGATTGGTACAGTGCCTGTTGCCAAAGAAGAAAAGACAACTCTGCATGATGAGACAAGCTGTTCTTATAAAAGCTGAACCAAACCACTGACACAGTTATGTCCTTTTTTAAAACAAAAGGTATGGCATAGGTTTGAAAATCTTGTGTGTATAGACTCATCAAAGTTTTTGGACAAGACATGTAAAATAATGGCTACACAGAAACAGAGAGTTTAACTCTCAAAATACAAGAGAAACTACAAAATGCTGATAATTTATGAAGTTATAAAGTAAACCTACATCCAACAAGGGGACTCTTCTACCTAAGTGAGTAAATGTAATCTTACAACATCATCGGCTCAAATTTACGCATTTCTGACTTATGTACTGACAATATGGTAAGCTCTGCTTCATACAAATCTTTACACGCTGGCAATAATTAACTGACAGTTCATGTGTTAGGAATTTGTTAAAGTTTGAAAGTCGGTAAGGAAAATCGTGCTACGCTGACACTGCAGTGTCTCGTGTCACGGAAAAAGGATTAGTGGATTTCTATTGCTGCAGTAAATACAAGTACATACACAGAGATCAGCAAATGACTGATAATCGCACAACCCCATTAGGGCAATATTTCAGTCATGTTATGGTGATCAACCCATACAAACATGGCATTGAGTTTGGGTTAAATTTGGTAACAATATGGCACCAAATATGACATAGCTGTTATCATATCAGTTCGACTTTGAAGAGACAAGGTAACTTGACTTGGCTTAGCACAAGTACAGCTTTCCGTCACTGAAACAAACTTGTAAAAACGCACACCCCGAGATATATCAGCCCAAAAGAACTTCACAGCACTTGATTAAAAATGGAAAAAAAAAAATCAATAACTGATTAACTTCTATTAGTGATTAAATTAAAAGGGTGCACCAACACCCACTTTGACATTCTGCGCAATATACGAGGCAACAGCTGAGCATTTTATCACACGCAGAGAATTCACACATAGAAAGAATGACTGGACAATGCAAGTTCATTGGGGTCAGTGACCTCTGAAGGGTCAAGGTCATCCTGGGATGTAACGTTTGAATGTTCAAGGTCATTAGGATCGCTGGCCCTAGTGGGGACAAAAGGATTCCTGACCCTCTGTATATCACTTCGGACAGGAGCTCGTGAGGGGTCAACACAGTCCCGGGAGTCTGAGTCTTCCTCAACTTCGCTAGGCTCTGATTCCGCCATGCTCGCTCTCTGGGTGATGGTGCTTGCTTCTGCATGCCCGTGACGAGACGCCAAGCTGTCTTCCTCGGATTGACCTCCCTCGTCCCAGTCAAAGCTTGGCAGAGCGGCTGTCATTATCAAGAGATCCTCTGTCATCTGCAGAAGCTTCGCTTTGTCTATATTGCAATCGCTATGTGAACCCATGTCGGTTTGACTATCGAGTCTCTCAGGTTGAACACTGCTTTGTTCCGCTCGCAGTTCTGGAGAGTCTGCATCAACAGCCATACGTCCAGACCACAATACTCCGGATTCACTCTTACTCCCTTCTGTGAAAACTGAATCCATTTTAACTGCCTCTGGTGATTCAGCGTCAATGAACGAAAGATCAGACGTCGAAAAATCAAGCGTAACTTTTGTCTCCTGCCCCAATAAGGCTCTTTCCGTCCCTGCATCACAAGAGTCTGTGATCCACTGCTGTGGGAATTGGCATGTAAACTGCACAGAGTCCTCATTCTTGTCTTTACGAACTTCCCCATCAGCTCTGCCTCCTTTACTCTCCTTCTGCTTTGGGAAAAGGCTAATGTCTTTGGCTAAGAATTCTTTTGTTTTGTCCACGTCTCCAGCATGAATGTTCGTCACATCCAGGTCCTTTATGATCCCAAAGCTAGAATCTGATAGTCTTGAACCCACTTTCCTCTCAGGCAGAGTTGCAGCGGTGTCGTCATGGGAAGGCATTGCCTGGTCTTTTACGGGCAATTCTGACTGGCTAGCTGGAAATGCAACGTTACTCTCCAACATTGCCTTGCTGTGTGCCGACATTGCTTTGCTACTGCTTCTGCTGACTTGAGGAACAGCCTGAGGTCCTCCAGACAGCAGAAGATGACTTTGTGGATTTGGACATGAAGCACCTGCTGACAACCCAGAAGATCCAGCACACAACAAAGGAACTGCCTGGGCCCCTTGTCCACCATAAGCCCCTAACTCTTCTAAGGGGTCGTCTTTCGGCCCTGCCATATCCTCAATGGCCAGTTTAGGAAGCTGCTCCATGTGGATGAGATCCTCGACACTCTTGTTTGGCACCTGAGCGACAACGCTGGATGTCGTGTCCTCAAAGTTAAAGCGACTGTTGCTGGACTTCCTGGAATGATGAGGGCATCGGTCTGAAGCTGGGCTTCCAGAGCCTTTGGAATCTTTGAGCGAAATTTCCATGGCAAGCTTCAAGTCAGGGTCCATATCTGAAAAGTAAAATTGGAAAATTTTTGGACGCTTGGCAGGGAAAAGAACCACAAACCACATTGAAAATAAAAAAATTCTGTGAAATTTATAGACAGGCGACTAAAAACATCTATGGATGATCGTGGGTTTCCCTGGCTCTGCCCGGTTTCCTTCCACCATAATGATGGCTGCCGTCATATAAGTGAAACATTCTTAAGTACGGCATAAAACAACAATCAAATAAATAAATAAATAAATAAAAAATAATAACAATAATAATAATAAATAAATCTACACATCTACAAATCTACATAAATCTACAGGCAACTAAAATCATAAATCATAAATAAATAAACAAAAATAATAACAATAATAACAATAAATAAATTTACAAATAACCAATGAACTTTTTTTTAAGTTAATTTTGTTCGACTTCTGCCACACAACAATGCCCATTCTGATATAGTAAGGTGTTACTGCCATTATCATATGATCACGGTTCAAATCTTCAGCAGAAACTACTGAGCTTAACTACAAAACAAGCTCTAGTTTATAATTCATTCAAAGAAAATACATCAATGGATGGTCTTAATTTTATTTAAAAAACGGCAATTTAAGTGATTGGTATGTGCTTTCAAAAGACATCAATCTTTCGGTAAATCAAAATTAAATTCAGGAAGCTCCATTCTTCTATTTACAAGTAGGTGAATTTTATCTGCTGTTATTATTGTTATTTATTTTATAAAAATAATATGGTAAATGATCTGAAGTTTCGCACGTGAGTTACTGTCGTTTACATTCACACAATCTGGGTAGGCTGCAAGATGTCAGAAGACAGCGATTAGACTCCTGCCAGATTCATTACCCTGAATGGCACTTGGCGCCTCTGGTTGCCAATCCTCGCCACATGGGGTGTGCAGGTCTCCCGACTCATAGGCCTGCATGTACATCTCTACATATACCCATGAATGAATTCGAAGAAATTATTAAGACAGGCGATGTCTATTACAAACCTTCAAAATCCAAACACTGTCTCAAAGCATAATCACACCAAACAAGGAATGTACATTGCAGACGAATCAACTATTCTGGTTAGGCCTACCTGGCAGTCATCTCACACTGTTATCTGGTGAACTGTTGTCTGCTGAGAGCCCTCATTATGCAACGAATGTGTGTACAAATGCATTTTATCTCAAAATGAATTTCATTGACAAATATCTGTCATCAGTTTCCCGTGTCCATGTAATTCCAATTTAGTAAGTCTACACGCACATTTTGTTTCTTTAAAGTTGGAACTGTCCTCCAATAGCAGAAGAGTTCCTTTTCCTGCGTTTTTATATCGGAAACCTCCATTGAACAAAGAAAACATGCTCCACTCAAGGCTTCTGAAAACTACCACGACTTACTTATACCTCTTTTCACTAGCTCCATGTGTGAGTCCGGCATATTGGGAGACAGGATTTGTCTGAGTTGTTATCACATAAGGAGTTCGCATAACACCGTCACTGGCTTAATAAACAAAATGTTTTATGATTTTCTGTAAACAGTTTTGCCCAGACTTGATTTACAGGTCACCAGTGACAGATTATTCTTTTACACTTCAGCAGCAAAAATCATGTGATCGATAGGTAGACACGTGCAAATTTCAAGTCCTGTAATTGTAAGTGGCTTGTGTCTCCACGTAGATAAAACCAATCTGTATGACTAAAATTTCATCTGAGGGGACCTGATTAAATATTAAGTAAATTAAGTATTCCTGTTTACGAAATATGGGAGGAAGTTGACAGTGTTTCAAATTCCACAAAAATAAACAAGAAATGTTTAGCTGCAGCAGTGCAAACGCAAGTGTGAAGGTGATGTTTTGATCACAGTTTGACATCTTCATCTCGTCTGCTGGTAGGCCTAGTTTGCAAGTATGGGTGTGCTAAATTCTGCTCACAGCTTTGTATACTGATAACACTGCAGTTTAAAAATGGATATTTGACATGACACCCCGCAGAGTTTTCTCCCAAATTCCCATTCATTACAAAATAACAATAATAAAACAATCAACCTGTTGCGAAGTGCATATACTAAAATTATTATGATTAAAACTGAGGAAAACATGAACTGTTGGTGGAAGAAGCAAAGACTAACTGCTCAGTGAAGCGAGAGCTTGTTTATTACATTCCTGAACTGTCAGTATAATCCCCTGACCACCCCTGATGCTCTCCCCCAGAGCTCAGCCTGTAACAACCACAACCAACGTAACGCATCCTGGGATAGACTTTAGGAGTCCCAGGGTGAAACTTTAGGTCATTTACCGTTATGAGAACAACGACAGAGCAACTGACAATCAAATATATAAAATACTCACCACTGCAGGATTTGTGTACAGATAACAATTTCTGATTTATTAGTTTGAAATGTTTCAATGTACACGCAGGTTACTCGCTTGACAACTATGATTTATTTATTTATTTATTTGATTGGTGTTTTATGCCGTATTCAAAAGTATTTATGGTGGCCAGCATTATGGTGGGAGGAAACCTAGCAGCACCCAGCGGAAACCCACCACCATTTGCAGGTTGGAACAATGTTACATGTAAGTGCACAGACACATTGTTACCCATAGACAATCCCTTTGGCGTAACTTAACCTTTGATTAAGGTTAATTTCTAAATACCTCCAATACTCTTAAAATTGAGAAAACAAGTACATGTATCAGGCCTAAGACACTCATCCCCACAAACTGCTTTTTCTCTGACCTTCTGGCTTAATGGAAGAAATCTCCAACACCCGCTGAAGCTCCAAGTCCAGTTTTTCCATGGGGGTCATGGCTTTAGCCCGTGACCTCCCTGGGGGAGGGGGAGAGAGGACCGTGGGAGAAGAGGAATGTGGAATTCTGGGAGATTGCTGAGCATCATCGTCTGACCTGTGGGAAGATCTGGGAAGAGGAGAAATTTGATATTAGTGGCGTACACAAAACGGTTGAAACTTTGAAACTCTGGTACAGAAAATCATTTACAGTAACAAAATAAGAAACATGAACAACGGACAGAGATGAAAGCGAAAACTGTCGAAAATCTGGAAATGGTCAAATAAAATGCAAAATCTTGTGACCTTTCTTGTATAATATCAAGGGAAAATAAAATCATGATTTTAGCTTCTTCAGTTTGGAAGATGAAATCTCAAACATGTCTGATCCATTTGGATTTGGCAAGATTTGCATCTGACTATGCGCTTCAGGTTATCCACTGCATTTAACATCAGTTCACCCATATGACGTTTCCAGGGCCATATCTAGTCACTTTGGTCTGGAAAAGATTTCAGCTCCCACACCATTGGCCACCCAAACTAACCAAACTGTATTAAAACTAACAAGTAAATTAAACAAAAATATGATGGTTTATCAATATAAAGTTTTCACAATGTCACCATTAAAATTTGGGATCAGAACCTGTCATGTTTATCTAGATACGGCCCTAGTATCCATACAGCAAGACAGTCCCAATAATGTCAGATTTACAAACTTCTTTGAACACACAAAATGCTGGTTAATGTCCAGTCATTGCAAGAAAAGTTTTAGAAACACCTGCTTCTGCTGTTTTTGCGATATTGGAGACAACAAACAATCAGTCAACAATGCTCAAAAGATGGTCTTACATGTACCCTAATTCCTCAACCTTTTCACACATTAATGGCAACTTTTCACACATTAATGGCAACTTTTCACACATTAATGGCAACTTTCAGTGTAATGTAAGTACCTTTTCACTTTGATTTTTTAAGAGAAATCTACACTGGTTGGATTGGCCAATTTCAAGGCTTCACAAAAAAAATAATTTTATCAGTCTGCACAGAATACTTCCATCAGAATATGCTTAAATAAACAACGAAACGATCAATTGCGCGAAATTTCGAGAACTGAGGTGTGTGTACATATACTGTGTTTTCTTGCGAGTGCATGTCCAAAGACCCCAGACACCTCACCCAGTAAACTTAAACTGACAGCGGGCCAACCAGTCCCGTTACCTTGCTCGAAACTCTCAGTGCTGAGCCCAAGTGAGGCCGCAACAAGTACCACTTTAGAGTCTGTGGTGTGACCTGACCTAGGTTTGATTCCTGGTCTCCCGACTTCGAGGCAGACTCCCTAACCCTTAGGTCACCAAAGCGGTCATCTGCCACCAATATACACACTGAATTGTGCTGTAAGTGAAATGAACTTCAAAGGTCCTTCCCTTCAGCCACAAAACCGACCGTCGTCATTCAAGCAAAACACTCTCAAGTACAGCGTAAACACCGATCAATCAACAAATTGTGCTGCCTCAGTAAATCATAAAAAGACAACTCATGAACTACAATCAGTTCCAAGTGAACTGACCTGTCATCAACTTGGCTCTCATTTGAGTTGAGCACCCCTGAATCTCTCAGGTACTGCAGTCTGGACATTTCTAGTGCTCGCAGTAGATCCATGTGTTCATCCAGCACAACTTCAGGTGGATCTGAAACATGAAATTCATGCTAAATGAAACCAAATATGTAAATTGTGACAGAAAATCACAGTTTGCCAGGCACTGAGGTCTGTGCACAACCATTGATCTTAGTATACCTAGATCTTCATCTGACAATGTGAAATTTCATGCTAGATGACAACAGATATGTAAATTATAACACAAAAATGAAGTTTGACAGTTACAGAGGTCTGGGCACCTCTAGTGCTCTTAATGGATCAACATGTTTATCTGACACAGCTTCAAAATAATCACAATATGCCACTCATGCCAGATGAAACACAACAACACAAACGATATCCATGCAAGATGATGCCAAAATATTGAATTATAACAGAAAATACCTGGCTGCCGAGACATGAAACATCGGCTTCTACAAGGATTCTACGTACACCATGAAAATCCTACCTGTGACAGGCTACAATGGATAGATGCTTTGAACATACCTGGCTTTTTCTCCTTCTGTTCCAGCTTATCCAGCTGATCAAGGCGTAGACACCTGAGACTGCAGTGATCATGGGCGGCACCTGTGCGCGGGTTTTTTGCTCTAGGCCGGTCACAATCAGGACGCAAACATTTACCTGTAATGGGAAAAGGAAAACATTTTTTCAAGCACTCTGCAATTTTGTCACAATTATTAGACATTTACCTTATTTCTAACATGGAAATTCCCATCTCCTTCAAGAAAGGTAGCACTTGATGTCAATATACTTAAAGTGCTACAAACAAAGGCACTGAAACCAGAGCCAGTCGTACCACTCCCTTATCTCTCCTTACCAAAAGAAGTAGGCGGCAGTGTTTCTGAGTCAGAATCATCACTGTCATAGCCTGGCCAATCAAGAACAGCCATGACGTTGGTATGACGACCAGAGGCATCCTTAATCCATGGATTGGCCGGATCCACTTCCTGTATTGAGGCGATAATTGCTTTCCGTAGTTCTTCCTGAAAAGAAAAAGAGAGTAAAATCCTTACAGACAAACTGAATTTATGCTGATTTGCCATGCTATGAGATCTCAAATCACAGCTTCTTTCTTGGTTACACCTGAATTTCATAGAGTGTAAGGTGGACACAGACCCCCATTACAACTTCCGTTTTTCAGTAGGGACGATTGTAGTTCTGTGTATTTTAGGGTGTAAAGTCTTTTTTTGCTGCCAGCCTGCCGTTTTTGGTGTACAGGTGCATGCTTGGTATCAAAATGATGGAAATTGTCTAAGCTTTGGGCAGGTATGAGTTTTAATGGTGAAAGTTTGAAATTCTGGGCGAGAGGACACAAGGAGACAGGTGGTGATGAGGCTGCGAGTGACGTCCCCTTGGCGTTGCTAGGCACCCCTCCCAGCTGCCGGCATGGAAAGGTCCAGATTTTGACGGTCAACCTATGTCAAGATTTTTACAGCTTCTTTCTCACAGGCTGGGCCAGGTATGCACCAAAGCTTATTGGCCTCGGAATGTTTGGGACTGAGCTACAGCGCTAAACGTTAACATTGTCGCTTATGGAAAACTAATGGGGGTTTGTGGCCAGGTAGCCCTGGCAGGGGAGAGAAATCTTGAAAAAGTCTGAGCCCGTGGCTACGACTGAAGCAATATCTTGTGTCCTTAAACATACTGACTGGGCAGCCAAACCCATCTGTCCCAAGGGAGCACTCACAATGTGTATTCTGATTTCATGTAGTATATTTATTTATTTATCTGATTGGTGTTTTACGCCGTACTCAAGAATATTTCACTTTTATGATGGTGGCCAGCATTATGGTGGGAGGAAACCGGGCAGAGCCTGGGGAAACCGACGACCATCCGCAGGTTGCTGGCAAACCTTCCCACGTATGGCCGGAGGGGAAGACAGCATGAGCTGGACTTGAACTCACAGCGACTGCAATGGGGAGAAGCTCCTGGGTCATTACGCTGCACCAGCGCGCTAACCAGCTGAGCCAGAGAGGCCCCAAACGACCATCCGCAGGTTGTTTTGGGACATTTATCTGCCTCTAAAAATGCACTTTTGTCAGTGAAATTTTAAGTCTTTTAGGGTTTGCCATTTAATCCGTGTGGTAGCTAATTCTTCTAATTTTTAGGACACATATTAGTAGAGCAAAAGGTAAAAACCATGCGATAAAAGAGAAAATGTGAATTCCTGTACAATGACATGTATATTGGCAGAAGGCAGGAGACCAGATGTTCCAAAAAACTGAAAAATTACAATAATAAATACTGCAATTACTTACATCCTCCATATCGAGGCTGTACTTCCGGCGTTTCTTTTTGCGCAGAGATGGGGGTGTTTCTGGTGGCACAAGTCCTTTGGCAATGGCCGAGATGAACTCATGGCGCTTTCTTTGAACGATGGTTGCCTGTTCAATGATCTTGCGGCGCGGCGTCCTCAGGTAAAGCCTGTTGACCATCTGTGACAGAATTTCCGTGCACTCTTCCAGCTCTGTCTGCATGAATTCAAACACGATCTTCTTGTAGCCAGGTCCGTCTAGATAATATCCATACACATATGAACATTTCAGGACGCGACGCGCTTTTAACAGCTGGTGCACTGCCTCCTCTACAAATCGCGTCTCCTCATTGGCAGTAGCTGTGATAAGAGAAAATGAAATACAGATCATCGCTGTGAAAAGAGAAAGTGGTGGTAAAAATATTCTTGTAAAAGGGAACGTGAACCTCAGCAATAATACCCGTTATAAAAATAAAATAAAAATGTGGTCAGAATTTCCCTTCTACAAGGGTTGCAAGCATTATGGTGAGAGGAAACCGGGAAGAGCCCGGGAGAAACCCAGGGCTATATGTAGTTTGCCGACAGACCTTTACACGTATGGCCGGAGAGGAAGCCTGCATGAGCTGGACTTGAACTCACAACCACTGCATTGATGGGGGGTGGGGGGTGGCTCCTGGTTCACTGCACTGAAAGGACTGAAATTGAACACTATTCCCACCTTGAATAACCTTTGAATAATCAATTAATTGAGAGATGAAATCACCTGTTCTGTCCTGGGACAAAGGGCCATACTGTTTAGTCTCCCAAGATATCTTTCAGACATATAGAAAAAATTACATGCAACACCTGAAAAATGTAATAATTCAATCCCTATTAAGCACATAAGGGGTCAGGACCTTTGACCTTACCTATATCTGTGACGGCCTCTGCCAGCTTCATCATCTTATCTTTAGCGGTGTGAAGGAGTGGCTCTTCTAGCTGCTCAAAAGCGACAAAGATAATGAAGAATTTCTCTTTGATTAGCATTTGCTGTCCAAGTTAGAGTCATCTTTCTTTTACGTAGAAATAATGCAATTATTTGAACAGAATTGTACATGACAGGTTGCAAGCATATTTCACTCATATGAGTTCAGGAAAGCTGGCCACAAAACCACTGCCCTTTGCCAGTTACGCAAACAAACTTTCTGACTGAAAGCTTCATCAGAGCTACCCAGAGCTTGGTTTAATTTTAATTAATTTAAAATTACTGCGCTCAGGCTTCAAGGTAGGAATTACATGTACAAGACACCAGCTAGGGATAAATGTGCACTGATTCTGTCATATCTGATAAAGAAGATCAGTTTCATTTAAAAAGGTTATGAATAAAAAATCATCTTTCAGATGAGACTAAGCTGCACCTGATCTTAAAGAAAAAGGATCAACAACAGTATTCCATCCTCCCAAAAACATCACTTATTTATTTGATTAGCAGCTTCACAATGTACTAAGGAATATTTCATTCATATGACGGCAGCCAGAATTATGGTGGAAGGAAACCCAGCAGAGAACAACGGCAACCCATGACCTTACCATGAGAGGAAGAGGATGCAAGCGTGAGCTGGACTTGAACCCAATCGACTGCATTGTTGAGAGGCTCCCGGGTCACTGCAAGCTAACCACTATTAAACCATAGAGGCCCTTGCAAAACATCATTCAATTAAGACACCAGCATGGCTGTTACAAATCATTTATTTGCAAATTGTTTCCAGTGATCAGAATGTAGAACCAACAAACCTTGTAGCTGTGTTCATGATTCTTGAAGCGGGAGTAATAATGAACAAATCTGTTCAGCTCTTGCATTCGGGAATTCTTTGCTTCTGCCTGTAACCAATTAATAAGCCATACAATTACCACATTTGAACAAAACAAAACCGCTCCCAAAAAGTATGGTTTAGAGGCAAAGAAAGGGTTAAAAACATTACTTCTGTCATTAAACTGTGCTGGTTATCACCTTATGTTCCATGCAAACTTCAAAAAATATTTATTATATAAGAATTTCAACAGATTCAGGCTAAATGACTTCCTAACCGTACTGAATTTCTCTAATCTATGTTTTACTTTTTTTACTGACCAATATTTTACTTGTCTGATGACTCTAAGGCAAAGAAAACATTAAACTGAAGTATTTATCAGATGAAAGCCCATTAATCGCTGCATTTAACATTTCTAACTGAGTAAAATGCATTTAAAACAAACGATTCTACGACAGACTCAGAGGGTATCAGTGACGTCACAGCCGTTTTGTGTCTTGAAATAATTCATTTCAAGGTCCATTTGATGAATGCATGCATAGCTTTAAATGTAGAGGTATCATGAATCTATGTGTCAAGTGGCAAATAGCTGACGTCACGTCATGCCACTGGTCCACATATAGTCGGAAAAGGCCATAGTAGAATTCAAAGTTTCAAATACAATACACTGTGTCAAAAAAATATTCTGAAAAAATAAATCAAACTATTTTTGTGAACTCATATTTAATGGTCTTCTATCTGACCCATAGTTCATGTATGTGTTTTCTTTGCATTTGAGGGTGTTAGAAAACGGAGGGAACCATTGAACATAAACCTGCCTAACGAGCCTGACTAGATTTATTTGACTCGTGTTTTACATTGTACTCAAGGACACTTCACTTCTAAAACAGCTGCCAGCAGTAAAATGAGAGGGAACCAGACAGAGTCTGCGGGAAACCCATGACCACACGTAGGTTGCTGGCAGACTTTCCCACATAAGGTCAAAAAGGAAACCAGCATGAGCTGGACTTGAATTCACAGCGACTGCATTCGTGGGAGGCTCCTGGGTCACACACATGTCCCAAAGGCCACTTTTGCTTGTCATTTAATTACTGTGGACCAAAATAAGTTCCAAAATCAGATTTTAAATTTTGATGTAATTGTGAAATAGTTTTGATTAATTGGCCTCTGTCCCAGACCTCATCTACATGAACAAAAGTTGTCTTCCTGGACAACCACAATGTAGCTTAGTCAGCAGGGGGTGGATGGTAGAAACCAGGTGCAACAATCAGAGCATTTGTTGCGTTTTTCTCCACCTTTTTCACCAACTCGTAACCACCTGTGTACTTACATCAGAGACAGCGTTTGCTGTGCCCTCCACCTTTTTCACCAACTCGTCACCACCTGTGTACTTACATCAGAGACAGCATTGGCTGTGTCCTCTTCCACCTTTTTCACTACCTCGTAACGGTTACACTTGAAATAACCGCCTGTGCTTGAGTTATGGCGCTTCCACGGCTCCAGGCACACCCAGCAAAAGTCATGTTTACACTGGAAGTACCAAGAAATAATGTGAACTTTTACCGCAAACAAATCACTATGACATGACCCCGAGTAACGCACATCGCAATTAAAACTAGTGCATTAGTGACAATCCATGAAATACCTTCACTCTAAATTCTGACCTTGATCATACAGTGATTTTACGCTGGTTGGACATTATGAGCTGAGCTTTCAGGGTCTCTGGCAATCTGCTTCATGTTTGTATCTGCTTCTGCTTCAAACTGGTCTAGGGGTTAAATCAGCATCCTCCTTTCTAAAATCAACACAATGTTTTTGTGAACAGGCGCAATGAATGCGCGAATGAGATGCTGTAAATTTTCAAACTTTTCAAGTATTTTTTTAATCAGTGAAATTTATGCATACACTTATTATGAAACTGACAATAAAATCCATGTCACTAAAGATAAAAGCTTCCTCAAACTGTGCAAATTATGTCTCTGCAACTGATAGTTCTCTCAGAATGTTTCAAAATATTGGTTGCAGATATTGGTTGAAAAGCTTGAACTGAACACAAAGACAAAAACAAACATGGACAGACACAAAGACAAACAGACAGACAGAGAAAAAAACAAACAAAGAGACACACACAAACACAAAGGCAAACAAACGGACACAAAGACAAACAAAGAGACACAAACACAGACAGACACATAGACAAACAAAGACACAAACACAAGGATACAAAGACAAACAAAGAGAAAAAAAGACAAACAGAAGGACATAAAGATAAAGACACACATACAGACGAACATAAAGACACAAACAGACGGACAAAAGGCAAACAAAGAGACACA
Organism: Liolophura sinensis; assembly: GCF_032854445.1. Classification (NCBI taxonomy): domain Eukaryota; kingdom Metazoa; phylum Mollusca; class Polyplacophora; order Chitonida; family Chitonidae; genus Liolophura; species Liolophura sinensis. The sequence goes on along the minus strand of NC_088298.1, from coordinate 20,403,144 downwards.
AACAGACGACACAAAGGCAAACAAAGAGACACGGACAGAAAGACAAAGACACACAAAAACAGACAAATGGACACAAAGAAAAACAAAGCGACACAAAAGCAAACAAAGACAAAGAGACACAAAGACAACCAGACAGACACAAAGACAAACAGACAGACACAAAGGCAAAGAAACAGAAACAGATGGACACAAAGACATAGAGACACAAACAGGAGGACACAAACACAAACAGACAGACAGACACAAAGTGAAAGACAAACAGATGGACACTAAGACAAAGAGACACGTAAAGACAAATAAACTGACACAAAAACACATAAACCAACACAAAGACAAACAGACACAAAGACAAACAAAAAAGACACAAAGACAAACAAAAAAGACACAAAGACAAACAGACAGACACAAAGACAAACAAAAAAGACACAAAGACAAACAGACGGACACAAAGACAAACAACCTCCTGAGATAGTCGCCTTACCTTGGTACACTTCATGTGGTTACAACCTTCATTCTTCTGTATAGGAGATTTACAATTAGGACAGGCCTTAGAGTTGGTAACCAGCCAGAGGAAGTTAGCAGCCGTCTCTGTTTCCACTTCTGTGCAGGACACTGGCACGAGGAAATTCAAAGTTTACAGATTTCAAATTTGCAGGCTTTTAGACTTTAATAAAATTAAAGCTAAATCCAGATCTGACATAAAACACAACACACTCAGTAATCTCACCTAAAATTGCCTAAAAATGTTGAGAATATGAAATGATTTACTTATTTATTTGATTGGTGTTTTACGCCCTGAGTTATGTTCATGGCCATTCAACTCAGTATTCAATTTGATACATTCAACTTCAAATGAGCGTAGTGATGATGTCAGACTAGCCAGACAAGAGAATACAACCAATGGGTGAGCTCGTCTCCTTTTCACACGAGAATGATGTACACCACGGACTACAACACTCAACTGATTGGGTTTTACGTCGTACTCAAGAATTTAGGATATGAAATGAGTGCGGCCCCTTAAGCCCTCAAGAGAAGTGTTACGAGCATTAAGTCATAAAGTGGATCATTTGTTCATTGAGCCCGACAACAGTCAAATAAGCCAACAGTCAAACAAGACATACAAAACACAACTAATGACTCTTTCAACATTCTGTTTTACCCAATTATAAAAACTCTAATGATTCTACGATTCTGAGATTACATATTAAAATACTGTAAACCTACAACTGTTTCAAATTCAGTGGAATTTATGCATACAATTGTTATGACAATGATGGTAAAATAATTTGTTTGTATCACTAAAGATGTGAACTTCATGAAACTGAGCAAATTATGTCTCTGCAGCCAACAGTTCCCTCAAATTGTCTTAAAATGTAACCCCACACAACAGTTTGAATCCATGCAGCTCCTTACTGGACACCATAGAAGAAAAGGAATGTCTGTCAGGTAAAACTATCCAGAGCTAGGGTCCAACATGCATGCTAGAAAACACTCGTCCACTAATGACACTTCTCCCAAAGTTGTGTACTCTTTTGTTCTTTCTGTAGTATGTCACACTTTTCAGTATATGCTTGTTCGCTAAAGTTTTAAACCTTGACGCAGTACACAAGCAATGATTACACCAGAATCTTTACTGTATAGCCAGTCCGAATCTCACCTAACTACTATATTTACATGCACTACTCTGTATATGACTGTGTCATCACTTGTACTCACACTGCTCTGGTTTGATCTCTGAGATCTTCTCGTGCCAAGTCTTCCAGTTCCCACAACTGCATGGCTCGTGGGATTCTCCAAGGCACTCCCTGTGGCACATATAACATTGATGGATTAACTGCTTTATTCATTGACTAATTGACTGACTGACTGATTTACTGACTGGTTTACAGTGGCTGTCAGAATCATTGGTGGAAGAAGCAGAGCACTCAGATAAAACCAAAAGCCTTTGGGAGCTGACATGAGACTCACCTAGACTCTCCCTATGGTACACAACACACACTGATGGATGGATGGGTTGACTGATTGGTTCACTAAATGATTGATACTGGTATTCAAGAATTTTTCACTCATACAGTGCTGAGAGAGTTATGAGTGAATGAATCAGAGAACCCTGATAAAACCATCGGCCTTTGGCAAGTAACTGACTCTCCAGGTATTCCTTGCAGCACAAAACACACATTGTTTGATTGACTGATTTACTAAGTGACCGACTGACAGTGGTTGTCAGGGTCACTTGTGGAGGAATAATGAGACCCAGATTAAACCCCCAGCCTCCAGCAAGTACCTGACATGACATGAACTAACCACCTTGGTCCTTAGTTTAAGGCCAACCAGTGCACAAATTAAAGTTGCTAACATTCAGACAGACAAATGAAGACCAACAAAAATATAACCTCCTCTTGTGGAGGTAAGAGCTCACACTCTGAAAATATTGAAATTCACCTAAAGTTCAGCATTTTTTAAATGAAAAAATATTGTTTTGATTCTGATTGACCCATAAATCTTGTAGTACTTAAATCTTATAGCTACTTAATAGCTCCGCAGGTTGCTGTCAGACCTTCCCACGTACAGCCAGAGAGGAAGCCGGCATGAGCTGGAACTGAACTCACAGCGACCCACTGGTGAGAGGCTCCTGGGTCATTATGCTCCGTTAGCGTGCTAATCAACTGACCCGCAGAGGCCCCAGCTTTTGTACAGTATGCATGTACAATTCCACTATTAAAAGATAGCCCAGAACTCACCAACAAAAATAGTGGCCATTGCCACAGTCAACTGCACGCGACGTATCCACTGGAATGCTGGGAGTAACGAGGATATTTGGGGAGGCCGGACCTTCGAGATCAGGTAAACGCACAGCGTTGCCACAGCCAGGGAACGGACACCATTTAATGGTAGGGTTACTCTCCACAAAAGCCTGGACAACAACAACATACAGTGTTTTCTGGGTAAAATATGGTGACGTGATCTATAAGTGAAGTTAGCAGCAAATAGATCTACAAAGTTCTCCAAAAAAGAGCCAATGGACAACATAAAGACTTCCATTAAACTGAAAACATTTCGGTTCGCTCACTAGTTTTCAATTGTTTCTGACTGGCCGAGGCGAGAGATACACAAGTCCTAGCTTCCTGTAGACTAAACTGAATTTATGTATGGTAGATTTAAACAGCAGGGCTCATTACATCCAAAAGACCCTAAATCCACTCTCAGTCAATCAGCATTGTTTTTGTACCCCTTAAAAATATTCAACAAAAGGAAAAAGAGAGGAATTTCCCAAAAAGGAGAAAAAATTCCCTTTTCAAAATCATTCACACTTCCCTCATAATTAGCCATAATTAGTCATTTTTACACCACTAAGCTAAATCCGTCAAACTTTCAATCAAAAATGTACGACAAAAGTGAGAAGATTATACTCAACAGAGCGAAGCTCCTCACAAGTATGCTTACTTTAGCGCGCCCGTACTCTCACCTGTATATCAAACTGTAGGTACTTGCGGGCCATCTGACGAGATACGACACTCTCTATGATGTCTACAGGAACCAGACGAGAGCAGCCATAAGCAGGACAGGTGATATGGTGAGCCTCACCTTCCTGGATCTTCAGATTTAAATACCTGCACAGGTGACAAAAGTTAGCAAATGAACTTACACACAATTAAACTGGAAACATCTGTTAGCCAAATTCTCAAGACAAAAAGAAAACAACTCTTTTGAAAGTCTTTCAAAGCATCTTAATCTATTACCATTCAAATACTATCTGATTTATCTTATTTGTGTTTTACACCCTATACAGAAATATTTCACTTATACAACAGCAACCAGATTTATGATGGGAGGAAACCGCAAAGAACCCCAGGGAAACCTGTGACCATTCGCAGGTTAAATACTATTTGTGTTTATTTGACTCTCGAATATTTCTCTTTTAATTTGTGTTTCATGTTACACCTGTAGTTAAGACTGATTGATTGATTGATTGTTTGTTTGGTATCTAATGCAGTGCTCATTTTTCACTCTTTTGATTTTTCATACATGACAATTGTCAGGTTCATGGCTGGAGGAAACATGTCACTGCCTAGAGTAAACCACTGACCTTTGTCATATTGTCAGGTACCTGACAGTATCGATTTACGCCTCAGTGCAACAGCGAAAACTAAATTCAAATGTGCAACCCCATTGGTTAAAGTTCTGAAATTTGCAGCAATACAGCTGAAAATCAACAGACCCTGCCATGTACCAAACAAATCTCTTGAAGAATTTGATGTATTTATTTGACTGGCATATAATGCTGTACTCATGAGGAATTCACTCTGGTTGAGGGAACCCTGAAGTAAGAATACAGCTGAGGCAGCACAAGCTGGATTTGAACTTGGGAAAGTGTAATCGAGCAGTTTTTATGTGAAAGTATTCGATATTATAATAAAAGGAATATGTCAGGCCATATCACCAATACTCCTACAATATTTAAAATCAAAAAATTCACAAAATAAAAACAATCGAAAGATTTGGACTGTCTAGAGAATGTTTCCCTGTATGATCAAGGTCAGATCAATCTATCATCAAGGAATTTGTAAATCTGCATTACTTACGTTTTCCAACAGGTACGACAGAACTGATGCTCACACGACATGTGGACTGGTCCGTCAGAGCTTAGAAATGAACATGTGCAGATCTCACACTGTAACAGGAGAAACATGCAAATTACAAATTTTTACACTTTATCTTATAATCATAATAATTCTGTAGGACGGATGTAATGGCTTCATTCACTTCAGTTAATTTATCTTTTTACCGTTTTTTTTTTTTTTTTTTTTTTTCCTGTTGGTATGGTAAGGAATGTATTTTTTAAAGCAGCAAGCTGGTTAGTATATCCAGTTGCAGATTTATTTATTCGACTGGAGTTCTAGATCATACTCACGAATATTCAATTCTACGATGGGAACCAGCATTATTATTATTATTATTATTATTATGGTGGGAGGAATCTAGGCAGAGCGTCTGTGACAGACCTTCCCACATCCCATAGTCACAGAAATAATCCCCACACCTATGAAGCCTCCTGACACCAAACTTAAGTCAAAAAATGGTCCTGTAACATGTGCACTCCTCCCAGTTCTCTATCCACATCCACTCCCATAAGCTTGGAACTTCTATGAGTAGCATACCAGTTCAAAAAGTAAAAAATTTACACTGAAGGCCAAATCAGGATTTGAACTCTCACTTCCAGGATCCAGTACTTCACCATCTGAGCTATTCTTACAAAAATTTTTTTTGCTCTTACACTGTAAACACATATTTGGAACTTTAAGGGATAAAGAGTCAAAACTGACTGGCTGACAGTGGAGATAGCATTTCCAGGGTTAATTCCTGCAGACTTTGTCACACTTGAATAAATCTGCCATACCTAAAAGTCAGCTTAGGCCAGGTATATTCTGGACTTGCCCCTCCCACACCACAGAAATGATTCTCTATCCCTTCAATGAAAGTTTACAGCTTCCTATCTACCATTACCATGCAGTCAGATGTGATTGATTCTGATTGGCTGGTTGTCAGAAGGGGCAGGTCTTCAGTTGAGGGTTTGTCCATATATAGACTTGGAGGCGGAGTCACTCCACACTTCTCACAGCATGCAAATGGGTCAGACATCCAGGCTTCAAGTAGCATCTCCCGGGACCATTCTATAATTACGGGTATCAAATCAAACTTTGAAGTCATGGCACATTGGAAGAAAAATAAACATCTATTTGGTTAAAAATGGACGAAACAGACAAAAACTTGGTCTTTAACTCAGTAACTCAATCTCAGTGAAGCTGAATTAACAATAACCAACTGTTTGAAAAAAAAAACTTTGGAAAACTGTCAAAGTGTAAAATAATCTTGTCATGGTTAAGGTGCGCACCAAGTTTTAACACAGTGTGATGAACTGTTTTGAAAAAAGGTCTGGAAAAGTGATTTGAGACTTGCTGAGTGACAGGTCAGCCATCACCAGTAGTGGAATAATGAATACTTTTTTGTAAAACATTACCCAATAAATGCATAACAACTCAGGTAAACACCTTACCTTTTCAGGTAAGATAATCAACATTGATCTACACTGAGTCCGAGAGAGCATTCAGAAGCAGAGCATAGTTTTGTTTGAACAGAAAACCAGAATCGAAGTAGTTTTCAAATGTTCTATTTGAAAAAAAAAAATGCAAGAAACTTATCCAAGATATTTCACAACATCTGAAATTGTCAAATGTTCGAGATTTTGTGATTTTTAATTTCAATAAAAATTTGAGATTTAACATTTAACACTATGTGACCTTGGTAACTCACCATGGTTTCTCAGCAAAGCCTCTGCTGTGAAGAGTGGGACACTAAGCATGTCCGCCGTCTCCACCAGGAGCTGGTCCTTGGCCTCTTGAAGGTCCTGAGCTCGCAGGCCGCTGTAGTCCTGCAGAATCTGGCAACCGTCATAGATTCATAAATACATATACCAGAAGTAAATTACCCAGAAGTATGCAACTTCCCTATAGCTAGTCTCCACGGCACAGTACACATGTAACGTCATCTGTAGAAACTCACACCACCTTGTGGAGGAATATGCCAACCTCTTGGGTGGAAACTGTGAACTAAATCATGGGAAATCTAATTGTAAAAGGCTGCAACAAGAACTGTCAACACCATGCAACCAAAACTCCATATACAAAAACTATGATTCAACTGATCATCATTGCTATGCAGTTAAGAGCCCAGTGACTATTTTTATATTTCAAAGCAACTATAAAACGATTACTATCAAAGACACTGTTGTCCTTTTAAAAAACTTTCCGTTGTCGTAATTTTCAACACAGTCTATTTCAACACAACCTCGTTTGGAATCCATCATGCAAAAGTCATTTTGCAAACGTTTGCTGTGCAACAGAGAGAAAAAAAAAATACATGGCTGCGCAGATATGTCACATAATGTGTTAGAAATCCTGTGGAGAAGTGCTGTGGAGACTAGCTATAGGGAGTTTGCATACTTCTAGGTAATACACTTCTGCATATACTCAAAGAGGAGAAAGACACTAGGATGTAAAAAGAAACGAGTACCTCACAAACTTCAACATATTATGCATTTTTATAAGTTCTAAGCTAGGTTCAGAAAATGTGTGACCAAAAAAGTAATTTCTGCAAAAATAGGTAATATATCATGTCTCTTAATATTCAAATTAAATTTTTCCCCAAAGCTGAATCTGTCCATTTAAGGTATGCATGAAAAGGTTCTTTAGGGTTTGAAGTAAAATGAAGACAGATTCATGAAGAAGAACATGAAGAAATGTTCATTTTTGAGGTATATTTTATATCTTTCAATAACCTCGTCAACAATGAATACACTGGGAACACCAGACCAGCTTGTCATCTCAAATTCAACATCTGCCCCAAACAAAACTGTACTGACAGCTATCACCATTAACGTCCCCACAGCAGGTTACTTAATTTCCAGACTGATTACCATACATTTTACTTACTTCATTATTTGAGTTAGAGAAAAGTTCCTCACGTCTTGTCACAGCTACACAAATAATTACCATACATTTTACTTACCTCATTATAAGAGTTAGATAAAAGTTCTTCACTACTTGTCACAGCTACACAAATAATTACCATACATTTTACTTACCTCATTATAAGAGTTAGATAAAAGTTCCTCACTACTTGTCACAGCTACACAAATAATTACCATACATTTTACTTACCTCGTTATAAGAGTTAGATAAAAGTTCCTCACTACTTGTCACAGCTACACAAATAATTACCATACATTTTACTTACCTCATTATAAGAGTTAGATAAAAGTTCCTCACTACTTGTCACAGCTACACAAATAATTACCATACATTTTACTTACCTCATTATAAGAGTTAGATAAAAGTTCTTCACTACTTGTCACAGCTACACAAATAATTACCATACATTTTACTTATCTTGCTATAAGAGTTAGATAAAAGTTCCTCACTACTTGTCACAGCTACACAAATACTTACCATGAATTTCACTTACCTCGCTATAAGAGTTTGATAAAAGTTCCTCACTACTTGTCACAGCTACACAAATAATTACCATACATTTTACTTACCTTGTTATAAGAGTTAGATAAAAGTTCCTCACTACTTGTCACAGCTACACAAATAATTACCATACATTTTACTTACCTCGTTATAAGAGTTAGATAAAAGTTCCTCACTACTTGTCACTGCTACACAAATAATTACCATACATTTTACTTACCTCGTTATAAGAGTTAGATAAAAGTTCATCACTACTTGTCACAGCTACACAAATAATAACCATACATTTTACTTACCTCGTTATAAGAGTTAGATAAAAGTTCCTCACTACTTGTCACAGCTACACAAATACTTACCATGAATTTCACTTACCTCGCTATAAGAGTTTGATAAAAGTTCCTCACTACTTGTCACAGCTACACAAATAATTACCATACATTTTACTTATCTTGCTATAAGAGTTAGATAAAAGTTCATCACTACTTGTCACAGCTACACAAATAATAACCATACATTTTACTTATCTTGCTATAAGAGTTAGATAAAAGTTCATCACTACTTGTCACAGCTACACAAATAATAACCATACATTTTACTTACCTCGTTATAAGAGTTAGATAAAAGTTCCTCACTACTTGTCACAGCTACACAAATACTTACCATGGATTTTACTTACCTCGTTATAAGAGTTAGATAAAAGTTCCTCACTACTTGTCACAGCTACACAAATAATTACCATACATTTTACTTACCTCGTTATAAGAGTTAGATAAAAGTTCCTCACTACTTGTCACAGCTACACAAATAATTACCATACATTTTACTTACCTCGTTATAAGAGTTAGATAAAAGTTCCTCACTACTTGTCACAGCTACACAAATAATTACCATACATTTTACTTACCTCATTATAAGAGTTAGATAAAAGTTCCTCACTTCTTGTCACAGCTACACAAATAATTACCATAGATTTTACTTATCTGGCTATAAGAGTTTGATAAAAGTTCTTCACTACTTGTCACAGCTACACAAATAATTACCATACATTTTACTTACCTCATTATAAGAGTTAGATAAAAGTTCCTCACTACTTGTCACAGCTACACAAATAATTCCCATAGATTTTACTTACCTCATTATAAGAGTTGGATAAAAGTTCATCACTACTTGTCACAGCTACACAAATAATTACCATACATTTTACTTACCTCGTTATAAAAGTTAGATAAAAGTTCTTCACTACTTGTCACAGCTACACAAATAATTACCATACATTTTACTTACCTCATTATAAGAGTTGGATAAAAGTTCATCACTACTTGTCACAGCTACACAAATAATTACCATACATTTTACTTACCTCGTTATAAGAGTTAGACAGAAGTTCCTCACTACTTGTCACAGCTACACAAATAATTACCATACATTTTACTTACCTCGTTATAAGAGTTAGATAAAAGTTCCTCACTACTTGTCACAGCTACACAAATAATTCCCATGGATTTTACTTACCTTGTTATAAGAGTTAGATAAAAGTTCCTCACTACTTGTCACAGCTACACAAATAATTCCCATGGATTTTACTTACCTTGTTATAAGAGTTAGATAAAAGTTCCTCACTACTTGTCACAGCTACACAAATAATTCCCATGGATTTTACTTACCTTGTTATAAGAGTTAGATAAAAGTTCCTCACTACTTGTCACAGCTACACAAATAATTCCCATGGATTTTACTTACCTTGTTATAAGAGTTAGATAAAAGTTCTTCACTACTTGTCACAGCTACACAAATAATTACCATACATTTTACTTACCTCGTTATAAGAGTTAGATAAAAGTTCCTCACTACTTGTCACAGCTACACAAATAATTACCATACATTTTACTTACCTCGTTATAAGAGTTAGATAAAAGTTCTTCACTACTTGTCACAGCTACACAAATAATAACCATACATTTTACTTACCTCGTTATAAGAGTTAGATAAAAGTTCTTCACTACTTGTCACAGCTACACAAATAATTACCATAGATTTTACTTACCTCATTATAAGAGTTAGATAACAGCTCCTCACTACTTGTCTCAATGATCCCGTCATTCTGAAAAAAAAAACAAAGAAACCTTGATTTGATTTGACTGAATGACATTACAAACGCCAAAACTGAAAATATTTGCCCCAAAATTTCACCCTACTTTTAAAGCAAAATATTTAAAGGTTATAAAATATTACTTCTGATGCTGAAGCAGACATTTTTCTAATAGAATGCCACCCTCCCTTCCAAACAAACCCTCAAATCAAAGTGGGTTTCCCCCCTGGTTTCTTCCCACCATAACCTGGCCACCGTCATATAAGTGAAATGCTCTAGTGTACGGTGTTAAACACCAATCACACAAATAAAGAAATAAATAAAGAAATAAATAAACAAATCAAAGAACAAGCGTGGTCTGAACATCTCCGTGAAATATTCAGTGTCAAATCCTGGCCTGGGTTAAACCAAGCCACAGAGGACAAGCGTCGTTGCCATGTAGCCATTGACAACCAAATGTTTTATTGATTCATTTGATTGGTGTTTCACACCGTATTTCACTTATACAACGGCGACCAGCATTATGGTGGGAGGAAACCGGGCAGAGCGCATTAAAAACCCACGACCATCCTCAGGTTGACAACCACATGGAAATCATTCATATTACAAGACAGAGCATACACATGTATAACAACTTTTTCAATGGAAATATTAATCTGCTCGATATTGAAAGAAATTTCAATATTATTATATTATTATATTGTATTACTGAAAGAAATTTCAATATTACAGTCCTTACATAAAAGACGATTTTGTGCATGTTAAGAATATTAATAACACGGTTCCGATTATCACAGAACGATTTGTAAACACTGTTATCATTAAAACAACTATTTCACCCATGAATTATCATTGATATTGGAAGAAAACTACAATTAACTTTACTTACAGAGAAGACCATTTTGGACTCCAGGTACAGAGCAATTTCTCCATGACCACTTTTCTCAGCACTGTCACATGGGGTCTCCTGGTCAATGTTTTCAACAAACAGCGGACAGCCACTCTGTACCAGGAGCTGAACAAAGGGACATACACCCGATATGGTATTTGAACAATTTTTATACCGTTATGGTAATACTTGAACAAGCAAGATGGTAATACTTGAACAAGCATGATGGCTTAGCAACAGGACAATTAAACCAGAGCCAGCTGGTGTTTAAAATTCTTCACTCTCACATCAAAAAATAATATGTCTATCGAAAATAAGACAAACCACACTAGATTCATTCAGTATATGTCAGAAAAATAAATTATAACATCTAGTTTGAATTTTAGTTTAGAATTCTCAGTATCAGCCTTAACTAACGAGTAATTACATGCACAGCAATCGTGGGCGAGACTAGGTTGTATGCAGTATAAGCAATCATGGACGAGACTTTAGGTTGTATGGAGTATAAGCAATCATGGACGAGACTTTAGGTTGTATGCAGTATAAGCAATCATGAACAAGACTTCAGGTTGTATGCAGTATAAGCAATCATGAACAAGACTTTAGGTCGTATGCAGTATAAGCAATGATGGACGAGACTTTAGGTTGTATGCAGTATTTGAGTTTTTGAACCTCGGGGAATGAATATACAATATTTACAATGTACAACATCTTTCTCCTTCTTTCTTACCTCTGCACAGCCTCTGAGTCCAGACGCAGCTGCGTAGTGGAGAGCAGTGTTGTTCTTCTGCAAACAGATTAACAATCCAAATACAGAGCACTGTTGTGACATACCAATTATTATCCGTGTTATTCAATAACGACATGACGATTTATAATCCGGTCTTCTGTTACCCTTAGTATAGTGAATGTAGAAGAGTAGTAGTTTTAGATAAGATGAGTTACTCCTGGTATAGTGAATGTAGAAGAGTAGAAGTTTTAGATAAGATGAGTTACTCCTGGTATAGTGAATGTAGAAGAGTAGTAGTTTTAGATAAGATGAGTTACTCCTGGTATAGTGAATGTAGAAGAGTAGAAGTTTTAGATAAGATGAGTTACTCCTGGTATAGTGAATGTAGAAGAGTAGTAGTTTTAGATAAGATGAGTTACTCCTGGTATAGTGAATGTAGAAGAGTAGAAGTTTTAGATAAGATGAGTTACTCCTGGTATAGTGAATGTAGAAGAGTAGAAGTTTTAGATAAGATGAGTTACTCCTGGTATAGTGAATGTAGAAGAGTAGAAGTTTTAGATAAGATGGGTTACTCCTGGTATAGTGAATGTAGAAGAGTAGTAGTTTTAGATAAGATGAGTTACTCCTGGTATAGTGAATGTAGAAGGGTAGAAGTTTTAGATAAGATGAGTTACTCCTGGTATAGTGAATGTAGAAGAGTAGAAGTTTTAGATAAGATGAGTTACTCCTGGTATAGTGAATGTAGAAGAGTAGAAGTTTTAGATAAGATGAGTTACTCCTGGTATAGTGACTGCAGAAGAGTAAAAGTTTTAGATAAGATGAGTTACTCCTGGTATAGTGACTGGAGAAGAGTAGAAGTTTTAGATAAGATGAGTTACTCCTGGTATAGTGAATGTAGAAGAGTAGAAGTTTTAGATAAGATGAGTTACTCCTGGTATAGTGAATGTAGAAGAGTAGAAGTTTTAGATAAGATGAGTTACTCCTGGTATAGTGAATGTAGAAGAGTAGAAGTTTTAGATAAGATGAGGCATCGCATGTACTAAAATGACTAGGACAATACCATGCTCCTTACAACGCATGCATCACTCTTTATCTTTCTCTTTACATCACTGCCACCAATAGAAAAGCTTGACCCTTGGAGTCTGTGAGACACACATATAGGTTTGTTCCTATTTTATCAGCATTCTTCAATAAAACTGTTCTAGATTTTTGTTACAATCACATCATCTACATACTCTAGATAAAGAGGATGCATGTGTATAAAGTATTGTTAGAGACACAGGTTGAGACGTATTATTTGTTTTCTTACATCACTTCCTTCCTCATCACTGTGACACCAGTGACGTGAGCATTGTTCAAGATTTCTGAACAAAATTTATTAGTGGTGGCGCGGTGATGTAAAGCGAAAGGTAGAGAATGGCTCATGCAATATAAGGAGTATGGGACACTACTTGTATAATAATAGCAAGCCAGCCATACTGAAAACATATCTATAGTGCTGGGTCACTGAAATACCATTTCAGTGACCCATGCTTTACGAGACACGAGACATAACACCATATCCAGTCACATTATACCGATATTGGGCAGATACACGGTCCAGTTACAAAGACACCTTGGCTAACCTATAAGTAAGGCCATTTAAAAACTTATTTGCTATGCGTTTTGTCAGTAAAGAATTCTGTTTTCTTCCTTTTTTTTGTTCACTCTAATGAAAAAGATGGGAATTTTAAAGAAATCAGCACTGAGAAAAAAATATTAAGAAAATTTCAATAAACAATCCAACTAAAATCTTTTCAGTAGAGCACATTTTTTGGAGAGGTGTTGCATTACTCCCCACAAAAATATTCAAAGTTTTAATCTGCCTGTACGTGTACAGGTATGTCAGCTGCCTGCGGATGGTCGTGGGTTTCTCCCAGGCTCTACCCGGTTTCCTCTCACCATAATGCTGGTCGTCCCTCATACAACAAAAATACTCATGAGTATTACACAAAATACAAATCAAATAAATAAATCAAAGTTTCCATGATGGTCCAAGCTGTGCTAAAACATGTAAAGTTACATGACAGTCAAAAAACAAGTACTCTTCACAGCATGAACTGTAAAATACCCTCTCACAGGGCATCAGTACAAACCTCATCTTGAGCACCAAGGTCAACTTTTTCTACCTCCCCATCCTGAAGAGTTGTTCCACGCCACTGTAGAATCAAGGTCAAACATTCTGCCCTTCGTTTTTTCACAGAGTAAAACTCTGAATTTTTCTCCATGCACACACAATGAAGGGCTGTCTCACGTTTATTGTTTGTTTTGTTTGGATTTCCACCATGGTCGTGAAGGAATATTCTGTAAAGAAACATTACCAAAAAGTAAAGATTCCCAGATTCAAAAGTTAACAGTCGAAAACCGATGATTTCCTATTCATTCATTCAAGTAGTTGTTGTTTAAAACCATACTTGACAAATTTTTCACTTCTCCACATTTTAATCCAGCTCCCTCCCAACTCAGCTAAGGGGAATTTCCCTCTCAACTCAGCTAAGGGGAATTTCTCTACTACCTTGCAGACACAGAAAATACATTAACGTGCATTTAGAAGAAAAGACAACACTAGACCAAATGTCTGGTGCATTGATAAAGTACTCCACTGACAGTTTAAAAAGCGTTTTTATTTTTGTGATGTTGCACAACTGACATCTCAGAGTTTAAAGTGAGCAAACTCCCGCACATTGAGACAATCAAAGGACTGCCATGTTATCAGTTTTATCCAGTATAGATGCAAATTATTTCTATCACCGCAGGAGTTCTAAAATCAATAGAAGCCTGTTTTGCCTTTTAATCACACGTGTGTGGGGTGGTATTACTGGTTCCTCTAACATGGCGCAGTCTTATTAGAAGCTGATTTATAGAGTCAGAGTGCTTGGGGTTTAACGTCGTACTTTTAACAATTTTTCAGTCATATGATGATGAAGGAATCCTTAGAGTGCATGTAATTTGCCTCCTTGTTGCAGGACGGATTTCCACCGCTCTTTTTATCTAGTGCTGCTTCACTGAGACGCATTACTGAAGTCTAGTAAGCCTCCCCGCCAAAGCCATTATACTGATATGGGTCAACCAGTCGTTATATTGTTTGTTGGCTTTTCTTTCAAGTACAGGAAAGCCGCTCCCATTACTTCAGTGATGCAGCACAACAAGTTTTCCTACCGTAACAGACTTTTCATGCCATGCCGCGCAGCATAGTGTAGCGGAGTCTCGTGCTGATGAGAGTCGCCGTATGAAGAGCTTGGATCCATCCCCTTGCGCAGATCAGCGCTGTTGTTGTACAGATGGAGGGCCGCCACCTCATCCCCATTCTGCAGGTGCTTGCGGAACTTTGACGACGCACTACCCATAATGCCGAGGGGCAGCTATGGCCAGAGATACAGCTTCATTCAACACCTGTTTGAAAAAGTTTGAAAGTATTAACATTACTAATGTTTCAATGATTAATTGGTTTGATTTATGATCAACTGATTGTTGATGATCACCATACTTGAGAATTGTTCACTTTATGAAGATGATCATGTTCACAGGTGGAGGAAATCAAAATTCCGGGATAAACTACTGACCTTTGGCAAGTTACTGACAAACTTTCCCAGGTATGACATACACATGTAGGCTCAATGTATGTACACAATTAAGTTGAAAGAAAAGTGGTTTTCAACAAATGACCACATAAGCAATGCTTCACTGCCTGATACCACCAGCAGTGAGAGTGAGGAAAATCTACATTTTCCCTCTTACATGCTCAGGTTAGAATTCAAACTGTAAGTCTTAGCGACTTACCGATATGAGATTATTGTAAAATTACGTATATTTAACTTATTTTGAAAAGAAAATACTTGTATAACTAAGCGCACTTCATAATGATACAGTATCTGGCTGCTGCCATGGTGGTGGCTGTATCACATGTTTATGCAGAGTTTGTACCTAATATCCAGAGGCACAATCATGTGAACAGTTAATACATGCTGGCTATGAAAGTCCCATGACACACACATACACACACACACACACATATTAAACCACCGGCATACAGATATAAGGGCTACATGACAATCAATATCTAGGGTAATATTTAACCTGTGATCATATCACTTCATTGGGTAGTTGCCGCCCCACATACCCCCCTCCACACCAACACAACCTACACAGTGCATAAACTGATGTCCTGGTGTTAGATCAGATATACACGGACAACATACAGCTGACATTTTGTCTGACAGATTAGGCCCTTCGCCCACAATAATCATCAATCATGTCAGTTATCAGGGGGACATCGCAAAATCAATACGGATTACTAATTCTTCTAGTTTTTGGGACACCTGGTCTGCTCCTTTTTTGGCAATATACATGCCATTATATAAGGAATATTTAGGTTATTTTTCTTCACATGGTTAGTCCATCTAATGAAAAATACATTCACATCTTTTCCAAAAAAAAACTGTAAGAGAAATGTTGTTCTTTGCTTTCAGCACTACTACTAGCTGCCCTAAAAATTAGAAGATTTGGGGTAATATCTATGTACATGTACGAATGCACATCCTTCCAGGTTCCCTTTGTCTTTCCAGGTTCCACACTACACGCCCTACTGTACATTACAGCACCAGTCATTGCACAATTTTGGCCGGCACAACATTAATACAAGTTGGTTCAAGGCTTGTGGAATTTTGGTTGAGTCCAGCAACCCTGTCTCATTGCCTCTGATTTATCAACAATTACTGTATTTCACCTTAAGTTCAGTACATGTATGTTAAAATGCACTTAGAAATACATAAATGTATTAAAATGATACTTTTGTCACCAACATTAAAGTTCTCCTGATAAGAAATTAATCAAAATTCAAAATTCAAAAGTCGTTCTATACGGGTGAGGTAGATTAATGAGAGAGAATCAAGAAAAACATATCAATTGAAAAATGCTTAAATTTAGGTGCAATACATGACCATCCACAGGTTGTTGACAGACCTTTACACGTATGGCCGGAGAGGAAGACAGCTCGAGCTGGACTTGAACTCACTGCGACCGCATTGGTAGGAGGCTCCTGGGTTATTGTGCCTTGCTGGTGAGCTAGCCCCCTCGGCAACAGAAACCCCCACTCATTTACCAGAGCTCTTAAAATTTAGTCTTTACCACCTCATGTGATACAATGGTTATGTAAGACTTACATTGTATGTACTTGTGAGTGTGTTTATTGAGTCTTTAGGTGCAAGTGTACATATAATGTCTTCATGTGGCAGTCCGTGTCTCCACTGAAGTATTATGCCTAAGACACCAAACATGATAATGCTTCACTTTTAACAATTCTTTAAGTGATCCCTCTTTATGCTGTAAATTTGACACTTTTTTTTCTGTAACCAACTTTCATGAAGATGTAATAATCACAGGTTGTAATTTATTTATTCAGCTTTCACAATGTCCATAAAGAATAATAAAGAAAAAAGAATTATTTGAACATGTTTTCAAACTTAACCTTACATTTACATGTACATCTACATAATCATGCATAAAAAAATAACAATAAGAATCTACTGTAATTCTTCAACCTTTCCACATATTTGAAAGGTGTTTATTCAAGCATATTCTGAAGGCAATATTCAGAGCAGCCTTAAAAAATTATACTTTTTGTGAAACCCTGAAAATGGCCAATCAAACCAATGAAGTTTTGTCTCCAAAATCAAATTAAAAATATGAATAAATTGCACTGAAAGTTGCTCTTTCATTTGTGAAAAGGTTGAGGGATTAGGGTAGCACATGTACCAGTTGGCCTACAAACAGATACCTGTATATCTAACTTCATTTTTTCTTTGATCACAACTTAGAATAAATCATTCTATTAATATCTCTTTGTAACAAAAGCTAATGACGTAAGATATTTTTATTTACTTCTTTGATTAGCCACAGGTTTATGCTGTACTGAAGAATACTTCACTTTTATGATGGCAGCCAAATGGTAGGAGAAAACCTGGTAGAGCTCCGAGGAAACTCACAATCGTCTGCAGGTCGCAGGCAGGCCGGAAGCTTGCATGAAAATTTATTCGACAGAATAATTAACCATACAGCTTGAGGCTTATAAATGTTCATTTCCTGAAAGATGAACAGCATGTCTGGTAACCGTATACATATAAATCTTACAACTATATCCCCTGCAACGGTTATACCATAGATTTTTGGTGTTTGTGACCTGCTCTTTACACGTCTGATTCGCAGTTGGGATTCAAGTCATGGCACTCAACTGATCAATGTATTTATGTTTTAAAGGAGATAATTAACTTCTATTGTGTAAATGGCAGTCCAGTCCATGTGTGCTTTATGGACGCGTCCAAAACTTTTGACAGAGTAAATCAATGGACATTGTTACAGAAACTCACTGATGAGATTTACTCATCAAACTCGTACATTGTTGGTGTAAGACTCACCTGTTTACAGTGAAATTTTTTTAGTCCATGTAATGGCGTCTGTTAGGGTGGAGATACTCAGCTAACCAGTGCTGATGTCGGCTGTAGTATTGCCGACACCTTCCTGAGTTAGATACTCAGCTAACCAGAGCTAGTGTCAGCTGTAATATTGCAGGCACCTTCATGAGTCAGATACTCAGCTAACCAGTGCTAATGTCGGCTGTAATATTGCAGGCACCTTCATGAGTCAGATACTCAGTTAATCAGAGCTAATGTTGGCTGTAGTATTGCTGACACCTTCACGAGTTAGATACTCAGCTAACCAGAGCAAGTGTCGGCTGTAGTATTGCAGGCACCTTCATGAGTCAGATACTCAGCTAACCAGTGCTAATGTCAGCTATAATATTGCAGGCACCTTCATGAGTCAGATAATCAGCTAACCAGTGCTGACGTCGGCTGTAGTATTGCTGACACCTCTATGAGTTAGATACTCAGCTAACCAGAGCTAGCGTTGGCTGTAATATTGCAGGCACCTCCATGAGTAAGATACTCAGCTAACCAGAGCTAGTGTTGGCTGTAATATTTCAGGCACCTCTATGAGTTAGACACTCAGCTAACCAGAGTTAGTATTGGCTGCAATATTTCAGGCACCTCTATGAGTTAGACACTCAGCTAACAAGAGCTAGTGTTGGCTGTAATATTGAGGTACCTTCACGAACCACTTGATATACGCTGACGATATGTGTCTAGTTTGTCCATCCTCTAGATATCTACAACTGCTTTTACATGAATCTGAGTCTTATGCCGCTTCGCCTGATGTTCTGTACATTACAAATAAAACATTATGTATGCTGTTCAAACCTTGTAACAATACTGAACACAAAATACCTAAATTGTCACTTAACGGTTTGTTTCTTTTGTCGAGTCATTTTTACCTCTGATCGTTGTGATAATTTTGATTTTGATGTCCAAAAAAGGAAATTGTGTGTTAGAGCTACAATGCTGCTGAGAAAATTTTGTCATTGTTCAACCTTAGTTTAAAAAAAAAAACAACCTTTTTTGCAGATTTTGCTCAAATCTGTACTGTTCTCATTTATGGTATAAATTTACCAAACGTGTATATAATAGCATGCCGGTCATGTACAACAACTCTTTTAGATTGTTGATGAACAATAGAAGTGACTGTAGTGCAACCAAATCTTTGTTATCAATCGTGTTATGTCGTCTGGTGAGCTGATTCGAAGATCTATGTTCAGATTTCAGTGCCATCTAGACCAATCAAACAATATGCTATATTTATATATGGCAATATCCTATGCATATGAACATTACTGTCTGAATTTTAAAAACATTGAACAATATTTTAAAATAATATATATATATATATATATATATATGAGTGTGTGTATAACAGTAAAATTTTTCTGACAGGCAAAAATGGTAAAAACATAGCCAAGTTTTCATAAAACTTCTGTAGCAGTCTAAGGTCTGTAAGATAAGGAACAGTCATTTAGCCAACTACTGTGAGCCAGCTATGGTAAAAAATGGACAAGGCCATTTCATATAAGTAGATATATTATATTATATATATATATATATATATTATATTATATATATATATATATATTATATTATATATAAGATGATAATTTCATCTTTATTTTCATTTTTGATACAGACAAAGCGAAATAACACCAACGGATGAGTTACGGTGGTTGTGAGCTTTACAAAGACCTTCATTTGCTGATAGAAGCTGATTTTATTCCTATTTTTCTCCAATGAGTATGCAAATTTTCTAAACTGCGACTTGTACCACTTTTAAATTTGTATTTCTTTCCTTCCAGCCACCTTTCGAATGTGACTAAGGATTTTGGGCTAACTTTCAAAATCCACGAAAAAACCTTTCCCCAATAGCCAAATATTTTCTTTATGAGACAGGCTAGACAGAATTTCTATAGGGCTAAATGAGTTAACCCTCAACACTTAACCTTTAGGCTTTTTGTGAAACGGGCCTCTGATTTTCTTCATCTTTGTTTTCTAACAGCAATCTTGTGCTATTCTTAATTACCAAGAAACTGGTATATTCCAATACGCAGTTTACATTGTAGACACTTGTCTGTGATTATAAAGGCGTATTTAAGGACACTGAGCTTATGTAGACAGATATACCTTTTGTGAAGTCCTAAAATTGGTCACTCCAAACAATGCAGTTTTTTTAGTCTTTGAGCATCCAGCTTCAAATAATTTGCTTTGTAAAAGAGATTATTAAAGTTTTGAGCTGAGCCCCAAAAATGGCTGTGTTAAACAGGCCCTAGGGAAGTAGTTTTGAATCAGCACTCTCATTGCTTAAGGGCTAGTCAAGTGCACTGTAACAGTCTAGACTTCATGCTCGCATAGCAAAGACCCAAGCAGAATTAAACACTTGCCTTAATATAATATTTTGCCAATGGCATAATTGTTATTAGGGAACATGTTATGATAATACATTCACATACATGAAGGACACATATTCTAGATGAATGCAAACATTGCCACACCTCAAAACACACAGCTGTTTCGTACTTTGATAAATGTTTGACAAAAACTAAACTTGGGAGGTTAAGTTCAAATGTAGGCTATATGTACTGTATCAAGATAGTACATAACAAATTGTAAAGGCCAGTTTCACAAATATGTCGTACCTTAAGATAATCGCACACATAGGACAAGGCTACGGTAAAAGTGACTACAAAATATCGCATGATAAATGTATGATGTCGTATGACGCTTTGCGAAGCTGGGCCCTGACCTGGTGTAAAATACAGATTTACTTAATATAAACCTGGATACAGCATAAGTACATATACAGTAGATGTACACGTGGGCAATTACACGACCGCTAGAGCTATTATTTATAACAATAATAAATCCTGAAGAGATGTTTAAATTTAAAACGAAACAGTCACATGAGTTTTAACTAAATCTACATATATATGCAAGCACG
Organism: Liolophura sinensis; assembly: GCF_032854445.1. NCBI lineage: Eukaryota > Metazoa > Mollusca > Polyplacophora > Chitonida > Chitonidae > Liolophura > Liolophura sinensis. Next base: position 20,381,992 of record NC_088298.1, on the reverse strand, counting down.
TGTCAAATATACATCTTAGTCTTCAGTTTCAAATCTACAAACATGTATCCTGGTAAAGAGTTTTCATTCAGAGTTGGAGGAGGAGGTCAGAGTTCAAAAGTAGGCGGCTGAACTGAAAGTAATTATGTCACAATTACTATTGATTTAAACAGTAAGAATATTCAAAGTAGGCGGCTATGGGAACAGCAGTAGACAACTGTCTATAGCCTGCTACTTGCCCTTTTTGAACACCCTGCTGGTATTATACTTGACCGTACAATATACTATACACATGCGTGACATGGATTAAGACTACCCTAATTCCTCTACCTTTTCACATATGAAAGAGCAGCTTTCAGAGCAATTTATGTACATTTTTAATTTAATTTTGGAGACAAAACTACATCAGGCCAATTTCAAGGCTTCACAAAATGCATAATATTATCAGCGTACACAGAATAATACCTTCAGAATATGCTTGAAAAAACACCTTGCAAGCATTTGAAAAGGTAGAAGAATTACAGTAACAATGATATATGTGGTGGGAGGTCAGTTAAACTCTGGTCAGGGCAATTAAGTAAAATTAAACAAGCACTGATCTCGCTGACCTATCATTTATCATCACTGACATGTACACTTACATAATAAGTGATCATAAAACAGATCATGCATAAAAAAAATACCCTAATTCCTCAATCTTTTCATAAATAAAAGAGAAACTTTCAGTACAATTCATTCACATTTTTGATTTGATATTGGAGACAAAAACACATTGACTGGATTGATCAGATTTAGGGCTTCACAAATAGTATAATTTTATCAGTCAACACAGAATAATGCCTTCCGAATATGCCTGAAAAAACACCTTGTAAACATGCAAAACGGTTGAGGAATTACAGTAAAACTCTCAGAATCAGACAAAATAAGCACCTTGCCATGGTCATGAAAGCAATTTTAGGCCATCCCCATACACGAAGCTGCATGGAGTTAGCCAAACCTTGAGAGCAGAACTTCAGTTGTTTCATGTACATTTCAACATCACTTTACCCTATCCAATGTCAATTTCATAAGAAAAGGAGATTCGTCTGTATGCTTGGGTTTTAAACTTCGATTTCAACAATTTTAGGTCATATAATTATTGCTAGCAGGTCAATACATTTAGAGTGATGCCTCACTGGAATGCCATGCCAATACTACGTTGACTATCAAGTGAGTTAGGACCATGGTTCCCGAGTTTAAAGTCTTAGGTATGCTTAGACTTGGATCTATTGCTTATGAGATGTATACATGGCATTTGGTCAGAAAACTGGACAATCATCTGCCTTAACATATACATGGATTCCCATGTATGTATTTGTTTCTGACTTAACTTAAAACCTGTAATCGCTACGTATCTAATCACATGGAGTTAGACATACCCTAAATGACTATAAATTTTCTCCATGACTAACCTGCTCATTTTTCGTGATTCTTAGAGTTTTATTGATTTCAAAAAGGTGTTTGGAGGTTTGCTTTGAAAATAGGATGATATTCTACTGGAAAATTGTAAGTTTCAGCACCAAAAATAATATTTTCTGACATTTATTTGCCTCTGAATATGCCCTTTTGTGGGTGAAATTTTCGCTCATTTAGGGAAACAACTCACTTGAACTCTTATTAACAAGAATATTGTACCACTTTTCTGTTAAACCACACTTGTCAACTTACATGGCTCTCCTATCATTTTATGTGCCTGGAGTTCTTATTACAAAATAGTAATATTATTGTTGACTTAATTTGTTAATTACTTGTTGCAAATGTATTGCAGCTCAATTTTCAACACAGTAATTTATAACTTCAACTGTTCCAAACTGGATTAAGTTTAAGCTGGAAATGTCTACGTAACAGTTAGATGCGGAATGGAACTTCTAAATCCAGTAACACAAAGTGTTGGGAGAGTTACGGAGAGAAACTGTTTCTAACACAACAGATCGACGGTAAACAACAACTGCATCGCACGTACTAAAACTCTCCTAGCATAAATTGATGTCAATCGAATGACCTTATTTTTTTTGCGTTAACATCGATCATGTGACTTGTACGTACGACTATCAGAACGAGATTGCAGCCACAGTGGGTGTAATAAGTGAAAATGTACTGTGGTTCGGCGAGAATCAAAACAGGTTAGTTGATTATGGGGACCACTTGGTTGACAACTATTTATGCTAGGGAAGTTCAAATGGCATACTACGGATGTGAAGTTGCGGTAAATGCTGTTTACCGTCCATCTGATACATTAAAAGCAGTTTTCCTCCATAACTCTCTCAACACTTTGTGTTGCTTGATTTAAGAGTTACACTCCACAATTACATAACAGCCTAATCACCTAGATCTAGTTCAAGACATTAGAACCAAAATAAGACTTCTTTGCATCATATCTTTAACAATTTTTAACAAAGCAGTCAAAGTTTCTTGTAAAGCAACTGAATTGTGAAAATGAACGGCATCAGTGAAACCGAATAAAAAAAAGGGTGAACTTACCACATTTATCCAAAGTTAGTCATTTTATACACAACTCAAAATATCAGCAAATATAATCCACACAAAATATGAAATGAAACTGGACATTCATAAACTGTCCGCTTCGCAATCATGTCACAGAAATGTGATGAAGTTATACTCTAGACTTGTATATCTAAAGACCCATTGGTTTGCAGACAGCTACAGAGAAAGTTTATTTTTGAAATGAAAGGACTCGTTTTGTTTTAGTGGTTGACTTCAGCATCACGATCAATGATAATTTCATGACCTCAACGCACGTCTGGAATGTTAAATCAGCTAAGAGAGCATAATTATTGTGTGTGAAGAGATGAATGACAAGAGACTAAGAGATGAACGTGACAAATTCCGAATTTAACTTATTTTTTCTCACTTTTGATAGTAGTATAACAAAGGAACAGCTGCTGGCATACAGACACAGCTATCCTTTTTCATCACGACACATTTGTTCATGACACCTGATCATACAACACACAGGGAAAGAAAAAGCATACAAAAAAGTGAACGAAGACTGTTCAAATTTCTTACGCCAAAAAATAAATGTACTAGACAGTGAAATAAAAATGACAACCAGAATCGATTGACAGCTCACAAAAATAGCAAATGGTGTGATCCAGCAGGAGTATACGCAGTTCTTGGGTCATGGCATCACAAATACTTACTGTTGTGGATGAACTGAGGCCTCGGTTGGCTTCCTTTGTTTTCGAGAGACACACAACATCCGTTTTTGTCAAACCAGACAAACAAAAACACTTCCTCCAGCTTCCATTTTCTGACGGGCATGGTGAGTGACGGCAGCGCCACCTATTCGTATCGTCTGCTAAATCTCTGGGAGGTAACTCTTGTCATTCCTGTATACACGTTGATTTACAGACTAGCTGGGCTTTTCGCTCGTTTTGGATTTAATTGATGTTTCAACAACTTGTATATGAATACATGAGTTAGATCAGCTGTCACTCCCACAAATTATAATCGAATGAATAGTGAAATGTATTTCAGAAAAGAACATCTTTAATGGAGCAGCCTCACCTCGGATACAATACATTTGTCATATTGTGTCCCAGGCCTAACATTATAAGTTTACATTAAACTGTAAGTTGAGTTATATCTACTGTGCCGTTTAATTTACATCATACAAGTCCAACTAGTCATGCTCTTTTCTCCAAGGTATTTAAATGATTGATCTAACTAAGCTCTGGTCGTTTGGAAACATATTGTACATAATTTTATAAGGAGGAAATCTGGGGCCGGTTTCATGAAGCTCACTTAGCTAAGTAAGCCCATTACTATCATGGCAATGTATGTTGTAGAAATATAATGTGCATTTAGCTAAGGGCAACTTAACATTAAGTAAGCTGCACGAAACCTGCCTCTGTCTTTGCACCAGCACGTGCAATATGCATGCAGGCACGTACGTAGGTTAATTCGGGGGCAAACAAAACCCGGACTTGAAATTATCATTGCATGAGGCCGCGACTTAAATCTAAACATTTAGACACATGCCAGTTTATCACAACATCCCATCTGACGAAGCGTCACGCATTTAGCCCAAGGATAAATGCGTTTATTACGGAACAGTCTTCATGTTGCAATGTCTTGAAACGAGAGTATGAGCCAGTGTCAGTACGAGGTTGTTGTCATTTCTATAAATAGCTATCTAGCGCCACACAAGAAATATAAATGCGCGTCGAAAGTTACAAGATTCTAGTCATCAATTGTATGTACTGCTTGGCAAATATAAATCATTACATACATATGTTTCTATTGTTTTGTGTTTAGAGCGTCTGTCGTTTCAAAAACCGATGGAAATGCCGAGAACTATTTTGATGGAGGTGACGCGGTCCAGCAAGGTCACATGCTCAAAACAAATCCAGGCAAACTAGGTCAGCGAAGAAAATCCTGAAACGTAGTCAAAACATCAGTGCATTTTCTTCGACACTGAGACCTGCAAAACGCAAAATAAGGTGGCATGGAAGGGTGCGTGGTGGTAAACGTGCGGTTTAACCTCGACACAGGCGAATCCCCGACAATTCTGAAAGTTCCATACGACATTTTCTGGCAGGATTTCGAGCTTTTGGTAAGACAGATTTTTTTTTTCTCTCCTCGGCCGACATCATAATAATGACGTGGGTTTCTGGATACTGTCAATCACCGCCTTAAAACTTTCACAGCCGATTCATTAACAAGTTTTGCAATTTAAACAAGGATTTAGATATTGATCGAATATAGTTTCTGAAAGTGTAATAAGTCTGCGGTTTTCACAAAAACCAACTGTCAGTTCATCGATGTCTTCAAAATATTTGATGGGTGAGGCTTCCCGATCCAAGATGGCCGCTCTTTTCAGCTGTCATTGAATAATAACATAAAAATAGCTGCATGTCATTCTGTCCTGAGCTTAGTCTTACATTGCCTGAACCATGACAGTTTGAATAAAACGACCGTTGTTTATTACAAGGGCTTTGAATTGTATTGTCATGGTTAAGTTTTCCTTTTTCACTACTGCCAAAGATCTTAGGAAATAGGCCCTATGAGAGATAGAAGTTCTCGGGAGTTCAGTGTGGGGGCGCTCGCACACATACCGGATGTTAGGGTTAGTACAGGCCTCAAACCCCATTTACTTTCCATAAGCGACAAGGTTAACGTTTAGCACTGTATCTCAGTCCAAAACATTCCGTGGCCAATAAACTTTGGTGTATACCTGGCCCAGCCTGTGAGAAAGCAGCCATAAAAATCTTGACATAGGCTGACCGTCAAAATCTGGCAGCTGTGAGGGGTGCCTAGCAGCGCCAAGAGGATGTCACTCACAGCCTTATCACCACCTGTCTCCTTGTTTCCTCTCACTGTCATCATTGAAACTCATACCTGCCCAAAGCTGAGACAATTTCCATCATTTTGATACCAAGCATGCACACGTACACAAAAAATCGCAGGTTGGAAGCGAAAAAAGACTTACCCTAAAATATTCAGAATTGCATTTCCCTTCCAAGAAACAAGTGCTAATTAGGTCCTGATTCCAGAACCCTGGCAGTACACTGCCGACCATTCAACCAACGCTTAACACATGAGCGTTCTGCAAATGGAGCGTTTTCTAACCCCAAATTCCGGTGTATGCGTGAGCACCCCCCCACGCAGAACTCCAGAGAACTCGTATCTCTGTATATGTATTCTAATACCATATCTGTATATGTATACTAATGTATCATGTGTTTGCATATGGACATGTTAAACAAAATCTGATCATGTTAGAATATAAACCTGCATTTTGCTTGATAGTAATCCTCAACAAACTCAATTAAGTTTCATCAAGGTTTCCTATAGCCCAAGACTAAGGGTGGCTTATATATACTGATATGCGGGAACCTCTGGCGACCCTTATCCAATTTACACCTAACCCCACATTAACAGATAACAGCCGAGATCCTTGGTTTGGTTTCCTATTAAAATAGTAGCATATTTTATTCACTGAATAGTTCAGTTTATGAGTAAGCAAATGTCTTTCAGAGTTGGAGGGCAGAAATAAAGTTCTATGGACTTGTTCAATCCCAATAGCTATGGAAAGTTGTTCCGTGGAAGTAGCCACACGCATGTACATGTACATGTACCACAAGAGATTTGAGTTAAGATAGCACAAATAAAAGATAGAAAGAAAATAGATCCACAAGAAACCAAAAAAAATAGTAATAACACGTAAATAAATGTAACAGGTCATATACATGTATGTTCTATGTAAAGCATGATAGGTGTGAGAGGTCAGGTCACAGGATTTGTAATCTGTCAGTCAAGAAGGGTAGAAGAAGAGTGAAATGAAATTAATATATTTTAAGTTGATTGGCAGTTTGTTCTTTTCACAAGGGCCGGCTACCCTGAGTGTGTGGTGGGAAAAATGACTTTTCAAAAATGGTTTATGTAAGTTGGATGTCTGGGTGTTGGTTCCTGAAGAACAGCCTGGTAGAGTATGGTAGTCTCTAGGGATGAAACATAAATTTGCGGTTGTATAGATATCCCAAAAGAGACTAAGACATGAACGTGACAAAATCCAAATTTAACTTAGTTTTTCTCACTTTTGATAGTAGTAGCAAAGGAACAGCTGGTGGCACACAGACACAGCTATCCCTTTTCAGGGGGCTTTGGAGGTCTGGGTCCTGGTTTCTGAAGAACAGCCTGGTTAGAGTATGGTAGTCCCTAGGGTGAAACATAAATTTGTGGTTGTATAGATATCCCAAAAGCAAGCATAAGCCAGCACTGTTATGTTTGGTAACATGTTTATGTGCTGCTATATAGTTTGTTTAACCATGCGTAACATAAGGTAAAAAAGATGGAAGTTAGTATGCAGGAGAGTTTGTAGATTATGGATATATATACTTGTCACCGTTGATTTCCTGTATGTCAAGTCTGGAAGCATCAGTGCCATCATATATACATGTATGTAGCCATTCAGGGGTAAAGTTAATAGATATGAACTGAGGAGATATGTTTTAATCATCTGATCAGGTAACTTTTTTTTTAATCTGACAATATAATCAGATAAAGATGAATTATTTGCCTGAATTTAGCTTTATATGACACAGTCAGTTGTAGTAAAGTAAATGAAATACCTAATCATTGACAAGTTGATGTAGGTTTAGCCAAGGGGGTGTCTCAGTGTCTTTAAGATGTCCTATTTTGACAAAATTGGCAATGGTGAGGTTGAAAAAAAATCGGAAATGAGAAATCATGATTTCAATTTCTGGCTAAATCTATGTATAAGTTGAACCCTTTTACTTAATAATAAGATCTCATTGAGTTCATAAATGTGAGGTTTGTTATGTAGTCTAACGGTCTAGCTTAAAGGGATACAGAATCATTGCTGATTGGTTGGTGTGAGAGATAGACAAGTCCTGGCTGTACTTTGCCTAAGCTGAATTTTAGGTATGGTGCATTTAATTATTGAAGCATGGCCAAGGCTGCATGATTTAACCCAGGAAACCCTATCTCCAGTGTTAGCCAATCAGCATGGATTCTGTATCCCTGTAATTGTGATTTCGTAAGTTGTACAGAGCTCTATGATGGCAATTGTTTGCTCAGGTAGTTGCAAATGTTGCTTTTCATGACCAAAACAAATCCAAATGTACAAGCAGCTTAATTAAAGTGGAAACAGTATACAAAATGGCAACATAAAACATTCTGATAGTTGAAAGTTTTATCAGATGATACGCCTTTGATACTGGTATTTTTAAGACAGTATCATTAAGAAGGCTTTCTCTGTTTTTTATTTATTTATTTATTTTTTTTTTTTGGAGTTCATTTTGAAAAATCTTAGCTGTTGTTATGCAGAGAATTTTCATATTGAACGCTCTTCGATTCAGAGGACTTATTGGCTATGAACCGATAAGACAATTGAACTGTTCCAGTGTTGGCTGTTTTTGCCATAACTTATGAGTACTGTAGTTTTATTCATTTTTCAATTCTATTTTCCAGCTGAAATTGAACTTCGATTGTGCTGATATCACGGTGAAATACTTGGATGAGGACTTAGATTATGTAAGTATGTTATATTAATCCCAAAACGTGCCCATGAAGCAGTGGGGAATATATCTATAGTGACAACCCGTTGTATATTGTTCCTTTAATTATACAAAGGTTTATAGGCCTTTACTGGGTTACTAGTTTGAAATACCTCAGTGCTTGGCTAAATCAAAGCACAGCTATTTTGTGAAGATTGGAAATAGGATTTCGTTCAAAGGATTGATAGTTGTTTTAATGTTTCAGACATTGTGGCTGGAATATCTGATTTCAGTTATGTTTTATCCGGGATGCAGATTGAGAGTTTAATACTTCAACTTTCCAATAAGAAAAAGAAATGAATGTGTGAATATCAACAACTTATGTTAAAAATTTTCATCAGAACATAAAATTTTAGTTTACCAATATTCAGAAATACAATACACATCTTGAAAGTTCAGATGTTTTCCCCTTTGTAGCTTCAAAGATATAAAAATCTGGAGTTTTGAGCTTTCTGAGAAATAATACCTTACTTTTAAAAATAAGAATGAAGGACTGTAGGTATGTAATTTTTGATGAAAATTAAAGAATTTAAGATTTGCAGCTTGAAGAATGGTAAACCACACGAGGTTCCAACTGACACCATAGCATCTTTTTTGTTTAGAATTTTTGCCCCTGCCCTCCCAAGATTACTTTCATATACACGTAAGAATGGGCGCAATAATTGTCTGTTTCTGTAACCTGTTCATCATTCCAGATATTAATCAGCAGTGATCAGGAGCTGTTTGAAGCTTTCAGGGTGAGTGGATGATTGCTGAACCATAACACTTAGCTTCCCTGAAAAATGTGGCGTACTTGTAAAGTTGGAGGATGTTCTAGTGGGTGCAGCTCTGTCAGTAGGTGGAGTAAATCTATCCCATTTAAATCTCCTCTGCTTACAATTTGAGAGCGTGCAAAGGGAGACAATTGGGTCTACATGTAAATGAAATATGCTTTAATAAGGCATAAAAAATGTTGGATAATGAATGTGTAAAATATACTTATAAATATTAATTGTACTTGGCCTTACTCAGGGACAAAATTTTAATTATGCAAACATATGCATGAAATTACATAAGAGCGTAAAAGGGTGAATTATTTAATTAGTGTTGTATATTTTATGCCTGTTTAGTACTAAAACTTGCAGTTTTCATTGTATGGGAAACATTTACGCAAATTCCTCAATCTTTTCGCATGTGAATGAGCAACATTCAGTGCAATTTATGTTTTCAATTTATGTTTTTGGAGACAAAACTACGTTGGTTGGTTTGGCCATTCACAGGGCTCTACAAAAAGTTTGATTTTATCAGTCTAAGTTGAATAATGCCCTCAGAATTTGCTTGAATAAAAACCTTGCAAACTTGAAAAGGTTGAAGAATTATAGCATAGACTTGTGAATTATTTGGAACAGGTTATTAATTTCAGGCAGACTCTTTCATTTTTTTTTTTTTTCTTTGCAGCATGCTAAATGCTCAGATGATGTTCTAGAACTTAGTGTGTCAGATGCACCGCAGAGAAATCAAAAGGTAGTGTCTTCAAAACCAGCCACAGATATCGACTCTAGGGGCGTTGCAGGGCCGGTTGACCTTGACCCTGAGGTGGCAGTGGCAATGATCGATCGGGTTGTTGAAGACAACAGTTCTGAAACCCCAGAGACTGCGCAAACCGTACAGACAAAAGAGCAGGCAGATGAACCCAGTGTTGAAGGCGCCCAAATGGATTGTACAGAAGGTCACAAGGAAGATGAAGAGCCTAAAGAAACAAGGTACCACACTTCTGGATAGCTGTTTCATTCCATTGAAAGTTGACGAAAAAAAAATAAGCATAACTTTATTTGTCTACAGTACTGTAATATTTTATTTGTCTGCAGTATTGTGATGCTTTAGCTACCTACAGTATTGTATTGCTTTATTTTTCTACAGTATTGTGATGCTTTTTTTGTGTACAGTATTGTACTACTTTATTTGTCCACAGTATTGTGATGCTTTAGTTACCTACAGTATTGTAATACTTTATTTGTCCACAGTATTATGATGCTTTAGTTACCTACAGTATTGTGATGCTTTATTTGTCTACAGTATTGTGATGCTTTATTTGTCTACAGTATTGTAATGCTTTATTTGTCTACAGTACTGTAATATTTTATTTGTCTACAGTATTGTGATGCTTTAGCTACCTACAGTATTGTATTGCTGTATGTGTCTACAGTATTGTGATGCTTTATTTGTCTACAGTATTGTGATGCTTTAGTTACCTACAGTATTATGATGCTTTAGTTACCTACAGTATTGTAATACTTTATTTGTCCACAGTATTGTGATGCTTTAGTTACCTACAGTATTATGATGGTTTAGTTACCTACAGTATTATGATGCTTTAGTTACCTACAGTATTGTAATACTTTATTTGTCCACAGTATTGTGATGCTTTAGTTACCTACAGTATTATGATGGTTTAGTTACCTACAGTATTATGATGTTTTAGTTACCTATAGTATTGTAATGCTTTATTTGTCTACAGTATTGTAATGCTTTATTTCTCTGCAGTGTGGAGAATCCTGAAAGAATAAGTCCTGATGATACCCAGGAAACAGGAGAACGCGTGTACAGCCGGACATTTAGTAGGGAAGTTAAGGTATGGCTAACCCCAGAGCATAGGTTTAGCCGGAAATGGGTGGGGTGGGGTGGGGGAAGTGGTCATGGTGAAAATTTGCCATTGGTTTAGTCCACCCATGAAACCATCTGCTGTGGTGGAGATTTTCATGATATACCAAAAATTTTGTCCATAACTAATTTTCTTATTTTTACTTATGGTGAGAGGTCTTTTGTTCGTGTGATGAAGTTTTGTGGAATGTTGGAATTCTGAGATGGACTTTAGGGACAATACCATGAGAGTTTAGGACGTCACAGGAAGTTCTTCCAACTCTAATCACGACACTGAGTGTTGGAATAACTAGTACCCATGAGTAAAAGATTACAGAGATAATGTTCCCCAAAATTGCTTTCTTCTGATGAACATGAGGAAAAAACAGGTGATGTGATGTCAAAGACACCATGGCTCGTATAGCCCAATATAGTATTCAGATAACTGAATGCCTTCAGCACTCTTAAAAAAATCTGAAAGAATGAAAGTATTATTGTGCATAGTTTTTAGTTGTCTGTATGATGAATTTATTTATTTATTTATTTGATTGGTTTTTTACGCCGTACTCAAGAATATTTCACTTGTACGACGGCGGCCAGCATTATGGTGGGAGGAAACCGGGCAGGGCCGGGTGGAAACCCACGACCATACGCAGGTTCCGACTTACGGCCGTAGAGGAAGCCAGCATGAGCTGGACTTGAACTCACAGCAATTGCATTGTTGAGAGGCTTCTGGGCCATTACGCTGCGCTAGCTGTATGATGAAGCTTACTTTAGTTTTTACTTTAGGATCAGTATTGTACACCAGTCAATAAAACCTTGAGTTTGTCAGTGTTGTAATACGGGTTGATTTCCATATCGGTTCTCAGCGTCGCGGTGCGAGGTCCAAAGTGCGACGAGCGGAAAGCTGTTATACACGCTGTGCCCAGGAGATGGGAGAATACCGTCGCTGTCACAGCCAACCAGACGACGGCAAACGAAATCAGCGTCATCTTCCTCGAGACCAAGATTCAGGGGAGTCCTATGCACATGATGGGCCGGTCTCCTATAACATGTTGATGGAATTCCTAAGTAAAGTAAGCCTTTTCTTGTTTTGTATTCAGCCTGTTTTGCTCAATTAGAGAAATATTTCCATCAAAGTGAAAGAATTGACTGCAGAAGTGCAATGCCACTGAAAACTAAATCAGAAACCACATTTTCAGGTTCTTTTTGACCATGTTGACTGAAATACATACAGCTAAATGCTTGAATTTTATGTATGGCTTTATAGACTACTTCAGAATTGTCTTTTTTTTTTTTTTTTCACATGGATCCGTGCATTTTTTAAATCTTTTATAATTGGTCTTTTTGCAATTAATGCAGATGTTATTTGCAATTTTTCCAACATTTACATGCATAATCAGTTGACAGAAAATTACTGGTTTTAATCGCTGAGATTATCGTGGAATTTGCTTACGTGACTGTACCTTTTCACGTGTTTGAAAGTTGTTTGTTTAAGCATATTCTGTTGGCACTATTCTGTGTTGACTGATAAAGATGTACTTTTTATGAAGTCCCGAAACTGACCAATCCAAGCAGTGTAGTTTTGTCTCCAAAATCAAATTAAAACTGCGCATAAATTGCACTGAAAGTTTGCTCTTTCATGTCCGAAAAGTTTGAGGTATTAACTTGGATACCCTATTTAGTTGATTTATTCATTCACATATTCACAGTTGAAGGAAGATTTGAGGACAGAGATAGTGCGTGATGTGACGAGAAAGACTGTGAAACAGGTCTTGAAGGGTTTGGATGGAGCTGTGATACAAAGTCTGCAGGGATCGAAATGTGCTTCCTCCGTACCTGCTGGCGAAGCAAAACAGGAAATGCCACTGTCAGGGCATCGTAAGTGTCAACCATTGTCCTTTTGGTGGATGTTGAAATTAGAGGAGGTATAAAGTGGGATAAGTTATATACTGTAAATTTGTTAACCCTTTCGACCAGCAGGCGTCAAGCCACAGCTGTGTGGCAGTTCATGAAATTTGCCACTTTTACTTCAAATGATCAAAACTTAAAACGGTGCCGCAGTGGTGGGCTGGGTGGTTGTTTTCTCGCCTCAATGGATGGCAGTACAAACATCACCACGGGAATGCGGTGCACATGCTTGGCAAGATGAAAGTAGTCCAGTGGATACAAGCTTGAAGAAGTCCAGACAACACCTTTATTTTTATCCATGCATTAAAATGAAGAAAGTATCAAGCCACAGTTGTTTACAAACTTTCGGATACTCTCAAAGCATGTTCTTGTCAAACTTCCAAGCTGTTTACAGCTTCTCCAACTGTCAGCTACACTGCATCAGTGAGTGCATTATACCGGGAGCAGTGTTGACAATATTCACAGCCCCATAAATAAACGTAGCAAATCAGCCTGCAAATTTATTTCAGCGATAAAAAGTTTTAAGGGGATTTGGCCTTAATAAACATTAAACAAGATCTTCAGTACTAAATAATAACAGCACAGACTTCAAATAAGTTATTCAAACGACAAATGTCGTTAAATAAATGTCATACGCAGCTTTGTGAAATCAGTCTCATCTTTTTTATATATGCAAATAACTGAAAAGTGTGAAAATTTTTCATTTAGTATCCCGAACTTCTGACCCCCACGCCCAGACAAAATCAAAAACGCTCTGTGTCAGGGTCTGTAGCTGATGAGTTACAAAGACAGTGTAATATGACATGCATACTTATATGGAATCTGAATTTTCTCTGTCTGTAAAGATCAACCAACATCACACGTGTGAGTACAGTGAAAATGCAGACAATTCAAACAGATGAATAATTACCCATTCTAAATCTGCCGCTCTCCAATTCTGTAACATCGACCATCATCATAAATGTGAGTACAGCGAAAATGCAGACAACTCAAACAAATAATCACTCATTTTAAATCTGCCTCTCTTTAAGTCCGTCTAGGGTGATGTCGTATATGTCTCACTAGTGACCATTCTTTGCTTTTCAGCTTCCTATGTCCACGATGGAATCATCTGTGATAACTGCAACCAGACAATCGTTGGTGTCAGATACAAGTGCGGGTGGGTTTTCCTCTTAAATGTCACCATTGTTGGTGTAAGATATTATTAGTTGCATAGTTACTCAGTGATTGGATACAGAAATATACATTGTATGGTGACTGTAACACTCACAGTTGACCTTTGCTATGTAGGGAATTTATCTGGCAAAAGGTGCATCTGTTTAGCACAGAAGGTCAAATTGTCTTAGTGAGTGAGTGAGTGCTTGGGGTTTAACGTCGTACTCAACAATTTTTCAGTCATATGACGATGAAGGAATCCTTAGGGTGCATGTACGTGTAATGTGCCTCCTTGTAGCAGGACGGATTTCCACCGCTCTTTTATCTAGTGCTGCTTCACTGAGACGACTTACCGAAGGCAAGTAAGCTGCCCCGCCCGAGCCATTACACTGATACAGGTCAACCAGTCGTTGCACTATCCCCTTCATGCTGAACGCCAAGCGAGGAAGTTACAACTTCCTCTTTTAAAGTCTTAGGTGTGACTCGATCAAGGATTGATCCTGGATCTACCAGTCCCGAAGCGGACGCTCTACCAACTGTGCTATCCAGGCCGGTCAATTGTCTTAGTGATATGAGCATTGTTGTCACAGCAGAACAAACTAACTCTATTCTCAAGATGCACATAAGCTTTTAATATTTGATATGGTCCCCTTTCAAACTTTTGCTGGTGGCTGTCATTCTTTTTCTACCAAAACCTGGACCTACATGTAGCTCAAATAATAACTGAAAATGGACTCTGAGTGAAATATTCGTAAAACAAATTAAACCAAAAGAGCAATATCTATTTGCAGCAACACAGCTGAATGGCTTGTTTGAAGTCCACAATGCAGCTTGTGACTTCGATACAAGCAATGTGAAGGATTATTTTGTTATGTGTTATTCAACTGGGTTACAGTAATTGTGCGGACTATGACCTGTGTGAGGCCTGTGAGACTCAAGACGGCATCCACACCCCTGAGCACGTTTTCATCAAGCTGAGGCGCCCCTGGGCTGGGGTGGGGAAGGTGGAAGGAGAGCAAGTGCCCCTTCTCAGATGTCTGGTGTACCAGCCCTGTGAGGAGACCTGGGTGCCTGAGGGGGAGGAGATGCTGACTGAGGCACAGGCACACCCACGCTGGGAGAGGTGAGGAACATAGCTGTAGTACTTGGTCATAGGCTGGGGTAGGGAAGGATGTGGTGCACAAGCTTTGTGGGGAGGGCTGGGTGCCTGGTGGGGAGGAGATGCTGACTGGGGCACAGGCACAGGCACACCCATGCTGTGAAAGGTGCCAGAGGAACATAGCTGTAGTACTGGGTCATGGGCTGGGGTAGGGAGGGATGTGGTGTACCAGCCCTGTGGGGAGGCCTGGGTGCCTGAGGGGGGGGGGGAGGGAGATGCTGAGGAGTGGTGAGGCAGGGATTGTTTAGTGTTAAGTATTGACACTGATGAAACTGATTAACGGCCAAGAAGGAAGAGGATGGTAGAGAAGACAATGATGTAGGATCAATTTTCTTTGTCTTGTAGTTTACATATCATGTGTAAAAGCTTGTCTGTAAATAAAATCACTCCAGACACATGAGGTGTGGGCTTCATTCCAGCTTTGGACAGTTTATAGCAATTCCCCTACAGCCCTGTTCTAAGGGTCTGGGTGGAAATAATATTACATCCCAGGGATTCATATACATCAATATTAGACCCCAGTGTTCGGTGGTAAAATTAGGTTTAAAACTGAATATTGGGGTTAAGAAAACTCAGTTCTGTGTTTTTATGGTACAATTACTCAAATTTTTAGTGAAAAACTGAATTGATGAACTGAAGAGATGAACGGTCGACTTTGATCGCCAACGGCTGCATCCATGACGAGCTGAAATGGTCATGCGTGTATTGGCTCTAATTAAGTCTAATCAAGCTTTAAGTGTAAACAAACTATGGTGATACGGCTTAGTGGGTATAAAAAATGGGAGAGTTTGTTCGTGTTTAGTTTGATCAATCTTTGGTATGCCGGGAAAGTGAAAGAAAAGTAGATACAACACGTGCTGGCTTCTAAAGAATGTCGCTTTGGTGCACTCTATCCCATTGACTTGTGTGTCTCCCATGGGCCAGTGAGTGGTTCTTCTAACAAATTGTGAATTGCATGTAACAACATAGTGGCCTTTTGACAGCTGTATATAATGGTTAATAGCGGTTTCTGACCGGCTACAGAGGATGACTTAAATCGAAAACAATCCAAAACTAATCGTACTTCTTCACTACGTTAAATCAAGCATGAATGACGGGCTGTGATAATGGCGAATTTGTATTTTACGCTCAACTGCTTAAAACGTGACATGTCACTGTGCCAGTTGATTAAAAGTACTCACTTGACAGTCAAAGGCCTGTGTGAAAACAAGTGATACCTCTTAATACTGCTCACAGTAGGTGCGAGTGTTGTTTTCTTGCATAGTGATAATCCCCAATCCATCCCCGATTGTTTTAATCTCTGATCCAGATCACAAAAGAGGATGATAGCCATCCTTGATAATACTGTTTGACGGGCTTGAGTAATTTCAGCCACATTATAAATTGGAAAATAAAACAAATTTAATATTCTTTTTTCAGTATTTTCTTCATTAATTACACAAAAAATTAATTCCTGAAAAACCCATTTTTAAAGTAAATCAGCAAAAGTAAAAATACTTTACAGTATATACCTCTGATGGGGATAAGCCTTGTTTTTGTTGTTTGTAGGCCTATATAGGTCCTATATGTTACTTTTTTATGCAATACTTGTTACTTCCTTTTTTCTTCTAATATTTATAACAACCGACAACTGAATATGCATGGTTTATTTGATTGTATACCACTGAGCAGGATGAGCCTAATCTCGCCTATGATTACTTTTGATACAAATGTTCGTTAGCTCCTTTCCCTTTTTTTTTATAACAACCAGCATCTGAACATGCACCTTGGTTTATAACTATTTTATTATAGAATTTATATCTCTGATCAGGATACTATACTTGTAAAAGTGTGTATATGTATCAACAGTAAAATCATGATCAAAAATGAACTTGAAATGAAGTTAAACTTTCTCTCTCTTTCATATATATATACCGATATATCATATATACTTTCACGTTCACAAAGTTACCGATTGTTGAAAGTGGAATTAAACTCAAAACCTGGTTATAGTCGGCATTTGGACAGGTTATTGAGACTCTCCTACAGCCTTGTTCTTGGAGTCTGGGTGGAAATAATATTACATCTACAAAACTAACTGGTGTGATTAGTGTGTAAGTAAAATTACTTGTGACACATGGGATGTGGGTTCAATTCCAGGTTTGGACAGGTTATTGAGACTGTCCTACAGCCTTGTTCTTGGAGTCTGGGTGGAAATAATATTACATCTACAAAACTAACTGGTATAGTTAGTGTGTAAGTAAAATCACTTATGACTCATAGTGGGTTCAATTCCAGCTTTGGACAAGTTATAGAAACTCCAGCCTCGGAGTCTACAGCCTTGTTCTCAGGGTCTGGGTAAAAATAATATTACATCCACAAAACAAACGAGTGTGGTTAATTTGTAAATATAATCACTCATGATACATTGGGAGTGGGTTCATTTCCAGTTTGTACAGGTTATAGAGACTCTGCTACTGGCTTGTTCTCTGGATCTGCGTGGAAGTAATATTACATCACTAAAGACATAAGTGATGTGGGTTCAGTACCAGCTTAGGTTATTATCCAGACTCCAGATGGTTTTTGCATGAAGTTTGTGGGGTGATACACTTACCTATACCTTTAATGTGGCAGTGGATTTAATATGATGTGTTGGAAATCTATGATGCTGCGGCACATGTGGGAATTTTTAAGGAAGTTTTAGGGGACTGGTATTTGACTGGCACTCTGGTCTCCTCCACCAATGACGCTGTTCTCCTGCACATGTGTGCGAAATATTCTTCAGTGTGGTGTTACCTGAACAAGGTACAAAAATTTCTAATCTATTTGTTGTTTTTAAAAGGTTCAAAGAAAAGGTGGCAAGGATGCAAGAAAAGATCAAGCGAAAGGAAGAGAAGCGCCTGGAGAAATTCAAGCGCAAAGAAGAAAAGCTGAAGCGTCGATTGGAACACGAGCGTTCACTGCCAGTGAAGAGAGAGAAGCTGGATATCCCACAGCTTCTGCACAGAGGGTAAGGCTGACAAATTGGGATGGTACCTAAAAAAAATCACTACTGCATGTAGTGAGGTCATGGTATGCACACATGTAGAGCACAAAAGCTCAGGGGAGATTTTTCATCGTTGTTTTACGGTGCATATTAAATACCATAAATGACATACTTCGCGACTTAGTGTATTGTTCATAAGAATCAATGTTGAAGTAAATTAGAATTGTATCTCAAAGACTACTACATGCATTCACCTGAGGTTTTGCTTGCATATAAAGTACATTGACACAAATGGGATGTTTAATCACTGATACTCTGTGTGCATATTAATTACTGTAAATTACCAAATTAATGACTCCTGCACTTGGTGTATTGAGCTGAAGGTTTGCATTCATGTGTCCCCTACAGGTGAGTTTTAGTTTCACTTTGAAGATGTAATAGAAAATCTTAGGTTCACTGCATCATTCATCTACTGGTTCAAGTAATTATAAAAATGTTTGCCAACACTGTTGGTTAGTTTCATGAGAGATCTCAATTTGCATTAATCTGTTTATGATTCCAGGAGATTTGGTGCTTCTTTCATTGAGGACGTTACGATTCCTGACGGAACCCGTGTGCAACCCGGGACGAAAATGTTCAAAACCTGGATCCTTCGAAACACCGGGACCACTCGCTGGACTGAAACTACAAAAGTAAGTCGGCATTTTTATTGATAAATTTGCTCATTTTCCGTGGTTGATGTTTAAGCAGTTTTTTTTTCAACCTTTTCCCTCAACCTAAATCGATTTCTCACAACTTCTCTTGAAAATTGCGTCACCGACACCAATTTTATTTTTTACAGGCAAGTTGT
This sequence comes from Liolophura sinensis, assembly GCF_032854445.1. Lineage (NCBI taxonomy): Eukaryota > Metazoa > Mollusca > Polyplacophora > Chitonida > Chitonidae > Liolophura > Liolophura sinensis. The sequence goes on along the minus strand of NC_088298.1, from coordinate 20,363,273 downwards.
CACTTAAAAAAAAGATCCAAAATTGAATAAAATTTAAGCTGAAATTCCACCCTTTTATGTTGTCCAATCTTGATATTTTTTATGAATTTTATTATTAGGTTTTCTTTTAAGCTTTCCAATCATGTGAATATGTCTGCAACTGCAACAGTTACTGGGATAGTCCACATTTTCCACAAACTGAGTGTTTTAAGTTGATTTTTAAGTTTTATTTTTATTTTTATATGCTTCCCCAACATCGGAGAAAGATTTATTCCACCTATAAAACAACAATTTAAACTTACGCGGCCTAATCTAGTGAAAGTCATTTATGGTACAAAAAAAGTGACAAGAAATATGACTATGGTTATGGCTAAACACCGCTTTAGCCATTGCAGCCATGTCATGGCGATAAGTGTTGTGAAATTAGCCTTTATTCAGGAGTAAGTACAGTAATACATATATTGTGTTATATGTTTTTTGTTCTCAGTTACGAATGGTGTGGGGAAGTATGACCGCTGCACAGACTGAGGTTCCTGTACCCCTTCTGGCACCCGCAGAGCAGGGCCCGGTGACTGTGGAACTGATTGCACCAACATCCACAGGTAAGGTTGTCTCTGGTTCCATGCTATTCCTCCTGTCTCCGTGAAAGTCATTTGAGTGTTGAATTTTAGTTTGTTGAAAGTATTGAAAGATTTTTCCGTGTTAAAGGTATAAGGTAGATAAGACTGGACAGAGTGGGCGGTCAACACTCTACACACGGATCCAATAACCTCCAACCAATGCAGTCGCTGTGAGTTCAAGCCCAGCTCATGCTGGCTTCGTGGGAAGGTCTTCCAGCAACCTGCGTATGTTCATTTTGGTTCCTCCCACCATAATGCCGGCCATCGTCGTAGAAGTGAAATATTCTTGAGCACAACATAAAACATTAATGAAATAAATAAATAAATCAAAGACACAGGTCTTCCAAAAGTTGTACTTGTCTGGTACAGCCAGGGTTCTCACTGGCCCTCAAAATCCTTTGAAGAACTGGTACTTGACTATTGTTGAAAAGTTTGAATGTCCCTGAAAAAGTGTTTGTTTTGAGTCCTTAAAAGTACTTTTTTAGGGCTAAGTGTCTCACTGCATTATGTGTAAATTGGAACAAGATGTAAAGCTTTGTAACTGCATAGGATTGTTTGTACGGAATGGTCCTTGAAAAGGTTGGAAAAAGCATAAATGGTCCTTGAATTCAGTCCTCGTAAAACATTTACTTTTATGGGTGTCCTAACAGAAAAATGAACAATAGAACCTCGTAATTTTTGCCCTTCATTGAGAGTTTTAAGTTTTGAGAACCCACAAAAAAAGAATCCTGTGCAGCCAGACATGATAATTTTCAGAACCTTGCATATGCTGTAATATACAGTCAGTTCTTAAAACTGTTCAAAAGTTGTAAGACCCTGGATGATGAAGTTTTTCCGTCATCTTTGTTAGCAAGTTGTTGAATTTGTTTTTATGCAAAGTCTGATTGATCAGTAATCCTTGTTTAGGGCGTTATCAGAGCCACTGGAAGATGCACAACAATGGCGTGAGTTTCGGACACCGCGTCTGGTGCACTGTTATTGTTGAACCCAAGGAGATTTTGGAACCAACAACCGAAGAGAGCCTCAAGGTCACTCAAGGTCAGCCCATGGTGCAGGAGCATGATGAAGCTGGTGACAATAACAACAACACCGACTTGGTTGAGGACGGCCCGGTTGACATGACAATTGGTCGCCGTGGTGACAGAGAGACGGAACTCTCTTTACCCCTGGTTCCCCTGCAGCCAGCGATGAATGTGCCAGGTGTGGTTTCCATGGCAACAGTGGAAGAGGCCAAAGGCGACCGATTGGGATCGGACAAAGTGCAAGAGGATCTTACAACTGCTGCTGCAGTGGTTGCACAGCTTCAGTTGGGACAGGACCTCATACAGACACCAGCCCCCAAGGGAGACAACCCCAATAATGATTTGCTGTCTTATGAGCTGGTTGATGTGGAAAAACGAGAGATGCGGGATCTGTCTCAAACAGCCGCACCAAACAACACTCCGTCAGGTACATGTGTGCTCTTATACTTAAAGACAAAGGCCACTCTAAAATGAAGTATATATCATTGAATGAAAGACCATCAAAAAGTGGCCAGGACAACAGTTGGTTGTATTTTTTTTTCTTAGAATTTTTCTAACCAACTAAAATTGTGTTAAAAGATCAGATTTTATGGTGGTCTGTTGTGACCTAAAAGGTATTGATTAGGTCACATCTATACTTTTTGCCTGAAACAAATTGTTTCAAGGTTAACTTGGTGAATGCATAGATATATATGTATGTGAAATTTCGATGTTTAAATGTAGCAGGCTAATGTGCGTTGAGTAGAAAAAACCTTATGTGTCGTCACTGGTAGCATTGTAATCTGAAAAATAATAAAATATTCCAATGATTTTAATCGGTTAAACAAATTCCAAAAAAAAAAATAATTCCAACTGTTTTCCTGGACAGTTTTTTTATGGTCTTTCATCTGATATATACGTCATTATAGTTTTTTCTTTGCCTTTCTAAGGCACTCAACTTCTTAAAGATGGCAGTGTCATGATGCGGGGATCCATTGTCATAAACCAAAAACATTGTATAAATAATATGGCCTTAAAGGATAAGAATCTACATTGCACACAGTAAACTCAAAAAGTTTGGTAAATAAAATTTTAATTCATGAAAATCAGAACTGGGCTGAATCCCGGACTGTTTGCCAAAGTTTGCAAATATGTCATTTTTCATTGCACTTTTTACAACAGTGTCAAAAGTCTGAATTGTTTACTGTCCTTAGTGTCTGCGGATTATTTGACAACTGTTACGTTAATGCTCGCATTTTCGTCTCATTATCAGAATGTGCTTGTATTTGCCCCCGTAGTAACCTATTCTGTGCATGCGCACTAATGCGCTCCTGAAACTACTGTCTGCCAGCTGTATGCGTTGCCATTTTAGGCTGTGCAAAAAATTTATTATAAACATACTCTTGTGAGTACAAATTCAGAACATTTAGTCAAAATTGTGAAGTTGTTCATTTAAGGTGCTAGGTAAAATACCTTTTATGAATTTTGTTTTTCTTTTCTGAAAGAACATGTTTTAGTTCTACCTTATTTATTACTGAATTCCCCTCTGAAAGCCTGGTTTGGTCAGTTCAAGTTAATTGATAGGGATGGATGTTTAACACTGAACATTAAAATAATATTCCAATAGTAGGAAGCTTTAAATAAAAAAGAAATGTAATAAAATTTTTAAAAATTTAAATAAAAAAGAAACTTTTTCATTGAATGGTTAGTTTACTCTAAGCAAAATACCTTTAAGTTTATGTTGTGTGAGTTATTGTTTATCGTATTATCCTTCAACCTTTTCACATGTTTGCAAGGTGTTTATTCTAGCATATTCTGAACGCATTATTCTCTGTAGACAGATAAAATTATACTGTTTGTAATGCCCTGAAATTGACCAAACCAACCAATGTAGTCTCCAAAATCAACTTTAAAATGTGCATAGTTCGCACTGAAAGTTACTGAAAGGTTGAGGAATTAGGGTACTGTATATATACCTCTCTGTCCAGTTCTGACCCCTCCCAAGTCGCCTGTGGCTGGCGGTCCTCGGGACAGAGTGCTGTCCAACAGCAGCAGTGTGGAAATGGTAGCTGATCTGGGATTGGACGATGAGGAAACCACCTCCACAGAGATGCTGGACTACGTCCAGGAGAGGATGGCGTCTCTGGGCCTTCGACCTGGTGAGAGATACATGTTTGTGTTATCACGGTGCTGGTCATATGTGGGAAGGTCTGACAGCAACCTACGAATGGTTGTTTGTTTCCCTCGGTCTCTGCCCAGTTTCTTCACATCATAATGTTGGCTTCTGCCATATAAGTGAAATATTCTTGGGCATGGTGTAAAAATTCAATGGAATATATAAAGAAATGTTGCCGTGAGTACATTAAAGTGACCATAAAGTCAGCCATTGAATCTTCTGTTTTTCTGTGATAGCTGTGTTATATGTCCTTTTTTTCTATGTAAATATAGTGCTAGACTCCATGTTCACTGTAAAGTACCTAAAATTTCATCCATGACCAAGTTGCTGAGTGGCCAGGGTCCAGCTGAGTGGCCCAGGTCCAGCTGAGTGGGCCGGGTCCAGCTGAGTTGGCCCGGGTCCAGCTTAGTGGCCCGGGTCCAGCTGAGAGCTAGTTTTGATTTTAGAAACATGCTTTTAGGTTTGTTAGGAAGGTGGGATGATATTCTAGAAGAAAAATGTAAGTTTTAGCACCAAAAATAATGTTTTAAGACACCTGTTTGCCCCTGCAATGTACATTTTGGTCATCTACTGTTTTAATGCCCATAGAACTATCGGGTTGTTCTGTTGAGTTTTTCAGGGGTCTTTTGGAAGCGAAGTTCTACCCAATTTAGCCTGTTGAAACCATGTTTTTGTTACATATACATAAGCTGGGTCGTTTTAATTTGTTTATATATTTTTTTTGTGGTACAGATAATTTTCACCCGTGTTTTTTTTTTTTTTTTTGTTACGTATTTTTGGGCTATGTTTTTTGTAACAGACCATAATTTTGAGCTATGTTTTCTGTTACAGATCATGATTTTGAGCTGGAGTCTCTGAGCAGCTCCACTGACGACGAGGAGTCCATCAGCAGTGACGGAGACTTCTTTATCGTTCCCCTGCCTGATTGTTTCTTACCTGACAAACCCCTCACCCGCTCTCAGCTCGCCGAACAGAATTTCACCTGTGATCAGAATTCCAACATTGCTGAATCCACAGGTACGTCATTGCTGAATCCACAGGTACGTCATTGCTGTGGGGCTGAAACTGGGATTGCTTACACAAGGCACTCTTAGTGTGAAGACTGCCATGGCAATCAGCACTGAGGATAGTTTGTCTCCATACAGTTATGTCCGTACAACAGTAAGATTTTTATATTTATTCGATTGGTTTTCTATGCCACACTCAAGAATATTTCACTTGATAGTACTAAGGTGGTCAGCATTTTGGAGAGAGGAAACCGGACATAGCCCCGGGGAAACTCACAACCATCCACAGGTTGCTGGCTGAACTTCCCACGTACAACCACAGGTGAAATCACAGTGCACAACATAATGAGGGCTTTATGCAAGGTGAACTCAGGTACTTCTTCCACAGTCTTAACACACCTGGTCATGACTACCTTACGAACATTTGTTAATGACGTGATAGTTACGATCAGCATCTACAAAACAAGCATTTTCATAGGGCATAGCTCGTAAAAAGTTACGTCCAGTGACAGAGAGAAGTGCAGAGCTTCTATCTTCCAGAGGCTTATGTGGCAAAGCCGTGTTGAGTTGAAAATTTGATGAAAAGCTTGTTTTGTGACCATTTTGCCGAGGGTCGTAGGATTCCTCCCACCATGATGCTGTTGGGCATCATATGAGTGAAATATTTTTGAGTACGGCGCAAAACACCAGTCAAATAAATAAATAAAGTAAACATGCTCAGCAGTTACATTATACATATAATATGTGTTCCACAGAGATTGTTGTGCATAAAAATACATTGATCCCCTTGCATTGAAGGCCTTATAATTTTTTTCTTCTTGTATTAAGGCTTTTGGAAAACGCAGAATGTGAGTTATAGTAATAATTGTACAGTACAAATTGTGTCTTCACATATATTTCAGAGTCAAATGTGATATATTTTTCAGATACCATTTTGAAATTTAAGTTTATATTTACAGTGTATTTACATATGTTAATAGTGTTTTGCTGAGCACGTTTATATAGCTGTATTCAAATTAAAGACTGATCTTCTGTTTTCCAAGAAGTTAGAACCAGTCAAATAAATTCAGGATATGTGGCAACTTCTCTGATGTCTGACATCTGTTTTATTGTAGATTTGAACTCTGATAAATCAGTGGACGAGATACTAACTGTGTCGTCCAGTGTAGACACCCCGACTCTCTCACCAGTGTCCACGGCAACATCTGGTGACCAGACAGCAAAAGAGGAACAGATAACCATAGCAACCCAGGCAGGCGAGGCCTCAGCGGCCGTCACAGAGGTTGCCGTTCAGGAAGTGGTGGATATGAGTAGCCAGTCTTCCCAAACTGAGGCCACGGCGACAAGCGATGTGGGCGTTGCGGCAGAAAGTGAAGAACCAGTGAAAGCAGAGGATTCTGGGTCTACAGAAGCCGGGGCAACTTCAACCGAAGGTGCAGCCACACCAACAGAAACTGAAGGTTCAGCCTCTGAAAACGGAGCTGCCTCGACACCTAGCACCAAGGATGTCAAAGGTCAACAGCAGGCCAAGTATGTGTAGCTTTAGATAAAGGTTGTAGCTGCATGTAGGCGTTAAGTAATTCTACAGTGGTGAATGCGATTTGACACCCTCAGTGGCCTTATGCCAACAATGAAGGTATATTTTCCTGTAGAGATGTAGAGATATACATACAGGAAACTGTATCCAACATCCATCCAGTTGATCAAGCCCTTAAGTTGCTTGATGCTCTTGGGGGGTATTACTGGGAATTTGGTGTCAATGTTACGACATTGGTTCAATATTCTCCTCTAGAAACTCTGCTTTACCCAGAAAGTCCAGCTGATACCTTGTATCAGTGTTATAGAAGAACATTCTCAACATGACATCTGGCTTCCTGTCCGCCCATATGTGGGAAGGTCTTCAGCAACCTGCGGATGGTCGTCGGTTTCCCCCAGGCTCGGCCGGGTTTCCACCCACCATAATGGTGACCGCCGTCATATAATTGAAATATACTTGAGTACGGCGTAAAACACCAATCAAATAAATAAATAAATAAATCAAAATGACATGGTGCAATGTTGATCCTAAGCCTGACCGCTGGCAAATTTTAAGAAATTTGGTAATAATTCATTAATTAATTTCCATATTTCTGAACTAACAAACCTCCACTGATAGTTAACTTCGCATTCTATACTAAATTAGGAATTTAGAAACAACTTGCCATAGGTCTTCCCCTTCCCCTTTTATGCATCAAGTAAGTATACATCCCAGAATGCCTTGTAATGCATTTAATTAAGTGGAGGGGAGGTGGATGTGGAAAATGATGTCATGGAGATGAGCTTAGAAATATGGAAACTAATTATAAATTTCTAAAATTTCTTGTGCAATAAAACCCTGACCTCCACTGATAATTGCAAAGAACCTCAAATTAGGAACGTGGCCAGCAGAAGCTGACGAAGTAGATTGGGACAGGAAAGGTGGAACACTTAAAATCAGACCAAAGCAATGAAAACCCCATAAACCTTCTGTTCGGGTCATTATTTCGCAGATATGGAATGTTAAAAACGCGCTTCACATTGCCGAAAACGTCACAAGGAGAATGCACTGTGTTGTACAAGTAAAATGAAGTCAATGTGGGTGAGCATCAGGCCTAAGTTTGCAGTATGTCAGAAACTTAATGGGTAAAAGCTTTATGTACCGCTTGAGGCATTCGGAATTGTTAACGGCATATTGAAGATCAACTTATTGGCCAGGAGCGTGGGGAAGATGCAAGTTCCCACAATAAATGTGATAAGATGAAACATTTGAGAAAGATTTTGGACAGAACCAGTATGTATGTTCGATTCCTCTCCAAACCCCTACCGATGGCCTCTCGATGGCCTCTCGATTGCCCTTGACTGCTGAGGGAGCTACTTCGCGTATCAAGTAGAGATCTAGGTATTTGTTGACTGCTTAACAGGAGCTGTGGATGAAGATGTGACAATGCAACACAGATGGTATAGTATTGCTAACATCAATAGGTCGCACTCCGCCGTCAGTAGGTTGCACTTCGCCATATGCTCTTGAGACAATTGTGACAGTCAGATCCAGGAAGTTGCATTCTGACAGAGGACTGCTCTCCACCCATTAGTAAGGGTGATATGATATGTATTGTAGCGTACCTGGACGAAAGTCCTGTCCCCAGATGGTTTTTCCTTGGATTCACTTCATGGCGTAAAATGTAAGGGGTACTGGAAGTCCATGTGCCGGGCTCTAGTAGAAGGACAGAAGTGGCCTTCATCTCTTGAAGGCTGATTCCAATGCCTTTGGTGGGTACTTTGAGCCAAGTTCAAATAATATGAATGGAGATCACGTTTCTACCATGGAAGTGTGCCAGAACGATTGAAATCATGAGCGATCTTACCACATGGATTTCCAGGAATTGGTTACCTGTCTGTCGCATGTGGTTTAGCACTCGGTTTAGCAAAAGTCGAAGGATACACGAAAGTTACATGAGCACAATGATATTTTCCTTCCACATTAACACCATGTTGGGACTCTTTAGCATGCCGGGACGGTAATCCACGGCGATTTCCAGAGCAAGTGACATGCTATCCACAATTTTCGCAAACAAACTCGTTAAAAAGAAGTAAAGGCGATGGAGTTGATCCTCAGGACACTGTGTAAAGAATCTTACGATGTTGGTGAAGCGTTAACATATGATTTGGGGTTATGGCTGTGGCAGGTGCATGGGAAAGGGAAGTTCCTCTGATTCTAAATTCATTTAGTATGCAAGGCAGAGAACATGCAATTTTCAGTGGTGGTGAAGTTTTGAAGGAACAGATTAAATGTCAGAACTTTTAATATGCTCATTTCAGGGCTGGAGAGTTTGCCAATCAGCTGATGAGTACAGCTGTTACCGCGGCAACACGTGCTGCCACTCATGCCTACAGTACAGCTAAAGAGGTCTTCCTCACTTGGCAGGCAAAGCATGTAAGTTTGAATCAGTCTTTTGTGAGGAAGCTTTTTCTATGCTTATATAATTAGGTTCTTGAAGTGACATCCTAGAGGGCGCTATATGTACATGTGGGTGTCTACTATTGTGTCTTTCAGATAATACAGAATTAACACTAGCAAACTAGAAATGTGCTTTTTTTTGGGAAAAAGAATATTTAGAAGAAAATCTGTATAATTAAGTACAGAGTGATGATTAAAGAAAAGATCTGAAGTAAAAAATTTTCTCAATTGAAATGAATCAGATAAGTTTTAAAGTAACAAACAGCAATGTTTCCAAACAGAAACTGTATTATGAAGAACTGGAAAATCTTCTGCAATTTCATTCAAATTTCTGGTGGTGGTTGGACAGTTTCTCTTGCGCACTACAGGCAAACCACTGACAGGCTGTTGACACACTGCTGGGCTGGTTGTAGTCAGCTTGTGGCCTGACTTTTCTGTCCCTGAGCTAAACTGGGTGTGTATTGATGCTTTTCTTGCAGGGGGAGGGACAGGCAGCTTATGTGCCACCCAAATCTAATTGGAAGCCACCTGCTAATGACTACGTTCCCCCAAAGAGCACATGGACTCCTCCTACTGATGACTTCACACCACCACAGAGCCAATGGACCCCTCCCTCTCAGACAGAACAACCTCGTTCCAAGGTGACCACCCCAATGCAACAGCTGATGGAAATGGGTTTCTGTAATCGTGAACTAAACACCATGCTGTTGGACAAATACGAGAATGATGTGGAGAAAGCTGTACAGGAGCTTCTGTCTGGAATCGATAATGATTGGGCGGAGAATCGCCATTAGCGTTTTTCACTTCACCAAGCGTACCGACACAAAAGAAACCACAATCACATGTCAGTATGTTCTACATAATGAGTGATAATACATGCACATGATTCAATAGTAGAAATAAAGTGCAGAATTGTTTTGTGAGTTGTGAGAAAAAGGTAAAATAACATAAAATTTTTTGGGGCTAACTTCGCCACACACGCGCCCTAAAGTTAAGATGCACTTGTATTAAGATTACTCTAGATTTTTCACCAGGAAACCCATTATATTTACCTGGCTGTAGAAATATTCGGTTTGTGCCATATATGATTGTGCGGAAAGCCTGTTTAAAGTTACTAGGGATTATATGACTGTGCAAAAAGCCTGTTTAAAGTTATTAGGAACTATATGATTGTGTGAAAAGCCTGTTTAAAGTTACTAGGGATTATATGACTGTGCAAAAAGCCTGTTTAAAGTTACTAGGAACTATATGATTGTGTGAAAAGCCTGCTTAAAGTTACTAGGGATTATATGACTGTGCAAAAAGCCTGTTTAAAGTTACTAGGAACTATATGATTGTGTGAAAAGCCTGCTTAAAGTTACTAGGGATTATATGATTGTACGAAAAGCCTGTTTAAAGTTACTAGGGGTTATTTTCGAACTTTTCTTATTGAACTATATCACTTTGCATTATGTATTATTTTGCAGTTGTATAACCTGCTTGACCATTTTTTTTCTCTTGTCGTTGGAGGTTTTGTGGTGAATATTGTTGAGGATAAGTGCTTAAAGCTGTGAAATCTGAGTGCGATGCCTAGTGCTGGTTTCCATGTTTGACTTTTACTTTTAAGTGAATAGCCAGTCTTAAAGGGAAGTGCGGCCAAGTTATAAAACTCTGAGTAACTCCAGGTTAGCCAGTGTTGAGGAAATAGGTAAATAATTGCCACTTTACATATGCAAATAAAACTGCATAAGACCAGGACATTCCATGGGTAAGGATGATTGTGTTAAAAGTTGCAGTTGTTGCCATGGATACTGTAAGGTAGACAAGTAAGAACTCTGCCTGTTTCTGTAGAGATGAAGTTGTCTGTAGTTGGTTGCTTGGGAATGATATTGTGTGCTTTAATTGATATATGTTAATCTTAGAAGTTTAAATTGTTGTATGTGCTACTTATTGAAAGTTGTTGTTGCCATGGATGTGTGCTATACACTCAGCATTGCTGTTGTTGCCATGAATGTGAGCTATTCATACAACAATATTGCTGTTGCCATGATTGTGAGCAATTCATACAACAATATTGCTGTTGCCATGAATGTGTGCTATTCATACAGCAATATTGCTCTTGCCATGAATGAGCTATTCATACAACAATATTGCTGTTGTTGCCATGAATGTGTGCTGTGTGTGCTGTCATTGTCCTATTAGTTGATGTGCTTTGAAGAAGAATTGTCGTTGCAGTGGAAGTGCTAGGATCTTAATACAAATACCAGCTTGTAATGAGAGGTATGTAATGAATTTACTACGGAGAGAAAGTTATTTAAGGCATGTTTGTGCGAGTTTTGCTGATGAGAAAAAAAGAAACAGGCCGGATTTGGGAAAAGTTGTATATACATATAGCAGTGAGAATTACTTATATGCTAGTTTACATGTATATCCATATATATATCTTGCATTATCTAATGTCTTTGATGATAAGTAGGTCCCTTTAGCCCGTATATGTGTAAATATCACAGACAGATTGTTACATGTGGTGGTTTGGAGGAGATGTCCTCTTGTCTACATGAGTGTGAAGATGTTGTTTTTTTTTTCTCTCTGTTTGATGACATTTTGTTTTGCTTTTCTAAAAAGCTTGAACACCTTCAGAGTATGGAAAATTGTCGTCAGACAGTGTACAGACCAGTCATTTTTTGACATGGCGTGAAATATAGTTGCTTTTTTAAGGTGTTTTAAAGCAAATTGGTCCAAAAAAAAGGGTAGGTTAGCTTTGTTTTGGCTTTTTTTATTATTATTATTATTCTCCATTTTGTTGGTTTTCTGTTTTTTTTTTTTTTTATATATATATTTTTGTTAGGATCATTACAGGTCACAGGACTGCGGACCAATCCATTTGTAAGACGAGGAGACATATACTTTTGCTTTGTATTGCAAACACTACAATCCACTGTAATACTTTTGGGTAATGAGAATGAGGATGTGAGGACAGCATATCGCCGAGCGTGTTACGATGTGGCCAGATCTTGGGTGTACATGTACTTGTAATTACGTGGTATAAAAAAGGGGACACTGGCGATCCTATGTCTAATCTTGTTTGAATTTTAGCATCATGCATATACGAGTCTGGGTCGCATTTCGCACAGTTGAAATCATTCAGGAATGGTCTTGGCGTTTAACTCGTCTGTTATTTGTCCAGAGAAATTGTTATCACAGATAGTAGCCCTTAATTAATCCGAAACGATTTCTTTACACATGTATATGATAAGGGAAATAGATACAATTTAGACAATATTATTCGAAAAACATAACGTACTTGTAATGTTTTTTTTTTTTATAACCTTGTATCTCTTTGAAGTTCATCTTTTACATCTGTGTGAGAAACCAAAAGGAGTGTTGAGAGACACCCAGTTAACGCCCAGTGTGAATTCTAGTGGGCTGAGTTTTCTGTTTGGGTCCTGCAACCCACATCAGAAGACGTCGGTCCCATCTGTCACGTGTCATCAATTGTTCACAGTTTGCCATCTGACCCTACTTCTATCCCCTAATGCACTGCAGAATTTAGGACCTGGCATCACCAGCTGATCGGTGTTATTCCAGATGAAATTTGAAAATGACTTTAATGTGTCATAGTTGCCATAGAGATGAGTTGCATTCAGGAGAATTTTGTAGTCTGCCTTTGTGAATAATAGTACACGGTGAGTGAAACTTTCCTTGTCTCGAGAAACGCGGTGGATTTTATCCCGATTTGTCAGCAGGTGACAAGCGTTTCTTTTGTGCCATCTTTTGTGACTAGAATTTTTATTTTGTCTGTCAGATTTCCAGTTTTTTTGGCGCAGATTTAAAACTGCTAATGCGTTTTGACTGTGAATATGATTAATTAGCCTGTGTTCATCGCTTGTCCTGTGTACAGCTCACTGTCTGTTGTACCTTTTACTATGCTGTAGTTAAGTTACCTACATGTATGGCGGACAAGGGAATTGGTTATAAAATAAATATTCACTACACTGCACACAGCTGTCTCGCTTCACTTCTCTGCCAACGGGTGTGGACAGGTGCCACACTTACGGAGGATATGTATTGCAGATTTGGGGCAAACAATCAACCAGGGCAAATTTAATTGAAGTTGTGCTGTTATTTTAAGGGTCATTACTTGACTTTTCTAACATATCACTTATTGCAATGGAAAATCAATTAGAATCCCCTTGCTCTGGATAGAAACGTCGGAGGATTTGTCCTTTTAACTCAAGGCGACCCTGTGTTCGAAAATTCCAGACAAACGTAAGTAGACTCTAAGTATTGTGTGCAAAGGTAGGAGGGCTGTGAGTTCAAGTCCAGCTGATTTTGGCTTCCTCTCCGCTGTACTTGGGAATGTGGAACCTGTGGATGGTTGTGGGTTTCACCCCTGCTTGGTCTGGTTTCCTCCCATGATAATGCTGGCCTCCGTCGTATAAGTGAAATATTCTTCAGTGTGGTGTAAAACACCAATCAAATAAATAAATAAATCTGGAAAACCCTGATTGGGGTAAATTGACATGAGGCTATATTTCACAGGTTACATGTGACCATTTACCTGCTGTTTACCTGTCGTTGTTCTGGTTTTTCTCTCAGACTAGCAGCACTGGCTCAACTGATCAAACGATGTATTGTCGTGCCAAGCAGTACTGAGACACAATGCCCTGTGCATGGTATTCAACGCAATGGCCAACACATTCGTGTTTACCGGCAGCCGAAAATTAAGTTTTAACGATGTAATCTATTTGTGGGCTGCTAAATTTATTTTTTTGATTGGTGTTTTACGCCACACTCAAAAAGACTTCACTTATACGACAATGGGCATCATTATCGTGGGAGGAAGCTGGGCAACCGCAGGTTGCTGGCAGACCTTCCCACGTACGGTGTGGGCTGCTAAAACCGATTCCTATGAACACACAACATGTTAAGAAATGTTTCCAAATCTATGCGTCGCAGCAGACATTCGCATACATATAGAGCAGTTGTCAATCAAAATGGATGTTCCCGGTCAGTAATTGCAAGGCAAGTTCCCACAATTACGTTGGACACAAACCCCCAAAGAATTAAAAAAGTATATAAAGTACAAAATTAGGGCATTATCGCCCTTAATGTGGAATGTGCTGTTGTTGATTAAAAATGCGAATTTCAATGCACAGTCACTTTTTTTGGCCAATTTTACATGAACATGCCTATGTTCTAAACCCCATGAATGCCGTCAGTGGAGGAAAGTTGAATAATACCGGTGCGGCTCTCCTGGTATAGACTTGACAAACCTCCCAACTTAAACTCCAAAGTCGAGAGCAGCCAGAGCTGGATTCAAGCTTGCATCCTGACTGGCCAGGTGTCTATCAGCTGCGGAGAGAAGAAAACTTCAGACGATCTTGCCAGGGAGAGGACTTACGAGTCCTATGGCAGTCAAATTTCTGAGACTGGTAGGTGATCTTAGAGAGTGGATTTTAAGTACTGTAACAGAATTATTATAAGGGGTAGCATTTTCTGGGTTGCTCGAGATTTGGACTCCGAGGTCGAAACCTGGGATGGTCTCAACCAGTTTTCAGCACTGGGATCTGTGGTATATTCATCAAGTGTTACCCCTAACAATGATAACGTACTAGCTGTCACTTGTCATATGTCTGTTGTGTTTCTGAACAGAAGAAGGAACATACTCAAAAGTGTTCTTGTATGATGTATATTTTCTCATTTCCCTATAAACAGTACAGTCACAAACATGTACAACACACTGCACACAAGCATCAGTCAACAATGTTGTAATTTAGAGCAGGTAAAACAAATGAAAGGTACAACATTTATATCACTTTTATCATCATGAAAGGTACAACATTTGTGTCTGTTGTTGCCGATCTGCCAGTTTTCTTTCTCCAGCAAAAATATTCCCGATTAGGCTTAGCTGTGCAAAAGAACGACTTGAATATCATATTACAAATATCTATGGCCAAAAACTTTTCCTGGATCCTGAGAAAAATAAATGTGTCAAAGCCAAAACTTACCAGGCCACACACATTTAAAGCGTGATGGCCATATTGCTTAATATAGGTGAAAAGCAAATCTTGTCCATTCTTGAACTTATGTTTTCAATGAAAATTATGGTTTTCACTGAAAATTGAGAGAAAAAAAAAAGAACATAAATGAATATTTACACATCCTGAAAACAAAATTGTTATTAAAACCATGATGTATATATATTTCTGTGCCTGTACCTTGAAAATCTCTTCTGTACACATAAATCCATAATGTTGAATCACCAATCTCATTTTTACAAAATAATATAAATTAAAAACATACAAACTAAATCTATCGGTATGTATAAGGTATTGCAGTGTTTCTAGGACAGGAACCTTCCACATTTAAATAGTCTGTAAGATATTGTCCAGGTGAACCATGGTAAGTATTTATCT
This sequence comes from Liolophura sinensis, assembly GCF_032854445.1. Taxonomy (NCBI): domain Eukaryota; kingdom Metazoa; phylum Mollusca; class Polyplacophora; order Chitonida; family Chitonidae; genus Liolophura; species Liolophura sinensis. The sequence continues at coordinate 20,348,116 of NC_088298.1, read as the reverse complement.
TCAACATATTTCGTTCAGGTTACATTTGTCAAAAAGAAAGAATAAATTCAATCAAAAATGTTCAACATAATTCATGAAGTTATAAATAATCAGAATTTTTTTTTCTACCGAAAAGAATACGTATCCTCGTCAGGTACATATACACTAGTGTTCACAATTCAGTTTTAAGTCTATGCACAATGTGAGGAAGAAATATAATGGCTGGCCGATGCAAAATTTAAACTTTTCTGTTCTTTTCATTATTTTTATTCACTGCATCTCAACAAATATTGTATGCCCACCTGTGTTTTGTCCAATTTCTTTGACAGATAATCAAAATATCAGAAGGGGTAGCAGAAAAAACACCTCATTACTTATTTAAATATTAGCACTATTTCATCACTTTCAAAGAAAAGCTTAATGTAACAAAACCTTTGCACTGTCTCACATTTAGTGGCCGCCATGATAGTGCCGAAATGTTGCCAATACGACACAAGCCATAATCATTCATTCATTCAGTCACCTTAAGTGGTATTCATGACAGACTGCTAACGAAGTGTTTCAGATGTTTAAAATAAACTAAACAAACGCAGTTTCTAAGACAACTGTGATCAGTGCAATAATTCATACAGGCCTTACAATCAGTTTAAAGCTAAGATTCCGCACGTGGCAGAGGAGTGTATGCAGCATGCGGTATATGCACTTTCTGGTCTTCCATATATGCAGCTAACTGTGCGGTTTTCAAGATGACTAAATTGTCATAGCTATGAGATATATGTTATGGCAACTAAAAAAAGAAACAAAATAGCATAATAGGTGAGAGCCTTGTTTCAGGAAACTTCTTTTGTTTAAACAACATAATACATATACGGGTATCATACTTTTGACGGCTTCGACACACAGTTTTGTCCAGAAACAGTTCATGTTGGACTTTATAGAAGAACTGCTGACTTCAGCTATTTACTGAGCTCTGGAAGTTTTGTGAAACTTGCGGCAGATTACACTTAAGTCTTGTGTCAAAATTTAAAACGTTGTCACAATGTTTAGTTTTTGGTATAATGGAAGCTGAACTCTGCCACATCTGTCTTAATTTAATGTTAATGAAGTGGTCAAAATTTTAATTTAAGGGGCTCAAAAATAAGCTCTAAGATCTTATTTCAAGGTTCTGATAAGTCAAAAGTGGCTTTGTAGCCCCACACAGTCGACTTGTAAGTTCAGTGTAAATTCACCATTTATAGATTTATGTTCCTTGATGTCGCGCGTTATTCATTTTGCCGCACACATGTAAAGAAACACACCCTAAATTTTATACCTTTCTGTTATGACTCCTCCATTCGGGTTTTTCTAAATGCATACACCACAGGGATAGTTAAAAGGGGCAATAGATTTGCCCACATTCACGTGCAGTCTACTGAATGAAGCCCACACGTACATGGAATCAGCGCAGATTTGAGTCCTGTTTTATTTCTTCCCAGCATAGCTTTCATGTTAAGGGTCGACTGGTGTCAGATATCTGCAGATTTGCTTTCGCTCATGTCTTGGTTTACACTAAATATAGCTAAACAATAATTCGCCATAATATTGCTGAAATATTGCGGACTTGGTGTTAAGCCATAATCGTTCATTCATTTAAACAATAAAAGGCTCAAAATAATCATTATCAAACAGTGAATATACACAACATATACAACATGACCAGTACTTAAGATTAATCTAATTATGTTCGAAGACAATAGCATGGATTAAATACATGCGTATCTTTTTGATTATTTATTTATTTATTTACTCAAGAATATTTCACATATACAACGGTGGCCAGCATTATGGTGCAGGTTACTGGCAGACCTTCCCACATACAGCCGAAGAGGAAGTCAGCATAAGCTGGACTTGAACCATGTTTTTTTCTATTTCTCATATACATGTACATGTATGCACTAGCCTGTAAAACAACCCTCATGTGTTAATGTTGGGCACCCCACCTGTGCTTTTTGAAAATCTCCTATTTTACATCAATAAACAGCTAAAGAAATGTAACGGACTTAACTCGTAAACTCTGGAACATTAATTTGACACAGTCATTGCAAGAAACTTCCAAAAATGTTGATAGGGTGGCCTAGAGGGATGTGCAAGGCTTGTTTTGTGTCACCGAGAGCATCATTAAGCTTAACATTTGGGAAGTTCTACATGTCATTGTCCACGCCATTGTCTTACAAGACAATGCCATATAATTACAAAAGATTTAATTAGTTTTGTAGTCTTGACATTGTCTGTATACTCTTATGTGTTGTGAGGAGTTTTTTGATGGGTTGGGTGTTGTGCTGTGTAAAATAGGGACAAATATACCGTCAAATATAGATATACGCATTTTCTAACACGTCACATCAGGATACCCTTCATGTGGATTCTAACCTGGGCACATTGCCAACTGACCTCGGAGCTAGGCATCAGCGTATAACTCTTATCATTTGCTGCCGTACAACGCATATCCCATAAACTGAATCTAAGCCCAACTTGAGCCCAAACTCGTCTACCCAGCTCTATATTATGGCAACAAACATACGTGCTTTCACCTGTTATTGTTTTCATCCTTGGCGTTTAGTGGTTATATTTTGAACAGTTGCACTACCAGACTGTAGTCTACCAAACTATATATAGACACATGGGGCTGGTTTCATGAAGCTCACTTAGCTAAGTAAAACCCTTAACTACCATGGCAGCGTATGTTGTAGAGATATAAAGTGCACTTAGCTGAGGGCAACTTAACACTAAGTACCATTTTCTGACTGAGTACCAAATACCAATTGTGAGCGAATTTTTTTTTTTTTGCCATACACATTAATACTTTTTCCATCTCACCAAAATTTATCTGAATACAAAAGTGTCACCATGTAGCTTCTGGAAATAAGAACTTGAGCATTGTGACAAGGTTAGAAATGGCTTTGTGCGGGGAAATAGGCACGAGGCCAAATGAAACAGGATAGGTTTTTTTCGAGGCTAACAAACTGTCAATGTCAATGGCAAAAGCTTGCAAAGCTGGAGAAAGCTGAAAGTTAAAATAATACACAAACTACCTGCCTGGTCACTACTGAGAGACTTACATAATTCTATCATTTCTATACAAGAACAATGTTTACAAAAGACATGAACAATATCGGCCTGTGTAACCATGGCAACTAAATATAATACAACAGGGGAATTTCGAGCTGGAACTTTTTGCCATCGCAGGTAAAAATAGTCCTACTGTGTCATGGGACTTGTAAAAAATGTTAGGCAACCTTTGTTGACATTAATTTACTGGTGACCTGTCTCGCCCTTTTCCAGAGGCTCAAATAATACCTCTTTCCTTTAGAAACTTCTTGAGTTCACTAACATTCAGATTATCAATTTTCTCTATTATGACACTTTTTACTTTTTATGACTTTTTGACTTTTTATGACACTTTTTTCAGACGTCCAATGCTATAGTGAATGCGATTAAAAATAGTTGTCTGACAATTTTAACGGTCACATGATGATACAGATGCCCTTTTTCTACCTTCATCGATACAAGAGTTCGGACTCGAAACTCACCCTATTATTCCAATCACTAAACATTTCATTATTCCCTATAGAAATCTACAAATAATGGTTACCGTGACTACATGGTATGACTAGCAAATGAAATACTGTAAGTTATCAAAAGCCATTTATATAGGCTCCTTGTTATTTAAAAGTACAATGTTATTTGTTCTCTTTGGCCAATTTTTGTTGCAGTCTGCAATTATCATAAAGAAAATATCAAGTCAAATGGCATCAGAACACAAAGCATATAGCTAAATTCAGAGGGGTAAACTGACTGCTATTGCATAATGGGGTCATCGCCCGTGCAGTGAGGTAAGGACTGATTACAAGATGGCGACGGCGGTGCTTCACACAGATACCTTGATATATCATACTGTTGCTTTGTTTTTTTTTTCTACAGCTTTCTCCCACACTGTAACTGTAATGATTCCATTTTGGTTCAACAAGCTTGAAATAAAATGAGGAATTAATTAAACACATATACAACAATGGGAGACTCGAGGACAAGCTACACAGAAGATCCAAACGAGAGCAGAACGCATCGTTTTCTTCTGTGACGTTGCAGTGCATGTGTACTTCATGTATGTTTTATGAGCACACGTACACCGATAATTGTGAGGTGATACAAGGAAGAATTATTCAGTTCACATCTTTGACCCTTCTTGATACAGGTTGGAAAGAGTTCTACGAGTTTCCCATTAAAACACACATAAAATAGAGCTTTAAATAGAGAGCCGGGTACAAGGACAGCGAGGTGTTGACGTATGTCCTGATAGGGCAAATGATACAAATAATCAACTGCATTATGAGACAGTTAGCAGAGTGATATAGAAAGATGGGAATTATACAGGCAGAAAAACATCAAAAAAACCATGTATATGATGAATCAGACAGCAGAGAGAGACAAGCTAAGTGAGGCAGATCGAAGATCAGACAAAAGAACGGACAGACAGACCAACATGTCACCAAGTATACAACAGCTACAGACAGACAAACAGAACGACAAGCAAGAACATGAAACTTCAAATGGACAAACATGCAGACAGACAGACAGATGGACAAAGCCTGCAAACACCAACCTGAACAGTGCCTATCCAGCCAAGCTAACTACATGTGGTAAGGCAACCCAGAAATCATTGATTTGTCAGAATAGGGTGTCTAACATGACACTGAGATGCCCAGATTTGTATATCAAGACACTCGTTAAGCAGAGCTCTGTAAATGTAACTTATCTGGCCCCAGGGTCACGAAGCCGTCTTAGACTTAAGTCAAAATTTCAAATGGCTTTAAAATTGTTATTTCTTACACAACAAGATCAATATATTGTTTGACAACGTAAATTCTGTGAAAGTTATTGTAAAACAATTTTCAGGTAAAGTAACGAACAGGAACATATCAAATTTAATGAGTGAAATTCTGACTCGATTCGTGACCCTGTGGCCAGGTGTTAAACATTGAGATACCACTGCAGGGAAAGTATTCCTACAGAAAAGTCATCCAGATGTACGTCAGTGTTTATACATCAACAGGCTCAACTCGTACGGGAGTTCAAGTCTGCGGAAATATTACTCAAAAATACAACAGCTTAGCATAATGTTACAGTAATATCAGAATCTCCAAAAATCCACAAAACTGGCATGAGAGATTTCTGTCTCCAAAAAATACCAGACTCACAAAATGGTAGATTTTTTGCAGAACTAAGCGTGCTTAATCAGCATTTGACTATAAATTGGACAAAAAAAGTAAAAAAAATGTGCTAAACTTTAGTGAATTATTAACGTTTTCCTGTTGAATGGTGGCAAACAAGTAGCTGTAAAAAGCCTTTCGTAGATCGGTCAACTTCCAACTAATATCAATAGACTGCTTCAAAAAAAAAAGGTGTTCAAGAATGTTTTATGCAAAGAATGTAACTTGCATGGGCAAACTAACTGTTTGACTGTTTGGTCAAAATTACAGAGTTTATCTAGTTAAACTTTAAAACTAGCTTAATTTGAACACATCCAAGCTGTGACAGAATTAACAATGATTGAATTAATATGATGACATGGCTACAGGTTGAAAAAAAAAAGGGTCACACAGCATGCAAGAAATGAGCACTGAAAACATGACAAATTGTAGCACTTCAAACTGAGGCAAGATGAATTGATTATCATGCGACTGTTTGTACCTCCATGGCTAAAGATGGCCACCTACATGTACACATATGCTGGATGTTGAATGCATCTGCTTCAAACAATAGTTAAATCAAAACGTACACAGTTCATACAACAAGTAAATCACTGGAAATGAATGAAATCACTATGGCTGGATGTATCTATGAACACATTATTATTTCAATCCAAATGAGTGATTTTATACGAGAAATCACTGTGGAATATGTTTACACTGGAACTGGATGAGCAAATGACAACTCTCTTGGTATATAGCTATATTGGTTACATCTATGAAAAAAAGAAATGTTGCTATCAATCTAACACAAAAATCTTCATCTGATTGTTGATACGATGAAACAATTGTGCAGCATCCTACTGTCCTTTTTTCTGACTGAGCAATTTTCTATTCCACTGGTTGCTGAGTTTATCCTCAATATATACTGTAAAGTAGAAACCATGCTGACTCATATTTTCATATTTGGTTACACTATTATACAGCCTGAGTTAATGTAAAATATATACACAGTTTTATGGGGACTTGTATACAAGACTGAGAGTAATGGAAATAAAACTTTGTACATCTTTCACACCTGAGTATAAACATATATAATTAGCATTACAAATTCTCCTGAATAACTGGCCCTCTTGTTCAAGTATACATCTTAGTTTACATATATAGGTCAGATGTTACGATTTAGTGAAGGGTAGAATTAATTTCAACAAAGCGCAGTTATTACTTATTGTCTGGTGTGAGTTCAAACTGAAATTGTAAGCATAAAGTTGGAGGTCAAAATTAAATTTAAAACAATTTACAGTCAAATAATGCATTTTCAATTTCTAAACCCCAAATTCAGACTGTTCCAATTTTCACTGATGTTCAAAATTTAAAATCTCAGCTCTGAAAATTATTTTTTGTGTTAATCTGTCTCAAAGGAATTCTGCATCATCTGTATCTACTTGCCAAGGTGTCGCCAAAGAGCTTGACAGAAAGAATCGGCACAATTAAAGGCACAATCTTTTCATATACATCTTTGTAGGGTAGGAATGGCTGACCACAAATTACGAATCTAGCTAAGAAAATATTTCTTTCAAAATGAGCCAAGAACAAAACCATACTAACATAAGACAATTAACTACCTTTTGTGTTTTTCATAACTAATTTCTCAATTTTTTTTGTAAGGGCAGGGGAAGAGGTGTTTTGATTCTGGTCAAAATTGATGAAAGCCAACATGTGAACACACTATCTTCTTGAAAAATACTGCTCAAAAATGTTTAACAAAAAACAAAAAAAAACAAAAAAAAAAAAAAAAAACTAATAAAGACTGACTCACAAAGGTTACCAGGTAGTGTCAGAACAATGAACAGGGTCTTTGCTACCATAGACAAGAGTATTAGGAGCACAAGTTTTCTAGAGCATTTCCCTTGACAGCCAGTGTAGCCATGGTTACAGCTGCTGTGGAACAGTCTCATGTGGTATGGAGGCTTCCGTCTGTGCTGTCTACACCAATCAGACTCTCCGACTGCTCACGGTCCAATTCCCAGACATGGACCCTGTACAAACCCAAACAAACAACAATGTTAGATATATATTTTGATTATGGTGGTGTTGTTGTTGTTTCCAAATTGCATACTGCTTCATCCATAGCGTGACGCGTTTGCTTTCTTGCTATTTCAAACATCATTTGATTTGATACCATCTATTTGATGACAAAATTGTATCTTAAACAATAGTTTTCAAGCATAACTAATTACTCATTTGATCGGTGCTGATTACTATACTTAAGAACATTTCATTCAAGGATATTGGTCAGGTGTGAGTATCAAATTTTTTGTTGAGGAATTTCAGTCGTGTGGATATGACTGGTTTACTCACCTGGGTAAAGTTTCTAGACGACAATCACGATGTAGCAGTTTTTTGTTGGGAATTTCAGTCGTGTGGATATGACTGGTTTACTCACCTGGGTAAAGTTACCAGACGACAATCACGATGAAGCAGTTTTTTGTTGAGGAATTTCAGTCGTGTGGATATGACTGGTTTACTCACCTGGGTAAAGTTTCTAGACGACAATCACGATGTAGCAGTTTTTTGTTGGGAATTTCAGTCGTGTGGATGTGACTGGTTTACTCACCTGGGTAAAGTTTCTAGACGACAATCACGATGTAGCAGTTTTTTGTTGAGGAATTTCAGTCGTGTGGATATGACTGGTTTACTCACCTGGGTAAAGTTTCTAGACGACAATCACGATGTAGCAGTTTTTTGTTGAGGAATTTCAGTCGTGTGGATATGACTGATTTACTCACCTGGGTCAAGTTACTAGATGACAATCACGATGTAGCAGTTTTTTGTTGAGGAATTTCAGTCGTGTGGATATGACTGGTTTACTCACCTGGGTAAAGTTACCAGACGACAATCACGATGTAGCAGTTTTTTGTTGAGGAATTTCAGTCGTGTGGATATGACTGGTTTACTCACCTGGGTAAAGTTTCTAGACGACAATCATGATGTAGCAGTTTTTTGTTGGGAATTTCAGTCATGTGGATGTGACTGGTTTACTCACCTGGGTAAAGTTACCAGACGACAAACACAATGTAGCAGTTTTTTGTTGAGGAATTTCAGTCGTGTGGATATGACTGATTTACTCATCTGGGTAAAGTTACCAGACGACAATCACGATGTAGCAGTTTATTGTTGAGGAATTTCAGTCGTGTGGATATGACTGATTTACTCACCTGAGTAAAGTTTCTAGACGACAATCACGATGTAGCAGTTTTTTGTTGAGGAATTTCAGTCCTGTGGATATGACTGGTTTACTCACCTGGGTAAAGTTTCTGGACAATCACGATGTAGCAGTTTTTTGTTGAGGAATTTCAGTCGTGTGGATGTGACTGGTTTACTCACCTGGGTAAAGTTTCTGGACAACAATCACGATGTAGCAGTTTTTTGTTGAGGAATTTCAGTCGTGTGGATATGACTGGTTTACTCACCTGGGTAAAGTTTCTGGACAACAATCACAATGTAGCAGTTTTTTGTTGAGGAATTTCAGTCGTGTGGATATGACTGGTTTACTCACCTGGGTAAAGTTTCTAGACGACAATCACGATGTAGCAGTTTTTTGTTGGGAATTTCAGTCGTGTGGATATGACTGGTTTACTCACCTGGGTAAAGTTTCTAGACGACAATCACGATGTAGCAGTTTTTTGTTGAGGAATTTCAGTCGTGTGGATATGACTGGTTTACTCACCTGAGTAAAGTTTCTAGACGACAATCACGATGTAGCAGTTTTTTGTTGAGGAATTTCAGTCGTGTGGATATGACTGGTTTACTCACCTGGGTAAAGTTTCTAGACGACAATCACGATGTAGCAGGTTTTTGTTGAGGAATTTCAGTCATGTGGATATGACTGCTTTACTCACCTGGGTAAAGTTTCTAGACGACAATCACGATGTAGCAGTTTTTTGTTGAGGAATTTCAGTCGTGTGGATATGACTGATTTACTCACCTGAGTAAAGTTTCTAGACGACAATCACGATGTAGCAGTTTTTTGTTGAGGAATTTCAGTCGTGTGGATATGACTGGTTTACTCACCTGGGTAAAGTTTCTAGACGACAATCACGATGTAGCAGTTTTTTGTTGAGGAATTTCAGTCATGTGGATATGACTGGTTTACTCACCTGGGTAAAGTTTCTGGACGACAATCACGATGTAGCAGTTTTTTGTTGAGGAATTTCAGTCGTGTGGATATGACTGGTTTACTCACCTGGGTAAAGTTTCTAGACGACAATCACGATGTAGCAGTTTTTTGTTGAGGAATTTCAGTCGTGTGGATATGACTGCTTTACTCACCTGGGTAAAGTTTCTAGACGACAATCACGATGTAGCAGTTTTTTGTTGAGGAATTTCAGTCGTGTGGATATGACTGGTTTACTCACCTGGGTAAAGTTTCTAGACGACAATCACGATGTAGCAGTTTATTGTTGAGGAATTTCAGTCGTGTGGATATGACTGATTTACTCACCTGGGTAAAGTTTCTAGACGACAATCACGATGTAGCAGTTTTTTGTTGGGAATTTCAGTCGTGTGGATATGACTGGTTTACTCACCTGGGTAAAGTTACCAGACGACAAACACAATGTAGCAGTTTTTTCAGCGCTAACAACACAGGGTCCCATCCATCAAAATGTGATAAGAAGCTCACGGCAAAAAATGACAGGAAAATAGGAACACTGCCTACGTAAAACATCCACGAGTGGGCAACCTGTGCAACAACAACAAGAAGAAGGTAATTTAACTTCTCGAATTCATCTTCACACGACGATTAAAAGTATTATAATTTTCAGGTTTGAAATGGTCATAATTATCCGTGACCCTCTAATCTTAGCTTGCTCACAAAAGGTTTGATGATTTTCTGTGCCCTAAACTTTGGCAACAGAGTCGAAAACCAGCCATTCTGCCTAAGATTTAACATGCAAGGCGTTTCCTAGTAACTTGACGTCTATGCAATAACCAAAGCTGTGAACTTTTTAATGTTTTAGGATGACAAAACTCTGAGCCTCTAAACCCAAAATAAATAATTTCACTGAACAAACACGTTTGAGAAATTATTCATAATTAACTAATTTCTAAAATGCTGCAAGGTTTCTGTATTTACATATTTAATGGTTGTTTAACGCCATCCTTAAGAATGTGTCTTGATTACAATACTGGTCAGTTCCATGGATGAAGAATGCCCTTGGTCAGTCAGTGACAAGCTTAGCCACATGTGACATACAGATATACACACCATACTGGTGGTAGACAAGTGGTCTTTGAAAAACCCTAGGCTGTGCCAACTGCCAGATTAGAGTCACTGACCACTAACTGTCACACACAGTGAGAATCAAACTTCCTGTCCAAGGCCAGGTAGTTTCCTTAGGCCCTCCAGAACGAAAACAGATCATGTGACTATAGGTCATTTTCCAAAAACCCACATATTGAAAATGTTGACAGTAAACTTAGTGAGTGAGTGCTTGGGGTTTAACATGGTACTTAACAATTTTTCAGTCAAATGACAACGAAGCAATCCTTAGAGTGCATGTAATGTGCCTCCTTGTTGCAGGACGGATTTCCACCGCTCTTTTATCTAGTGCTGCTTCACTGAGACACCTTAATGAAGGCAAGTAAGCCACCCTGCCCAAGCCATTATGCTGATACCGGTCAACCAGTCGTCGCACTATCCCCCTTCATGCTGAATGCCAGGCGAGAAAGATATAACTTCCTCCTTCAAGGTCTTAGGTGTGACTCAACCCAGGATTGACAGTAAACTTACATTCTTCATGAAAACATCAGCGGCCATATTGAGAGGAATGGTTAAGCTTAGCCCCAAAGTGGCAACAAGTGACGTGGTCAGAAAACAGCCCCTGAAACATAAACCATAATACATCTGATTGATACATCAAGTTTTGGAGCCTAGTGGTTTATGTGCACGCGCAAAACAATGAACTTGCAGAATCTCTTTTGCCAATGCAGCTGATGTCAGTTCAAGCCCAGCTTATGTTTTCCTCTCCGGTCGTACTTGGGAAGTTCTGCCAGCAGCCTGCCTGTCTCTGCTCGGTATCCTCCCACCATAATGATGGCCGCCATCACATAAGTGAAATATTCTTTGGTAGATTCATTTATTTGTTTGATTTGTGTTTTATGCCGTACTCAAGAGTATTTCACTTACACGACAGCTAGCATTATGGTGGGTGGAAACCGGGGAGAGCCAGGGTGGAACCCACGACCACCCGCAGGTTCTTTGGTAGAGCTTAAAACTCCAATCAAATAAATAAATAAATAAATAAAAAAATACAGTACACGAAATTTCAATGGCTGAATAGCAAGTTCCCTCACTCACGCCCAGTCAAGATGTTAACACAACATATCTCATATAAAGGGAAGGAAACTCTGGAACAACCTTGTTGACTATTATTTTTCTTTCTAAGTGAGAAACTAATTAGAGTGTTAATACACCTACATGGGCACCAACATTATCAGCTGAAACACACAAATTAGACATGTATGCGTACATGTGGCTGGATCTTGAACTCTTCAGGGCCTGGAGGTAAAATTTCTATACAGGGTTATGCCTGGAAACTCACGACGTTCTAATATCTTCAGACTTATCATAATTTAGCGCATAGGGAAAATATTATATAATGCGTATGTTCCCTGCTGAAGTCCTAAACAACAACACAAGGCCTTTTACATACAGTTATTTGTTCAAGAAAAAAGGACAAAATATCTGAGTGTACCCAGCGCACGTCCGAAATGTCCCCACTGATTGCCTTGATACATGTAGCTCTCAGCCTACAAATGTACCATCTGGAAAAACTGCCTATTGCTTGTCCTTGTGGCTGTACATGTAGAACAGATATATCTTCGGAGAATTCTGTCAAGTATGTATATTATACCTAAGCTGAAAACATAGACTTTATTATTTTAAAATCTGTGACTCTCAATGGCTTATGTCATGTATTTTTTTGTTTTTTGTTTTGTAGTATGTTGCCTATCCTTTAGTTGCCATTAGCTATTGTGACATAACCTACATACTCCATGGGGGCCTCCGTGGCTCAGTTGGTTAGCGCATTAGCGCAGCGTAATGACCAAGGAGTCACTCACCAATGCGGTGGCTGTGAGTTCAAGTCCAGCTCACGCTGGCTTCCTTTCCGGCCGTAAGTGGGTAGGTCTGCAGCAACCTGCGGATGATTGTGGGTTTCCCCCGGGCTCTACCCGGTTTCCTTCCACCATAATGCTGGCTGCCGTTGTATAAGTGAAATACTCTTGATTACGGTGTAAAACACCAATCAGATAAATAAATAAATTCATACTCCATGGGCATACTTCACTTGGCAAGGTCCCACTTCCCTTAATTTCATGCATCAAAAACTAATCTTGCATTGTTATAGCTCCAGTTATGTAACAAGGGAGGTAATTCAGATGAGGCCCTAACGGTTCTGTCCCTCGAGCCTTGCAATAAAATGTTAAAAATTAAAATTCACTGCTATTAGATTTTTGGCACAAAATCCATATTCATTAATCAAATAAAATATTCTATATTTACCAAACTTTAGCTCAAGTTCTCATATGTCAGTATAAATTATCTGAGAATTTCTTTTCTTCTAAATCGTACACTCGTGTAAGAATTTTTTTGATCTATTTATTGTTTAATTTTAAGGCAACTTCAAGGCAGCACTTGTAAATATCTATAAAGACTATAATTCTTCAACATTTTCATCCTCCTCTGTGACAAATATTTTCACAACATTCTCAGAGGACGTGTATGAGCTGCAGAGAAATAATCTATTGAAGCTTGCAGATTTAGTGACAAAAACAGATCATTTCAGCATCACTTCCATAATAACTGTAATCATATATTCCACAGAAAACAGAGCTTTAGTGGTCAAAAAAGGTTGACCATTTACAGTAGTCGTGTCTGACTCACCAGACCCAGAGTAATTCTGACACGACCATTCCCACCATGCCATTGACACAGACGTAAAGCCACTGTTGCTTGCTAGGCCACTGGAACTCTTCGGTCTTCGTGTAGTGGAGAATCAAAAAGCCTGGCCAGATTAGCAAGGCATTGAACAAGCCTACAAAACCTGCAGCAAAAGGAAAAAAAAAAAGATGTCAGATCTGGTGGAGCAATTTCAAAGACTTGTAACACAGAGGGGCTTGTCAGACTTTATTTTTTTATTTATTTGATTGGTGTTCTATTGGCCACCATCATATAAGTGAAATATTCTTGGGTATGGCATAAAACACCAATCAAATAAATCACAAATTAACTTAGGTATATCAATCTTATCAAAAAACATATATCAATCTTACCAAAATACATAGGTATATCAATCTTAATCTTACCAAAATACATGGGTATATCAATCTTTTATCAATCTTACCAAAATACACAGGTATATCAATCTTAACAAAATACATGGGTATATCAATCTTATCAAAATACAAAGGTATATCAATCTTAACAAAATACATAGGTATATCAATCTTACCAAAAAACATAGGTATATCAATCTTGTCTTCATGGTCGACCTTCCTCCTGAGAACAACCAAGTAAAACGCGTACAACATGGCCCCTAGCAGCGCCCAGAGAGCGCCCACGGGGATATCCAGCTCACTGAACTGCTTGTCTGATAGACTGACCAGAATGACTCCTGCAATACTGTTGAGACAGAGAGAGAGAGAGCTATTGATTACTGCATTAAACAGGGACGCACTGAATGAACTCCCTTGATCTCAGCTGAGGTCAGGTGGAACCTCAGCATTTCTACAACTCTCAATGACTGATGTCATCTTTTTATACATTCTGTCCCCAAGAAAACGCTGGCCATTTTCGTAACGTAACTCATATAGGGGTTCACTGGCCTACTTTAATAGACGAGGTCCCATGGGGTTTCAGTTTTACATCTCAAAAAGTAATCTTGCATAATGTCCCAGCTGCTGTCGTGAGACAAGGGAGATAATCCAGAAGCACACTGCAGCTGGTATGTGGATTATATATCTGCTTGTTATTTACATGTGCAAGTATTGATTGTCGTTTTACGCTGTACTTAAGAATATTTACAGCTGCCAGCACTATGGTGCGAGAAGACCGTGCATGGAAGCGTGGGAACGAGTGAATGAATGCCTGGGATGCAAGGTAATATGTTACAATGTTTCAGTCATATGACGAGAAGGAGTCATTAGGTGTTTGTACATATACTGTGTCTTCTTGTGGCAGGGCAAGCCCATGCAGCCAAAGTCCTGCCACACTGAAGTATCATGCTGAGGACACCAGACATGACACCCTACCCAGTAACATTATACTGACACAGGGCCAAACAGCCCTACCTCCTTGCTCTAATCTCTCAAGTGCTGAGCGCCAAGAGAAGCAGCGACAAATGCCATTTTCAAAGTCTTTGGTATGACCCGACCTGGGTTTGATCCCAGGTCTCCGGAGTTCTGGAAGTGTGGGATTAAAAACATACTAAAGCATGAACACAAATGAACACCAAATTCTGTAGATCACCTGAAGTTAAGCAATTGTCCACACATTATGCTTCATTCTGATTGGATTCATCCACCTTTTGGAACCACAGTTTTTCTGTGTAGTCTGACTCACTCCTTTGTCCATCTTTTGGAACCATTTAAAGAGTTTTTCTGTGTAGTCTGACTCACTCCTTTGTCCACCTTTTGGGGCCATCTAGGATTTCTTTTTTTTGTGAAGTTCGATTTACTTCTTCGCCCACTTTCTGAAGTTTTTTGTGAAGTTATCGGTATGATTAATTTCTTTATCAGAGAGACTTCAGCACTGACATCAGAGTACCATTTCAAGGCCTTTATGTGCTTCTGAAAGTACACTGTTACATAACAAACTTTAGGTTGTGTATGCTTACCTAACCAACACTGCTACCAGCTTGGACAATGTGAATTTGTCCGCATTGGATGTTGGGTAAATGGCTGCCAGGATAAGCGTAAAAAACCCTGACGTGGATGAAAGCACATTGACCATGCCCGCCTGGGAATCGTGAAGCGCCTCCTGGTAGGCAAGGTTTGCGAAAAACCACTGGAGAAAGAACAATGTGAATAATGGCAATTTTTTCTGGGAAATCTGGTTAAAAAACTTTCTTATTTGATTGTTATTAAACGGCAGATGTTTATGGAAATCAACTTCTTCTAGCATTTTTCCCTGATACATGTACCATAGCAGTCACTACTATCATTATGGAAGAAACCTTATTGTCTGGTTTAATACCTAAGGCCTCTGAGAATTATTGACAAAGTTTCCCATCATGCTCATGTGTGACATGCAAACTTCCAGGTCATAAATGACGAAAGACAAGTGACTATTAGCATATGTAGGACAATGCAAATGACCCTCTTACTGTCACCAAGGTCCTACAAACAGTGGGAGTGGGGAAATAAAAAAATTCAATACACTCTAGCTGAACCTGCCAGTGATGGATTTGAACACCTGACCTGTAGAGACAAGAGTCAAAATTAACTACTTACAAAGGTCCTCAACTTTTAAAAAAGTAAATAATAATAATATAATTTGACTTCAAATTTTCACTCCATAGAAAGGAGGTGAAAAACAGTCAGCACCAACCAAGCCAGAGCAATTCCTTGGATATTTATGGAAGTGTATATAGAACTTTGCACCACTGAAGAAAGAAACGAAAACAGCAAATGTTTTTACCAATATACAGAAGATAAAGCTGAGCTTGGCAACCTCCTTGACGCTGAGTTTGCTTAGCGATCTAAATCTAGCTTCCTCTGCCCGTAAAGACGCAGTGTAGGACAGTCGTGCTATCAACGCATCCTCCGCAAATTTGTCTGCAACATACAAAACCCACAGAATTGCCTTTTACAATCTATTGAAATCTGAACGTTGCTTAATTTTATACTCAAGAATTTTTCACTTACACAACAGCGGTCAATATTATGTGTGGAGGAAACCTGAGAGCCTGGGAGAAAACCAACCACCTTTGGCAAGATACTGACACACTTTCCTATATGCAATGTACAGATATGCACACAACAATTGTGTGAAAGGCAAGTTATCTTCAACAAATTTTAAACTGGGCAAAAAAGCGTAAATGATCCTCATTGGCTACTTTTTGTCACCAAGGCCCCGTAAGCACTGAGAGCAGGGTATCTGCAAATTTCCTTCCCAAGGTCAGTTTTGAACCAACTCCTCTACAACATAGCAACTTTAGCCAATATGTCAACGCACACATGAACATATTTCACTGAAACATTTCACCAAATTAATCCTAAGCCACGTTACACATGAAGTAACATAAAACTGTTGATTACATTTGATCATAATCATTGAAGCATCAAATTAATCCTAAGCCACGTTACACATGAAGTAACATAAAACTGTTCATTACATTTGATCATAATCATTGAAGCATCAAATTAATCCTAAGCCACGTTACACATGAAGTAACATAAAACTGTTGATTACATTTGATCATAATCATTGAAGCATCAAATTAATCCTCAGCCACGTTACACATGAAGTAACATAAAACTGTTGATTACATTTGATCATAATCATTGAAGCATCAAATTAATCCTCAGCCACGTTACACATGAAGTAACATAAAACTGTTGATTACATTTGATCATAATCATTGAAGCATCAAATAAATCCTAAGCCACGTTACACATGAAGTAACATAAAACTGTTGATTACATTTGATCATAATCATTGAAGCATCAAATTAATCCTCAGCCACGTTACACATGAAGTAACATAAAACTGTTGATTACATTTGATCATAATCATTGAAGCATCAACTATTTATATTTACTGATTTATCTGATTTGTGCTTATGCCACACTCCAGAATATTTCACTATACAATGGCAGCCAGCGTTATAGTGGGAAGAAACCCATGACCATCAGCAGGTTGGTGTGTCACCTTGGCAGACAGCAGGAGCTAGAAGAAGCCTGGATGAGCTGGGCTTGAACTCACAGCCACCACCTGGGCGAGAAGGTTCTGCCTCAACTGCCCCTCAACTGTTTATAAGAAAACACTGACGGAATGCGAAACTGAGGCTTGGCACCTGCTGGAAAGGCTTTATATTTACTCAAAGACTGATTATAACAAGACAACACACCTGGACACTGACGGACTTCGGACAGGTTGCTGAATCGCACTGATCTACTGTCCTCCACTGAAACAAAGAGAAACACTAATATACTTAATGCTTCTGCAGGTTGATATTATTTTTATACTTAAATGTTTGAATTTCTGTATTGTGAAATGCTATGAAACTTAATATTTACACTTCTGTAAATTAATTTGCAGAGTCAACTTGACTTTTAACTTTTGGGTTAGCCTTTTCTTTGAAAGTATCAGCCCTGGAAGCTATACTCTTGGTTCAGCTTCTGGCTGGTTTCAACTTTACTCCTGGCTCAGACTGTTTGTTTGTATGTTTGTTTGCCTGTACGTATGTATGTATATATGTGGTTTATGTACGTATGTATGTGGTTTATGTATATATGTATGTATGTATGTATGTATGTAGGGTTGGGATTTAACATCTTAGTTAACAATTTTTCAGCCACATGACGACGAGACATAAGAAGTCTGTCTGTATACTATGTCTTCCAGTGGCAGTGCCAGTCACTGGGCAGCTGTTGCCACTGAAGTATCACACCGAAGACACACTTTGTGCAATCTATCATCACCTGAATATTTACCGCAACAAACCCCTGAAATTTCACCCATGACTAAGTCAAACATTTTGCCAGATTCCGAGGATTCTGTTGATCTTAGAAAGTTGTTTTCATATTTGTTTACGAGGTAGAGTCAAATCCTACTGGAAAATGTAACTTTCAAAACACAAAATAATGTATTAAGGTTGTTAGTAGCCTGTAAAAATTTTTTAACTTTTTGGCCAAATTTTAGGTTATTAACAGTACTCTTGGATCTGCCTTTATTTTACCTGAGCCATCTTCAGACTCTGTACCACTCGTCTTCTCCACTTTGATCGGAACATAAATCGGTTCACTCTGATGAATACAAACATAGACAAGGTCAGTTGACCACATTTTGAATGAATGAATGAATGAACGAATGAATGAACACCTCGGGTTTAAAATCATACTTAACAAGTTTTCAGTCATAGGACATGATGAGGAGTCATTATGTGTTTGTACATATACTGTGTCTTCTTGTGGCAGGGTGAGCCCATGCTGCCAAAGTGCTGCCTCCACTGAAGTATCACGCCAAAGACACCAGACAAGACACCCCACCCAGTCACATATACTGACACCGAGCAAACCAGTCATGTTTCTTTGCTTTAACCTCTCAGTGCTCAGTGCCAAGTGAGGCAGCATCAACTACCATTTTTAAAGGATTTGTATGACCCGACCAGGGTTTGATCCCGGGTCTCCCAACTTTGAGGTGGATGTTCTAACCATTAGGCCACCGAAGCAGCCCGCTTCCACATTTTGAGTCTTGAGTTTATAATCAACATGGCTGAAAACAATCAGTGGCTACGTGACTTCATTTATTATGCTCTTGATCATGTTAAAAATTTTTGACAGCAAACGTAACAAGGGAGATAACTCCTCATATCGATGAATGCTTTAGATGGTAAAATGGTTGGTATTTATGATGGGGCAAGATTCAATTTATTTATTTGATTGCTGTTTTACGCCATATGCAACATTTGAACTTGCGAGGGATGAGAGCATGAAAATGGGATGAACTAGTGGTTGAACTAGTGGTTAAACTAGCAGCCTGGTTCATCATTCAGTAACTTTAAATGACTGACACGAGTTACTGTCGTCTACTTTCGCATGATCTGAGTTTACGGCAAAGGTAACAAAAGAGAGCGATTAGCTGCCTGTCGGTTTCATTACTCTGTATGTCACTTAGCAGCTCTGGTTGTTAATCCTCGCCACTTGGGTCATGTCTCCTGGCTAGTAGGCCTGCATGTTCATCTCTGAATATGTCTATGAATCAAGTAATTCCAATTTAGTATGTCAGTCTACACACAAATTTTGTTTTTTTACGGTCCCAACTGCGCTCATATTATATCGGGAACTTCATCAAAGACAGAAAACATTTTCTATGTGAGGTTTCCGAAAACGATTTACTTTTACCCTTTTCAGTAGCCCTGTGTGCGAGCCCGGCATATCGGATTTGTTTGAGTTGATATCACATTAGGAGTTTGCACAGCATCGTTACTGGCTTTATAAACAAAATGTTTTATGAGTTCCTGCATGTAGTTTGGCCCAGACATGACTTACGTGTCTTCAGCGACAGACAAGCTTATTGTTTTGCCTTTTGCCAGCAAAAATCATGTGATTGATAGGTAGACACGTGCAAATTTCAAGTCCAGTGATTGTAAGTGGCTTGTATCTACATGTAGATAAAACCGATCTGTATGACTAAAATTTCATCTGAGGGGACCTGATTAAATATTAAGTAAATTAAGTATTCATGTTCACGAAATATGGGAGGAAGTTGACTGTCCTTCAGATTACCCCAGAATGAATAAGAAATGCTTAGCTACAGCTGCATCTTCATCTCATTTGCTGGTAGGCTTAGTTTGTAAGTATGGGTTCGTGGTGTGCTAAATTCTGCTACAGCTTTGTATACAGAGAACACTGCAGTACAACAACAGATATTTGACACGAGACACCACATGCGTTAAGACACTGGGTCGTCATGCTTATTCCCCACAGAGATTATCTCTAACGATAATAAAACAGTCAAAAGATTGCGAAGTGCATGAACTAAAATTATTATTATTATTATTATTATTATGAGGAAAACATGAACTGTCAACTGACTTTTGGTGAACAGAGCTTGTTGATCACATTCCTGAACTGTCAATATAATCCCCTGACCACCCCTCATGCTCTCCCCAAGCGCTCAGTTAGTAACAACCACAACCAATGCAATGCATCCTGCGATACACTTTCTCAGTCTCAGGCTGAAACTTAAGGTCATTTAGCACTTCACTTGTTCATTGACCAGTTATGTGCCAGGTTTATTCTCAGTTAACTGACTGGCTTGTCAGTCTGTTCCCCACTGGTTTACACATGTACCTTGTTTGACTGGTTTGTAGATTACTGGTTTACCAGTCTGTTACCTGACTGGTTTATACATTATAGATCAGCTAGTTGAATGGTTCATTGGTCAATAAACTGTATCTTTGATTAGTGTAAATATAGTTAAAGATGAGTGAGTGAGTGCTTGGGGTTTAACGTCGTATAGTAAAAGATGAGTGAGTGAGTGCTTTGGGTTTAACATTGTACAGTAAAAGATGAGTGAGTGAGTGCTTGGGGTTTAACGTCGTATAGTAAAAGATGAGTGAGTGAGTGCTTGGGGTTTAGCATCATATAGTAAAAGATGAGTGAGTGAGTGCTTGCAGTTTAACGTCGTATAATAAAAGATGAAGGTAACTGGATAACAAACAAGACACACCATGTAATGTGATGAAAACAACGAATGAACAGTAACAATTGTCACATTGCAGAAATATTCAAGAATTTAATGAAACTCACCAGATAGCTTTCTGATTCTCCCCCGGAATCGATGTCTTCAACCTTATGTGGTGGAATCACCTGTAACACAAAGAATTAAATATAAAAAAAAACACATAATAAGAACACATTATCAACTTAATGCAGGAGTCTTAATTCTTCACCTCTGTTTAAACCAAAACTTAAATCTGAATTCCTGCAACAGATGTTTATTATCTAGCGTTAAATGTATTATATTATGTAGGATATATGGATCATGCACATTTCATTTTGTTTCGTTTTTCTTTAAAGCTAAAAAAAAAAAGCAGCCATCTCTCATCTGTACTGTATAATTCGCCATTACTGTCATTAGTATTAGTTAATAACTACGCTGGGACAAAGCAAGCTCTGTGGAGCATTATTCCCGCCAATATTGTCCTATACCAATATGCCCCTGTATGATATATATGGTACACAGGCGAATACAAAAAAAACAAAAAAATAATTCCATCGATTGTCTAAAGTCTGATCCATTTTGACTCTTTTTACAAGAAACTTATTTGACTTTATATACATTTGGAAAATGAGATATAATTACAATTTCATGTGTTGACCAAAGTCTGTGAGAAACAAACAAATCAGCATGAATTGTTCCACAGAAAAGAACTATCAATGACTTCTTGTACTTCAAATGTAAATTGATCAAATCAAGTTTTTTTTTTCTTCTTTCTTTTATACTAGAGAATATGCACATGTTAATGTCATAAGTCTTCTGTTCTTCGTTTTAAGTGGACAGACAGTTGGCTGAGCCTACAGATCTAGGGTCTGACACACGTAAAAATTTGAAAAACTCAACTGCTTTTTCAAAATGTGAAAACAAACATTTATAGTAAATACCAGGCTCATTCATACAAATAAGGTCACAGTCATAACTTCCTAGATCAAAGTTCAACTGCTTTGTAACAAATTGATCTCAGCACGGTCACACTAATATTGAACAGCTTGACTGGAATACATAGGTAAGACACTAGCCATGGTCAGCAGGGATCACATCCAATGGACAGCACATGCCAGGGCCCAATTAGTTACAGTATACAGACCAGTGCACTGTTTATCCTCTCATAAGTACAGCATAGGAAGGCTGCCAGTTTTAGTGTATGTCTTGCCTACTTGTGATAATTTGTGCTTACCATCTATCACACCTAACAGACACCAGTCATGACACTCTAACAAGCAACATGTATCACACCCAACAGGCACCAACCATGACACTCCAACAGACACTTGCCATGGCACTCCAACAGACACCATGGATCACACCCCAACAATCTACATGTATCACACCCAACAGACACCAGACATGACACTGACAGATTCCATGATCACAAGTATACACCCAACAGACACCAGATATAACACACCAACAGACACCGTGGATCACACCCCTACAATCAACATGTAGCACACCCAACAGACACCAGACATGGCACTCCAACAGATACTATGTATCACATTCCAACAATCACCAAGAATCACACCCAACAGACACCATACATGACACTCCAACAGATACCATATATACGAGTATCTATACTTTGCCTACTTTTGATTTACTGTGCTTACCAAAGCCCCTTTTCGACATTGTCTTCTCCACGGCCGCCATAACAAAAATCCAAGCAGGTACAACATGAACATTGTCGTCTTCAGGTAAGTTGTGAAGAATGGCTTGTCAAAGCTCACATCATTAAAGATGTACTGAAAAATATAAACACACAAAAAAAAATGTACTGCAACTTGCATGCAGGCACACATTACCACGAATCCATCAGAAATGTACAGCATGCAATAGGCTTCTAAGGAATTACCTCCCTTGCCTCACACCACCTAGCCACTATGACACATTTATTGTCAATTTTTTTATGACCTGCTAACGAATATTTCACTCATACAACGTCGGCTAGCATTATGTTGGGGAGGAACTGGACAGAACCCAGGGAAAACACTCAACCATCGGTAGGTTGAGGCCAGAATATTTGGGGGGGGGGGGCATCTTTTTCCCTTTCCCTTAAAACCATAATCTTCCCTTCAGAGTCAATTTTCAAGTATCCTTTAACGCTGATTCTGAATTTACAAAAACAACTTCCCTCACTTTAATTTTGAAAATGCAATTACGGGTAATGCATCTGCTTTCATTTGTTTGAAAAATGAAAGTGAAAATACCAGAGAAATAGTTTCTTGTGCTTTACCTGAGTCAGTTCTGAAGACACCACTCTCAACAAGTCCACAAAAAGCAGAACAACGATGCCAAGAATGAACCGTTGGACTTTGGAAAGGCCGGTTAGGCCTAGCATTGCATCACATCGCCAACACAAGACAGCAAAATCTGGCCAACCTAAGAAGTAACAGTAAAACACAGCAAAAATACATATGTTAATTTAATCAGCATATGTTAGATTAGCAAGTCATAAGGCAAGAGATATGATCCTTAAAATTGCAGGAGATTGAAGGGTGTTATAATATTCCTACATGTATACAAACACTTTATCATGTTTATGGAATAGATACTGATTTTACTAAGTATTACAATAACATTTGTCTAGTTCAGAACTGGATTGAGAAGGGACGGTGAAATCGTGTTTGACAATGGGATAAAAACATTTTTTTCCTGCTGAAAATTTGAAAATCTCTCAAACAATTTTTTGAGAAATGTCATAGTATGACTTTAATACTTTTAATAACTTTCTATTTTAAATCTGGCTTATGTATATTTGTGAAACGAAATTTAAGGGCGACGTCCACATCCTTATAAATGAATGAATAATCAAATCGTGATATAATTACACACTTCTACAAAACTGTGAGTAGGATTTTTATTATTACTGGACGTGGAGACATTACGACAAAGATTTGGCCAGCTAGAGGTAAGTGGAGATCTTATTTGCTCCGCAATCTGTGCCTCACCACATCAAGCGAACAACAGGGTCTCTGACTAGAGGTTGAGCAGCCATGATTATGGCCTATTCAAATATTTCTCAACCCAGTAGTCACTGCAGTTGGAACGGCATCCGATATTAATGCAAATCTGCGGATGGTCGTGGGTTTCCCCCGGGATCTGCCCAGTTTTCCCCCACCCCAATGCCAGCTGTCTTCGTATAAGTGACATAATCTTGAGTACGGCATAAAACACCAATCAAGTAAATAAATCAAAAAAAAAAAATATTAAAGCAAAGCATCATCTGTAATATGTTCCCTGACAAACAAAAACCTCAAATTATTCCATCAGAACTGAAATAGCACTTGTTACAATGGAGCAAAAACCATAGTGGAGTTTGCTCATTAAAAACCTGTTACAATAAGCTGAGTCAGCATATCAGGAGTCTTTTTTGTGTGTGTGTGTGATTTGAGTTCACACAGGTTTAAACAAGACAGCTCTCGCAAACTAATTCAACTAAAAGATGTGATTTTACGGTAGCTACTACCCACATACCCCAGCTTTGCAAGATGTATATTCAGTCTAACAAGTAAAATAAAATCTAAAAGCCTTTCAGCTGCATTAGTTTGCGAGAACCCCCACCCTGTCTCGTCAATATCTGCATGCACTCGTTGGGCTCCTGAAATGCCAACACGGATCATTACATTTTCAACCTTGCATAATTACTTCATAGCCATAGAAACGCTAGTGCCGCTGTACAACGTAACAGGACTATTTAAATGAAATGACAGTGCTCCTGTGTTGTATTGTTGCAATTAGTTGCTGCAATTATACATTTCCATTTGCCAATGACTCATACGTGATAGGCATCCGCATGCGTGCTTTGACAGTTATCTTCAATGTTGATGTCGTTGTTGTTGTCGACAATAATCTGTCGTCTGCCGTAATAAACTGTAAACACCACGACAAGCATGATCGGTGGAATTTACTGAAATCAGTTTGAAAAAGCAAATTTATAAGCAATACACAGGTTACACAAAGTAAAACGAGATAAGTATTCACCAATATTTTCCAATAACTTCTCGCTGGTGAAGCACCGACAGTCCCTGTCGTCACGAGTTACCTCCCACACACGTCCCGCCCTCTTTCGGGGTGCTGTTAAAATGCTTCCCTCTCTCTTCATCCAAAAAACCGACACTGTTACAATTTAATTCAATGTAATGTAGTTTACGATCCCATTCGGTTTTTACCCTATGGATCAGTAAAAACGGTCATTTGAATTATAAAAAAAAAATGGGGGTGGACTTTTATTTTTTAATTTAGTATAGGCCTAATGTGATGTCAGAATTCGAGAGGTCCTCAATGTCTCCTTAATAGCAGGATATAATTGTAGGGCCTAACTCAAATAAAAATAAATAAATTTTTAATAGATAATA